>NC_090265.1:1738139381-1738836881 GCF_040414725.1 Anabrus simplex | reverse complement strand
TGCAGTCGCTTAAGTGCGGCCAGTATCCAGTATTCGGGAGATAGTAGGTTCGAACCCCACTGTCGGCAGCCCTGAAAATGGTTTTCTGTGGTTTCCCATTTTCACACCAGGCAAATGCTGGGGCTGTACCTTAATTAAGGCCACGGCCGCTTCCTTCCCACTCCTAGCCCTTTCCAGTCCTATCGTCGCCATAAGACCTATTTGTGTCGGTGTGACGTAAAGCAACTATTAAAAAAATAACATCAGTAATTATGTTAAATGAGACTGAAATCGTCGGCTATTAAAACTACTGAAGGACCTCACTTGAGAAAGGCGAACTTCTCCGATTATTGGTCGCATGATCGTTTTCGATTCCTACCACGGTCGAGAGTATCCGTCGTGCTAACCACGCGTTACTTCGTAATTTTTAGGTCTTCGACGTTCGCAGCGGTCGCTTGGCAGTACACGGCCCATTACGGCAGCACAGAGATGTGCCTTTATGTTTTCAAAAATCCCATGTGCACTGACCAAGATTCGAAACGCAATCGTCTTTGTGATAAACCAGTGACAATGCCACTATGTTATCATCTTATAGAAATAATTCAGAATGCTTTATATGCATGCACACAAAATATATTTTTGTCTCGTACCCTGGTCTCTTAAGAACCTTCGACACGAGAAGTGGCAGCGCATGAATGTCATTCTTTCTGTCCACTGAGCAAAGAGGACTGGTTCCGCTAAGTAGCCTACAGGAGAGGAGTAAAATTCCGTCCTTAAGGAAACATTCTGCCCTTAATCGACATGAACTGTTGAGGAGGCTTTGATTTTGGTCATATCAGAATACACTGAAGCCACCTCCTCTAGTCCTATACGTCGCAAAAAGTCTATCAAGAAGATGCAAATCGGAGGAGTTAATTGAAGAAAATCCGACGTCCAAACAATAAGAAGACGCACGGTGGAATGGTGTAGAACATTATACACCACTCTGCATAGCTACAATTTACAAAGTGCTGTGTAGTTGGGACTTAACCTTGGCAATTGAACGCCGTGACCTTGTGTTCTATTTATGTTTATTTTCTATGAGCATTAATGGATATGATGAGCTTCCTACTTGTACAAATGCATTGCAAACATGTTTCCGAGCTCATCTCAAAAAACAGACAAGTCCTTTGTATTTCTTAGGTGAATTATCATGCTTTCAGGGCTATCCATAGTTAACTGGCATATCTAGGCAAGGCAAAACCGGCTCAATACAGACCATGGAACCCTTGGAGGAGCAGAAGGTTAAGTCTTCCACAACCTCGGCACTAACTGGGATAGCCGACTTAGCTTCGAGGAATTAACCTGGTGCTCATTTCGAGAGTAGGCTGACTGAACCACAGGGTCGTGTGTCTCTAGACAAATTGCAGTCTCGTTTCTGAATTTTCTGACTTCCTGGCGGAGAATCCAACCCAAACGGCGTATTTACTCTAATGACATTCTTTTGGGGATTCACACTTCAGGAATAATATATCAAAAAGAGTCCATACTTGTTGGAAACAAAACATGAAAACACATGTGCAGCGAATAGTCAATAATATATCAACGTCTGCTGTCGAGAAAGGAACTGTTTGTACGGCAAGGTGACCCATGATGATTTACGGTGACGCATGTATTTGACAGCAATAGTACACATTAACCTCTCACTTGCATCTGGATGTCCTCCACAGCTGTTCTGTAGCGAAACACAGGCGAGGCAGAAAGGAGAGAAGACACCATATATAGGCAACATTGGTCCGCCTGGAAAGGTTTGGCAACGTTGAGGACGAACAAAGGGCCGGGGACGATCCCACCCCGGCTGGGGCTAAGAGCCCCGGGCCCCTCCCAGACAACTGGGCAGGGGCACCCTCAGGTCTTCACTCTTCTTTGCCTTCGTCTACCCGTCTCTCTTTCTCCACGCCAGATTCTCTTTTCATCTCTCCCTTTTCCATCCACCACACACAGCAGGAGCACCACACTACCACTCACTCACGAAACACAAAGGCAGGCAGCAGCAAGACCGCATGCAAGGCATTCCATCCGGCCTTCCCGACTGCACCAACCACGATTAACGTCCATTTAATGAATTAAAACACGATAACAAAAGAGGTCACCGATTACACTCACACTGTAAAGCACTCTTCAGATCAGACACCACATAATGTGCAGCCGCATTTCGTTTCAAGAAATAATGACATCGTTCCAACACAAATCTTCAAATGTTAATAAAAGCACACGCGAAAACCGGCACGTAGGTCCCGAAAAAAAAAAAAAAAACTGACCACAATTCTTCGACAATCTCATAAAACATTTCGCCACAAAGAACACCGGGTACATAACATCTGTTCTAAACAAACAAAGAAAGAAGTAATTTATGGAACAATAAAAAGTGTTAACCTGATTAAAAAGATATTAGTAACAATAAGAACTACAACACTTAAAATGTAGGCAGTCTATCAGGAAGGAAATACACTAATACTATACATGAAAAAGACAAGAATTTGCCTCTCACTGGGAGGATGTTGCAAGCACATTACAGTACTGTTAAAATTTTCGTGCTAACCTATCACGGAGGGATCTCATAGTATTTCATCAGAAGCATGAATAATAACTTAACTTCCGATACTTTCTCCAAGAACAATGTATTGGCCCTCATTCCACGTTACCAGAAGCTCAAACAGGAACCTTGCAGTGCAAGTGAGGGTGATCTAGGGTAGTTAATCTATGATGTTATCATGGAGAAATGAACTTTCCCCCACAGAACATTTTATTTTACGTTTTCAGACCCTGGGAGGATGACACTCGAACTTGGAGACACTTTTCTGGGAGCGGTTTGAGAGCACGAGCGCTTGGCCACATGTGGACATAAATGTAGCCAACGGAACATTACTCTCAATTACATCCTACTGCAACCTGTTTTATGATTGAAAAACTTAAAAAGAATTCGAATTTCATTATAATAAAGTAAAATTTCTATCCGCACAAGTTCCCCACGGCAAATACAATATAGCCTACCCGTACTCAGAAAGGGGCATTCTGGATAAGGTTCACACTCTAAAATAATTATCCGGTATCAACATACCGAGTATACTGTAACTTTTCTAATCAACTTAATCAACAGAACCAAGGTATGGTCTTAGGGATAGGGGTTCGATTCCCAACTAGAATACACAGTAACTACCGCTGATAATTAGCTAATGCTTTCACAGAATTACACGAAAACTTGATATAAACTATAACTCTGTACAACACAATACCTTGTTTCCATATCAGCGGTAAAGAGCTGCAATTGGTAGAGTGAAGTGGGCGGGTATGGAGTCCAACAGCTAACGACATGCGGACTGCTGAAGCAGTAGTAACAAGACGCTGGCCACCACCACGACGACGGAGTACCTGACGAAGTTCCCGACGAAACAGCGGCGGCAGAAGAAGAGGATGAAGGCGAGGACGACGGGCCCGATGGCGTTGACGCGGATGATGTCGGTAACCAATACACGGCACAGGAGCCTGCTGGCATGACTACACAGACACTTCCATCGGAGCCGCACTAGACCGCCCTGGCCGCACTCAGCCTGTGAACCCCCCACTCTCCGGCAACGTTACCCCCACGGGATCTACCTACAGCCAATCACAACGGCGCTAACAGAGTAGTTTGAGTCGCGCGCCGCGCTGCGGAGCCTCTCATGTTACGTGACACCGCATTGGTGGAAAGCTCCCCGCGTAATGATTAGAGCCAATAGCGAGTATTGATCCAATGGCAACTACTACTGGCAAGCAAGCACGGAGAGGGTGGGTTGAGTTGCATGTCACTAGCTAGGGGAGAGATTGTGATACGAACTGACTGACAGAGGGGTACACATACATGAACTGTACACAGTATGTGTATCTGTTATAAGCACGGCCAGTGAAAAAAAGAATCCACAGAGACCAAAAATGAGTTGTCATGCATAACATAACGTCCTCCCTCACCGCCAATTACATCGATTTTTTTGACATCAACATGTCATGCAACATACGGTTCATTAAAAAAATATTGGTAAATAATAGACAAGACTGCCAAAAATATCCTTCCTCCCTTCCTCAACCGACATCCTCTACAGTCACGTTAAATTGAAAAAAGGGAACAGAATATGCAAACGTACAAAACCGACTGTACACTTCCTGACTCAGTGGAATCTTGTACGAAAGAGTCGAGCTTTGTGTTCTTCGCCCTCGTCTATGATCTTTCGTTAGGCCTAATAAAATATTTCCGTGCGTGTAGAGGCGCGCGGCTGTGAGCTTGCATCCGGGAGATAGTAGGTTCGAATCCCACTATCGGCAGCCCTGAAAATGGTTTTCCGTTGTTTCCCATTTTCACACCAGGCAAATGCTGGGGCTGTACCTTAATTAAGGCCACGGTCGCTTCCTTCCAACTCCTAGGCCTTTCCTATCCCATCGTCGCCATAAGACCTATCTGTGTCGGTGCGACGTAAAGCCCCTAGCAAAAAAAAAAATTCCTTCTCTTGCTCTTTAATCTCTTGAGATTCTGAAGGTGATCGAGATCAGTTACCGAGAATCTGACAATCTGACAAAAATCAGTCTGCGGTGATAAGAATCGAGTGTTATGAAAAAGAAGCAGCAATCCAGAAAGGAGTCTGGCAAGTCTGTAGTTTGTACACTCTCTTCTTTTCATTGTTTATATAGAACAGGCGGTAAAAGAAATCAAAGAATAATTTGGAAACGGAATCACAATCCAATGAGAGGAAATCAAAACTGTACGATTTGCAGTTGATATTCTTATTTTATCAGAGTCCGACTCGTTGGCTGAATGGTCAACGTACTGGCCTTCGGTTCAGAGGGTCCCGGGTTCGATTCCCGGCCGAGTCCGGGATTTTAATCGCCTCTGATTAATACTTCTGGCTTTTGGCTCGCGGACTGTGTGTATTTGTCTGTCCCGACACTCTCCTCCTCATATTCTGACAACATACCACACTACCAACCACCACAGAAACACGCAATAGTGATTCCATCCCTCCATATAAGGTTGGCGTCAGGAAGAGCATCCGGTCGTAAAACAGGGCCAAATCCAGATTTGTGACGCAGTTCGCACCCGTGACCCCACAGGTATGGGAACAAGCTGTAGCAAAAGAAGAAGAAGAAAGAAGTTCTTATTTTATCCGAGTCTTCAGAAGATCTGGAGAAATTGTTGAATGGTATGGACACAAGTTTTGGAGGAGTACAAGCTCAAAATAAATAAATACAAAAAGTAATGGAGTGCAGTCAGGTGATGTAGGAAATATTAGATTAGGAAATGAAGTCTTAAAAGAAGTAAATGGATTTTGTTAATTGGGTAGTAGTATAACGATGTAAAATGTAAGGAAATACAGACTAGCATTAGCAAGTAAAGTATTTCTTAGGAAAAGACATTTGCTCAGTTCGAACACTGATATAGGAATTTAAACATGTTTTTGAAGACTTTCGTCTGAAGTCTGCATTGTATGGAAGTAAATCATGGACAACAGGCCTAATTAGCAGAGAAAGAAAGGGAACAGAAGCTTTGGTAATGTGATGTTATAGAAGAGCGCTGAAGGTGAGATGGGTAGCTCGAATCACGAATGATCATCATCATCATCATCATCATCTGTTTACCCTCCAGGTTCGGTTTTTCCCTCGGACTCAGCGAGGGATCCCACCTCTACCGCCTCAAGGGCAGTGTCCTGGAGCTTCAGACTCTTGGTCGGGGGATACAACTGGGGAGAATGACCAGTACCTCGCCCAGGCGGCCTCACCTGCTAAGCTGAACAGGGGCCTTGTGGAGGGATGGGAAGATTGGAAGGGATAGGCAAGGAGGAGGGAAGGAAGCGGCCGTGGCCTTAAGTTAGGTACCATCCCGGCATTCGCCTGGAGGAGAAGTGGGAAACCACGGAAAACCACTTCCAGGATGGCTGAGGTGGGAATCGAACCCCCCCCCTCTACTCAGTTGACCTCACGAGGCTGAGTGGACCCCGTTCCAGCCCTCGTACCACTTTTCAAATTTCGTGGCAGAGCCGGGAATCGAACCCGGACCTCCGGGGGTGGCAGCTAATCACGCTAACCACTACACCACAGAGGCGGCATCACGAATGATTTGATACTAAATCGAGTTGCTGAGAGGAGAGCGAACTGGAGAGATTTGACGACAAACCTATCATCTCCCGCATGCAAGCTTACAGTTACGCCACCCTAACGGCGTTGATCTGTAGGTAGTTTTCTAAATACTTAGTGTATTTTCTTGTTCTTTCATTTATTTTGAAGCTGAAGTATTAATTCACAAATCTGTAAACACTTTGCTGCAAACCTTTTAGGAAACACATTTCAAAATTTATAATAAAAGTGCTTATATCTTCTCAGCACAAAATATGTTCATTCTGTTTGTTGACGAAATTCCACCACATTATTGAGTATTTTCTCCTCATGTGGACCCTTGTGGCTATATCTAGCCAGCGGAGCCCTTGTAAGGCAGACCCTCCGATGAGGGTGGGCGGCATCTGCCATGTGTTGGTAACTGCGTGTTATTGTGGTGGAGGATAGTGTTATGTAAGGTGTGTGAGTTGCAAGGATGTTGGGGACAGCACAAACACCCGGCCCCCGGATCACTGGAATTAACCAATGAAGGTTAAAATCCCCGACCCGGCCGGGAATCGAACCCGGGACCCTCTGAACCGAAGGTCAGTACGCTGACCATTCAGCCAACGAGTCAGACATCAATGGTGCTAAAAAGAATATATTCATTTGTCTCGTTCCACGACCTGAGTACCAGAAGTTATCTACGGACTTGAAAGCCTATGTTTCGAGTGACGAAACAACAGAACAATGCAAAGATAGCCAGTCATAGCTAAAACATCCCCTCACCTATAACGGGATAGTGCCGTGCGAAAAGGCCGCGCATCTTAAAGCGCTGAAGCCAAGCTCTGCATTCGAGAGATGACTGGGTTTGAAACCCACCGACGGCAATCTTGAGAATGATTTCTTTTTGTTTCCCATATCCACTTCCTGGCAAACGCCGGGCCAGTTCCTATTCATAGGCCACAGCGGATTCCTACCACCTCCTTACCAAATTTCATTCACCATAATTTATTTCATCTCAATTAGCTTCTCGACTGAGGTTAACGTCAGAACGGGAGATCAACATATTAGAGAAGGGGGATTCGACTCCAACCTCATCCATCTCGAAATGGTTTTCCGTGGTTTCCCACTTCTCCAGGAAAATGCCGGGTTGGTACCTAACTTACAGCCACGGTCGCTTACTTCCCTCTTCCTTGCCTATCCCTTCCAATTTTCCCATCCCCCCACAAGGACCCTGTTTAGCATAGCGGGTGAGGCCACCTTCCCAGTTCTTCCCACAACCCAATGTTTCACGCTCCAGGACACTGCACTTGAGGCGATAGAGGTGGGATCCCTCGCTAACTCCAAGAGAAAAACCAACCCTGGACGGTAAACGGATTCAGAAAGAAAGAAAGAAAGAAAGAAAGAAAGAAAGAAAGAAAGAAAGATTTTTGAATGCATATTTGAAGTATTATTCACCTGTAATTTTAATATTTTGTAAAGATTGAATGTAGCATAGGTTTTTGGCCAAGATGGACTGGGAAAGGCTAGGATAGGGATAGTAATGGTCGTACCCTCTATTAAAGTCTGAAAATGGGAAAATAAGGAAAGCTCTCTTTATCTACATTCATACTTATGTCACTTCCATATTACCGAAAGAGACAGAATGATGAAAATAACAAACTTGTTCTACACCAAACCAGACGACAGAGAGCACTGAAAACACCATGTCTCATGAGAGACTTATCTGAGTTTATCTATTAATCTTCCTGGGGAGATGTCCTTTAAAACCAACCAACTTTTTCTTTATTTATGAGGACAAAGGTTATCATACAAGTAAATGGATTGATCAAATGCATTCTGGGAACAACTCCACGTCACTTTATGGAATTTTGTAGACATTCTAGCCCCACCAACAATAAATAAATAAATAAATAAATAAATAAATAAATAAATAAATAAATAAATAAATAAATAAATAAATAATATTCCAAGTACACAGATCTGGCCACAGAAAAAAAACCACGTAAAAACTCAACAACGCTATCATCATTCCAGTAGTGATTGGATGTAATGGTATCATACCAAAGACACTACAGAGAAGCACTGAAGCACTTTATCTGCACCCTCTCACTTATAGATTATTACAAAAAGCAGCAATCTTGGCCACTTTCCATATAGTGAGGAAGTTTATTGGCATGAACCATCCACCACGTACAGAGGACTAATGAAAATCGTCTACTAATAATTCTGACTATTTATGTATTGTAAATATCCTATAAATATCTGTCAAATTTATTTTCAAACATTGTATGTAAGTACCAGCTATTTCAAATGTAGGCCAATCTGTATAGAATTTGTTTGCACAGACATTCCTCTCTGCAAAATAAATAATCCTCGACTGATAGATTAATTTTGAGCCTCCAGACGAATGCACATTAAGGAAAAATATCTAAGTATATATGTATGGAGAATATGCGCGTATATACTAAATTGGTAGTACTTCTTCCATGTACATTGTACATGTAAGAATTGTATTGTAAAACTGTGAATAATAATAATAATAATAATAATACTAATAATAATAATTTAAGGGTGTTCAAAGGCGACAATTCCGGCACGTAAAGAAACTTAATGTGGAAGAAAATTAGGATCACCTGGAATCTATTAAAACAGACAGTTAGCAGTTAAAAATGGACGTAGAATAAATAGGAACCACCTAAATGGACCTGCTCAAACTTGCATCCACAATCTAAATACAGTAATAACAGTTAATTTACACAATGAACACATTTGTATGGAGTGAATTTATTAGGCCTATTAGGGCCTATATAATCTTTGTCGAACAAGCAGCGCACATTTCCCGAAATACATTCTGAATACATTTTGAAGATCTTTTAAGACAAAATTTAGCAAACATATGATGTAGCCAGTTCCGCGACAAGCTATTCTTGCACGTCCGTTAAATCAGTGAAAATATAAAAAGAACACTTCGGAATTAAAGCGTTGAATGGAGCCACTATTTTTTTACGAAGTGAGTTCGTATAATACAGAACATCTAATAGATTCTTTAGCGATAATTGATAATTCAGCTTATGGGGTATTAACATGGAATTTTATCAGCCTCATACAGTGAATGTGAAGGCTAAACACTCCTGCCGGGCCGAAAATCGAACCAGGGACCTCTTGGAGCGGAAGCCAGCACGCTAAGAATTTAACCACTGAGCCGGACTCCGTTTTGACGAATGGTGTGAAAGTATAGGTTTTATGGTCGGCTGGTGTAGCCCTACATATTTCAGTAGCTTGGCAGACTGACATGCAATAACACTTTCCGGATCAGTGAATAATGCATGGGAAATTACACCACGCCTCGTTTTTCTACAACACCTTTTCAGAGACACTCGGGATTTCTAAAACGGCTTATAGTGCCGATAGTGGGGTTCGAACTTACCATTTTTCGAATGTAAGCTGATACATAAAGCTCAGCCATCTACCCTCGGTTTTTAAAACATATATTTATCTAATACTTTGCTTTATATAAAACAGGACAAGTAATGTCAAGTTCAACTTAATTTTTGTCCGTTCAATAAGTCATCAATCAGTCTCTACTGATCTGCATTTAGGGCAGTCACCCAGGTGGCAGATTCCCTATCCGTTGTTTACCTAGTCTTTTCTTAAATAATTGCAAAGAAATTGGAAATTTATTGAACATCTCCCTTGGTAAATTATTCCAATCCCGAACTCCTCTTCCTATAAACGAATATTTACACCAATATGACCTCTTGAATTCCAACTTTATCTTCATATTGTGATCTTTCCTACTTTAAAAAAACACCACTCAAACCTATTCGTCTACCAATGTTATTCCACGCCATCTCTCCACTGGCACCTACGAACACACCACTTATCGAGCAGCTCGTCTCCTTTCTCCCAAGTCTTCCCAGCCCAAACTTTGCAACATTTTTGTAACGCTACTCTCTTGTCGAGAACAAATCGAGCTGCTTTTCCTTGGATTTTTGTTTAGTTCTCGAATCAAGTAATCCTGGCGAGGATTTCCATACACTGGAACCATTCTCTAGTTGGGGTCTTACCAGAGACTTGTATGCCCTCTCCTTTATATCCTTACTACAGCCCCTAAATACCCTCATCACCATGTGCAGAGATCTGTACCCTTTATTTACAATCCCGTTTATGTGATTACCCCAATGAAGATCTTTCGCTCTATTAACACATAGGTACTTACAGTGATCCCCATACGGAACTTTCACCTTATCAACACAGTAATTAAAACTGAGAGGACTTTTACTTTTACGTAAGGTAAAGGTGTCGGGGAGTAGAATCTTGGCTACTCATATACAGGGAGTTATTTTAAACTCTTGACCGATGACAGAGCCAGGAGCCCGATAGCACCGGTTCTGTCCTTGAAAGTCGGTCTGTAGCCTGCGATGGCAAGTGCCCAGTTGAGGAATACTCAGCGCAAGATCGAAGCCTTGGACTGTTCATTTACAAAGATTCTTCGTGAGTAAAAAGCATTTTAAATACGAATCAGCTCGTCGGTTGTGTGCTAAATTTTATCGGAACTTTCCTGGTGATATGCCACTTTCTATAACAGCACTTCACAATACTGAAAATATATTTGACAGTACTGGCTCAGTGGAAAACAAGAAACGCAAGTGCAAACGAACAGTTTCAACAGGGGAAAAGCTAGACGAATTCGTGCAAATCCTGAACAATCGCTAAACTGGCACACAAAACAAGAAAGCTGCTAAAACTCAAACCCGGGAAGGAAGACACATCCAGCATCTGTTGTAGTGTGCACACAGTATTCGAAGCAGGGACTCCGGGAGGGCGCACTGAACACACGCTTGGTGGCAGAGAGGCGAACCCATCGGTCAAGTGTTAAAAATAAAGCCCTGTCGTTTTCCTCTGCTAACTGTCGAAAACTAAATCAGTAACTTGTACTATGAGGACCTGTATAACATGACATACTCTTACTCCAAGGCGTGAAACATAATGCGATTCGAGTTAGTGATGATGATGCTTGTTGTTTAAAGGGGCCTAACATCGAGGTCATCGGCCCCTAATCGTACGAAATGACACAACAAATTAAAATTCGAAAATCCTCCACTGACCAGAATTCAAAACATGAGAATGAATGGATGGATATGAATTTAAAACAATCAGAGGATCCGATCCGCAATGCCTCACATTCACAGAAATTGACGGAAAACAATAGTATTACTGACCAAGGGACTGCGTCCATAGCGTAATACTGAAACGATGATGCTTGTAGTCCGAAGGAGTCCAAAATCCAAGTCGTCGGTCCCTCATAATGATACTTATCGCTAGGAAAGTAGAACCATGGTATTTGTCATGTTGCGGTACCAATTGAAAGTCGCGTAAAGCCGCGGTATTCAACACATTATGCTACTACTCACAGGTAATGAAATTCGCACATTGTGGCGCCAGTTACAGGCAACGCAAACCTATGGTGTTCATCACATAATGTACTAAACACAGGGACCCCGCACTATCCAGTGGTGTTCCTCATATTGTGGGTACTAATCATAGGCAAGCCAGAACCATGGTGTCGCTCTTAAATTGGTACTAATCACAGGTACTGTAAAAGCCGGCAACGCGCTCTGTTGCTACTAATCACAAACCTATTTGGTACCCAACATAGTGATACAACGCGCAAGTAAAAGCGACCCATGGTGTTCCCCGCGTGGTGGTACTAATCACAAGCAGTTTCATGGTTCTAATACAATCATCCTTTGGTCGCCCCTTTTAGTCGCCTCTTACGACAGATACAGGATACCGTGGGTGTATTCTTCGTCTGCGTCCCCCACCCACAGGGGGTGTTTCGAGTTAAAAGGAAACGGGCTGAGACAAAGGCCTGAAAACAAAGGGAACAAACAATTTGTTAACAACTCCCTTAATATTACTCAATAACTACTTGGACTATTTTTTAAAAAACCCATGGCCTACAAGTGACCGCTACTCAGCCCGAAGGCCTGCAGGTTACGAGGTGTCTTGTGGTCAGCACGGCGAATCCTCTTTCCAGACCGGGACCGTTCTCTCACCGTCAGAAAGCTCCCCAATTGTAAGTTAATTACCAGGGCCAGGATTTTGATGATCTAAAACGATTTTTTAAAAATCTATAAATTAACGGCAAAAATCCAGTACAATGATCCGAAAACTTTAAAAATGACATAAATTTTAAATGAAATTTTGCAATCAATTTATTTACTAATCGAGTTGGTACAGCCTATATTTATGTAATATACACTGACTTAGCAAATGTCATGGGATAGTCACCTAATAGCGTGTGGGGCCTCCTCTGGCCCTGCGAACTGCAGTGAGACGCCGTGGAAGTGAGTCGACAAGTCCCTGGTAGTCCTCTGGACGCAGCTGACACCAAATCGTTTGCAGAGCGGCCGCCAATGCTCGTCTGTTCGTGGGTGCAGGATCCATTACACGGAGACTGCGTTAAGGACATCCCAGATATGCTCCATAGGGTTCATATCGGGGATCCTGGGTGACCATGGCAGTCGTTGGACCTCCGCTGCATCTTCCTGGAACCAATCCCGGGCGACGTGGGAGCGATGTGGCGGCGCGTTATCATCTTGAAACACCCGCAGAACCGTCTGGGCGCTGGAAGGCGAAAAATGGGTGGAGATGGTCTCCGAGCAGCTGAACATCAAAGTCTCTTCCAGAACAACTAGGCGACCCATTCCATACCAGGAAAATGCACCCCAGACCATAACAGAGACGCCAGCGCCCTGGACCACACCTTCGAGGCAGGCGGGATCCATCGCTTCATGTGCTCTGCGCCATACACGGTGCCTCCCATCGGCATGGTGCAGTTGAAATCGTGATTCGTCCGACCATATCACGTTACCCCATTGTTCCAGTGTCCATCCCTCGTGACTGGCGACAAATGCGCATCGTTGTGCCCGATGACGTTGGTTTAACAGTGGCACCCGTCTGCGGCGCCGGCTCCCATACCCCCATAGAACCCATGTTCCTACGGATTGTCCACTGGGAGACGTGTCTAGCACGGCCTGTGTTGAATTGAGCCGTGATTTGCTGCACGGTTGCCCGTCTGACACTACTGACAATCCGTCTCAGACGTCGCCGGTCACGGTCATCGAGGGTGGCTGGACGGCCGGTCGTTCGTCTGTAGTGGACGGTGACACCCGCATTCAACCATTCACGATACACCCTGGACACGGTTGATCGTGTAAAGCCGAATTCCCGCACCACTTCCGAAATCGCACTTCCCATTCGTCGGGCACCGACCGCCATACCCCGTTCGAACGGTGTCAGCTCACGACGACGTTCCATGTTACAGCTGCCGCATGCACAGCCACTGCTCACACTGCTGGCACAGGGGGCATGTGTTGCGCAGACAACACACCTGCGCATCAGTGGTCCGCTATCCCATGACATTTACTCAGTCAGTGTACATTATAATAACCTATTTGGCTTTTGCTGTGTCAAGAATACAAGGTGAAATTCTTTAAGTTTCACAGAGAACTCCGCTCCACGTCTTCAGAAGAAAATCTCGAATGTTATTAGGAGGACTTCTCCAAGCGGAGGTCTCTCTCCTGGAATGCGGCCTTTCAAGAAGCAAGTGGTGAACAAAGTTTCTTCAGTCCCCAGACTGATAAAGCGTTGTGAAAATTCTCAAGTCTCCGTACACATCTCAATTAAAGTTGCGATAATATCCAATAGAAGACGTGTAAATGCTTCAAAATTCTCAAACATGCAAGAAAATGATTCAAAAAGTATAAAATAGTCTAATAAATTCCATAAAATGCTCAAATATTGACATATAATTTTAGAAAATAACCTAAAAATACAAAATGGCAAAAAATGGCCTAATAAATTTGCATTTCTACAATGTGGGAACTATGATCCCTTTGTGGGTGGGGGCGGTTGAATAACACCTACGGTATCCCCTGCCTGTCGTAAGAGATGACTAATAGGGTCCCCAAGGGTATGAAATTTGGAGCGTAGGTTGGCGGCTACTGGGGCCTTAGCTGAGTCCTGGCATTGCTTCCACTTGTGCCAGGTTCCTTACTTTCATCTATTCTATCCGGCCTCCCTTGGTCAACTCTTGTTCTTTTCCGATCCCGACGGTATTACAGCACTCGAGGCCTAGGGAATCTTTCATTTTCACGCCTTCATGGCCCTTGTATTTGTTTGGCCGATACCTTCATTTCTTGAGGTGTCGAATCCCTTCCATTTTTTCTCTCCGATTAGTGTTATATTGAGGATGGTTGCCTAGTTGTACTTCCTCTTAAAACAATAACCACCACCACCACCACCACCACCACCACCGCCACCGTCCCCTGGGAACTATGATCAGGATTTCTGTACAAGTTAGCAATGTCTGTTGTGAACCAATATTAAGAGATGACATGTCATGAAAATCCTAGCCCTTGTAATTACGGTAGGCTGAGGGGACCCCGAACCAGTCCTCAAATCCAGGTAAAAGTTCGCACCGGGCGAGTTGACCGTGCACTTAGGGGCGCGTAGCTGTGAGCTTGCATTCGGGAGATAGTGAGTTCGAGCACCACTGTCGGCAGCCCTGAAGATGGTTTTCCGTGGTTTCCCATCTACACACCAGGCAAATGCTGGGGCTGTCCCTTAATTAATGCCACGGCCGCTTCCTTCTCACTCCTAGGCCTTTCCCCTCCCTTCGTTGCCATAAGACCTATCTGTGTTGGTGCGACGTAAAACAAATTGTAAAAAAAAAACCAACCTGGCCGGGAATCGAATCAGGTGCCTGCGGGTTTGAGGCAGGGAAGCTACCCCTACACCGCGGCGTCGGCATATTACTTAGACTATGGTAAACATTATCTGCCATCATCTATCAAACGACGAATAACGAAGTAACGAGTTTTAGCACTAGACAAGAGGTACAGGGAAGGGAGTGAGAGGACTGGGTGTCGGCACATGCGCCTTCCATCAGCCCAAGTTCCTGCCTGAGTCATTGCGATATTCAAGTTCAACTCATACAGTTGCATCGAACTGAGCAAGCCGGATTACGGTTTTAATTTTGCGCTACAGGGACTTACTGCTCATTGAATGGACCAAGTGAGTCAGCTAAAACAGCTTCTAACAGTCGTAGCGTTCTTTTCCCGCCATCTCGGAAAACTGTGAGCAGCTGCAGAAAGACCTCGATAATGTTGTGAGATGGACAGGAGGCAATGGTACAATGATAAACGGGGTTAAAGGTCAGGTTGTGAGTTTCACAAATAGGAAAAGTCTTCTCAGTTTTAATTACTGCGTTGACGGAGTGAAAATTCCTTATGGGGATCACTGTAAGTATCTAGGTGTTAATATAGGGAAAGATCTTCATTGGGGTAATCACATAAATGGGATTGTAAATAAAGGGTACAGATCTCTGCACATGGTTATGAGGGTATTTAGGGGTTGTAGTAAGGATGTAAAGGAGAGGGCACATAAGTCTCTGGTATGACCCCAACTAGAGTATGGTTCCAGTGTCCGGGACCATCACCAGAATTACTTGATTCAAGAACTGGAAATATCCAAAGAAAAAAAGCTCGATTTGTTCTGGGTGATTTTCGATAAAAGAGTAGCGTTAAAAAAATGTTGCAAAGTTTGGACTGGGAAGACTTGGGAGAAAGGAGACGAGCTGCTCGACTAAGTGGTATGTTCCGAACTGTCAGTGGAGAGATGGCGTGGAATGACATTAGTAGACGAATACGTTTGAGTGGTGTCCTTAAAAGTAGGAAAGATGACAATATGAAGATAAAGTAGCAATTCAAGAGGACAAATTGGGGCAAATATTCGTTTATAGGAAGGGGAGTTAGGTATTGGAATAATTTACCAATGGAGATGTTCAATAAATTTCCAAATTCTTTACAGACATTTAAAAAAAGGATAGGAAAACAACAGATAGGGAATAGGGGTCTGTCCTAAATGCAGATCAGTGGTAATTGATTGATTGATTGATTGATTGATTGATTGATTGATTGATTGATTGATTGATTGATTGATTGATTGATTGATCTCACAGTTCAGATGTACTTGTTGCTACATGAGATGAAATTTTACCGTCAACAACATGTACAACTAGTTCTGTATACAGGCATACTTATACATCCTATGTATAAACTGGTGAGTCTTATTAGGTAAATCGATTACTTAGTAGAAACTGTCTCGGCGACGTGGTAAAAGGGCGCTTGGTTCATCCAGAAGGACATGCGTTTCAATTCCCTTTCAGGAAGTCGAAAAAAAATTAGAAACACGATTTCCACTTCCACACAGCTTACACTAAAATGAGAAACAGGTAAATTCCTGGGGACAACGGCGGTAGTGTAGTGCTGGAAGGATTTTCCTGCAGGATCTTTCATGGCCTGTAGGGAGGTACTTTGCCTGTCCGATTACTCAATTCGGATGGTGTCCAAAAGAGTGAAACTTATCATATGACTCGGCTTAGATGACACGACCATGTGATTGCACTGGAAAAAATTAGTACCTCTTGGGCCTACGAAAAGCGAAGGAAGAACAAATAGACAGCACAAGTTCTGAGAAAAAGGAATTAGCGGTAAAAACAAGCCGAAAGGGTGCTAACTTAGAAGAGAGAAGCGTGGAGAACGAATAATAGTATATAACGAATATGTAAGCATATGTATCTATAATGCATTTTTTGTTATTGGTTCTACGTCCCAGAAGACTATTTTTATGGTTTCGGATAGGGCGAGGTACCAGTATTTTGTCCCACAGAAGTTCCTTCAGTTGCAAGTAAATCCACCGGACTAAACCGGGATCGAACCAGCCATTTTGGGCTCAGAAATCCAGTATTCTTACGCCTGAGCCATTCAGCCCGACATATGTACGCATCGGTTAAACCTCATGACTTGTGACAGATATTTTCCTCATAAATTTTAAATACGGAATTTATTTGCACGTTTATTTTTCATGTCAAATACTGCACACAACAAAGTTCTGCTCTTCATTGACAGAGATTGCAGATTAACAATTCATCAACCTTCGTAGGAAGTTCCCTGTGCACATACATATTTCAAAAAGCACTAAAATGTATTTGTAAAAAAAAAAAAAAGCCACATAATTAAAGTCTTCGGTTGTCGTTTATTTTAATCTAGCAAGAATTTTGATTTGATTCTAGTTCGGTAACGTATGAGCACGTAACCGAACTAGAATCAAATCAAAATTAAAGGACATGAATCTAGAAGAGATAACGAGTCAGAGTTTAGGGTTTTAACACCAGGTTAGGGAGATACGTTCTTCGGTTGCCTTGGTGTCATCCTTAGACGTAAGGAATGTGATACGGACCCGCGTGCCGAAATAAAAATTCGGGCCCCCTCAAATTAAAAACCTATGAATAGTAATGTAAATTTAATTTCAGCAGGGAGAAATAATGTAATATATTGCCAAATAATATAAACAAAGGCATTATTCATTATTGTAATATTATTGAAAAAATGTTTAATAGGTTTTATTTGACATCTTCCGTGTATTTTTATGCTAGTGGCTTTACGTCGCACCGACAGAGATAGGTCTTATGGCGACGATGGGATAGGAAAGGCCCAGGAGTTGGAAGAAAGCGGCCGTGGCCTTAATTAAGGTACAGCCCCAGCATTTGCCTGGTGTGAAAATGGGAAGCCATCTTCAGGGCTGCCGATAGTGGGATTCGAACCCACTTTCTCCCGGATGCAAGCTGACAGCTGAGCACACCTGACCGCATGGCCAACTCGCCCGGTGCTTCCGTGGTTTAACGGCTAAGCTCCTGAACTACCAACCACGCACCACTCAGCTGTTCGTACTTAAAATTGGTTTAATTGTTCAGTAACTACAGAACTATACTCTGTAACCGATATCAAAGTCTCAGTTACAAAAATTTAATAATAATGTCCCACTAACTACTTATTTTTTACCGTTTTCGGACGCGTCAAGGTGCCAGAATATATTCCCACACGAGTTCTTTTACGTGCCAGTAAATCTACCGACACGAGGCAGACGTATTTGAGCACCTTCAAATACTACCGGACTGAGCCAGGATCGAACCTGCCAAGTTGGGGTCAGAAGGCCAGCGCCTCAACCGTCTGAGCCACTCAGCCCGGTTATAATTATGTATACAATTTCAACAAAGAAAAAAATACGAACACAATTAAATCAAAAACTGTTCAAATAATGATTGAAAAATATCGAACAGCACAACAGGTAAATATTCGCGCAATGGGAGCTTGTTCGAAACTGAATTGCCTGTTTGTTATTACACGAACCTCTTATTGATATTATACTGTTGTCGAATAAATGTGTGTAAACGTTAAATTAATACTCAGCAAAATTTGTGCATTATCTGATCTCAGATGCACTACACATCGAGCAAGTATCATGTCCTATCTAAAATATGCTATTTTGGTATACATGTTAATTGCTGTATCTATTTTTAAATAATTTTGTGCAGGTCTTTGGTGAGGAGCCTCTCGCGGTATTACGAGAGACAGCTGTGCTGTCTGACACTCAACACAATTATAATAATTGAATGGCAATTCCTCTGTGTACAAATTGTAAAAAAAAAAATTATTTCGATTGATCTTACAAAACCACCCTCACCATTTCCGTGCAGCGTAACATTTTAGGCTGGATATATGTTATTATTTTGCAAGGAGTCTGCAGGGCCCCTTAAAGGTCCAGCCCTGCAGGCCCTAACGTTATGCACCTGGTGTGATCATACCTAGAGTACTGTAAACTTCCACTGGGCTTCTTCTCACACTTCAGAAAACTCGCAAGATTGTAGTTTTACGTGAGTGTTGGCTCATATCGTGATTATAGCCAGCGGACTTGTAATTTTACATGGAATTCTAAGCACAGACACATGACCACTCATTTCAAAAATACAGGCGGGGCACTGCCTCGCTGGATTTTCGTGACTGCATCACCCAACGTAAGTCTGACTTGGTGAAATGAAAGGCAGGTGTGAATTTTAAAATATTCAATGCTACAATACAGATCATGGGTCAGAATGTCCAAATCAGAAGTCGATATGAAGCAAATTAAGAAATCGTCACATTTTCAACCTCAGCTTAACGTTGTCCCCTAAGGGCCGAACCAGCACGTCGGGCTCAGAGATCTTTCTAACGACACCCCACATGAGAGGTAAGATCGATATTTAGACTGTCAGAACGCCTTTAGAATGTCCTCTTTGATGTGTTGATCTTTTGGGGTTAAGACAACTTAGTTATGCGAATGTAAAGCATTCTATATCTTTAAACATCTGAACCACCTTCGGAGGTCTTTTGGATTAAGAGTTGAAAAGATCCACAGCCCCCATCTAGCGGCGAGAATAGAAATTGTACCGGCTGCCGAAGCCTGTCGCACTCCTCTAGGGCAATGATTAATGAATGACAGATGAATTTCCAATTTCTTTGATATCATTTAAGAAAATGCTAGGTGAAGAATTGATGGGGCAGCCTGTCCTCAGGGCGACAGTCGTAATTGCAGATCAGTGATGTTTCATTGATCAGAAGATGGTTACAAAAACAAATCAGACTATATACATTCGAATCGTAGTGTAAGGAAATCACGGGCTCACAATCAATTTTATAGCTCCGGAACTAAATATCCAGTCCGAATGGTTGAGGTGCCGTTGGGCCTCAGTAAATACGCGGGTAGGGGTAGCTTAAAAAAAATTACGATTTTGAGGTATATGATTTTCACTTAATAACAATCCAGGGAGCCTCCGTGGCTCAGGTGGCAGCGCGTTGGCCTCTCACCACTGGGTTCCGTGGTTAAAATTCCGGTCACTCCATGTGAGATTTGTGCTGGATAAAGCGTAGGCGGGACAGGTTTTTTCCAGGTACTCCGGTTTTCTCTGTCATCTTTCATTTCGGAAACACTCTCCACTAATTTCATTTCATCTGTCTGTCATTATATCATTGCCCCAGAGAAGTGCGACAGGCTTCGTCAGCCGGCATAATTCCTATCCTCGCCGCTATATGGGGGCTTCATTCATTTCATCCCTGACCCGGTCACTGAATGGAAAACAGGTTGTAGGTTTTCATTTTCATATTACAAGGGAAAGTCGAGGGTCGTCGTGGAGTTGGACGCAGGAGGAATTCGTGGCTAAATTATATCTAACAGCTTTTTAACCACGTACAAAACGAACAGCGTATGGTGTAGTGACCGCCAACGTCAGGGAAACAGACACGGCACATGAAGAATGTCTTTAATTTTAGAAACAATAAAAACTTCAAATTTAAAGACTAACAATAAGATGATTAGTAGAAACATTAGATATATCGAACTACATCCTTAAATTCATTTATGTAGGGCCTATTAAATTTTTGTTATATGTTTTTCGTCGCACCAACACCGGTACGTTTTATTATAGCGACGATGGGAAAGAAGAAGACTAGGACTGAAAAGGAAGCGGCCGTGGCCTTAATTGCCAGGTGTGAAAATGGGGAAGCACGGAAAATCATCTTCAATGCTGCCAACAGCGGGTTTCGAACCCACTATCTCCTGAATTCACGCTGACAGCGAAGTGACGCAAACCACTTAGTCAATCGCTCGGTTTAATTTATATACCTCGGTCGGAAAGAGTCATCAGCTGAGTTATTTGGAAGGCTGCATTTGAGGGTGTTGAAATGAACCAACTCCATGTCGTTGGCAACTGCCACGTGAAATAATTTCTGTTGGACAAAGTTTCAACACCCTGGTGTCTTCAAAAATCCACGTCAATTGAAAGGGCGTTAAATAAATAACATTATTATTATTATTATTATTATTATTATTATTATTATTATTATTATTATTATTGTCCGACTCGTTGGCTGAATGGCCAGCGTACTGGCCTTTGGTTCAGAGGGTCCCGGGTTCGATTCCCGGCCGGGTCGGGGATTTTAGCCTTCATTGGTTAATTGCAATGGCCCGGGGGCTGGGTGTTTGTGCTGTCCCCAACATCCCTGTAACTCACACACCACACATAACACTATCCTCCACCACAATAACACGCAGTTACTTACACATGGCAGATGCCGCCCACCCTCATCGGAGGGTCTGCCTTACAAGGGCTGCACCCGGCTAGAAATAGCCACACGAAATTTTAAAAAAATATTATTAAAGTGTAGCTTCCACCGAAGTCCCAGTCTCATCCATGGCTGTGACAATATGGAAGCTGCTGGGGTATGGGTGGTGCTGAGTAATGACATTCAGAGCACGACTAGTGCATCTGAGTGTTATGAAAGGTGTTTCTCATAAGGTCAGTCGTGCTGCAATAACACTTTCTGACGCAGTGAGGAAAGCAATGGCAAACTACCTCACTCCTCATCTTGCCTAGTACACCTCATTTTGGTGCTGCCATTGGTTTTTGCGGTTTCCTTATAACCACATAACCTATATGAGGATCCAACCAGCCTCTGGGCTGATGACCTAACAAACAACATTATTATTTCTTCTTTACGCCAGTTTACAGAGCGCGTTGGAACTTGTTAGCTTGATGATGGTTTTCCTTTCTTCTTCTCCTCCCAAAATCTCTTCATGGACTCGCTATGCTCTTTCTTGCGTTCTTCCGTCCATTGTTTCCCTGTGGTTCTTTTAGCTTTTCCGTGAACGTGTGCTTTGCAACCAGAGTTCGAAAAGCCTTGCGATCCCTGATGGTATCTTCTGTGATGTTCATTTCTATTAAGCTCTGCTTTTATTTCCTCTAATCGGCTGATTTTGACCTTCTTTGAATTAATTATACCAAGCAGAATTTTCTACAGATGTGGTCATACAATTTCAATCGTCTCCTGCGTACGGTATCGGTGAACTTGTCGATTGCTTTGTAAAAATCTACAGTTTTTATTTTGATCCATGTACCATTTACATGGACGGGGCCATATATTTTCCTAAGAATTTTTCGTTCTTATTTTTCAATTTCATCAATTTTAAAGTGGTCTCCTAGAGATGTGGTTTCTGAGACATACAAAGCTTCCGGAAGAACAACAGTCTAGTAATGCCGAAGTTTTGCCTTTCATGACATCACTCTTTTATTGTAGTGATTCCATGTTATTCGGTATGCTTTCAGAAGTTTGGTGGCTCTTTCTAAATTAGCTTTCCTGTCCAATCCGGATGGTACAATGATTTCTCCTAGATATTTGAAGAAAGGCACTTGTGTGATCATTCCATAATTTGTCTGTAGTGGGGATCTTTGGATATTCTGGTGCCCGTTAGCCATGATATGAGTCTTCTCATACGATATTATTATTATTATTATTATTATTATTATTATTATTATGATTAATAATACACCAAAGGCTAAGCCTTGTCGCTGCAACCATTCTCGTTCTTCTCAATCCTGTTCATCTTTTCACTTCCTTGTAGTCTTTACATCCAATCAAGTTTCCTGGGTCTTCCTCTTGCTTTCTTTCCTAGTATATTTCCTTCAAAGACGTCGTTATGTCTCAGGGTATGACCCACAAGGTTTAACTTCCTTCTTTCCACATTCTTTACCAGCCTCCGTTGCTCATTGACTTCCCTTAGAACATATCGATTCGTCATTTTCTGAGTCCAGCATGTCCTTGTTTCCCTCCAAATCCGCATTTCATTTGCTTCCAATGAATCGCTTTCCTTTATTCCAAGAGTCCAGCTCTCCCAACCGTAAAGTAGAATACTCCAGAAAACGGATTATACAAAAGCCTTTCTTGTTTCTAAAATTGCATGGGTGTTTATTAAAAGACTTTTTACTTTGAAAGGCTTGTTTAGCAAGAACTACTCTTCTTTTGATTTACTTGGTGCATCTACTGTCTTCAGTTATAATGCTCCCTAAGTAACAGAAATGTTACACTTGTTCTATTTTGGAATTTCCTATTCTTACGTTTGCTCACAACTAAAATTTTTGTTGTTTTACTATTGACTTAAAATGTATAATGTTTCAATGTATCACACAGAACAGTCGGCATTCTATTTAATTCCTTCTCAAAGTCTGCTACTATAGAAATGTTATCAGCAAACCTAATACTGTTGATTCTTTTCCCATTATTATTATTATTATTATTATTATTATTATTATTATTATTATTATTATTATTATTATTATTATTATTATTATTATGAACGTTTTAAAATTTTTGTAAAAGTAAGCTTAATGACGTCGTTCAGTTTGTTTCAATCCCGCAAATATTTCGATAAGGTTATATTTCTTGTAGCCTTCTTTTTAAAGATACAATCATCAAAAACATACGGGGGTCTCCAACGTGTAACACTTTTCAAACAAGTTATGTTTATACCAATAGAAGAAAATTGGACTTACTTAAAAAAAATATTAAGTAACACAGAATGTAGTTGTTCATTGCTATTTCTTTCTTTCCACTGACAAAATAGATCTGATTTTTGGGACGACACAATATATCTCAGGGAGTCAAAAAGTAAACATTCATCATAGAGAGAATAGATGCGGCTCGCACTACATTCTCCAAGCATGCAAGCAAGCCATGGCGTTAACTGAACTGACATTGATTTTATTGTATAATGAGTTCAAGCCCTTTTGTTAAACCAAGCCAGCTCACCCTCTGCAACTACAGTGTTGCCACATATTTAACTTCCTCTTGATTTGTCTATGAGAATAAAGCTTTAATTAACTCAGTCAAAGCAGCAACGTCGCTACCCATATGACACATCACATATTAATATAATTGCCTGCCTGCCTGCCATTCACTCCTTTGTTTTCCAGCACAGCCTGAACGGAACGAGGCAGGACAATGCTCGAGAATGTTAGTGCACTAAACTAATCTGCATGGGAAAGGGCCTTTCTGAGATTGCTCGTTCGAAGGGAGGGCTCGCCACAACTCTCCAGACAGATTCAAATCGATATCAATGCCTCTTCCTTCAGACAAATTATTTGCACTATTGTAAACCTTAGGGCCGGTGACCTTCGATGTTAGGCCCCTTAAAACAACAAGCATCAGCATCATGTAAACCTTACACAGAAGCAAACCACTTTGGGTCCAGACCGATTGCGATGAGACTAATAGGTTGACTAATTAAGACATCATAAACTTAATAATAATAATAATAATTTTACATTATATATTACAAGAGAAAATAGGAGCCACCGTGGCTCAGGCGGCAGCGTGCCGGTCTCTCACCGCTGGGTTCCGTGGTTCAAATCCCGGTCACTCTACGTCCGGCACCTCGGCGTATCCGAAAACCGTAACAGTAATTAGTGGGACGTTAAGCCAATAACATTAATATTAATATTTATTTAAAATGTTTCCATCACCCCACTCGATGGCGTTATAAACGTGAACATTTATTTATTTATTTATTTATTTATTTATTTATTTATTTAGCAGCGAGCAAGTGGCGGCATGGTTTGGGTCACGTAGCTATCAGCTTGAATTCGGGAGATAGTGGGCTCGAATCTCACTGTCAGGAGCCTTGAAGATGGTTTTCCATGGTTTCCCATTTTTACACTAGGCAGATGTTGGGCTGTAACTCAGTAAAGGCCACGGTCGCTTCCTTCTCACTCCTGGCTGTTTCTTATCTCATCGTTGCCATAAGACCTATCTGTGTCGGTGAGACGTAGAAACAAATATACAGATGATGATACAAACTTTCACGAATGATGGAGGACGGCAAATTGAGCAATTTGCGAAAGGGAACCGGAAACAATCGAGTCAAAAGTTAACCACAATTCTACTCATTTAAGTCCGTTTACCTGCACAAGTTTCACAAGCTGCTCCATTTATAACAAATGTTAGAAATGGCATGCCCCTGCGTCAACGCACGAAGTTCTGCCGTACCCGTTCGAATATCCCCGGTGTCGTTTGAACTGTAAAGAATGGACGGACGTTGAACAACTTGGATTATTAATAACTTTTGACTCGAACGTTTCCGCACTACGGTTCCTTAGCTCATTTGCCGTCGTCCAACATCGCTGAATGTTTGTAACATCATCACGAACACACCCTGTATATACAGCATTCAGCGTATGGACCTTCAGTATCGGGAGTGTCTGAGGACACGTTTCGCTCGCCTGGTGCAGGTGTTTCTAGTTGACGCCCGGTCAACCTGCCCGTCTGGGTGTGATATGTTCTTAATTATGTAGAGCTAGAGCGAAACCCAATGTCGGCACATAGCCTACTCCTGTCGATAATGCCAAGGGGTCTGCTCATAGCTTAACGTCTCCATGCGACGATCGAATCACCGACAGCGTCATATGCCCTCACTCCACATGAACAATGTGGAGAGGTTCGGAATTTAATATAGACTTTGGGCACGCGATATAGTGGTTAGAAATTGTATACCGCCCCCTCTCCTATCTGCCAGCCCGCATTCTTATTATGAATTATAATTTTTTCCCACGAATGTTACACGGTGTCGGAGACTTGACACATAACGACTATGTTCACCAGACGGGATAAAGCGTGTAAAGTCAACTCGAGTCCGTCGCCACATTCTTGCTAGGACTGACTGTGTGTTGTGTAAGATAAGATCTGGAAATTCTGTCTCTGCGTAAATATAATTTAGTAACCCGCAGGATTACGAGCCCAGCGTTTTCAGATTCAAAGATGAAAGAAAAGTAGTGGGGTGATGTTTGTCACTTAGCAAGTTAAATAACCAGGCCAATGACAAGAATCAAAGAACGGATTGCTATTCCATGATGGATTAAAACACAGGCTTCATGCCAAAACAGTTTGTTCATGTTACTGCACGTGATGTGGTTTATCAGATTCTTTCTTTTCTTAATCCGTTTACTCTCCAGGGTAGGTTTTTCCCTCGGACTCAGCGAAGGATCCCACCTCTACCGCCTCAAGGACAGTGTCCTGGAGCGTGAGACATGGGACCGGAGGATAAAACTGGCGAGGAGGACCAGAACCTTGCCCAGGCTTCCCCACCTGCTATATTGAACAGGTGCCTTGTGGGTGGATGGGAAGATTGCAAGGGATAGACAAGGAAGAGGGAAGGAAGCGGCCGTGGCCTTAAGTTAGGTATAATCCTGACATTTACCTGGAAAAGAAGTTGGAAACAGACAGAAAGCCATTTCGAAGATGGCTGAGGTGGTATCGGAACTCCTTTACTCAGATGAACTCCCGGGGCAGAGCCGGGAATCGAAATCTGATATCCGGGGGTGGCAGCTAATCACACTAACCACTACACCACAGAGGCGGACCAATGTTAGTATTATTTCAAAAGACCTACCTCTTTCCAAAGACATCCTTCTAAAATACTTTTTCTTTTCAGGAACCGTCACTGGTAGCTTTTTTGCTATTTGTTGTGCGGTGCACCGATTCAGAGAGTTTTTACGGCAACAATGGGTAGGCTAAGCCTAAGACTGTGAAAGAAGCCACCGTGGCCTTAAATAAGGATCAGCCTTAGCATTTGCATTGTGTGAAAATGGGAAACCACAGAAAATCTTTTGTAGGGCTGCCGACAGTGGGGTTCGAACCTAGTACATTCTGCATACAAGCTAACAGCTACACACCTCAAATCGCGCAGCCAACTCTCTCGCGTATACATTTATGACTAGGGTCCGGATGTTTATGACCTAAAATAGTATTAAAATATGAGAAATATCACTTCAAAATTTTTGGTAATATTTTCGAAATCTTCAAAATCTTGCCGCTATTTAATTTAACATTATATTGAAAATATACTTCTAAAATTCTAGCACATGCATTATTATTATTATTATTATTATTATTATTATTATTATTATTATTATTATTATTATTATTATTATTATGGTTCAAGTTTGTGGGTTACTGTAGTCACGTCCTAGTTCGTGAACCATGGGCAACGGCTGAGTGGCCTAGTAAGTGGACCTGAGAGTCGGGATACCAGTTGCTATGGAATGGGAGTGGGCATCTCAGACATATTCTGAGTTGTGGCCCTCCTTGTGATCAGGCGGCTGGGACTATACAATTCACCGGTGGTCCATAACCCGTTAGAGGAGAGATCCTCACTTGGACTATGTGCAAGTAGGGCAGCATCCTGCTTCATGAATTTACCGAGCTCAGAACATTTTAAGCAAGCCTCGGACCTATGGGAGTAATGGAGTCCCACTCCCATTTGACAGGCGAGGGACTCCTTGGAAACAACTTGGCGAACGAAATGGAATTCGATGGAGAGCTATCAATATTAATGGGGCTTATGCAAGAAAGAAGGTAGAACTGGCTGAGTCAGCAAAGAGGATGCATCTGGATGTGCTAGGAGTAAGTGATATTCGGGTAAGGGGAGATAATGAGGAAGAGATAGGAGATTATAAAGTGTACTTGACGGGTGTAAGAAAGGGAAGGGCAGAGTCTGGGGTAGGGCTCTTTATCAGGAATACCATTGCACGCAACATAGTTTCTGTTAGGCACGTAAATGAGCGAATGATGTGGGTAGATTTGTCAGTTGGAGGAATTAGGACAAGAATTGTGTCCGTGTATTCACCATGTGAGGGTGCAGATGAGGATGAAGTTGACAAGTTTTATGAAGCATTGAGTGACATCGTGGTCAGGGTTAACAGCAAGGATAGAATAGTGCTAATGGGTGATTTCAATGCAAGAGTTGGGAATAGAACTGAAGGATACGAAAGGGTGATTGGTAAATGTGGGGAAGATATGGAAGCTAATGGGAATGGGAAGCGTTTGCTGGACTTCTGTGCTAGTATGGGTTTAGCAGTTACGAATACATTCTTCAAGCATAAGGCTATTCACCTCTACACATGGGAGGCTAGGGGTACCAGATCCATAATAGACTATATCTTAACAGACTTTGAATTCAGGAAATCTGTTAGGAATGTACGAGTTTTTCGCGGATTTTTCGATGATACAGACCACTATCTGATCTGTAGTGAACTAAGTATCTCTAGGCCTAGGGTAGAGAAAGTGAAATCTGTCTGCAAACGAATAAGGGTAGAAAATCTCCAGGACGAGGAAATTAGACAGAAGTACATGGATATGATTAGTGAGAAGTTTCGAACAGTAGACAGTAAGCAGGTTCAGGATATAGAAAGTGAATGGGTGGCATACAGGGGTGCTGTAGTAGAAACAGCAAGGGAATGCCTAGGAACGACTGTGTGTAAAGATGGGAAAAGGCGAACATCTTGGTGGAATGATGAAGTGAGAGCAGCCTGTAAACGTAAAAGGAAGGCTTATCAGAAATGGCTCCAAACAAGGGCCGAGGCAGACAGGGATTGGTACGTAGATGAAAGAAACAGAACGAAACAAATAGTTGTTGAATCCAAAAAGAAGTCATGGGAAGATTTTGGTAATTACCTGGAAAGGCTAGGTCAAGCAGCAGGGAAACCTTTCTGGACAGTAATAAAGAATCTTAGGAAGGGAGGAAAAAAGGAAATGAACAGTGTTTTGAGTAATTCAGGTGAACTCATAATAGATCCCAGGGAATCACTGGAGAGGTGGAGGGAATATTTTGAACATCTTCTCAATGTAAAAGGAAATCATCATGGTGGTGTTGCAAACAGCCAAGCTCATGGGGAGGAGGAAAATGATGTTGGTGAAATTATGCTTGAGGAAGTGGAAAGGATAGTAAATAAACTCCATTGTCATAAGGCAGCAGGAATAGATGAAATTAGACCTGAAATGGTAAAGTATAGTGGGAAGGCAGGGATGGAATGGCTTCATAGAGTAGTAAAATTAGCGTGGAGTGTTGGTAAGGTACCTTCAGATTGGACAAAAGCAGTAAGTGCACCTATCTATAAGCAAGGGAACAGGAAGGATTGCAACAACTATCGAGGTATCTCATTGATTAGTATACCAGGCAAAGTATTCACTGGCATCTTGGAAGGGAGGGTGCGATCGATCGTTGAGAGGAAGTTGGATGAAAACCAGTGTGGTTTCAGACCACAGAGAGGCTGTCAGGATCAGATTTTCAGTATGCGCCAGGTAATTGACGAGAGGATTAGGAAGTTGTGTTTATGTTTCGTACATCTAGAGAAAGCATTTGACAGGGTACCGAGGGAAAAGATGTTCGCCATACTGGGGGACTATGGAATTAAATGTAGATTATTAAAATCAATCAAAGGTATTTATGTTGACAATTGGGCTTCAGTGAGAATTGATGGTAGAATGAGTTCTTGGTTCAGGGTACTTACAGGAGTTAGACAAGGCTGTAATCTTTCACCTTTGCTGTTCGTAGTTTACATGGATCATCTGCTGAAAGGTATAAAATGGCAGGGAGGGATTCAGTTAGGTGGAAATGTAGTAAGCAGTTTGGCCTATGCTGACGACTTGGTCTTAATGGCAGACTGTGCCGAAAGCCTGCAGTCTAATATCTTGGAACTTGAAAATAGGTGCAGTGAGTATGGTATGAAAATTAGCCTCTCGAAGACTAAATTGATGTCAGTAGGTAAGAAATACAACAGAATTGAATGTCAGATTGGTGATACAAAGCTAGAACAGGTCGATAATTTCAAGTATTTAGGTTGTGTGTTCTCCCAGAATGGTAATATAGTAAGTGAGATTGAATCAAGTTGTAGTAAAGCTAATGCAGTGAGCTCGCAGTTGCGATCAGCAGTATTATGTAAGAAGGAAGTCAGCTCCCAGACGAAACTATCTTTACATCGGTCTGTTTTCAGACCAACTTTGCTTTACGGGAGCGAAAGCTGGGTGGACTCAGGATATCTTATTCATAAGTTAGAAGTAACAGACATGAAAGTAGCGAGAATGATTGCTGGTACAAACAGGTGGGAACAATGACAGGAGGGTACTCCGAATGAGAAGATAATGGCTAATTTAGGAATGAACTCGATGGATGAAGCTGTACGCATAAACCGGCTTCGGTGGTGGGGTCATGTGAGGCGAATGAAGGAGGATAGGTTACCTAGGAGAATAATGGACTCTGTTATGGAGGGTAAGAGAAGTAGAGGGAGACCAAGACGACGATGGTTAGACTCTGTTTCTAACGATTTAAAGATAAGAGGTATAGAACTAAATGAGGCCACAACACTAGTTACAAATCGAGGATTGTGGCGACGTTTAGTAAATTTTCAGAGGCTTGCAGACTGAACGCTGAAAGGCATAACAGTCTATAATGATAATGTATGTATGTATGTTATTATTATATTTTGAATTTATCTAATTACGGTACTAATCCAGAGGTAACTCTCGACTCTGCACAGAATGAAATACATTTCACATTTTGATGAGCGACCAGAAAGAATTACATACATTTTAAAGTTTTTTTTTTTTTTTTTGAAATAGGAACGAACTTCTGTTTTCACGCAACATTAACTTGTAACTCGGAAAAGACCGTTCAACATCGCAGGATATTACTGGGGCATAATTGAAGTCATTAGAGTTCAACTGACTTCTTCTTGCAAGTTGCTTTACGTCGCACCGACACAGATAGGTCTTAAGGCGACGATGGGACAGGAGAGGGCTAGGAGTGGGAAGGAAGCGGCCGTGGCCTTAATTAAGGTACAGCCCCAGCATTTGCCTGGTGTGAAAATGGAAAACCACGGAAAACTATAGTGTTCAATTGAGGTTCACCTTTCTGTCGCTTTCCACGCAGCTATCTTTTTCTATACAGCTTACCCTCCTAATTCCCACGCATATATACTTCTAAGAAAGGTAATTGTAAGACATTACAGACAACAATTAGATGTGCAAAGTCCTCTTTGAGACGTCTGCAAGCAGGTATGCGAAAAAAAAAGTGACACAAATAAGAAAATTCACGGGACATTATGATCACAATATGAAAAATTACCAGAAAATAACAGAAATGTTTAAGAAGCCAAGGTAATGACTTTATATGACCCGTGGAAATTGTATAATTTTATTCACCGTAGATAAAATCATGCTTAAGCTGTATTTCTCATTAAAGGAATATAAAGAAGAAAATTTGACATTTCATAAATATCCGTGCCCTATTTAAGACTATTTTTTTCTGAAAACTCACCGCGATTTGTACGCGCAGTGATGTGCACGGTAGTGATGGAATAATCGAATACAAAATAATAGCGTATTCGATTATTTCATTTTAATCGATTATATTTCCCATTCGATAATTTTTTCGATTATTCATTCGGAACTGCATTCGAATGAATGAATGAATGAATGAATGAATGAAGTAACTGAATAGTAAATGCTTTCGAAATAATCGAATGGAAAGATATGTTATTAAGCCAGTTAATTTACTCATTTATTTTCAACATTAAGAGACGCGTTTTGGATAAAGGCGTATTTCTATTTTTCATAGAAGTTCATCTACTCGCTTATTTCAATCGATCAACCATCCGACACACTTAAACCCGGAAAATTAATTCATGACGCATCCGAATATTCAATGCGATACAACTGATCGATATTGAAACTCTGTCGATTATTTTTTCGATTATTTAAATAATCGGATAGAGGTTAACGATTATTAAAAGTATTCGATTATCCCATTACTAACGCACGGTACCATTAGTAACAAAGGTCCGTCAAACGTAATGCTGCTGGGGTAGGAAAAGAACAAAAAATTAGCAAGTAAGGTCGTACAGGAGATCCAAAGTTATAGGAAACTGACATGAGTTAACGGAAACAACGCCAGACCAAACCCCACAAGTTTTAAATACGGGAAAATCATTCCTAAATACCGACTGATTTACAGAACTGGGATTTAGCGATGGGATGTTGACGTATTGGTGACGTGAACCTGTATCGATTGAATGTCATCTCCCGTCCCTATGAGCACACGTGCTCAACACAACCCCCCTCTCTCACCAGCTTATCTGGCTGTGCGTGCAGGCGTGCATACTGCTTTAACAAACAATACCAACAGCTGTTGGCTTACAGAACAAGGGGAAATGTAATATGGAACATTAAAATATGAGCAAATAACAGATAACAAACAAGAACAATTTACTCCTTTAGTGCTAATAATTTTTACGTTCGGAAGGACACTAACTATCGAAAAATTAATACAGCTGCACTTGTATATTAAAAGAATTACCAAACAACAACTAGGCAGACACAACGGGCAACATGCTTCATTATTTATTATTACTCATTTCAGCCCACTAGGGAGCGCTTACGGCTAGTTCTTTTTGGATGCTCGCTTTCCTTCCCAACATCTCTTGAGTCCTGCTATTAGTTTTTCCTTTCTTTCCTGTGAAAGAAGTTTGGGAGATTTAACAACTTTTGCTAGAGGAGACCATGAATTTACAAAATTTAGGGCGGTCTGAGACATCAGTATCAGAAGTCCCAGCGGAAGCTAGGTCTTTTTTTTTTTTTACTTCACTGAGCCACATGCTTCCAGTCTTAACATTTGAATGAGTGAAAATATCTTCTTCGTAAGCCTGCCGTTGTCCATTCTCGAAAGGTGTCCGTAAAACTTCAGCCGCATACGTCGCATGCTTGTGTTAGCCATTTCCAACCGTTGGTACAGTTCATAGTTCGCTTTCAGTCGGTCTGTCCCATCCGGGAGCACTCTTAGCCCATGAATTTTTCGGAGGATACGTTTTTCAGTTTTTTCCAGGTTGACAGTTGTTATGCTGCGTTGAGTTTGGCACATCTGTCTAAGATGGGACGTTCCGTCTCTACCATTAGGATGGACCCATTCGCCAAGATACCGGATTCAATTGACTTTTCTTATCTTTCCATAGATCAGGGCCTTTCAGGATGCATGCGCCTGGTGCATGCACTGTGCACGGTGCAAAAGACGACTTCGCTTGGTTGCCCAGAGTGCAGACCTCCACTCCTCGATTTGGAGCAATAGCGCTGTCTCTCTCTTTCCCCACGCCTGTCTCGCTCGCTCCCCCTGTCTCCCTCTTCCTCACTTGCTCCGTAGCGCTCCAAATCCGAGCCGAGTTGAGCCGAGCTTAGCCGAGTAGCCCAGAGACGAAGCGTTGGTCCGAGCCGAGTCGAGCCGAGGGGAACCGATGCACAGTGCACGGAGCTCTTGCGCCTCGATTTGCACGCGTGAGATTTTGGGCGTTTCAGAGGCGCTGCCATAGATGGTTGTCAAAGGGGCTTTCCCGAGGTGCCAGTTTTATCCTCCGGCCCAATGTCTCACTCTCCAGGACAGTGCCCTTGAGGCGGTAGAGATACGATCCCTCGCTGAGTCCGAGGGAAAAACCAACCCTGGAGAGTAACCGGATTAAGAAAGAAAGAATCTGATAAACCACATCACGTGCAGTATCATGAACAAACCGGTCTGGCATGAAGCCTCCTACCTGTGTTTTAATCCGTCATGGAGTAGCAATCCGTTCTTTGAATTTGAAAACGCTGGGCCAGTAATCCTGCTACTTACTACAGTATATTTGCGCAGAGACAGAATTCCCAGATCTTACCTTACACAACAAAACAGTTAGTTTTAGTAAGAATGTGGTGAGGGACTCGAGTTCACTTTGCACGCTTTAGCCCGCCTGGTGACCATGGTCGTTAGGCGTCAAGTCTCCGACACCGTGATTACGGGTTCGAGTAACATTCGTGGGAAAAAAGTATAACTCACAATCAGAATGCAGGCTGGCACGGCAGGAGACGTGGCGGTATACAATTTCTAATCGCTAGATTGCGTGTCCAAAGCCTGGATTTAATTCCGAACCTCTCCGCAGTGCTCATGTGGAATGAGGGCAAATGACGCTGTCGGTGATTCGATCATCGGATGGTGACGTTAAGCTGTGAGCAGACCCCTTGGTATTATCGACAGGAGTAGGCTACGTGCCGACACTGGGTTTCGCCCTAGCTCTACATAATTAACATCACCTCACACCCAGACGCGCAGGTTGGCCATGGGCGTCAACTAGAAACACCTGCACCAGGCAAGCCAAACGTGTCGTCAGACACTTCCGGTACTAAAGACCCATACGCTAAATACTGTATATACAGGGTGTATTCGTAATGATGTTACAAACATTCAGCGATGTTGGACGACGGCAAATGAGATAAGGAACCGTAGTCCGGAAACGTTCGAGTCAAAAGTTATTATTATTAATCCAAGTTGTTAAACGTCCGTCCATTCTTTACAGTTCAAACGACACCGGGGATATTCGAACGGGCGGTTTGATTCTGAGATTGCTCAGTGTAAGCTCCCAGGTCTTTATGACTTTGTCAAGCATCATACTGAATAGAATAGGCGAGGGACCATATTCATAATACATATAAAATATAAACTTTCATTCACACAAAAATTCAGTACATCCGGGAGGTTCGAATCCCACTATCGGCAGCCCTGAAGATGGTTTTCCGTGGTTTCCCATTTTCACACCAGGCAAATGCTGGGGCTGTACCTTAATTAAGGCCACGGCCGCTTCCTTCTAACTCCTAGGCCTTTCCTATCCCATCGTCGCCATAAGACCTATCTGTGTCGGAGCGACGTAAAGCCCCTAGCAATAAAAAAAAATCAGTACAAAAGCGGGAAGTTGCCAGTTGTAAAATTTGGCTTGTTTTTCTGTACTTAACACCTCTTCGGCATGTATAATCGCTCAAAAATGAGCGCATGGTATTGTATGTTCCGCGTATTTAACCCTGGACTGGAAACGTAGGTTTTGTAGGACAGACTGAAACATGAAGTAATGAGACCCCATATTTTAAACGACAATTTTCGTACATCATCCTCCTGTACTACAACCGAAAGAAACAATAACAATAACACTTACGGAAGTACTACTTAACTAACAAACGAAAAATGAAATGAAAATCCACAGCCTGTTTCCAGTCATTCGACCGGGGCAGGAATGGAATGAATGAAGCCCCATCTAGCGGCGAGGATAGGGATTGTGCCGGTTGCCGAAGCTTGTAGCACTCCTCTGGGGCAATGATTAATGACTGACAGATGAAATGAAATGATACTGGAGAGTGTTGCCGGAATGAAATATGGCAGGGAAAATCGGAGTACCCGGAGACAAACCTGTCCCGCCTCTGATTTGTCCAGCAGAAATCGAACCACGGAACTCAGGGGTGAGAAGCCGACGCGCTGCCGCCTGAGCAACGGAGACTTGACCTAACTAACATACAAGTAATATTATTTCCAGAAGTCATACTTTCAACAATAATGAAACAAAATCTCCATACGTATTTCCTTTATATCGTTGGCCGGTTTCATGTTTAACCCGGTGTGCGATTTTTTTTATTTTTTGCTATTTGCTTTACGTCGCACCGACATAGATAGGTCTTATGGCGACGATGGGATGGGAAAGACCTAGGAATGGGAAGGAAGCGGCCGTGGCCTGAATTAAGGTACAGCCCCAGCATTTGCCTGGTATGAAAATGGGAAACCACGGAAAACCATCTTCAGGGATGCCCGATTACTGGATACTGGCCGCACTTAAGCGACTGCAGCTATCGAGCTCGCTGTGCGATAATTTCTTTGTTAGTAAAGTTAACTATATTGTCCAACATACAACCATCGATAAACAATCCCAACGCATCGGATGCTGTTTTCACGAGCTTTGTATGGCCTTTAGGACCGGGTCTAATAAGCACAAAGTCACGCCTCGGTGTTCTTCCAGCTTTCATATGAAGCTTGGATGTCCATCCATAACCTTTTCTCCTTTTCATTGCACATGTCCTTGGAACATACACCGAGTGGCCAAAAGTTACGAGAAGGGGTGTCCCATTAGAAAAAGTGCCGTGTATGACCTCTGAGCGTTGCGGCTAGCTGCGGCGTAGCTGAGCAGTCTGTTAGACACCAGTGTCGTGAAGATGGCAACACATCGCGGGTTAACTGACTTTGAACGTGGGATGATAATCGGCGCATGGGTCATAGTATTGCGAAGATTACACGCGAATTCGGGTTTCCGAGGTCAACAGTGTCGAGGGTGGATCTTCAGTATCGCAGAGAGAATGTTACCACCCGCGTAAACCGCCGCACGGGAAGACGACAGGTGTTTAACGAACGGACGTCACGTCACCTCCGCAGAACCATACTGGGCACTCAACGGGCTACTATGAGCCAGATCACGGCCCAGTTGAATGTTGGGTGTCAGGAACCCATTTCTACCAGGGCTTTAATACGGCAACTGCGCAGCACAGGCTTCACCAGCTCACGGCAAACTCGTGTCTCCTTGCTGACAGAGAGCTCAACGACGTGCATGGGCTTGCGAACATCGGTAATGAATCATGGAACAGTGGCGGCATGTGGTATGGTCCGATGAATCCCAGTTCCTGTTTTATCAAACTGATGGGCGCGTGAGGATGTGGTGCATACAGCATGAAGGTATGGATCCTGCGTGTCAACAAGGTTGTGTCCAGGCTCGCAATTAGGCCCCATTGTACGGTTGCAGGTCGCGCTGACAGGTGCACGTGATGTGGACATTCTTTCAGACCATCTGCATCCCTTTCTGGCCGTAGAGAGATGCCATGTTTCAACAGGACAATGCGCTATGTCACCGCTCTGTGCTATCAAGCAGGTAGTTGCACGAGCGTTCCAGTGAAGTTACGACCATGGTTTGGCGCTCCAGATCCCCCGATCTTAATCCAATCGAGCATGTATGCCATGCTGTCAATGCTGGTGTACACTCCATGAACCCCACACCAAATATAAAAACCAATTGTGGATAGCAGTGCAAGATGTGTGGGTCCAGATCCCTCCAGAACGATTTCAACACCTTGTAGAGTCAATGCCTCGCCGTACTGCTGCCGTTTTGAGGGCTCGCGGAGGAGAAACTCGTTATTAACATCACATTAAGTATCTTCCTATGACTTTTGGCCACTCTTTCTCGTATTCCTTAATAACAGTGCCCTCCTCTTTGTCATCTGAAGTTAGTTATGTTCCAACTCCTCTCTCCCCCGGTCTGACTTCATCAGTTCATCTCGATTCCAGTCACCATCTATCCCAGTATTTTCCAGTCTATTATTATTCTACAGGTTTTGAACGAATCACAGAAAAATATTTTCCTTTCCGGAGGAACGATGACAGTTCTACAAACAAACGTCTGGAAGAATAACAAACTAACGTGAACTGAAACATGGAATGCTGCATGCCCCAAAGCTACCACAGAACATGGAAGCAAATCTCTGTACACTAACAAATTGGTATATTCGAATGCTGACACCCTGTGAAGAAAAAATCACGTCATATAAGGTTCATAGATATTTTCAACATACAATGATAGTGAAAATAAATTTCTCTGGGGCACTGTATGCCCGATTTTTCCATTCAAGGGTTAATATTTCATCAGACTTAATTGTAGCTTCCACCGAAGTCCCAGTCTCATCCATGGCTATGACAATATGGAAGCTGCCGGGGTATGAATGGTGCTGAGTGATGACATATGGAGCCTATCTAATGTCTGAGTGTTATGAAAGGTGTTGCTCATAGGGTCAGTCGTGCTGCAGTAGCACCTTCTGGTCCAGTGAGGAAAGCAATGCCAAACTACCTCACTCCTCATCACTCCTCATCCTGCCTGGTACGCCTCATTTGGGCTTTGCCGTTGGTTTTTGCAGTTTCCCTATAACTGCATAGCCTTTGGTGGTGCTATTTGAGGATCCAACTAGCCTCTGGACTGATGACGTAACAGACACAGACATGATCAAAACAGGGAGCGAATCAAAACTCAACGGAAAAATACACGAAACTATTTGTCATTTGTAGACATAGAAGAAAAATAGTATACCTTGGTACAAAAGATGACGGCCTTAGTTCCAGGAAGCGAGCTGGAAGCCAGCAGTTATTCACACCCTGCACCCTGCTGAGTTAACGCGTTCTAAGTGATCCTTTATTTTGGTGTGGAGACGTTGCCAAACCACTTTCTTCCACACTCTTTTCAGTCTTACCCTTTCTTCCTGCTGAGTGCAATAGACGATTTGGCAACTCCGGCCATAGTAAACGTAGTGAATCCCATAAGCCTCTAATAGACACCGGGCTGCAGCTGAAGAGTAGCGGTGTGAGGCGAGGCCGTCATGTTTTGTCTCCAACTAAAAGGCAACATGGGTCCGGAGAGGTATAATTATACAGAGTGGTCGGAAACAACGTGAACCTGATGTGTGAGCGTCAGAGGGTCGGTTATACTGATAAATAATTTGAAAGAAATAACTCGATATCTCTCACTGTTGGCATTTTATCAGCTGAAGTTAGCCAATCAGATCATCTCGCGGGCTAATGTAAATGGGCTTTGCGCTGCAGTGTTGCTAAATTTGTACGTAGCTAAAGACCGACATGAGAGCACCAGTTGAAGAATAACACTTCGCCAGGGGAGGGGATTCAAGACGGACGCCAAAGCAAGTAGACTACGGGGACACAGGCAGAATCTCATGGTATGTTTGTATCTGATGATGTTTTCTGTGCATGACTCTCAAGCTGATCTTCAGTAATGTGCAGATTTAGCAACACTGCTATGCAAAGCATATTTGAATTCGACCGCGAGGTGATCTGATTGGCCAACTTCAGCAGCTGATAAAATGAGATATCGAATTATATTTCTCAAATTATTTATCAGTATGACCAACCCTATGACGTGCATATACCCGGTTCACGTTCTTATAACCACCCTGTAGAGATATACAACCTTTATTAAGTTTGGTGCAATCCGACGCTGCCAACACTGTTGCGCTGATGCACAAAATACGTCAATCAATCACTACTGATCTGCATTTAGGGCAGTCGCCCAGATGGCAGATTCCATATCTGTTGCTTTCCTAGCCTTTTTCTTAAATGATCGCAAAGAAATTGGAAAATGTTTGAACATTTCCCTTGGTAAGTTATTCCAATGCCTAACTCCCCTTCCTATAAATGAATATTTGCCTCAATTTGTCATTTTGAATTCCAACTTTATCTTCATATTGTGATCTTTCCTACTTTTAAAGACACCGTTCAAACTTATTCGTCTACTGATGTCTTCCCACGCCATCTCTCCACTGACAGCTCGAACCATACCACTTAATCGAGCAGCTCGTCTCCTTTCTCCCAAGACTTCCCAGCCCAAACCTTGCAACATTTTTGTAACGCTATTCTTTTTTCGGAAATCAGCTAGAACAAATCGAGCTGCTTTTCCTTGGATTTTTCCAGGTCTTGAATCAAGTAATCCTGGTGAGGGTCCCATACACTGGAACCATACTCTATTTGGGTTCTTATCAGAGACATATGCCCTCTCCTTTTCATCCTTACTACAAACCCTACATACCCTCATAACCATGTGCAGAGATCTGTACCCTTTATTAACAATCATATTTATGCGATTACCCCAATGAAGGTCTTTTCTTATATTAACACCTAGGTACTTACAATGATCCCCAAAAGGAACTTTCACCCCATCAAAGCAGCAATTAAAACAGAGAGGACTTTTCCTATTTGTGAAACTCACAACCTGACTTTTAACCCAGTTTATTATCATACCATTGTCCACCGTCCATCTCACAACACTATCGAGGTCACCCTACAGCCGTTCAAAATCTTGTAACTTATTACTCCTTACAGAATCACATCATCTGCAAACAGCCTTATCTCTGATTCCACTTCTTTATACATATCATTGATATATATAAGAAAACATAAAGGTTCAATAATATTTCCTTGAGGAATTCCCCTCTTAATTATTACAGGATCAGATAAAGCTTCGCCTAGTCTAATTCTCTGAGTTCTATTTTCTCTCATGCTAGCTGGAACACTCTGTTCACATATCACATGAAATGTTCAAAGTGCTCTCTTCCTGCCTTAATGCAGGTCTCCGTCATCTCACTGAGTGCATAACACGATCAGAAATGTCAGGTGCATTGTAGTGCGTGGAGGCTGCCAAAATGCTCGCATGGAGAGTTGGTTCATTAGCAGCAGCTTTGTCCAGCTCCATGGCTAAGTGATTAGCATGCTGACGTTTGGTCTAAGAGGTCCCGGATTCGATTCCCAACAGGCTCAGGAATTTTAATTAGTTAATCCTGTAGCTCGGGGGACAGGCGTTTTTGCCGTGTTCATTCACACAGACCCACAGGTCCCCTATACGGCGTCAACTTGAAAAACCTGCACTAGATCTCTCCGGGGGTCACACGCCATTATTATTCTCATCATCATCATTATAGCAGCCCTGAATACACAACGGACTTTACGTGTACCGAGGTAGTCCAGGAGATTTGTCAGGAGAGTGAGGTGGCCAAGCGAAGGTCGGATAATTTGCAACTATAAAACACCTAACCCCATGGCACTACAGCCCTGAAGGGCCTTGGCCTACCAAGCGACCGCTCCTCAGTTCGAAGACCTGCAGATTGCGAGATGTCGTGTGGTAAGCACGATGAATCTTCTAGGCTGTTATTCTTGGCTTTCTAGACCGGAGCCGCCATCTCACTGTCAGATAGCTCCTCAATTCTAATCACGTAGGCCGAGTGGACCACCCCAGCCCTTAGATCCAGGTAAAAATCCATGACCTGACCAGGAATCATACCCGGGGCCTCCGGGTAATAACTTGCAATTATGTATTTCCAAACCTATGTTGTCAAACATTTTTCTTTCATCTACCGACTCGAAGTTTGTAGGTATCATTTATCTTTAGGTTCTATACCTCTATTTGTGTTATTAATGTAATTGCTCAAAACTTCAGCTCTTCTAGTTCTTCATCAAATATTGCTTCGTCATCAGCAAAGACAAGGACGACCTTAATTGCAGTTACTGACCTGATGCCTATGTTTGAATTTCTGATTTGCTATTGTGTCTTCAAAATTTTGAAAACTCTCTTTGGCAGTTGAAATAATTACAGTGTTTCGAGCTCAGAAAGACATCGCAAACGCATTGAATTAGCCCTTAAAAGATACTGTCTCGCTGATATGGAACAGGGTAATAAATAACATTGCACCCACAGAGATTCAAAGTATCACTGCTAGTCGGAGGCCAACTTGTTATTGGTAAACCTTGACATTTCGAGAAACTGAGTGCATTCTTAAGTAACTCTCGTAGATGTTTCCAACAATTATTCACTATCTCAGTAAATCTGCATGCAGTTCACTTGACAGATGTGGTAACAGAATATAAAGTAGTGACTTATATGGGGAATGGTGATAGCTACCACAGTTTTGTAATATTATAAGCAAATGCTACATACTTGTAAAAGAGATGTATCTTGAAATGCTTTCTGTAACTCTTTTCCATATTGTACAAAATGATCTACGGTAGACTTATATGGAAAATGTGACGCTAACCGGATTCTAGTTACATTACTCGTTTTTCAAAAGAATGCAGCGGGTTCAGGCTTAATGTGTGAGCATTTAACGAAAGTAAATAGTCTGCGTGGATCATGATGATCATCTTCTTTGTCCTGGAGTTTGTTCGTTTCATTTAAGTTCTGCCCTCTAAGTCTGAATTTGTTGTCCACCCCTCAACAACATACAGAAGTCTTGACCAGTGCCGTATTTTATAAGAGTTACAATTTTACAGGCGACAGGAAATTATCAGGTAGGTTTACATATTGACAATTTCGTGTTTGATAACAACTACAAGTTTACAAAATTGCTATGACTAGTTTGAATATTTTTACGACAATTCTACAAATATATGTTTCATAAAACTTTTGTACTGTCAGGTAAAAAGATAACAAATATGTCAAATTAAACGTTCCGTAAGTGTTATGAAATAGATATACCATATCAAACGTTTTTGACATATTTACAAATTTGTAGAATTGTCACTGTGGAGGTGGAAGTAGCCTGTAATGTGTATGTAACTTGGGAGTTTATTCTTGTGAATATTTTGTAATTTAAAATCTTTTCGGCATAGTGAACTCTAGTAACAGAAATAGTGAAGTAATGAGACGGTGGGTTTTTAGACAACGGATTAACCTAACCTTCAATTTCAGTGACTATGTACTCTAAGATAAATTTTACATTAGCAAGACAACAGCTGTATAAATTATAAATTCTATAGGGCAGCATTTGGAGTCACAAATACAAATAAGTTATTCATTCACACCTCAAGAGCAAATTTTGTTTCCTCTGCATTAACTGTTTAATATTGTAATGTTATCAAAAAAAATTTCATTCTGCTTGAGTGAGCAGGAATAAAATGTAGGTTAAATTTCAGTCTTGGATTATACCGCTTCGTCGTTAACAGTCGATCGTTTGTGCATCCCAGTCAATGATCGACATCGCTCTTCAGAGCCATCTAGTAGACCATCTCCAACATCAATCGCCACCAGATACTAAATACAAGACCTAACCAGACCCTCCGCCCCCTCCCCCCTCCCTCCACCGCAACACACACACACACAAAAAAACTTCTCATAATACTACCCGCCAAGGTCCCATACAAAAGTTCACATTTCCTATAACATAGCATGAGCCTTCCTAAAAAGCACTGGAAACATCTAAGCCGAGTCGGGCGCATCGCTAAATGCCAGAATACATGCTGCAAATCGAAACACCCCAACATCTGCAATAATATTTACCCATCTATAAATTAGCGCAAAATATACGGCATGTGCCGTTGCATTTTCAAAAACAACATCCGGTGCGGTTAGTACATGGATGGGCGCCCATTCAGGTCTAACCATATGCTGTATTCCGTAAAATTTCTGTGTCAGCCCTGTCAGGAGAGAAAAACTCGTGTTCTCTGGTAATATTTCTTAAAATGTAACTAAATAATTCTAATTAACAACCTAAAACTAGCACTTCCTCATCACAAACAAAATTACAAGATTTCCCTTCAAAGTCGCTAAAGATTTTTTTCTAAATAATGACCGATAGAGGAGCGCCAAAGGCGCACCGGTATCGGTACTTCTTAAACCATCTATGTCTTCGGAGATAGGTGGCTCATACGGATAACCGGAGTACTGGATAATACAGTAAACTTTGGATCAGACATACAATTGTCGCGTGTTTTGAAACAAGTTCTTTAAGTTTGACAAGTTACAATATTTCGCCAGTCATGTAAGAGAAACACTGAACATTTATGAAACATAAAATTGCCATGATATACTGACAAATATGTCAGATCTGACATATTGTCGGATTTGTCGTATCTGACGAGTTTTAGGAAATAGACCCCAGATGTAATAGTTGACAAATCTTACCCTAAGAAATATAGCAACGAAATAGCAGAAGTGACAGTAGTTCTCTCAATTGGACCAAGGGTGTGGTTACGTGGTTTGGGTCACGTAGAACATCACTGCCGGCAGCTCTGAAGATGGTTTTTCCGTGAGTTTGCCATTTTCACACCATACAAATACCGGAACTGTACATTAACTAAGGTCTCTCCCTTCTGTTCTATCCCATCGTCCACAGAAAGTATGTTGTACACGATCAGAATTTTGTCAAATACAAGACTTCACAAGAATTCTCAATACTTTACAAGTTTACTTATCAAATCGCTTGTAAAACTTGACAAGTTCTGACAAGTCTTCACAAGTCTTGAAAGTGAATTAGAACAAGTTCTAATCGGCCCTAGGTCCTAGGTCTCAGTATGTTTCACCTATCTCAAAGAGATAGATGTTTGTGTTGTGCCGATACCGGTGTCTCCTCTGTCGGCCTTTTGTGTTTGTTATCTGTTGTGTGATTTGTTTTTAAATTTATCATTTATATTGTGTTTTAGTTGTTATTGCTTTTGTTTTCGTTAATTGTTAATTTCATTCGTATTGTGATAGGTGTGTGTGTGTGTGTGTGTGTGTGTGAGAGAGAGAGAGAGAGAGAGAGAGAGAGAGAGAGAGTTGTGGTCATCCATCCAATGGGTGACCATTCTCAATGTTGCTTAACCGTGTGTGTAGTGTGTGTAGGTATGTGTATGGTGTTCTGTAAATGTGTTGGTGACTAAGGCGTTGTCTCATTCAGTGACACACCGGGCGAGTTGGCCGTGCGCGTAGAGGCGCCCGGCTGTGAGCTTGCATCCGGAAGATAGTAGGTTCGAATCCCACTATCAGCAGCCCTGAAGATGGTTTTCCGTGGTTTCCCATTTTCACACCAGGCAAATGCTGGGGCTGTACCTTAATTAAGGCCACGGCCGCTTCCTTCCAACTCCTAGGCCTATCCTCTCCCATCGTCGCCATAAGACCTATCTGTGTCGGTGCGACGTAAAGCCCCTAGCATTCAGTGACATGGCTGTACTGCATGTTTTGTATACGATGTGGCTCGCCCTGTTCTGAGTTAGGGTTTGCCTAGCTGATTGTTGCGTTTGGATACTTGCAACGCTGCATCGTATTTAATTTCGCGACTTGCTCTTTTAGTATGTTAAAAGAGCAAGTGTTTGCGGGTGTTATGTAATACTTCAAAGAATTGCCAAGTCTTTTACAGAACTGACCAATGGAATTCGAGTATTAATGGTGCGCGCTACGTCGCTAGACATGCTGGGATTGCCCGGAAGGAAATTAAAACAACAAAAAAATAGCTTCGTCTTCATGACCAAGATATATATATATATATATATATATATAAATTGATGTATGAGGCACATCCCTGCCTATATTAAGTGAACTACGTAGAGTACCAAAATACAATGAATAAACCGCAGCGTATGAGAAGATTGCAAGAGAAATACCTCAAGGAACCGGGCAGCTATTACAGTACGGTGACCTATAAGTACACATTGTCAGCAATGATCAATTTATGATGAGCTTCGCATATTATATTATTATTATTATTATTATTATTATTATTATTATTATTATGGAATTCCTAAAATGTTTTCATATAATAAGATATGAACTTCCGATGGATTGCTATCATTTTTATTCAATTAATGGAAGTAAATGTAATATAACATAATCCCTGCAGATGATGGTATGGCACCGGGCGAGTTGGCCGTGCGCGTAGAGGCGCGCGGCTGTGAGCTTGCATCCGGGAGATAGTAGGTTCGAATCCCACTATCGGCAGCCCTGAAAATGGTTTTCCGTGGTTTCCCATTTTCACACCTCAATTAAGGCCACGGCCGCTTCCTTCCAACTCCTAGGCCTTTCCTATCCCATCGTCGCCATAAGACCTATCTGTGTCGGCGCGACGTAAAGCCCCTAGCAAAAAAAAAAAAATGATGGTATGGCAGTAAGTACATTGCAAAAATTATGTTGGAGATAACCAAATTACTATCTTCCCCCTGCAAACTGCGGTCTATTGCGCGTTTCCCTTCTTTTTAAGAATGTATCCAGGAACCACAACAGCTGTTTGCCTTTCCTCCATGTTAAAACAAAATGCTATCGAACCTTGCCAAATCTTTTGAAATCCTGTCAAACCTTCAGCAATGTTGAACCATCTTTGACAAGATTTGACAACTTGTGAATTACTGAATTGAAATAAACATTTGATGGTGAACAGCAGGCTTAAGACCTGTCTGTGTCGGTGCGATGCAAAACTAATAGCAAGAAAAATCCCTTCAATTGGGCCTGTGAGATTAGACTTCAGATAACAGCCCGTAGTTTGTAGATCCTGTCAACGCTACACTAGGATATCTAAGTCAACTCGCAACTGAACTGAAGGCATCAACTTCGTTTCCTCAATACAGAGCAAGGAGTGATTAAAAAAAAAAAAAAAAAAAAAAAAAAAAAAAAAAAAAAAAAAAAAAACTGTAATGGGTTTGGAGGGTGAGGTTAGCTGAAACGAACCAACTGTTCCTCACATTTATATATCACTCAGCCCCTACACTATTTGTCTGCTATACTCAAGGGACCGAATTAAAAAGGAAAGAGGTTGGAGGGGAAAAAAAAAAAGAGAAACTAGGGATGGATGGGAAGAAGAGGAAGCCATACAACACGCCGCATTGGAGGGTGCAAAAGAAACTAAGAAAAATCAAGGTAAACGTCTGTTTAACACAACTGTGGCCACAGTGGAATTTTCCGTCATATTTGAACTTGAGAAACTGTATCCCTGTAGAAAGAAGTTTCAAAACGGATACACACCATTGCCCCATTCAGATTCATTTGAACACTGGTCCGGCTGCATGCCTGCTCAACAAACAAGAATCTAGATTTCGAACAAGGTTGACTGTCAGAGCAATTTTTCGTAGGCGGAATTCTGAAAAAATGTAGAATATTTAAACTTGAGGATATATCAGTTAGATTCCTCGACTGAATAGCCAGTGTCGTGGAACCAAACTAGCTGGCCGGGCGGTTAGGTGCGCGCAGCTGTGAGCTTGCATTCGGAGGATAATGGGTTCGAACCCCGCTGTCGGCAGCCCTGAAAATAGTTTTCCGTGGTTTCCCACCGTAGAGGACTTGTATGCATGAAACAAACAAAAAATACATGGCGTAACGGCCCTGATGGATATTTGCCAAACAAAGAACCGCTGCTTATCCCGAAAGCCTGCAGTTTACGAGGTGATGTGTGGTCAGCACGACTATTCCTCTCGATCGTTATTCTTGTTTTCTTTTGGTAGTGGTTTTACGTCGCACCGACACAGATAGGTCTTTTGGCGACGATGGGATAGGAAAGGCCTAGGAGTTGGAAGGAAGCAGCTGTGGCCTTAATTAAGGTACAGCCCCAGCATTTGCCTGGTGTGAAAATGGGAAGCCACGGAGAAGTATCTTCAGGGCTGCCCACAGTGGTATTTGAACTCACTATCTCCCGGATGCAAGCTCACAGCCGCGCGCCCCTAACCGCACGGTCAACTCGCCCGATATTCCTGGCTTTCTAGACCGCTATGTGGATGAGATAATATCGATATGCCATTGTAATTGTACACGTCCTAATCTCCTATTCTAAGAAGTTAATAATAATAATAATAATAATAATAATAATAATAATAATAATCATCTTACAGAGCAAAGATCAGACACTATGCCACGGTTATCAAGCCAGAGGGACTTTACAGTTCAGAATATTTGATACTGAATAGGAAAGGGAAAATGGATGAAATAGAGAAGAAAGAAAGAAAAATTTTGAGAAAAATCTTAGGACCCGAACAAAAAGAAAAGATGGTGGAGGAAGAGGAGAAATGAAGATCTGTACAGACAGACAGAGAAGATCACAGACACCATACGTAAGAGGAGACTGAAATTTTATGGGCACCTCACAAGAATGAACGAGGGTCCACTAACAAAAAAAAAAAAAAAAAAAATCTTTGACTATATCATCAAATTAAAAGCAACTAATAAATGGTTAGAAGAAACATGAAAGGACATGGAGGAAGCTGGCATCACCCCAAAAGAAATCTCTAACAGAGATATGTTTCGAGCTAAAATTGATGAATTCAAGGAGTTCCAGGAAAAGCAAAATGATAAGTCCAAGAACATGTGGTCAGAGGAAAGGTAGAGGAACCACAGCGAAATGATGGAGAAGTTCTGGGAGAAGAAAAAGGACTAACCAGCAAGTTAACTGTTTACTGCCGTCCAAAGTAGGCTAAAATCATCTCCGTACAGACCATGAAGGCCCTTGGAGGGGTGGAAGGTAAAGACTTCCACTATCCATAACCTCGGCACTTGATGGGGTAGAGTATTTAGCTCTACGCCCGGCCGCCTTTGCCCCCAGGAATTAACCTGGTACTCAATTTTCGTGTAGGCTGAGTGAACCTCAGGGCCATGTGCACCTCCGGAAGTGGATATCTCGTCTCTTAAATTTTACGACTTCCTGACGGGGATTCGAACCCACGTCCTTCCGGGCGAACCAAGCACGCCTTTACCGCCCGGCCAGGCAGCCCCTCAAAGAAATAAATAATAATAATAATAATAATAATAATAATAATAATAATAATAATAATAATAATAATGCCAACATCGTCTTCGATTCGATTTTCACATCTGAAAGTCAGAAAGAGTGTACATCCGTCTAAAGGCCATATGCAGGCCACTAAATTATACTGGCTTTACATAGCTTCTCAACACCACTTACATGTGTCAAGAGCCACACAGGTGTGCTTTAAAACGCTTTTAGGGGTGACAGGCAGCAGTAGACACGGGAAATACGAAGTGACCATCCGTGCAATTCGTCAAATACGAGCGTACGTGGAGGCATCGCTGGGGAAGAGTTAAATGAAAAACTCACACACTCTCCCACATGATGAATGTTGTTTTAAAGACTACTCCATCCCACACAAGGTAATAAAAAGGTAGTGTTTCGCCCCTAAAACCACTTTGAATATTAACATGGAAAATAAATGTCAGTGATTAACATTTGAGCAATAACATTTCACCAGCCTTGCTTCTCGACGTATGATGGTGAGACGACACTAAATACGCGTATCCAAGGGATGGTTTTGCTCACCACCACCACTACAACTACTACTACTACTACCACTAATCATGATTTCATTCCTCCCTTGAAGGAGGAGGCGGGCCTCCTAGACGGTGACGCCGTCTCTCAGGTCGGGAGATTTGGGTCGGGGAAGGAGATGTGTGGAGAAGATGAGGGGTGTGGTGGCCGTGGCCTATACTAGGAACTCTCCCTGACATTCCCCTTAGTGCAGAAGAATGGAAAACCACGGAAAACCATTGTCAGGAAGCCGATGTGGGGACCAACCCCTTTCCGTCTCCTTTGTTTGGTTGGCCGGCCAGAGTGCAGAGCTGTTGGACCACAGTCCAGCCGTGGACACTTGTGCTCCGAGACCCACTGTGCATCTGCCGACCTACCGGTATTAATGAAGAGGCGTATGAAAACTGGTTCAGGGATACGTGCTACGAATTTCAGGTAAACAAAATATAATAAAGTGTGAGAATTTTATTTATTCCTAAAAATTACAATCTTTTTCTTAATCATCGTTATCCGGTCGATTAGATCACGGCCGACTGGATCCCTCGCTGCGCTCCAGCTAGAGCGACACATCAAGTCGGCGGTGATTAGCAGTTTGCCTTTTTCTACCACTACGAGCGCTAATGTGAGTCAATGCACTGTTTCACTTACGCACCACTACGAGCGCTAATGTAAGTCAATGCAGAGTTTTAATTAAGCCACTATAACTACATTCGGTGTGGATATTTTTCAAAAAAATAAAAAAAACCGCCTGAGGTTATTGAACCAAGGAACAGGTTACAGAAAGAATTTATTATGTAAACAATTTGGCTAGGGATTGAATCAAAAAGAAAAGGAGTAAAAAAACAAGCGATTTCAGGCTGTTTTTTCTGGAACTGCATTTAGGCCGCAAGTGATGTTCGAAATTTGTTTCTTTAGTTTGATAGATCTATTCAAAACTCACAATTTGAAACCTTCCCGGGTCCTTTAGCCCTTCAACTTTCGGCACAATTGAGGAAGTTGCTTAAGTTTACGTTTTTTGTAGTACGAGAACCTCTACTTTGTCTGCTTACTTGATTCAGGAAGTGGAAAAAAAATCCAAAGAAAAGCAGCTCGATTTGTTCTGGGCGATTCCCGACAAAAGAGTAGCGTTAAAAAAATGTTGCAAAGTTTGGACTGGGAAGACTTGGTAGAAAGGAGACGACCTGCTCGACTAAGTGGTATGTTCCGAGCTGTCAGCGGAGAGATGGCGTGGAATGACATTAGTATACGAATAAGATTGGATGGTGTCTTTAAAAGTAGGAAAGATAACAATATGAGGATAAAGTTGGAATTCAAGATGACAAATTGGGGCAAATATTCGTTTATAGGAAGGGGAGTTAGGGATTGGAATAACTTACCAAGGGAGATGTTCAATAAATTTCCAATTTCTTTGCAATCATTTATGAAAACGCTAGGAAAACAACAGATAGGGAATCTGCCACCTGGGCGACTGCCCTAAATGCAGATCAGTAGTGACTGATTGATTGATTGATTGATTGATTGATTGATTGATTGATTGATTGATTGATTGATTGCTAAGAAACATTTTCGACATTAAAATACATTGTCATCACGATAGAAGCAAATAAGGCAGTTGTAGCTACTCGAGCTGAGCACCACAAACACCTCTACGAGCAGCTGTATTCGAATAAGGCTGAAAAGAGCATATTTTGGCTGAGAACAGCATGTGCATCTCACATGAACATGAACAAAGGCTACAAGACAAGTGTGGAATCTTGCAGCAGTGGCAACAGCATGTCTAAGAGCATTGTAATGCTGAATTAACCCATCCACCAATACTAGATAGCTCTTTGCACGATGGTCCACTTCCACAAATCTCAGCTGAACGAGAATATTGTGTCATTATAAGCATGAAAAACACTGCTTCTGCTTTGCCAGCAGGTTTTTTCGATGCCATTGCAGACTACGGTGTCGTGCAAACAGAATTGACTGCAAGCACAACAGTACCTACATTCAAGAACAAAGGTGACCCTGTACTGTGCTCAAATTTCGATCCCATACAGTAAAGATCTTTGAACGACTTCGCTTACTTGTCTATCTGCGCACCAATCAACGTGGCTCTGACAGGCCGCAGAACAACTGATGCGTTTTTTGTTACTCGTCAACTCCTGAAGAAACACCGCGAAGAGAAAAAAGCCACTGCACATAGACTTCCTCGATCTGGAGAAAACATTTGACCGGGTATACCATGGGCTGATCTGGCATTCACTGCGCGACCATGGGATTACTGGGCTGCTTGTAAATGGGTACAGATATACGTCAACAACAACATTAGCAAAGTGCAACATTCTGCTGGAATATCATGAAGTTCCCCTGGCCGTGCGGTTAGGGGCGTGCAGCTTTGAGCTTGCATCCGAAAGAGAGTGGGTTCGAGCCCTACTGTCGGCAGCCTTGAAGATGGTTACCATGATTTCCCACTTTCATACCAGGCAAATGCTGGGGCTGTGCCTTAATTAAGGCCACGACCGATTCCTTCCTGCTCCTAGGCTTTTCCTATCCCATCGTCGCCATAAGACCTATCTGTGTCGGTGCGACTTAAAACAAGTTGTAAAAAACGTTTTCCTGTGAAGGTAGGAGTTCCCCACGGTTCAGTGCCGGTACTCTTACCGCTACTCTTCGTTCTGGTCATGGACACTCTCAAGCGAGATCTGGAACAAAATGCAGACTATGTTCTGCTTGCTGATACCACCAGTGAAAAGCTGTCAGAAGTCCAGCCAGGCCTGGTATGATCATCTCAGCCGGTTTAGTTTCCGTCTAAAGATCCCGAATGTAGAGTACTTCGAAAATATTTCCAATGCAGGCTCTATCAAAGTAAACGGCGATGATACGAAGGAGACAACTTGCTTCCGGTACGTCGGATCTCACTTAAAAAGGGACAGAGGTATTGCTCGTGATGTGCAGGCAAGAGTAAAGGCGACCTGGCTACGATGGAAGATCACACTTCTCTTGGGTGACAAGAAAATGACGATTCGACTGAAATCCAAAACATATCGGACAATGATACGCCCAGCCGTGCTGTATGGAACTGAACGTTGGCAAACCACCAAATCCGCCCAGCTCCATGTCGACATGATGCTCATGCGCATGCCTCGCTTGTCACTGGGATTCATTCTGCTCCATCATGTACCTAACAACAGAGTCCGATACCCCTTTCAGACCGAGTACGCACAATTGTGCGGGTTCGTATTTTAGTTATCCCTGACCGTATTTGATGTTTTTTCGGCGCTACACCGGACTGCAGTGATTGTGCAGGACACGTGGCGTGTATTTCAATTGATTTTAGTATGCGCTTGACCGCCAGGGCGAAGGAAGAAGAGTTTAAAAAGCACAGTTGATCGGCGAGATGGCAGGAAGCAGTAGTGCCGAAAGTAAGTATTTATTTACTGCGTTTATATTAATCTAGAAGCTTTACTGAATACCGGAATATATTCAATGAAGTGTGTACATTGGTTAGTGAACGTAAATTTTGAAGCTACACCATCGTACGTGATACAACGAGGTTTTGAATTTTGATACGCACAATTGTGTGGGTCCTGTTTTTCGGATGTTAGTTTTTATTTTGTAAAATAAACTATTAATATGTGTATTGAGGAGCATTTTAGTCAGTTCTTGACGTACAAACAAAAATTCACACCTCCAGTTTTCTTTCAGGTCTGAAAGGGATAGGAGAACGGGAGGAAGAGAAGATTCCAGTGATTCGGACGTGTAATCCGCGCTTCATAGAACACTATCCTCAGCGTCAAAGAAGATGGTTGTCGTGGCAGATCAAAACGACGCAGGAAACACATGTTGAATGCTGACTTGAAAATCGATGGCCTTTGCGCCGAAGTGTGCGAACTGGCGTTCCAAAATTAAAATAGCGGACCCTGGGCCAATACAGGATGAAGATTGAAGAAGAAAAATAAGATTAGTTACCTGAACTAGTTCTTCATGGCTACGAAATGTAGCTGATTTCAAGTGTTTATTTCTAAATTCCTCCTGTTGTGTTCTGTCTGGATAAAAGTAGTAGTGTGTTGGCCTCTGCATTCCAAGACCGCTGGTTCAAAGGTACTCTAATATCTGAATGGAGAGAAAAAGTCCATTCGACATTCCATGTTGTCCGAAATGTAAATGATTTCTAGAGAAACACTGGGTATATCCGCAAAAATTAATTTTAAAAACTTCGCAATCCGTCACCCAACACAGTTCTGGTTTCCCTGTCTTCCTAGGCCAGTACAAGGTCGTCGAAGAGTAACAACTCCCCAACAGGACCGACGTCGTTGAACAGGATCAATAATAATAATAATGTTATTTGTTTTACGTCCCACTAACTACTTTTACGGTCTTCGGAGACGCCGAGGTGCCGGAATTTAGTCCCGCAGGAGTTCTTTTACGTGCCAGTAAATCTACCGACACGAGGCTGTCGTATTTGAGCACCTTCAAATACCACCGGACTGAGCCAGGATCGAACCTGCCAAGTTGGGGTTAGAAGGCCAGCGCCTTAACCGTCTGAGCCACTCAGCCCGGCTTGAACAGGATCAGTTGGGTGGCTGTAGAATATCAATATGACAGGCATTATGTTCAATGGCCGTACAGACATAGATCGGTGGATGCAGAGTGGACCCCGCCCCACAAGTGCCACGGCTAGTCCGTGGTCCGACAGCTCTGCACTCCGACTGGCCAACCGAGCAGAGGAGGGGTGGCTACGGCTCTACCGTGGCTCTACGTCTCGGTATTCGGGAGACGGAGAGGGGCTGGTTCCCACTGTCGGCTGTCCTGAGAATTATTTTCCGCGGTTTTCCATTTTCCTGCACTAAGACGAATGCCCGGGCAGTTCCTAGTATAGGCCACGGCCGCCAACCGTCTCACCTTCTCCGATACAAATCTCCTGGTCTGAGAGACTGTCACCGTCTAGGAGGCCCGCCTCCCCTTTCAGGGGAGGAATGAAAACATTTAGTAATAGTAGTAGTAGTACGGAGAACCGAGCTCGATAGCTGCAGTCGCTTAAGCGCGGCCAGTATCCAGTATTCGGGAGATAGTAGGTTCGAATCCCACTGTCGGCAGCCCTGAAAATGGTTTTCCGTGGTTTCCCATTTTCACACCAGGCAAATGCTGGGGCTGTACCTTAATTAAGGCCACGGCCGTTTCCTTCCCACTCCTAGCCCCTCCTTGTCCCATCGTCGCCATAAGACCTATCTGTGTCGGTGCGACGTAAAGCAAGTAGCAAAAAAAAAAGTAGTACGGAGATAAAAATCTTCCCTAGGGGTACTGTTACTGCTCAGATATAGTGGTGATGGTCGTGATTTTTGTTTTAAGAGGAAGTACACCTAGGTAATCATCCTCACATATAGAGACACGAGGTACTTCAACAACATGTGCCACTTTTCAGAGGCACGGTCGGCCCAGACTTAATTTTCATGGATGATAATGAATGTAAAAATTGAATTAACCTGATGAATAAATGAAGATAACCACCGCATGGACTGGCGAAGGAGCTCTTTGGACATGTACCAAACATGTCGGGTGTGCGGTTCATTAGGGAGACGAGTTGCATGATGATGCTTGTTGTTTAAAGGGTCCTAACATCTAGGCCATCGTCGCAGACGAGTTGCAGCCTACCAGTCGTCACCAAGGACAATTCCAGAGCTTCATACTGCTTTTCGCACGGAATGGAATCAGCTATCCAACAGAAGTCTTCAACCACCTCGCGCAGCGCATGTTACGTCGTAGTGAGACGTATGTGACCGCTGGGGGTAATCACAGCTCATATGAACCTCTATTTTTGGGTTGAGGAAATTATTTACAACATTTTTCTTTGCAGTAAAAACAAACAACAGCCTACCAAGGCCTATTCTTCTATATTATACGCCAGATAATCACTCGATTGATTTTCATTTCAAAAATAGTTCCCCATGTCTTAAATTTTGGACACCAGTATAGCAGAAGTTGGAAAGGAAACCCTTCGGAAAAAAATATCTAGGATGAAATAAACTAGGAATAAACAATGCCATTGTGAAAACTAAATATTCCCTTGAATATCAAGGATGATTATCAGTAGAAGTTGGTATTACTGCCTTCCGAGTCCACGGAAAGATACTACGATGGGAAGTACAATATTTAAACTTATAACTTTCTGTGCTATGTTAGGCAGTGGGAATATATCCTAACTGAAAAATAAACGCGTGACAAGTTCCTCTAAACACAGTTAATGGCGAGGCAAGACAGCGGGAGCACCAGTAAGCTGTGTGTTAATGCTACCTCATCGATAGCCTCAAGGTAAAGTACTACTACTTAAAAATGTTTCCTACTTTTTCCTCTCATTTTGGTGGCAACAAACACCGACACGATTTCCTCGCCGAGTTATGTGTGAATGTAAGTTCAACGCTATATACATTTTTTTTTTTTTTTTTTTTTTTTTGCTAGTTGCTTTACGTCGCACCAACACAGATAGGTCTTATGGCGACGATGGGGCAGGAAGGGGCTAGGAGTGGGAAGGAAGCGGCCGTGGCCTTAATTAAGGTACAGCCCCAGCATTTGCCTGGTGTGAAAATTGGGAAACCACGGAAAACCATTTTCAGGGCTGCCGACAGTGGGGTTCGAACCTAGTATCTCCCGAATACTGGATACTGGCCGCACTTAAGCGACTGCAGCTATCGAGCTCGGTCAACGCTATATAATCGGAGGCATACAAATCAATCAAAGCGCCTTCTATCAAGGCAATATTAAACGAATGAGGATACGACAAAAAAAATGAAATGTAAATACAAAGAAAGACAAACATATTGACTGTCATGCAACAAGCGAACAGCCATAAAAAATAAATGTGTCAATAAAAAATTACAGCAAAAGAATTCCTTTTTTTTACTCTACGACAAAACCTTAAAAACGATTCCTTGATCGTTAGTTCCGGAAGTATTTGCTTCCAAGTGCCGTTGATAATATTGCTTACTTCGAGATCGAGGAAAGATCTGGTTATCAGCCGCGTGTTCTTAATGATGCATGATACTCAACGCCACGTTCGTGTTTACGAGTCTCTGTATAACTATATCGTTATTGTACCTTTCCAGTTGTCTTCCAGTTTAAACATTCCGACTGCAGTGCCCTGTAAGGGTAAAAGCGGAACACTAACGAACTGGCATTAAGGCAGAGCTGTTAGTTTTTGATAGACCTGCCATGATAGCATGCGCCCCCTCCACGACAAGAACAACAATGGACAAGTAACTGCAATAACTACAGAATGTGGTACACCGTACAAGTAAATTTAAAATTACACAAAAACAGATTATTCAGAAACTGATAACTTTAAGAAGAAAATAAACTGGCCATCATAGATTTAACTCACACTGACGGCAGCAAACTCTTGAAATAAATAACGAAAAATTAAGCAAATAACTTTTAAATGTAATTGTTCCAAGCTTACAAAAATAATGCTGCGAGTATTAGCAAATACACTGTAGACAATACTGGACACTTCCGTGTTCTCCCATACTAAAGTGAGAGACATGTTGACAGTGGCGCACCTGCCGGCCCGACTTTAAACAACAGGCGGCAGGATTGAAACTACAAAAGTTGTACTTTAAAACTGATAGAAATAATGAAACTCAATAATGATTTCGTTTTATCTGAATTCTTGGCTGGATGGTCAGCTTTGAGGCCTTCGATTCAGAATTGATTCAAATTTGATTCCCGACGGGATCGGGAATTTTAATTAATTAATTATCCTGGTCGCGGACTGGGTGTTTTTGTTTGTTCCAACACGTTTCTCTTTATATTCAGACAACACTCTACACTTACAACCAGCACAAAAACATTTGCATGTTTCTGATTACTAGATTACTAGTGATTATTATACCTCGGATTTTTAGGTGCTTAAATGTTATTTTAGCTGCCTAAAATAGACTCTAAAATATGTTATAAAATATTTTTTAGGCAGCTCCAATTTTACGTATTTTAATAGACATCAATTAAGAACTAAGTTTATTTTGCATATATAACAAGTTTCAGTCGCCTCTTTGCTGCGAACGACACAGAATATAACTTTACCATTTTATGTGAAATGGGGAAACTCCTGTAACCACTTTTTAGTTAACGACGACTTAGAACCTGACATTTTCGGCATACTTCATAGTGTATAGCAAATAGTTGAATAATTTAATATTAAGCTATTTGTGTATAGTGCACTACTACACTCAGTTTCAAGGCCGTCCCGCTAAGTGCGCTGGGAATCAATGTCTTGCGATATCTCGCAGAATGGATCGTATTCCCTATAGTGTATTTGGTAATAGGCATAACAAAAAATTGGCGGTGGGCTGTCACTCTTGTAACGGTCGCAGGGTTTTGAGGGTTTCTTAGACTCACTTATTCAATTGTTTTGGCTGTTTCAGTTTCTCATAGTATCGTAACGCCTATTATGTTCCTTTCGTTTCATTTCGTCCATTCCTTCATCATTCACTTTTCTCGTTTCAACTGTTGCTTTTACACGTTTTTCCTGAATCCTAATCAAATCGTTATTTTCCATTTGTTATTCTATACAACTGATCACGATGTATTCACAACAACAGCTAACCTCCAACTGAGCGCGCGAGTAAACATAGCGCCATCTTCTGGCGTCACATGTTTAGCACATGAATACGTTTCAGATTTTCATTTTTTTTTTTCAACAGGTAGCCTCATCTTTTATCTGTCAATTGAGACATTAAACATAATCGTAAGTTAAATACTCTCGGCGATATACGCGTTCTACCCAAACATTATAAAAGCGTCTTTCCATGTACCCGTTGTCGAGAAACGTAAGTCCATGGCTGAAAAATAACGTAGCAGTTACTTTGTCACAGTTACATGTGTGTAACTGTTACAAATCTAACGAGGACAAAAATAACAGGTTACCGAGTAACGACAACAGAATAACGTACTAGTGAAAACAGTAACTGGGAAGTGGGTACTGTCACTATAGTAGCAGCTTACAGACACAGAATATGACCTTCAGAGTTCAGATAGTACGCATCTCTTCCAAGTGAGAGCGCTTTCGTAGGAGATTCTTTTAAGTCAAATACACTATTATACACTATACACTATTATTATTTTTGTTATGCCTATTACCAAATACACTATAGAGAATACGTGCCATTCTGCGAGATATCGCAAGACATTGATTCCCAGCGCACCTAGCGGGACGGCCTTGAAACTGAGTGTAATAGTGCACTATACACAAATAGCTTAATATTAAATTATTAAACTATTTGCTGTACACTATGAAGTATGCCGAAAATGTCAGGTTCCAAGTCGTCGTTAATTAAAAAGTGGTTACAGGAGTTTAGACAGTGTATTTGTTTAAGTTGCTGCTATCATCTGTTAACTAAAGTGTAAACTGTTATGACATATTCACCTGCTCAGGGGTAATCGTTGACTCAGACATCGCGCAGGGCTACCTACATTATAATAATAATATTATTATTATTATTATTATTATTAGACTATTATTATTATTATTATTATTATTATTATTATTATTATTATTATTATTATTATTATTATTAGTTTCACTCGTATATTTTTTCTTGTACGGCAAATAAATTATTATGCTAACTTTCCATATTGATATTATAGATAACATTAGTTCATTTTAATCGATCCTCTTGTACCGGTTTGTGTCGACGTTTGGCAGACAGATGATCATGTTTTCTTGTCTTCCATTCTTGATCGGGGTGTTGTCAAACTCATTCCTCTGGATTTCAGAAAAGACACTATGTTGTCTTCACATTTCGTCCGTTGTCTGCCTCTCGTTACCTTTATAGCAAATAGGAATGCGTGTTTTGCTGCACCGACTTGTAACTGTGTAGTGATACGTTCGCGCATGTGGGAGTGAATGAATGGGACTTCAGAACAAAGCTGTAAGGAGACAAGCTTGAAGCCGTGACCAGTAAAAGGTGAGTAACGTTGGACGCTATTTTCAACTGTTACTTTTCACAGTTATTTTATTGTAGCAGTGACAGATATAGCAGTTACACAAAAATAACTGTTTGTCACACCTTTAGTCTACATTAAAATAGTACTAGTTAAAATTTGCTGCCACTAGGCACGTACCTATGGGTCGTATATTACAAATCAGTCTGACAATATCACAGAATCTGTTGCCAGGAGATGAATATTATTAACGTATGTCAGCATGCGACAGTTTGAAAATACGGTTTCATTAGCAAGCCATTCGATGATGTATTTTTTGATGGAAAGGACCACTATATCTACATAAGAGGCAAAGATGCCAGATGAAGAACTGTTCCTCAAAACTCTCGACATTCTCCAAAAAGTGCAATGTAACACCCATTCCAAGTGCTTTTGACTAATGCATTCAAGTTAGACTTTGCAAGTTCTACGAAATTATCTTGTCAACTCGTCTTCAGAAACCGCTATTTTCTATTGTTTGGCTTTCCAGATCACATGCATTGTCAATAAAGAGAACAATACCGAATGTCAATGAAACAACAGAAAGCCAAAAGACACCACTAATTACCACTATCTTATTTATAGGACTGTACTTTATTGTAGTAACAATCTGCTTTTTAATGCATGGGGACGAATAATGACAAAGGTTCTTTTTTTTTTTACGAGATTGAGAATGAAACTATTACATTACAATTTAATCTTTCACAAAAACTGTTCCATCAGCATGGCCTACTCTTTCTCCCGATCTAATTCCGCTTGAATTTTCTGTGTAGGGGGCACTGGAAAAGCCTAGTGTATGAGACTCCAATTGAATAGGAGGAACAGCTCATCACTTGGAGGTTTGCACCTGCGAACTCTCTACAACACATGCCTAATATCTCCGAACGTGTTCGACAGGTAATGGTACGTCGTAATAGTGTGTGTGTATTGCAGCAGGAGGCCACTGTTTTGTAAAGGATGCAATTCCCAACCACATCACAATAGTACCTCAATTATCAGTTACCGACGTGTGGTAATTAGACAAGTATATCTGTTTTGGTTTCTTCTGTCTTCCCTAGAAGTCTGAATAATGGATTTTGTTAAACCCGATATGAAGGCTACCAAAGGAAGGGAAGTTTCAATGTTGTTATCAGAGCTGAGAATAACTGACTTTAATTACTGATAATTTAATTTCTCTGTTCAATACGTGTGTTTTATTGCTCTTTAGTTTGCTGAGAAGCTCCCCGCTTGCGTTTGACGGTGTACGGTCAGGGAAACAATGAATACATCGATCGCACCGGATGGGTTCCTGCCACCATCATTTTTTAAACTCGTTGCAGGTTGTTAGTTTTTTATTCAGTTTTTAAATATCAAGCTTCATACAGGTCTTTGGCAATTAATTCGGCAGGCTAAGCTCGTAAACCTGCGATATTTGCTTTATAAACTAAACGTTATCATCAAACACCCATGCACAAATTATAGGAACGCCCGTGTGTATGTGTGTGTGAATGTATATTTTTATATTTCCCCATAAAACTGTGATGTGAATCACATTCAATTTAGTAACGTTTATTTAATTTATAGCCAAAGGAGTTTCGTGAAATATACATACAGCCAAATGCATGCTCACATTAATAAATTAGGGAATGTTTGGTGTTATATTACGTGATGAATAGGGAAGCACTGTACACTTTTTATTGTCGGGATTTGCATAATGGAACGATATATTTTTATATACAAATATGTGTGTTTGATATGGCTACTGTATAGAAAACCATACAGACGTACACACATGCCAAGTATTGTAGGCAAAAACGATCCGGTTTAGTTCTTTCAAAAAACTCTAAACTGTTGCCAAGAGAGAAGGAACAATGTGTTTATTATAGTAAACGAACAAATCAAGCGGAGAACACAATAAAGGGAGAAGGGAGCAGGTTCATAGCTCACTATATGGAACAATGCTATGAAATAAAATTTCTGAAAACCACTCTCGATTTGTTTAAGAATTAAACGGCTCGACTAGATTTATGCATTGTACTAACGGACATGGAAAATACGAACCTACTCGAAATATTACGAAACAGAACGAGCTGACTAAGCGATTTTGGTGACATAGCTGTTAGCTTTAATTTAGGAGATGGTGGGTTCAAATCCTACCGTAGGCAATCATGAAGGAGGTTTTTCTCATTCTCACACCAGGCAAATGCAGCGGTTGTATCCATCATTGTTCGCCAACACCCTTTCCTAAGGCCTTAGTGGTCGTGCGGTGCATCAAGCGATTCAGTAAACGTTTCCTACCGAGTTCCGCAGAATGTACCGTTGCCACTGTTCATGTGCTATGTGCTATGTTCTCTTGCGGAGGACACGAGGGACTACAAAAATAAACGACAGCGAGTTGTATCAAACCCGACGACTAGAGAATGAAGGACTAAGCTATCTGGCGTTCCTCAAGGGTCTTTTCTTGGACCTCTTTATTTCTTTATCTATATGAACGACATTTCTTCTCAGCTGAATGACTGTAACTCTCACCTTTATGCCGACAATCTTCAGATATACTCACAATTTAAAGTCTCCGACATTGACAATGCAATCCACCAAATGAACTCCATTTAAATTAAATTCGCTCCTCTGAAAAAGAGAATTGCCTATTAACCCTTTCCGGCCCTTAACGCCCGAAAGCGCCCGACTGTTCATTTAGCCTTCCGGTCCTTAGCTCCCGAAAGCGCCCGGCTGCATTATCTGCATTCGTCTGCGATCTGTGCGATAATTTTTTATTTTTCTCATCAGTGAAGTGTTTATAAGGCATTTATGAACAATCTACAAGTCTAAGGGAATAAAGGAAGAGAGATAATCTGTCTTGACGTTGCCTAGGCAACGGTCTTGAACTTCCGCGAGCGCGGGTCAGCTGTTTCGTTCGTAAACATGGCGGGATTAAATATCGCTTATATTGAATCTTAGCTGAATATGGGCAAAAAAAAGTGACACAGAATCCTTGAGTAGGGGTGCAGGTGAATTTTTAATGAGTGAATAATATATCAACGAAGATAAATTTAGTGATAACAGTGATATGAATGAAAACGATTATCGATAAATCGGACCTGATGGCGATGCGACGGCAATTCAGGTAACACAAATATTACGTTTCGTTACTCCGAATGATTAAATGGATGATGCTGAACCTGCGCATAATTCGGAAAGGGTATTAGGGGAAAGAGATTGTTTTTACGTATGTTAGGAGGAGAAAAATTATTCAGTGACATAGCCTATTGCGCATATAACAATGCAGCCTTCAAACAGTCGCATTCCGATAAGATAAAAACAGAATGGGAAGACACTTGCCCAGATGAAATAAAATCTTATATACATGGGCATCATTCCACTTCCAAAATCACGCGATTGTTGGTTTTGAGGGATTCAGACAACATGGGAATGTGACAAATGCAGACTGTCTCTGTGTCGAGTATCACGAGGGGGGGGGGGGTGAAAAACATATTATGACTCAATAAAGAGAGAAATGGATGTGATGGTATATTTTCTAATGTTATTGAAAATTTGAATTAATTGTGTTCAATAGTTTTTACTGTATTTAACTTTTTCTGAAACAATACGGTCTGTTTCAGTTTTTGCTAAATAATAGGTTGAAACTTGGGGATAAGAGGAGTGAAAACGCGGGCGGGAAAGGGTTAATTAACCCGAAGAAAACGCAAGCAATCATAATTGGACAGTTTAGGCGATTAAATACACTTAATATCACACACCTGCCTACTCTGATGCTGTGTATTGAAGCTATAGGCCTAGCTTTTCAGAAGTCTGTAAGAAACATAGGCCTTGCCATGAATTACACATTAAATTGGAATGACCACATAACAAGTGTCTGCAGAAAGGTATATGCACCTCTTCACCACCTAAAACTTAAATAGATTCTTCCACATAGTATTATTACTATTGTTGAAACTTTTATTATTGTTTGATTTAATTCTACAATCTGATTTCGCTATGTATTAATTAATTATCGCTTGCTTCATTGTAGTTAATTTATTGTGTAACTTTCAGCGTTCAGTCTGCAAGCCTCTGAGACGTTTAGTAAATTCTTGTTCAAGGTACAGCCCCAGCATTTGCCTCGTATGAAAATGGGAAACCACGGAATACCATCTTCAGGGCTGCCGACAGTGCGGTTCGAAAGTGAAGGGCACTTTTACCCAACTTATAGGATGCGCTTAGAGTCATCTTGCTTGAACAAAACGTTTTTGATCACCTGGCTATGATACAGAGGGAGATGTCTATTTGCCACAGAATGAAATGGGGACATGGACGGAGAATTACAATTTGTAATAAATTTTCTTTTAACTAAAGGTGGAGATAAGATTTATTATTACGGTTTAGTCTAAAATACCGAGAATGCCGGGCATAAAATTCAGGATTTATGATAATAAATGTACAATCATCGAGAGGGATAGCTGCGTGGTTTGGGCCATGTAGATGTCAGCTCGCATTCGCAAGATAGTAGTTTCGACCCAACCGTCGGCAATCCCGAATATTTTCAATTTTTGCACCAGGCAAATGCTGGGGCTCAGTGGCGAAGATGGGGAGCATCCAAAGTATGCACTAACATACCCTCTGTTTGTTACAGCATTTTTCGCATAATTTTAGAATTATATCCGTAGTTTGTCAGGTTAGGCTGCCAGCAAATATACATACGACACCCAAGTTAGACTGCAAGTTAGTATAAGTATCGCATGCACTTGACCACAGCGCATCTGAAAGCCTGGGAGCACCTTGCTGTCTCAGGAACAAGCCATGGCGTGAGAGACGACAGGGGGTAGGGAAACCCTCAGTTTTATGCTCTTAAAAGCTATGACCCTCTCTGTATGCTGTGGACTGTCACAACACACTGTTATTTTCCATTTGAAAACCCATACTTCTTTCTTTCTTTTCACAATCCTGCAGTACTGTCTTCAAAGTGTACTTGCCGTTTGGTATGCAAAGTACGTAGTATTTTAAGTGAAAAAATTAATTTAGTAGTTTCATGTAACGTTGTGATAATGGGGGGATCACAGCCTTTTATGATGCGATAATTGACAAGTTAGTGAAAAAAAGAAAAAGAAAGAGCGGCAGCTGGATTTCACGTTTAAATAATTCGGGAAGTTTTGAAGGTTATGGCTCAATTTTTTTTAAAAACTGAACGCATTTTGTTGTATTAATAATTATAATATTAAAATTAAATTAATAATATCACAATTACAATATTAAAACTGTATCAAATTACAATCCGCCTCTGTGGTGTAGTTGTTAGTGTGATTAGCTTCCACTCCCGGAAGTCCGGGTTAGATTTCCGGCTCTGCCACGAAATTTGAAAAGTGGAACGAGGGCTGGAATGGGGTTCAATCAGCCTCGGGAGGTCAACTGAGTTAGAGGGGGAGGGGTTTCATTTCCCACCTCAGCCATCCTCGAAGTGGTTTCCGTGGTTTTCCACTTCTCCAGACAAATGCCGGGATGGTACCTAATTTAAGGCCACGGCCACTTCCTTCCCTTTTCTTTGCCAATCCCTTCCGATCTTCCAATCGCACGCACAAGGTCCCTGTTCAGCATAGCAGGTGAGGCCACCTGGGCTAGGTACTGGTCCTCCTGCCCACTTGTGTCCCCGACCCTAAGTCTCGCACTCCAGGACATCGCCGTTGAGGCGGTAGAGGAGGGATCCCTCGCTGAGTCCGAGGGAAAAACCAGCAACGGAGGGTAAACAGATTAAGAAAGAAATAACGAAGATTAAATTACCATATTAAAATTATATTTAGTTATAATCTAATTTGCGAAGAAATTAATATAATTGAATTGTGCATGCCTTTGTCTTGAATTCACGCTTCACCCCTGCTGGGGTTATACCTGAATTAAGGCCGAGGTCGCTTCCTTCCCTAGTCCAAGCCCTGCCTTCTTTCATCGTAGCCGTAACAGCTCTCTGAGGAGTAATCACATGGCCTCAGCTACTGCGTGCAGGTATTTTGTACTTTTAACATCACATGGGCTGCCTTTGGGTCAATTTCGATGAATTCGAACTCTTACTAGGTAACCTATCACTGAGTTTGAATTCATTTTGTCTGGTAAACACCGAATGTGTCACGCGATATATTTTACATGCTGACACTGTTCGACGTAGAGTGCCGAATGGGACTTTTTCCGCCCTTCACAAATCCGACTATCTCAGACCATTTCGAATCCGTGATGTTGGTATCACTAGGCCAACACTCTTCCACCGATCAGCAGAGAGAACTAGGATTTATGATGCACTTCCTGTAAACGTAAGAGGCATGAAAAACGTGGGTGTCTTTTGAGAGTATTTTTAAAATTACTGAAACGGACAGATAACTTTAGATTTCTTAAATGGTGGTGGCAGTAGTAGTATGCAATTTACATTCAAAAAAAATTCACAATAACTATTCCGGTGACTGCAGTTTACAGATGCAAATCACGAAACGGGTAGTTCAAAAAATCCCTAAACAAAATCAATTTTATCTAGTAATTTCTAGGAGAGAGAAGTTCAAGGAGAGCTATCGAAAGGCGCACTATCTTTACATAAGTACATTCCTCACTGAGAAAGGTATACAAGCAAGGTCGCCTTTACAAACAATGAGTGAGGCTCTCACATACCCTGCACTGAATCAGCTACCTATGCCATAGAGGTGACACTGCCTGGCACCCGCATGACGTGCATAACAACAATGCCGTCCAGTTTTGTTGCTCAGCGACGGTGCAGACTTCAACAAACCTTTTCAAAGAGAGACAGGACCTGCCAAAGAGGGACAATAGAGTGAGTGGGCATTGAAAGTCAGGCGTCCAAGGTCCGAGAGAAATGCTAGGGATATCGAGGATTGCTTCAAAACTTCTGGTAAGTAGTGTCAAGATATAGTGGTTGTTATTATACTAGATAAACAATCACCGAGTTTTATTTTTTCTTCTTTCACGAAGTCTGGTCCAGGATCCGAAATGTCGTGAACTCAGCCTTAGCAATGTATACCAGGTGTATGCATAAGTCTTTTCCGGTTTCACTAAGAGATGGCGCCAGCGAACAGTACGCAGCGTATGAATTTGAAACATGGGTCAGTTTGTTCGTCTGACACTAACCAACCAACACACGCAAGTTGAGTCCACCAAATACTAGCGTCTGTGTTGTATCGTTCAGTGATCATGTTGACGTTTGTGCCTGAAAAAGAACACTTGCGGCGAGCATTGCTTTTCTTCTTTAATCAAAAGAAAAAAGGCTGTGTGAATTCATCGTTTGCTGGTAGAAACATATGGTGAACACGGTCCATCGATTAGAACATGTGAGACATAGTTTCGACAATTTAAACACTGTGTGTCTGGTGGGACCAGAGCGGTATTGTGTCTTATGAACTCTTGAAGCCGGCGAAACCGTTAATGCACAACGCTATCACCAACAAATTATTAATTTAAATCACGCATTGATCGAAAGACGGTCGGAATGGGCCAGAAGACATGGCAAAGTGATTTTATTCATCATCATCATCATCATCATCTGTTTACCCTCCAGGGTCGGCTTTTCCCTCAGACACAGCGAGGGATCCCACCTCTACCGCCTCAAGGGCAGTGTCCCGGAGCTTCAGACTCTTGGTCGGGGATACAACTGGGGAGAATGACCAGTACTTCGCCCAGGCAGCCTCATCTGCTATGCTGAACAGGGGCCTTGTGGAGGGATGGGAAGATTGGAAGGGATAGGAAAGGAAGAGGGAAGGAAGCGGCCGTGGCCTTATGTTAGGTACCATCTCGGCATTCGCCTGGAGTAGAAGTGGGAAACCACGGAAAACCACTTCCAGGATGGCTGAGGTGGGAATCGAACCCACCTCTACTCAGTTGACCTCCCGAGGCTGAGTGGACCCCGTTCCAGCCCTAATACCACTTTTCAAATTTCGTGGCAGAGCCGGGAATCGAACCCGGGCCTCCGGGGGTGGCAGCTAATCACGCTAACCACTACACCACAGAGGCGGACAAAGTGATTTTATTACACGACAATGCGCCATCTCACACAGCAAAACCACTGAAAGACACCTTTAAATCGCTTGGACGGGACATCCTTCCGCACCCGCAGTACTGCCCCGACCTGGCATCATCTGACTATCACCTCTTTGCATCAATGGGGCACACGCTCGCAGAGTAGCACTTCAGCAATTTCGAGGAAGTTGGAAAATGACTCGACGAACGGTTTGCCTCAAAAGACTAGCAGTTATTCTGGCAATAAATTTATAACTTACCTGAAAGTTGGGCGAAGTCCGTAGAAGTCGATGGCTGATATTCTGAATAAACAAAAAATGAATTTCTCTTGAAAGTTACGCGTTTTCTTGACCACAAAAACTGGATAATGCATACACATAGTAGCTCGCCATCCTACAAGGCGAGTTCCGTGGCTTCCCTAATGAAGCTTCGGGTGAAATCTGGGTTGGTAGAAAAACATGACCGAGCTAATTGGCCATGTGGTTAGGGTCACGTAGCTGTGAGCTTGGATTCAGGAGATGGTGGATTCGAATCCCACCGCCGGTAGCCCTGAAAATGGTTTTCCTTGGTTTCCCGTTTTCACACCAAAGAAATGCTGGTATATGCTTTTTAAGACCACGGACGCTTCCTCCCCAATCCTAGCCTTTTCCTATCCTTGCGTCTTCGAAAGTAGGGGGACAGCCGCTTCCTTTCCAGGCGTAGCTTTAAACTGCAAAATTTACACGCACTGATAGAGATACTAGATACACACAGGACATTGGACTGTCTACACACCAAAGATAAAGTGTGAAAATCAGCCAAGGCGAAAATTCTATTTTATAAAGCGTATAAAATGAGCCCGCCTGGTCAATGATCAGTCACCACTGATCTGCATTCAGGGCAGTCACCCAGGTGGCAGATTACCTACCTGTTTTTACCCAGTCTTTTCTTAAATAACTGCAAGGAATTTGGAAAGTTATTCAACATAACCCTTGCTAAATTATTCCAATCCCTAACTCCTCTTCCTATAAATGAATATTGGCCCCAGTTTGTCCTGTTGAATTCCAACTACTAGTGTCATTCCACGCCATCTCTCCACTAATAATAATAATTTCGTGTGGCTATTTTTAGCCGAGTGCAGCCCTTGTAAGGCAGACCCTCCGATGAGGGTGGGCGGCATCTGCCATGTGTAGGTAACTGCGTGTTATTGTGGTGGAGGATAGTGTTATGTGTGGTGTGTGAGTTGCAGGGATGTTGGGGACAGTACAAACACCCAGCCCCCGGGCTATTGGAATTAACCAATTAAGGTTAAAATGCCCGACCCGGCCTGGAATCGAACCCGGGACCCTCTGAACCGAAGGCCAGTACGCTGACCATTCAGCCAACGAGTCGGACACTGACAACTCTGAACATACCACTTAGTCGAGCAACTCGTCTCCTATCTCCCAAGTCTCCCAGCCCAAACTTTGCAACATTTTCGTAACGCTACTCTTTTGACCATGGTCGTTGAGGCGTTGAACTCTAAACGGTCTGACACCGTGGTTAGCCGGTTCGAGTCCCGCTGGTCGAAAAAAATTTCACTATCAGCATGGAGGCTGACAGGGAAGGGGAGGTGGTGGTATACAATTTCTAATCACTAGATTGCGTGCCAAAAGCCTGGATTAAATCCCAAACCTCCCCGCAGTGCTCACATGGAATGAGGGCATAAGGCGCTGTCAGGTGGGGACATTAAGCCTTGAGCAGACCCCTTGGTGCTATTCGACAGGATTAGGCTATGTGCCGGCACCGGGTTTCAGCCTCTCCCTTTTCACTATCATATATCACGTCCTTCATTTCATCTCATGAACTCCTCTGATGATGTTGACAATCTGGAAAGGCATCCAGTCATAATAACCCGCCACGACAGATTCATCTCACCTCATACCCGACCCCGTAGAGAAACGGGACAAGGGTTGGACAAACAAACAAACAAACAAACAAACAATAAAGCACGTAAAATGACTCAGCAGTGCAGAGGGAACATTTTGCTTGTGCACTCCCGTGACATCACTTAGTAAACGGCATGTGGTGCTACTATTCTAGGCAAAAAATCAGTTCAACTACTTAAGTACAGAACGTTTACAAGTGTGAGTGCGAATGATCCGGTCCCGCGATCTAGAGGCAACCAGCCGGTTTCTTAGCGGGAGGCCTCGGGTTTGAATCCCACCGAGATCAACGATTGCTACCTGTTTCTGAGGTATGGTACGAGCTCCGTCCAGCCTACGCGAGAACAACTGAGGAGTTATGTGATGGTGAGATAGCAGACCCAGTAGTTAAAGCCAGGAATAAAGGTCTAGATGATTCATCGCGCTGGCCACACTTCACTTTATAGTTTTGTAGGCCTCCGAACTGAGCAACAGTCCTTCGGTAGGCCAAGGCCCATCAGAGCTGAAGCGCCATTGTGTTTTTGGTGAGAATGTGAATGAGTGAGTGAATAGAATAATGAAAATCCACAGCCTGTTTCCAGTCAGTCGACCGGGTCAGAAATGGAATGAAGTCCCCGTCTAGTGGCAAGGATAAGAACTGTGCCGTCTGGCGAAGCCTGCCACACTCCTCCAAGGCAATGATTAATGACTGACAGATGAAATTATATTGGAGAGTGTCACTGGAATGAAAGATGACATGGAAAACCGCGGTACCGGTATCCGGAGAAAAACCTGTCCCGCTTCCGCTTTGTCCAGCACAAATCTCACACGAAGAGACCGGGATTTGAACCACGGAACCCAGCAGTGAGAGGCCGCCGCGCTGCCGCCTGAGCCACACAGACTTCATAGTGAAAGGAATAATAACGTAATGTGTTGTGTGTTATAGATAGGATATGTCAATATTATTTTCAGTTGCTTTTGTCTCTACCGGGTCAGGGAACACGACTTGTGTACTGGACTTCCGTATTCTTCTGGCCTCCTACAATATCTGTACAGACTTTAAACCTGACAAGCCATGGCCTACCAAGCGATTGCTGTACAGTCTGAAGGCCTGCAGATTATGAGTTGACGCATGGTCACTGCGACGAATCATCTACGAGGTGTCGTGTGGTCAGCACGGCGAATCCTCACGGCCGTTATTTTTTGTTTTCTAGACCGCAGCCGCCATCTCACCGTCAGATACCTCCTCAATTGTAATCACGTAGGCTGAGTGGACCTCGAACCAGCCCTAAGATCAATGTAAAAATCCTTGATCTGGCCGGGAATCGAAATTGGGGCCTCCGTGTAAGAGGTAGGCACGCTACCCGTACACCGTATAAGTTAGCTGCAAGCTTGCATCCAAGAGATTTTGGGTTCGAACCTCACCGTCAGAAGCCATGAAAGTAGTTTTCCATGGTTTCTTATTTCAACTCCAAGCGAATACTGGAGCTATACCTTAACTATGGCCAAAACCGCTTCCTTCACAGTCGCAGGTCTTTCCTATCTCACCATCGCCAAAAATCGAATGTATTTTTGCAACGTTAAATCGCTGGAAAAGACGTGGTAAAAGTCGACATTTACTGACCATAAACTTCGATGAGCTGGATCGATTCACTTTGACTCCGACACGAGTTCCGTACAAGACAGACACTTAATATTGTCAAATGTGTTAATGTGCTAGAATTTATTCTACATAAAACTGGATATACCTTACTAATAATTCATGAAGGAGGACTGAGTTTTGAAAACAGAATCAAGCCCGGAGCAAATACAAAAACTACGTGTAATTGAACATAACAAAAGACATACAGAACAAAACGGGTTATAAATGGACGTAAAACAAAACAGAAAAAAAGTTCTGTAATTGGAAATGTGGAAATTAATTATATGTGAGTTGCAGTATAGGAAGGCCAGTTCAACTGGTATCACATGAAACTATAAAAGAGTTTCTGAACGAACCGTATGAAACAGGACTATCTAGAGAGGCACTAATTATTATTATTATTATTATTATTATTATTATTATTATTATTATTATTATTATTATTATTATTATTATTATTATTATTATTATTATTTAGGACGAATATTCTTAAAAATGGAAAGTTTTCTTTTTCTAGTGGTCTAACGTCGCACTAACACATCCGATGTTTTCGGCGAAGGAAGAAGGAAGATTTGGACGGTAGCGGTCGTGGTCTTAATTAAAGTACAGCCCTGCATTTGCCTGGTGTGAAAATGGGAAACCATGGAAAACTACCCACAAGGCTGCCGACGGTAGGTTTCGAACCCACCATCTGCCAACGGAGTATTCACTTTAATAGATGAAACAGTCTCAACTGAAGATTGAAAGATGGAGGAAATGATTGTATTATTAAACTGTAATTTTGGGCTAAACTCTGAATTGTTTCATGACCTGCTTAAAGTAGACTCGTATGTGTTATAGAAAACAGACTCTGCAGAGAAAATACAACAGTAATTATATTAAATCACTCATCCCGAGAAAGATAAAGATTTTTTTAGTTAAAAAAAAATTGCACTAATCTACTAAGGCCAGTGCTCTATATCCGTAGACATTAACAAGATAAGTCATTTCGCCATAATACTGAAGAAATAGTCACATTTTTCTTCCAGTATATTGAAAGAATACAAAACTGTCAACAGTAAGAACTTCAGATAAATCCGTCTTGTTCGTTCCACCATCACGGCGAAACGGCTTGATAGATCTCGACCAAATGTTAGATGTATAGTACTGTATACTCATCCCGGAGAAGGTTTTGATATGCAAATGATTTTAAAATCTTTGAATAGACGGGGGCTTTATAGGAAAACCAGAACAGTTTTCCTCTATTTTCTCTTATACTTTTATTTTCTGTAAAATCTGTGGACTGTATGTGAAACGTCTCTTCATTATAAACAACTTTTGTTATGTTCATAATTTAGGTTACTCTTCAAATGACGGCACTGGATTGGCCCTCCAGTTCCCCGATCTTATGGGATGCTAGTGTATGCTCCATAAACCCCGCACCAATTACACAAGACCAATTGTGAGAAGCAATGCAAGATGCGCGAGTCCAGATCCCTCCAAAACGATTCCAACACCTTGTAGAGTTGATACCTTGACTCTTGTATCTATAACACAGTGAATGTATAGTATAAAATATATGGTAGGTTCTAGATCTTTCTGTAGATCAGTGGGAGAATGCTGGCCTCCGGATCCCAAAGTCATTGGTTCAAACCCGGCAGAGGATCGGAGAAAGTAAATTCAAAACACCATATCGTACGATGTCGGTATGTAAAAGATCTCCGGCGGCATACTTGGTGTTTACCCGATAATATTAATTAAAATTCTGCCACATATCGGTCAGCAGATCCGCTCTTCTATGTCATCTGGTAGAGTAAACCGGAACGTCAAAATTGACACACTGGCAGCCCAGATAGTATGAAATAAAAAACGCTGGCACACGGTAGCTGAGATCAATCATACGATTATTATTATTATTATTATTATTATTATTATTATTATTATTATTATTATTATTATTATTATTATTTTCATTTTCGAATTGAGACTATGGACTGCGTGTTAACAACCAATCTCATTTTCAGTGTCTCTGCCTTGCTCGTCTGCTGGCTTTGACACCCTACCAGTATCTCTTAAGCCCATCGATCGGCGCTTTCTTCCGCTCCTCTGGTAAAGGTCCTCCCCGTCTTCTGTGTTCTGTCTCCACAATAAAACCCTGATAGTTTTTCACCATCCTTCTGAAACTAATCCTGTCAATGACTTTATCTTCCATAATGCCTACCTCTGATTTTTCTCACACTCTTGGAACCATGTCAACTTAGATGCCTTTCGTTTTAGCAAATTCCAGATTTTCTTTGTAAGCCGGTCATTATTCATACGAAAAATATGCCCGTAAAACAGAAATTGTTATCGGTTCCATCTTGCTGTATACTTCTTTATTGAATCTGTTGCCTAAGATCTTCCGTAGTAGCCTGCGTTCTGCTTTAAGTAGCTGATTGACTTGTCCTTTTCGATTCGTGCACAGGGTCTTTGAAGCAGATAAGCCTTCTAGCTTTACAACAGTGCTGTAATGTCTTAGTTTGGATCCGAAATTCAGCATCTCCTTCTTATAGCTGTTTTTAGTCAATTGGAACGCTCACTCTAATTTCTGAACTCCTTCTTATAGCTGTTTTTAGTCAATTGGAACGCTCACTCTAATTTCTGAATACGATTATTATTATTATTATTATTATTTTACGGCCCTATTGGACCACTTCACTCAATCATTTTCTGGTCATCTTCTTCAACGGGTTTCCGAATTGCCCAGTAGCTTTTTATTCGTTCTCATCTTTTCTGTCCTTGGCAGGTTCGATCCTGGCTCAGTCCGGTGGTATTTGAACGTGCTCAAATACGACAGCCTCGTATCGGTAGATTTACTGGCACGTAAAAGAACTCCTGCGGGACTAAATTCCGGCACCTCGGCGTCTCCGAAGACCGTAAAAGTAGTTAGTGGGACGTAAAGCAATTATTATTATTATTATTATTATTATTATTATTATTATTATTATTATTATTATCTTTTCTGTCATTCCTACCTGTAAATACCTTTTTCATTGTATGTCGTTGTCTATTTTTGGTTTAAATATTACTTTTATGTTTTTCAGCTTCTTTAAATTTTGTGTTTTGGTTTACAAATCATCCAGAGTTATTTCTAGTTCTTCGATATCCTCTCTAATTTTCTTAATCCATCCTACTTGTTGCTCCCGACTTCACAGTTTCTCTACATTTTTTCTTGCTAATCTGGTTTGTGGTGCATTCATAATGTGATCAAAAAGAACTGTGATGAGCTCCATTTGTCCATCTTTTTGATATTTTTATTCATGTGTGTCCTTGCTATTTTTCTCTGCACTTTTAGGATTCTGTCGATTCTGTTTCTCTGATTGAGCCACTGTCTTGTAAAGTTTTAATTTTGTTTTGATCGACACACATTTTTTATTGTATGTAGACCATGCTAATTCTTGAGCTTTCCTCATTTTATTAGTTCTTTCTTGCCATGCACGTTTCTCGTCCAAGTTGTATGTCATAATTTCTCCTAGGTATTTAAATTGTTCAACTATTTCTTTTCTTTCCTCCTTTCTTTCTTTCTTTCTTAATCCGTTAAACCTCCAGGGATGGTTTTTGTCTCGGACTCAGCGAGGAAGGAAGGTTAAAATCCCCGACCCGCCCGGAAATCGAACCCGGGACCCTCTGAACCGATGGCCAGTACACCATTCAGCCAACGAATATGACACACTGCATGTTGTTGTATGAACACGTTTGGGAGATATGGATTTGGACGGAATGTTTCAAGGCAGTCACTGCAATTTATTTTATCAATGCCTGACTGAGGTTAAATGATTTCCAGAACTGGACCAAAAAGAGAGGAATAATTCCTCTAGAGCCAGCCATGAATCCTATGACTTCAATATCACCCAACAGGTATCGCATATTCTAGAGCACAGTTGAAAAGTAATGGCGATAAACCATCTCCATGTCTTAACCCTGATTTGTCCGACTCGTTGGCTGAATGGTCAGCGTACTGGCCTTCGGTTCAGAGGGTCCCGGGTTCGATTCCCGGTCGGGTCGGTGATTTTAACCATCATTGGTTAATTCCAGTGGTTCGGGGGCTGGGTGTTTGTGATTTCCCCAACATTCCTGCAACTCACACACCACACATAACACTATCCTCCACCACAATAACACGCAGTTACCTACACATCGCAGATGCCGCCCACCCTAATCGGAGGGTCTGCCTTACAACTAGAAATAGCCACACGAAATTTAAAAAACCCTGTTTTAACTGTAAACGGCTCACATAATATTTCTCCTCTGAATTATTATTATTATTATTATTATTATTATTATTATTATTATTATTATTATTATTATTGCAAATACTTTACTCAGCCGCCCAACCGGTGTCTTGCTGTCAGAAATTCGTTAAAAGGATTTGCATGAGTTTTTGATAGCTACTATGTTGTATTCATGCGTAGAGCCTCCGCGGCTCAGGCGGCAGCGCGCTTGCCTCTCACTGCTGGGTTCCGTGGTTCAAATTCCGGTCACTCCATGTGAGATTTGTGCTGGACAAAGCGGAGGCAACACTCTCCAATATCATTTTATTTCATCTGTCAATCATTTATCATTGCCCCAGAGGAGTGCGGCAGGTTTCGGCAGCCGGCACAATTCCTATCCTCGCTGCTAGATGGGGCTTCATTCCATTCCTGACCCAGTCGAATGACTTGAAACAGGCTGTAGATTGTTTATCTATTTGTATTCACTTATTTTAAATCCCATAACCTTAAATAAAATCGTTGAGAAAACAATCTGGGAGTGGAGAATGTAGGGAATTGCACACTTGGTGGCAAAGCAGATGGTATGTCTGAGACAGAGGGACGGAAATGGAGTTGAGTAGGCAGCATGCTGGGTCACACGTGCGAGCAATAGCGCAGGGAAGCCCTGCTAGAACAAAGGGGTTAGGGTGTGAGGCAGGCTGCCTGCCATATTATTGCCTATTGAAACACGAGCTGTGACCGGTCATGCAACATGGAAACAGTATTTCGCCCGTATCCGTCATTTACCACAACTGAAACCAACGTTAATTTATACCTAGCACTCAATAATTATGTAATAACGTATAGAGGAGGGGAGTGCTATATCCAGCTTTCAGGCAGAAAATGAAGTTCATTGCTTAGTAGAGAAACAGTGGATAAAATAGTATATTAAGGTTAACAGGCAACCTCCTTTTCTGCAGACAGTCCCCGAAGTTTGCTGTTTAACCCCGGAAGAAATTCGACTCTGAAATGATCCCGGGTATTATATATTCCCAGATATCCCCGGATTTTCAGAGTATCAGTAGGCCTATTGTTAACACTAAATCAATAATAACTTTACACGCCTATCTGTTAACATTCACTATTTTTAAAAATTCCAGAAACAAAGTAACATTAAAATATGAATAACAATAACAAAAACCATCAAATAATTCCAAGAAAACTAAATATTACAAGAAATTTCAAGATAACAAAGAAAGAATAGAAAGGAAATACATTTAAAAATGAACTCCTGAAATTAAAACAAGTTATTCATATCCCCTTGGGAAAATTAAATAGCGTGCAGGATGTGATGTGAAGTATTGACGGATGGCCATGACATATAGATCCACGGGCTGTGCAGCTCTCTAATAGATCCATGGCCAGAGCAGCTCTCAAGGTACTGTTGCTAAGTAACATCGCGGCACAGATTTGTCTTACATGGCACTATTTTGTAATACAAATTTTCGGATGAACCCCAGCCCTATGGCGTATTTATGTCAAAATTACATACGAGTAGTGTAATATAATAAAAGTAATTGCAAAGAAATTAATACTAAATGTGCAGAACATCACTTAAAATAGTCCCTTAGATCAGGGTCTCGCAGAGTGCATGCACCAATGCATGGTGCATAAGACGACTTCGCTAGGTTGACCAGAGTGCAGACCTCCACTCCTGAATTTTGAGCAATAGCGCTGTCTCACTCTTTCCCTATGTCTGTCTCGCTCCGCCTGTCTCCCCCTTCCCCACTTCCTCAGCAGAGTTCCATTATCTGAGCTTAGCCGAGTTGCCCCGAGACAAAACGCTGGTTCGAACCGAGCCGAATCGGATCGATGCACGGTGCATAGAACCCCTGCGCCTCGGTTTGCACCTGTGAAATGTTAGGCGTTTGAGAGGGCCTACCTTAGATGTAGTGTAACATATTTACTAATGTTCAATGCTAATTAGTGTACATCACAAACCAACAGCACGTATTTAACAGTGGCAGTAAATAAACACTTACCTGTTACAGGCAGATGCACTTAATGTTTATTTGTCCTGAAGTTTTACCAACTTGCACTCCATCATCCGCAATGGGTCTCAGAAAGGATGTGCCAAGGAGAAGTCCTATGCTTAATCAGAAATGTCTGCTCTCATACGTACCTGAAAAGAAGAAAAATAATTGAAAACATGAAAAAAAAAATAAAAAAAAATAAAAAAATCAGAAGATAAATGAATATGATTTTTATCTACTGAATATGAATGAATATAATACTCTCCTCCTCCAGCCACTGATGACCACCAACTTGGGGGAGAGAATTCATTTATTGTAATCATAATTAGTACACGCAATTAGGTTTTTTAATACAATATGGAAGATAATCGAACTATGAAAAATGTTACTAAATTATTTAATTGTACTTAATAGTGTAAAGTGTTTCTAGACGTATCTTTAATATTAATGATTATACAGGATGGTCGGAAACTACGTGAATCGGGTATATACGCGTTGGAGAGTTGGTCATGCTAATAAATAATTCGAACAAAATAATTCGATACCTCGTACCGTTGTCATTTACCAGCCGCTAAAGTTAGCCAATCAGATCGCTTCGCGGGAGAATTCAAATGGGCTTCGCGAGGCGGTGTTGCTAAATCTGTACATGGTTCAAGACCGGCTTGGGAGCACCAGTCGAAGAATAATACATCGTCTGAGGAGGGGTTAGAATACAGACCTCCGAGAGGATCGTGCCAAAGCAAGTGCGCTACGGTGACACTTGCTGAAACCAACTGTTTGTTTGTGTTTGATGCTTATTTCTCGCCATGGCTCAAAAGCCGTTCTTCAGTCCAGTGCAGATTTTACAACACTGCCGCGCAAAGCCCATATGAGTTCACCCGCGAAGCGATCTGATTGGCTAACTTCAGCAGCTGATAATACGGCAACGGTGCGCCATATCGAATTATTTCTTTCAAATTATTTATCAGTACAGCCAGGAAGTTTAGGCATTTGTTTTTGTTAAAATAGGCAGGCAAATAAGCACTTAACATTTAGCAAAGAGGCAGTAAAATAATTAAAATGGGCATTTATAACAAAAAGGGCACTAAAATAATAAAGTTTAATGTAAGGTATGTAACACACTTCTGCATCATATTTTAGTAATTAATCTTACATCCCCGTGGGTGGGGATGACAGAATAACGTCAATGGTATCCCCTGTCGGTCGCAAGAGGTGACTAAAAGGGGGACCAGGGCCTCTCAACTTGGGAGTATGGTTTGGCGACCACGGTTCCCCTAGCCGAGCCTGGCGTTGCTTCCACTTACTTGTGTCAGGTTCCTAACTTTTACATTACTGTCTGACCTTCCTTGGTCAACTCTTGTTCTTTTCCGACCTCGACGGTAGTAGATTTGCAAGGCCCAGGGAGTTTTTCATACTGGCATTTTCCCTTCTTTTGCCGACATCTTCATTTTTTGAAGTATTGGACCTCTTCAATTTTCCTTCTGATTAGTGTTAGTACAGGATGTTTACCAAGTTGTTCTTCCCCTTAAAACAATAACCACCACCAGCACTTAATTTTACGTAGCAAGGACGCGACCTGGCAACCCTCTCCACCATTAACTTGTGGAGTTTTCAGTAGAGATTTGCGTAATATGAAAATATCGTTCATGTAAATGTTATTTTTTATCTATTCATTTGAAATGATTTTTCCCTTGTTATTAATACAGTATGTTGGAATTACATAATTTTTTTTCTTTCTATTCATTAATTTTAATACATAAATAGCAGCAGAAAATATCCACAACTTAAAAAGCCAAAAACGGCATTAAACTATCAAATAGGGTAGGGAAGCTAAAATAGACAAGAAAGGGGCAAAATAATAACTGGTCCTACCGTTCCCAAAGTACAAAGTACATATGACACTTCGACATATCCACCCATATAAAAAAGGCATTGTGCCTATCTTCCGGGCTCTATTTATCAGTATGAGCAACTCTCTAACGCTCATATACCTGGTTCACGTTGTTTCCGACCATCCTGTATAAACTTAGCATTTGAGGTACTTCCTAGACTTTAACTGAGTCACAGAGTCTAGGATACCTCCACATGCATATCCTTACCACTAGCTACATACATCTTCTCTGTTTTCATCCTCTTTATTTCTTTTCCCACATTCGTTTATAATTTTTTGCTGTTCTCCCTGCTGTCTTTTATTTTGTTTATTGCCTTAAGAAGGGAGTAAAGTTAAGGTTCATTTTCCATATTTTACCAATCTCCTTACTGTATATATATTTCTCTGTGATATTTGTTTCCTTAAACTCTTTTCTGAGTAGGTATGCGACGTCCATATCTCTTGCATAAAATGCATCGATTTTCCTCATTTCTTGTCCGTAGCTTTCTTCTTTATACTCCCATCAGCCACCAAATGATCCCTCTGATTCTCTTCTTGTTAACATTTTAGTCCTTACTCCAATATTTGTAGGCTACTCATTTTACAAAATTCAACAAGTGTTCTCTTGCTATTATATCCTGGCCTTATTTTTTCTTTATCAATGTCTTTCTCTCTTTGGACCACCTTCTCAAACAACTCCAAATCATCCCTTATTACATTTCTTTCCCAATGATACCCCATTCCTACATCATCCAGTAGTTTCTTCACCCCATCCATGTTTCATACGGTGCTGGTAAGCTATACTTAGAATTTCACCTCCTGCCCCCCATTTAACCTCAACCAGTGGCGATCCCAGGATCGACCGATTTGGGGGGGGGGTTATAGTTACAAAATGATGATGAAACATAATGAAGGTGCTTGTGCGTGTGTGGTGCGCGCATGGGTGAGTGATAAGGACACTGATACAAGTAAATTATGTTGATATTCAGATTGGGGTACCGGTACACTACAAAATCTTACATTAAAATGCAGAACAAAAACAATATGATCACGGTGAATAGTTTTACGATGAATGGCATGTTCAGAGTACAATCTAAAATCCAACTTTCGAGGTTTCTTAAAAAAAAAATCAAGAAATCTATTGGTTTGCCAATTCTCTATGAATGTTCAAAAGAGTCAACCCCTTGGACCGACTTTCACATGTTTATTGTCAGTTTGTGTTTTCCTTTTGTAAAATGTCCATGAGGAGGTGGGTTCTAACCCGCCAGTAACACCCCCCTCGCCTTTGGCTACGCCCTGGTCTCAACCAACATTTAATTATTCCTATAACAATATCTGCCCGTATGTTCTGAATATATTTTGTGTCTCCGTGGCTTAGGCGGCAGCGCGACGGCCTCTCACCGCTGGTTTCCGTGGTTCAAATCCCGGTCACCCTATGCGAGATTAGCGCTGTACAAAGCGGAGGCGGGACAATTTTTTCTCCGGATTTCTCTGTCATCTTTCATTCCAGCAACACTCTCCAATATAATTTCATTTCAAATGTCAGTCATTAATCATTGCCCCAGAGGAGTGCGACAGACTTTAGCAGGCGGAACGATTTCTATCCTCGCTGCTAGATTGGGGCTTCATTCATTACATTCCTCACCCAGTCAAATAACTCGAAACAGGCTGTGGATTTCTGAATATGTTTTATGGCTGTAAAGCCCTCTCCATTCAGGCCATGAAGACCGTTAGACGAAATTAGCAATAATAAGTGTGCGACGCGATGTTACTTAGCAACCGCTGATGGGTGGCCATGACTGAGAGACATCTATACTAATATTATAAAGAGGAAAATTTTGTTTGTTTGTAACGAATAGACTCAAAAACTACTGAACCGATTTTAAAATTTTCTTCACCTACAGAAAGCTACATTGCGAGTGAGTAACATGGGCTGTATTTTATTTTCAAAACAATTCAAAGTGGGGGGCACGGGGGGGGGAGATATAAAAATAATAGGCTAATATAGGCAAAATATCGAATTTGTCGCATAAGGACGAGGCAAAGCTCAATTTAATCCTCTTGACGCAAAGAACAAAGCTCGGTAAGCCCTACGGGCCCGAAAACCATGTTTTAAGGCCCTAAAACCAACCGTTACGGAGATATTGGCACCACTCTACCCCTGCTCTAGGAATCTGATAAAGTAACTGCCGTAACCATGGCAACGTCTGCTCCAGGATTCTACAGCAGCGAAATTATCTACAATAAATCACAAAAACTTAACATGTTACAGGCATGAAAACTGATATTTGGAATCCTCTTTAAAAATAAAAGAACACAAATATTCGTTTTCAGAAAATCCACTTAAGGGGGGGGGGGGGGTTGAAGGAAAGTGAGGAGGGAGTTGAATTATTTATATGAGGATACATATATCTAAAAAAAAAGAAGATGTTACAGACTTTAACATTTGTACTTGGAATCTCCTTTAAAAATGAACACACTCTTTGTGGAAAATCCACCTAAAGGGGTGAAAAGAATAAAAAAGCGAGTGAATTTTTTAAAAATGAGTATCTTCTTCTTCTATCGCTTTACCCACACCTATGAGATTGGGGGTGCGAACTGTGTCGCACATGTAGATTAAACCCTGTTTTACGGCTGGATGCCCTTCGTGACGGCAACAGTATGTGTAGGGATGTAATTTATATTTCTATACTAATATTATAAAGAGGAAAAATTTGTATATTTGTTTGTAACGGATAGACTCAAACACTACTGAACCGATTTTAAAAATTACTTCACCTGTAGTAAGCTACATTGCCAGTGAAAGGTATGGACGACGAAGGGAGATATAAAAATATTAAAATAATAGGCTAATATAGGCGAAATCGAATTTGTCGTACAAGCACGAGACAAAGCTCATTTTAAGCCCGAAAACCATGTTTGAAGGCCCTAAAACCAACCGTTATGGAGATATTGGAACCACACTACCCCTGCTCTAGGAATCGGATAAGGAAACGAACGGCCGTAACCATAGCAACGTCAGCTCCAGGATTCTACAGCAGCGAGATTATGCATGTACGTTTGGGCATAGCTGCCAACCAAAATTGGAAAAAATAAACTGTTGTGTAAGACGCTCATAGGACTCCCTTGGGCGGGGATGGAAAGGGAGTGCAGTATAAAAATAATAGCCCCGGAGATCTCCGAGGTACTGCGACCAGCGGTTGCCGACGGGCCTCCGTTTTTACGTACTGGCTTAGGTTTCAGCATTTTGCGGAGTCTGTTACCTACAGTTTAAATTATTGTCTATCAAATCATGGAGTAGTAGGATCACTGATGTTATTAGTGCCGATATTTTGGTCCACTTTTACGATCATTGTAACCATGAAACCTATATACTGTACACAATTGTCAAGATGGTGCGCCCATGACTTGAAAAAATTTCTCAACATTTATACTCAGATTCATTATAATATGATGTGCGACATGAGTGACAAGCCCTAAGAATTATAATTCTCGATAATTATAGTAGTTTCTTTTATGAATCGCGTATTTCCTTTATCATTTGTAATAGTTATGAAATGTCGGATCAAACAAATACATTGAATAATATTTATATACGTGGTACTATCTGGCGAAAGTATACTTACACTAAACCTGCAGCTTTGTGAAGGGAACAGGTATATCTAGGTGGGAATGAAGGGAAAACATGGTAGCGAAATATCTTAGAGGTCGACGCTAATTAGGAACTAATATTTAGAGGCCCCATGAAGGAAAGAAGAAGATACACTATAATTCCAACCATGACAAATAATTTCTACGTACTTAAGTAAATACACCAGTGATATAAATATCTAATGAAGTCAGTCACACCGATAGTATGAGAAACTAAAGCCAGTTTCTGATAACCCGTTCGAAGAACGGGTACTTCTGCTAGTACAATATATATTTTTGATCATTTGATACCGAGCTCGATAGCTGCAGTCGCTTAAGTGCGGGCAGTATCCAGTATTCGGGAGATTGTGGGTTCGAACCCCACTGTCGGCAGCACTGAAAATGGTTTTCCGTGGTTTCCAGTTTTCACATCAGGCAATTGCTGGGGCTGTACCTTAATGCCACGGCCGCTTCCTTCCTACTCCTAGCCCTTTCCTGTCCCATCGTCGCCATAAGACCTATCTGTGTCGGTGCGACGTAAAGCCAATAGCAAAAAAAAAAAAAAAAAAAAAAATGATCATTTGATATTCCCAAAGAGAAATCTGACACCATATTTTCACTTTTCGGACTCCCTCCGTTACTCTTGTTCTTTTAAGACATGTCTAAGGTTAAGGAATCTTCCATTCTCACGTCTTTCACGGTCCTTTTCCTATATCGATACCTTCATTTTATCAAGGGTCGGTATTCTTTCTAATAATAATAATAATAATAATAATAATAATAATAATAATAATAATAATAATAATAATGTTATTGGCTTTACGTCCCACTAACGACTTTTACGGTTTTCGAAGACGCAGAGGTGTCGGAAATTAGTCCCACAGTAATTCTTTCAGGTGCCAGTAAATCTGCCGACAGGAGGCTTGACGTATCTGAACACTTTCCAATACCACCAGACTGAGACAGGACCGAACCTGCCAAGTTGGGGTCAAAAGGGCAGCGTCTCAGCCGTCTGAGCCACTCAGCCCGACGGTGTTCTTTCTCTTTACCCTACAGCAGACTTAAGAAGGAGCGATTATGTAGATTATTTCCCCTTTCATCAATAATCACGGATATTCCAAGACCTTTAACAACAAATACAACGCGTTCTCTCGAAACATTAACCGTGTATTTAGTACCTGTTGGTACTACTCAAATAATATAAATACAATATCATAAATATACTATAGTTCTAAACGTAAGTTCGAAGGTTGAAATCAGAAGAATAGAAAGAGTTGCCGGTGCGGTTAGAGGTGCGCATTGTAAGCTTGCATTCGGGAGATGGTGGGTTCGAACCCCACTGCCAGCAGCCCTGAGCCTTGTTTTCCGTGGTTTCCCATTTTCACACCAGGCAAATGATGGGGCTGTACCTTAATTAAGGCCACTACCGCTTTCTTCCCACTCCTAGCCCTTTCCTATCCTATCATCGTCATAAGACCTATCTCTGTCGGTGCGACGTAAAACAAACTGTAAAAAAATAAGTAAAATAATCAGAAGGTCCGCCTCTGAGGTGCAGTGGTTAGTGTGATTAGCTGCCACCCCCGGAGGCCCGGGTTCGATTCCCGGCTCTGCCACGAAATTTGAAAAGTGGTACGAGGACTAGAACGGGGTCCACTCAGCCTCGGGAGGTCAACTGAGTAGAGGCGGGTTCGATTCCCACCTCAGCCGTCCTGGAAGTGGTTTTCCGTGGTTTCCCACTTCTCCTCCAGGCAAATGCCGGGATGGTACCTAATTCAAGGCCACGACCGCTTCCTCCCCTCTTCCTTGTCTATCCCTTCCAATCTTCCCACCCTCCAGCAAGGCCCCTGTTCAGCATAGCAGGTGAGGCCGCCTGGGCGAGATACTGATCATCCTCCCCAGTTGTATGCACGACCCAGTGTCTGAAGCTCCAGGACACTGCCCTTGAGGCGGTAGAGGTGGGATCCCTCACTGATTCCGAGGGAAGAACCGATCCTGGAGGATAAACATATTAAGAAGAAGAAGAAAATATTTAGAAGATTATCGTAAAAAAATAAAAATTAAAGACCTCTTGTAGTGGCGTACTCTGCCTTAGAAATGCATTCGTGACAAGATGGCAGCCTCCGATCTGGTAGTTGAGGCCATACGATTATTATTATTATTATTATTATTATTATTATTATTATTATTATTATTTTATTATTATTACTGTCATCATCATTCAGCTTCTTGGCTGAATGGTCGTAGTAGTGTCCTTCGATTCAGAGGGATCCAGGTTAGAATCCAGCCCGGGGATTTTTACTGAGTTTAATTGATCTAGCTCGGGGACTGATCGTTCGTGATCGTCTTAATTCAATTTTCTTCAACTATACACAACACCGGTCACTACCAACACCTGCAGAAACACGCAATATCGAACAGATCTCTTCAAACTGGGTCAGCGTCAGGAAGGGCCGCCCGTAAAACTGGGCTAAATCCACACCAAGTGTTGACCCCAAGAAATTAAGGAAAAGGCCTCCAACATTATTCTTCTTCTCCTTATTATTATTATTATTATTATTATTATTATTATTATTATTATTATTATTATTATTATTATATGAGCAGTAAACACATCATCCTCACTGCTGTGACGAAGCCATATTAAAACAACACTCAGAACGAGACGTAAATCCTTCAGCCTCCGAGGACAGGTTCGCAGGTCAAATCATATTTCAGCGGCTGAGAACAACGACCTCTTCTGGTACAACTGGCTTTTCCCAGATCGATCCCTCCAAGTGACCCTCGCTTACGTGTATCTGTGGTTTAAGATTCCAGGTACACGAAGGATGGGATGAAGACGGATAGTGTGAACGCCCAGTTGGATATTTCCGTAGCGTTGGAGCGTACAGCAAGCAAATGAGCGCTATTCGTAGTTTCACACAGATCGCAATATACGGAATTCCAGTTTTATGCGACATCCGAAAACACAGGGATGTGATTTTTTATTTCAAGACAACTCAGGAGCTATCCGATCTGAAGGGTAATATGATAGATAGACATATAATTTTTTTGGTATTTGTTTTACGTCGCACCGACACAGATAGGTCTTATGGCGACGATGGGATAGGAAAGGCCTAGGAATGGGAAGGAAGCGGCCGTGCCCTTAATTAAGGTACATCCTCAGCATTTGCCTGGTGTGAAAATGGGAAACCAAACCACGGAAAACCATCTTCAGGGCTGCCGATAGCGTGGCTCGAACCCACTATCTCCCGGATGCAAGCCCACAGCTGAGCGCTCCTAACCGCACGGTATAGTTAATTTTAACTGACAAAGTTAGGGACACGTGTCCCTGTCTTACACAACCAGTGAATACAAACATAAAATAAAGATATAAAAATATATGTATATAATATGCTATCTTACTGTATATAATACCCACGAAGAAATTAGAATACAATAAATTACAATAATAATGCAGAAGAAAGTGGAACTACACTACAAATGATCCGCAATAGAAAAGAGTTTAGAATAAGAATCGACAGTTCAAAATCATTTGAACAGAAACCACTAAAACGGAGGCCCGAACGGTTCGTTTCCGAAGAAGAGAGGAGAAAGTTGAGAAGCGAAATAATGAAGAGATTTTGGGAAGGGAAGAGAAGAGAAAGGCCAAGAAGCTTTAAGTTCCATCGGTCCACAGTTGGCCAAATTAAAAAAAGAAATATTAATAATAATAATAATAATAATAATAATAATAATAATAATAATAATAAATAATAATAATAATAATAATGTGTATGTTGGGTATTCAGCCCGAAGACTGGTTTGATCGTCCATAGCTCCGTATACAGCTTGAATAGATAGCCTAGGCATCACTGAAGTGGCATACTACGGAAGTCAGGAGTGCGGTAGTTTCTCGTTGCTTTCCTCATTGGTCCAGAAGTTGCCATTACATATCAGTCTGCCAAGCGCACTGAAATACATGCACCAACCGTCCCTATGAGTGATAATTTCACACCGTTCGTAACAGCGACTGGCTGCAAAATAATAATAATAATAATAATAATAATAATAATAATAATAATAATAATAATAATAATAATAATAATAATAATAATAATAATAATAATCTTCCTTTCTTTGGCTTCTAGTTGTTCTTCCAGACATTTCTTATTCAATGAGAGGCATCCTGCTGCGTTCTTCAGGTCGAATTACTGTACAATGTCTAAGCTTGGATTTGAAAGATATTCACCGTTTGTTATAGATATCTTTGGTGAGGTGGTAGGCCATTTCCATCTTGTTGATTATTGATTTGAATGCCTCTTTCTCGGAAATATTAGGTTATATCCAATCGCCTAGGTATCTGAATATATCTGCCCGTTTTATTTTTCTTTGACTGACCTGTAGATTTCTGGATTATTATTATTATTATTATTATTATTAATTATTAATTATTATTATTATTATTATTATTATTATTATTATTATTATTATTATTATTATTATTATTATTATTATTACAGAAGAGTTCCTCTCTTATATGTCACTAGATGGTGTCGCGGGAAAACCTAGCGGGTAGTTTGTAACAGTATATGAGGTCAGACTAGGCATTGCATTTGTGAACTCTTTCTGACTTTACAACTAAGACATGAAGTTATAAATTCCTTAATTACAGACTCAAGATTTACAAAATTTAAATTATCTTTTTTTTTTTATAATTTGTTTTACGTCGCACCGACGCAGACAGGTCTTATGGCAACTATGGAATAGGAAAGGCCTAGGAGTGGGAAGGAAGCGGCCGTGGCCTCAATTGAGGTACAGTCCTAGCATGTGCCTGGTGTGAAAACGGGAAACCACGGAAAACCATCTTCAGGCCTGCCGACAGTGAGGCTCGAACCCACTATCTCACGAATGCAAGCTCACAGCGGCGCGCCCCTAAGCGCACGGCCAACTCGCCCAGCAAAGTTAAAATCAGTACGAATGCTCTATTAGATCAAATTATTAAATATTTCAAACGTTTTCACTGGTAGTGAATTCCTGCGATATAACTGTTTCCTTCATTTGTGTACAAAAGAAACGTTGTCGTACACATAATTCAGACTTTATGACATTCAAACATAACTGTTCCAAAAGAGCGTTCTTATCTCACATACCATTTAGAATTATTACATACAAATAAATTTGTTGAAATACTTTTATACGGTTTTTAAAGCGGCCTTAAAATTTTATTAAGAGGTGTCAATGTGATATTATTTTATGTGATGACACTGATGACTAGGGCGCAGATGTTGTTAAAAATGTCATCTTTTTTTCCCGTTTGAATTAGAACTGTACCGGGTGGTACACCTCCACGCCGCTAATTCAAACTTTGCGCCAGTTGAAACTCCTCTACTGGAGGAAGTCTGAACTTTATCTACTGTGTTAATTCTCAAGTTTCTCAGAAGATGTCCCTACTTGTAAATTTTGAAGTTTCCGAACTGGGTCGTTTTCGATGTATTTTTGTTTTGCCTGTAGTAAGAAGTGTGGACATTCTCTTCCAGATGGCACTACTGAAGAACTACAATTGTGCACCCTAGTGCGAAGTGAAAGAACTATGTTTTTGGAGAAATTTTGTGTTCATAAGTTTGTTATTTGTTAAATTTCTTTCAGTTATTGTTTAAGTTGGCAATATTAACCCTTTCTTTCCGCCAGTTTTGAATTTAACCAATAAAGAATTTTTGTAATTAATTTTCCACCAATAATGTGTTTCTTCTTCATCTTGTGTAGGGGTTTTCGTGGTTAGCCAATAAAATTCTTGTGGGAGGGTGTTCTCATTCCTGAAACGCCTCGAACTTTCCACGAGGGTATATAAACTGCTGATTTTCGGGTCTCCGCGCCACTTCAGTAACATCTATCAGTGTGTAAAGTACGTAGCAGGGGGCGGGAAGCGCCTCTTTCTTCGGGCAGCAGTTCAGCCACCAGGTAATGGCCGTTTAATAACTTCTTTTCTTGCTAGCTCAGCAGTTTAACTCTCGGGGCAGGTCCGAAGCCTGTCTACCATGTAACTTTTCCCCTAAAATGTAAAGACACCTAGTATCAATTCTATCTTTTAAACTACATATTGGGATAGAGAGTGCTTAACCCTCTCGAGCTCCCACTCATATTGCGTTGAGGTGAACTTATTTTCTCGACCGTTTCTTCCTTTATGTAATGTAAATTGTCTTCTTCTATAAGTCACCTCTCTAGTATGGGATTAGCCCTTGCAGTAACGGCCTAGTGCCAAGTAGGTTTTATATAAAGTGTATTAGGAGTGCAAGAACGCCTCCTCTCAAGTTGGTATTTTAGAGGCCATGTAATTGACCGGTTTCTTTACTTAATAGGCCTCAGTAGGTTGGGTATTTTACCCCTGTTTTCATGTCCTTGGAGGACAACTTGAAAGTGGAGTTTGGTGTGGCCTTTGATAGGCTCGAACTTAAGAGCAGGTTGCTCTTTCTAAAATTTTGTTTTCTGCGCGCCTCGAGGAGGCTTTACTGTGTAATTGGGAGCAAGTGCTCCTGGGCATGATAGGGGTCTTCTGCACCTTTGTTGAATTCTATATATCGTAAGGTTGGGCTTATAGCTCAAGGATTGTGTGTCTGGCTCTCGGAGCCCAAATCCTGTAATCACTGTAATTGTACATTTTCGATTTGTGTTTCGGCTACTGAGTACCTGTTCTATTTGTTATTTCTTAATCTTGAAAAGAAAATATAACCTTGTTAAATTTTACCTTAACTTTAATTTCGTATTTTGAGACCTGTTCACCCCCGCACCTTCTTTCACCTCTGCACATCCACTATACTCCGTAACAAGAACATTGCTGAGTAGTATACAAATTCGCCCTACGATATAACAAAGGATAATGACGCGTTTTTATTTTGTACATTTTTTTGCATTCTTGCCGATTTTGTCTGATTAGTCATTATTTCACCTTTAAGAACGTTTTAGATCAATATATAGCATTTGAAAAATATAATCTTTTTTGGGGGCCAATGACCTAGATGTCAGGCCCCTTTAAACAACGAGCATCATCATCAGCAGCAAGATCATTTTTTGATGTACGCAAGTATTCTTTATTGCGAGACAGATAAAATTCTACAAGTGATAATGTAACAAAACATACAATTAAACATTTTTCTTACATATGGTTAAAGTTTGCTAAATATCTTTCATGGCCAATTAAAATGACTAGCAGTTACTGGTGACTAAGAAATGATCAGAGAGATTAAATTATGCCCATGTTACATACACACTGACTTAGCAAATGTCATGGGATAGTCACCTAATAGCGTGTGGGGCCTCCTCTGGCCCTGCGAACTGCAGTGAGACGCCGTGGAAGTGAGTCGACAAGTCCCTGGTAGTCTTCTGGACGCAGCTGACACCAAATTGCAGAGCGGCCGCCAATGCTGGTCTGTTCGTGGGTGCAGGATCCATGGCACGGAGCGTTATCATCTTGAAACACCGCAGAAACTTCTGGGCGCTGGAAGGCCAAAATGGGTGGAGATGGTCTCCGAGCAGCTCAACATACCGCGTACCATTCAAAGTCTCTTCCAGAACAACTAGAGGGCCCATTCCATATCAGGAAAATGCACCCCAGACCATAACAGAGACACCAGCGCCCTGAACTACACCTTCGAGGCAGTCGGGATCCATCGCTTCATGTGGTCTGCGCCATACACGGTGCCTCCCATCGGTATGGTACAGTTGAACTCGTGATTCGTCCAACCATATCACGCTACGCCATTGTTCCAGTGTCCATCCCTCGTGACTGGCGACAAATGCGCATCGTTGTGCCCGATGGCGTTGGTTTAACAGTGGCACCCGTGTGCGGCGCCGGCTCCCATTCCCCATAGAATCCATGTTCCTACGGATTGTCTACTGGGAGACGTGTCTAGCACGGCCTGTGTTGAATTGAGCCGTGATTTGTTGCACGGTTGCCCGTCTGTCACTATTGACAATCCGGCTCAGATGTCGCCGGTCACGGTCATCGAGGGTGGCCTGACGGCCAGTCGTTCGTCTGTTGTGGACGGTGACACCCGCATTCAACCATTCACGATACACCCTGGACACTGCTGATCGTGTGAAGCCGAATTCCCGCACCACTTCCGAAATCGCACTTCCCATCCGTCGGGCAACGACCACCATACCCCGTTCGAACGGTGTCAGCTCACGGCGACGTTCCATGTTACACCTGTCACATGCACAGCCACTGCTCACCAAGGTCTCCTATACAACTGCCGCTGGCACAGGGGGCGTGTGGTGCGCAGACAACACACCTGCGCATCAGTGCTCCGCCATCCCATGACATTTGCTCAGTCAATGTACTTTCAAGTAAATTATAAGATAATAATAATGGCGTGTGGCCTCCGGAGAGGCCTGGTGCAGGTCCTTTTATTTGAGTCCCGTAGCCTATGTGACCTGCGCGTCGTGATGAGAATGAAATGATGATGAAGACGCCACATACACTCAGTCCCCGTGTCAGGGAATTACCAATTATGCTTACAATTCCTGACGCTGTCGGGAATCGAACCCGAGATCCCTGTGACCAAAGGCCAGCACGCTAACCATTTAGCCACGGAGCCGGACATGTGATGATTTTTTCTGTAAAAACAAGAGCTGTGCAATGAATGGAACAGGGATATATTTCTTGTATTACCATTGTTACACAGTGACCAGAATTCAGTTGTGTTCGTGTTTTGATAGTTTTTGTTTGTTTACACTTTGCTTTACGTCGCTTACGTAGCACCGACAAAGATAGGTATTATGGCGACGGTGGGATACGAAAGGGTTAAGAAAGTAAATGAAAGTGACCGTGGCCTAAAGATACAGCCCCAGCATTAGCTAGGTGTGAAAATGGGAAACCACGGAAAAATATTTGAGGTGGGACTTGAACCCACCATCCCCCGAATGCAAAGTCACAGCTGCGCGAACGTAACAGCACGGCCAACTCGCTAGGTCGGAATTCAGTTTGTTAAAATATTTTAAGGTTATTTTTAGCCCTTTTACCTTTTAATCACTAGCCGTGGCACTTGATTCAGAGGTGGTGATTATTGTTTTAAGAGGAAGTACAAATGGGCAACCATCCTCTATATAACACTAATCAGAAATAAAAATGGAAAGGATCCGACATTTCAAAAAATTAAGGTATCGGCCAAAGGAAGGCAAAGGCCACGAAGGGCGTGGAAATCAATCAATCAATCAATCAATCAATCAATCAATCAATCAATCAATGAAAGACTCCCTAGGCCTCGGAAACCTAATACTCTCACTTTGTGTACTTTATTTTTGTAGTCAATAAAATCCCATGGCATGCGAATAATGTGTGTCAGTTATTACCCCTCTACCTCCAATATTCCGTTAAGTATTGTCTTGTCAAATGTTAATGGACTTTTGTGCCACCCTGTATAAGAAGAAACCTTTCGCAATGCACTCAGAATATTCTCAGCAAGTCGACTACAAAGTAGCGACTGCTCTTTCTTCCCTGCAGTGTAGCAGCAAATGTCGGTAACATTCTTAGAAAACGGGTCTTAACAATATCAATCACGCGGCAAGAATGATACAAGGACATATATGTCTTTATGCTGGATCATTATCTCACCTCCAATACATGACGAATGGGAAGTAAAAGTTATTCTACATCGCGAACGAACCACAGATTGTGTTGTAACGTACAGAAGCATAAAATATGTTATCGTCTATAAAAATATTCAATCAGTTTAATTAACATGAGAATATGTAACTTACTGCCAACATTTAGAGCTGTAACATGTACGTATTGTGAAATATTTCTTATTGTGTGCACCGCACCTCATTATCATGAAACATTCTAAGAATTTTATTTTTGTCAGAAGAACCTTGGAGTACTGGTATTCTCTGGAACTGTTCAGTCATTTTCTCAGAGACAAAATTACAATAAGAATAAATAAGCAACTTTGCTAAACAGCTACGAAGAAGGAGCAAAGAACACGCCATTCCTGTGTATAGAACACGCACATCTCGGTAGCTGACAGAGACCGAGCTTTCAATCTGTGCTATGCGTATCCTGCCGGCCCCGCGGTGTAGGGGTAGAGTGCCTACATCTTACCCGGAGGCTCCGGGTTCGATTCCCAGCCAGGTCAGGGATTTTTACCTGAATCTGAGGGCTGGTTCGAGGTCCATTCAGCCTACGTGATTACAACTGAGGAGCTATCTGACGGTGAGATGGCGGCCCCGGTCTAGGAAGCCAAGAATAACGGCCGAGAGGATTCGTCGTGCTGAGCACACGTCACCTCGTAATCTGCAGGCCTTCGGGTTGAGCAGCGGTCGCTTGGTACGCCATGGCCCTTCGGGGCTGTTGCACCATGGGGTTTGCGGTTTTGGTATGCGTATCACCAGTGGTACGCGGAAGATTGGCAGGTGGCATGCGCGAAAATTCATAGAAATAGTATTTTATGTCATACTAACTAATTTTACGGTTTTCGGAGAGCCGGGCTGAGTGGCTCAGACGGTTGAGGCGCTGACCATCTGACCGCAACTTGGCAGGTTCTATCCTGGCTCAGTCGGGTGGTATTTGAACGTGCTCAGATACGTCAGCGTCGTGTCGGTAGATTTATTGGTACGTAAAAGAACTCATGCAGGACTAAATTCCGGCACCTCGGCGTGTCCGAAAACCGTCGAAGTAGTTAGTGGGACGTAAATCCAAATGGCATTGATTGGTTTTAGGAGATGCCGAGGTAGCAGCATTTTGTCCCGTATGGATTCTTTTACGTGCCAATATACCCACCGACAAGAGGATGGCGTATATGAGAACCCACAAATACCACCGGACAGAGTCAGGATCGAACCCGCCAACGTAGGCTCAAAGGCAGCGATCTACAGCCCAAGCCATTCAGCCCGACGTTATTAAAGGACTGAAGTCTGCTTTCCTAAAAGAATTGATAAGACTATCGAAAGAATTTCGCCGAATGATCGTCAAGCAATTCTCCAAGATCTTTTCACAGGGCCACATCAATGAAATGTCGTACAATGGGTTTTGTCTTAAAACAATTATTAAACTTTTCCTTGGTACAAGTTGCTTTTACGTGGCACCGACATAGATAGGTCTTATTGTGACGATGGGTCAGGAAAAGGCTAGGAGTGGGAAGGAAGCGGCCGTGGCCTTAATTAAGGTACAGCCCCGGTGTGAAAAATAGGAAACCACGGAAAACCAACTTCAGGGCTGCCGACAGTGGGATTCGAACCCACCATCTTCCGAATACTGGATACTGGCCGCACTGCAGTTATCGAGCTCGGTCTCTTCCCTTTGGGAAAATAAAATGATCATAAACATGTCTTTCAATAAAATGTGTGACACGATGTTACCTAGCAACCGTGCAGGCTGTGATATGAATGATATGATGTATTGATGGATGGCCATGACATACAGATCCACGGCCTGTGCAGCAGCTCTCAAGGTACTGTTGCCAGGTAACATCGCGTCACACATTTTGTTGCACGACACTATTTCGTTGCCGTATACAAATTTTGGGATAACCCCCGCTATAAGACATACTTGTGTAAAAAATATTTAAATGTAGTCTAATTTCAAAATCACACCGAACGTACTACTAGCTTATGATGAAAATATTAATAACAATATATCTGTAAAAATAAACTGATATGACCGACCGAGTTGGCCGTGCGCTTAGGGGCGCGCCGCTGAGAGATTGCATTCGGGAGGTAGCAGGTTCGAACCCCACTGTCGGCAGCCCTGAAGATGGTTTTCCGTGGTTTCCGATTTTCACACCGGGGCTGTACCTTAATTAAGGCCACGGCCACTTCCCTCCCACTCCTGGTCCTTACCTTTCCCATCATCGCCATAAAACTTACCTGTGTCGGTGCAACGTAAAGGAACTTAAAAAAAGAATTAAAAATCTTCTTCGAATGCCTTGCCTTCAATGGACGTTTGTGGCCATCTTGTCAAATAACACTTTGGTGGTGCGAGTTAAAATTAAATAAGCTGATGTCAAACTGGACCACTGGCGTATGATCTTCAGCCATGAAGTTCTTCGTCTTCCAGGTCCCCTTTCATCATCTGTTTTCTCTTCAATAATCATTTTAAGGAGGAGGTATTTGTCATTTCGCAATATATTATGAAAGTGTGCCAAATTTTTCTCCTATTGGTAGATTGTATAGCTTCCTTTTCTTTATTCATACAACGTATTACTATTTCATTTGAGATATGCTTTATCCACGATATATGCAGCATATGGCGTTAACACCATAGCACACAATCATATATTCTCCTTATTGTCCCCTTAGTAAGCGTCCATGCTCTCACTCCGCATGAACTAATCGGAGCCGATTATTTTCTGATTTAGGGCCGGTATTATAATGAGGGTTTAAACTGAAGATTGAGTTAAACTGTAACTTGAGTTTAAACCGATGTTGAGTCTAAGCCGGCCTAAGTTAAACTGAGGTGAAAAAGGAAATATATGATCTTGGTAGCAGTGACTTGCGAGAAAAGATGACTGTCGATAATGTTTTGCAGTGACTTGCAAGAAAAGATGACTATCGATATGTTTTGTTACTTCTTGTAGACAAAATGGCGGATAAAAGCAATAAACGTTGTTCTAATTTTACTTGTAAGGAAATAGAATTGCTTGTGCAATTAGTATAGAAATATTTATATAGTTCGTGAAACGGTGGCCTTATGAATTCCTCCGAAATCTACAGCATGATTTCTGAAATAGAAGGAAGTTACTTTATTTTCTAAAATTTACACTTTTGACATTCAAACAGTTCAAAAAGTCATTTTTACTTTCTTACCTTTTCCTTGCATGTTTTATTCTAGCATCAGTTTGCTGAGGGTTATGACAGTCTGTTTTGTAAGCCTAAACCTATTTAAAAACTGTTTTTCATTCCATATATGACAGTGACGTCCCCTTGCTCGAAAACTCGTAGTGCCCGTGATCATTCAATAATGTGAACCACTTCTTCGTCATCGCTTAGTATTTCTTCCAACACCTCAAAAATATCTTCGAGATCCATTCGTTCTGCCATGTTGTAAGGTTATGTATTCTTAAACTTCAGTTTAAACGGTAGATGAGTGGCAGTAAAATTAATTTCTAGTTAAACTTCAGAATGAGGAGATAAGGGCTAATTTAGGAATGAACTCGATGGATGAAGCTGTACGCATAAACCGGCTTCGGTGGTGGGGTCATGTGAGGCGAATGGAGGAGGATACCGGTAGGTTACCTAGGAGAATAATGGACTCTGCTATAGAACGTAAGAGAAGTAGAGGGAGACCAAGACGACGATGGTTAGACTCAGTTTCTAACGATTTAAAGATAACAAGAGGTATAGAACTAAAGGAGGCCACAACACTAGTTGCAAATCGAGAATTGTGGCGACGTTTAGTAAATTCTCAGAGGCTTGCAGACTGAACGCTGAAAGGCATAACAGTCTATAATGATAATGTATGTATGTATGTATGTATGTATGTATGTATGTATGTATGTATGTATGTATGTATGTATGTATGTATGTATGTATGTATGTTAAACTTCAGATTAAGTTTTATAATACACGACTAACAGATAAACCGAAGTTTAAACTGAACCAACAGTTTAAACCTCTATTACAATACCGGCCCTTAGTAACATACATTATAGGATCATTTGTGGAAACAAATATATCGCCCTTTCTCCTCACTCTCAGCTCTTCACCTGAACATTGCATAGCAGTTTTCATAGGGGAGGCCATATTTTTGGATAGAAATGCACGAGTACCCAGCAATAGCCGAGGAAGCAGTGAAGTTTATTCTGCCCTTTACAACAACTTTGTGTGAAAGTGGGTTCTCATCCTTTGTGTATGTGAAGAATAAATATACGAAGTGTTTCAAACAACACCGAGAGCGCCTACCTAGTACGTTGTGTGGGACGGCAAACTGATCATTTCTCAAGAGAGAACCGGAAATGTATGGTTTGGGTGCTGTGGAGCGTCAAAGTTTGGCAACGCCTCGGATATGCGTTCCACATTTTGTCAATGAACGTCCATCAAGTATCAACCCAACAGGAGCATCATAATTATGCACTGCATTACAAAAAGTGGTCGAAGACTGTATCAGAATGAAAACACAAAACATAAAGTTCAATGAGGTAGAAAAAGAGGCAAGAATCAGAAAAGGAGTTAGACAAGGTTGCCCCATCTCTCCGAATTTATTGAACGTGTTCATTGAGGAAGCTATTCAAATCATGAAGCAGAAAACAAAGGGGATAAAAGTCAATAGTGAAAGGGTACACTGCATCAGATTCGCTAATGACGTCGTAACAGTTGCAGGATCGGATAAATGCTGCAAGTGCTATCAGACACTCCTAAAATATCTACAGTTCCAGCCCTTCAGGCAAGCAATTCAATGTTGAAAACATCCCAGGGATGAGAGCTACGAATTTTAGGTAAATAAACTATAATAAAATATGAGAATATATTCTATATTTAGTACTAAAAATTGCAATCCTTTTCTTAATGATCGCCATCCGGTCGATTAGATTAGCCGCTTGCCTTTTTCTACAGCTACGAGCGCTAATATGAGTCAATGCATTGTTTAACTTAAGCACCACTACGAGCTCTAATATGAGTCAATGCATTGTTTAACTTAAGCACCACTACGAGTTCTAATGTGAGTCAATGCATTGTTTAACTTAAGCACCACTACGAGCTCTAATATGAGTCACTGCATTGTTTAACTTAAGCACCACTACGAGCGCTAATATGAGTCAACGTAGAGTTTCACTTAAGCCGTTATAACTACATTCGGTGTGGAGATTTTTCAAAAGATCAAAAAATGCCTGAGGGTATTGAACCAAGGAACACACTACAGAAATAATTATGTAAATACAGTAAGTTAATTTGGCTAGGATCTGAATAAAAAAGAAAACGAGTACAGAAACAACCGATTTTAGGCTCTTTTCCCGGAATTGCATTTAGGCTGGAAGTGATTTTCGAAATCTGTTTTTTCTTTTTTGGTTTGATAGGGCTATCCAAGAATCACATTTGAAACCTGTCCGGGCCCTTTAGCCTTTCAACTTTCGGTACGATTGAGGAAATTGCTTAATTTTACGTTTTTCGTAGTGGGCTATGGGGACCCCTACTTTGCTAAGAAATGTTTTTAATATTAAAATGGAATTTAAAAGTCAACAAAAATATGAAAGGAAAGCAAAGGTAGTACGAAAGAATATTAAAGAAATCAAGACCTAAATAATATTGGTGACGTCAGAACTGATCAGGTGAAACAATTATTCTGTTATTGTGGCAGCAAAATTACAGAGGACGATAGATGTCTGGTGGAGGTGAAGAGAAGAACAGCACTGGCAAAACACGCATTTATGACAAAGAAATACATTTTAAGCAGCAAACATATCAATATAGATGTGAGAAAATACTTTACCAAACGAGTTACCGTGCATTGATGGATGGCCATGACATACAGATCCACCGCCTGTACAGCTCTCAAGGTACTGTTGCTAGGTAACATCATCGTCACACATTTTATCATTTCGTTATACAAATGTTGGGATGACTCCCAGCTATAAGACTTACTTATGTCAAGAATGTTAATGACAGTATCTCTGTAAAAATAAACTGATATGACCAAGCGAGTTTGCCGTGCGGTTAGCGTCACGCAGCTGCGAGTTTTAATTCGGGAGATAGTGGGTTCAAATCCCACTGTCGGCAACCCTGAAGATGGTTTTCCGTGGTCTCCCATTTTCACACGAGGTAAATACTGAGGCTATACCTTAATTCAGGCCACGGCCGCTACCTTCCTAATCCCAGCTCTTTCCCATTCTTCCGTCGCCGAAAACCTTAGCGCGACGTTAAATTGGAAAATCCTTTGCACAGTCATTTGTGTGGAGTATATTGCTCTATGGAAATGAAAGTTGGATAAACAGGAAAGAAACCGCTTTGAAGATTCAGAAATGTGGATATGGCGCAAAATTACAAGAGCGAGCTGGATGGAAAGAAAAAGAACCAACCTGGAAGTTTTGATGGAAGTCCATGAAGAGAGAAGATTATTCAAGGAAATGGAAAAGAATAATAATAATGTTATTTGTTTTACGTCCCACTAACTACTCTTTTACGGTTTTCGGAGACGCCGAGGTGTCGGAATTTAGTCCCGCAGGAGTTCTTTTACGTGCCAGCAAATCTACCGACACGAGGCTGACGTATTTGAGCACCTTCAAATACCACCGGACTGAGCCAGGATCGAACCTGCCAAGTTGGGGTCAGAAGGCCAGCGCCTCAACCGTCTGAGCCACTCAGCCCGGCAGGAAATGGAAAAGAGAAACACAAAATTTATTAGACATACGGTATTAACATGCTTGAAGAGAAAGTGTTGGGGAAGAAAGGAAGAGGATAGACTGGGAAGAAGCACTTGGAAGACATCAAAAAGAGGTAGGATGTGAAAATTACATGAAACTGGAAAGGGCAGCAAATGGCAGAGGAGAGTATGGTTGCATCGACAAGGCGTTACGTTTAGAATATGAATGAATAGGTCCGAACTGTTGACCTCCCGGTTGATTACAGAGCCTACACGTACTGTACTGTATTTGACAATGTGTGTCCATCTCTGCACTGCCGAAGTGGACTCTGTAATCAGAACGAGGTTGGCAGTTCGAACCCCTTCTGTATTTTAATGCAAGATATGAGGCTCTTACTGGGATGTTGGACGTTCCTTGATAAAATATGGAACGCATCTGCACATCCGAGTCATTGTTGTACTTCGACGCCTCGCAGTGCCCAAACCATACATTCCCAAACAAAGATTCCCTGTTTGAAAAATGATCATTTTCCCGTCCCGCACAACATAACATACGGTATTATTTTGAATCACTTCATGTTAAGCCATCGCAGAGTGAAACCTTCAGCAATCTGTCCAGATATTACAAGTCTAATATTAAAAAAGCAAGCTCATTCATGTCACTAGTTCTAAACTATTTGAAAATAGAAACATAACTGTAAACAAAGAGACTGAAGTTAAAAATTATTGTTTTATTTACTGTGAATAAGTCGATGTTATGTAAATGCTTATTCATGACTTACCAAATCACAGAAAATTACCCAGCCTTCATAAATTATTCAAATATAATGAAGGAATTTCCTGTATAAAATAATTAATTATAAAACTGATGACTCAAATAGGTGACAGTTGACCTCTTTCTAGGCACGACAGAAATTAAGTCCTCTTCTTTCTTTCAAAGGCTAAGACAGAAATTCATAAGAACTCCCCAATTAACAGAGCAATGAAACTTTACAATAAAACTGTATTCATCCCTACGTTGATATTTTAGTATGCCAGAAGCTATATGTAACACTGTACTTCTGAATGTAATTTAGAAGGCAGCAGCCGTGACCTTAATTAAGGTACAGCTCCGGCCTTTGCCTGGTGTGAAAACGGGAAACCACGGTAATCCATCTTGGGGGCTGTCAACAGTGGAGTTGGAACCCACCATATCCCGAATGCAAGCGGATAGGTACGTGACCCAATCCGCGCGGCCAAATGATTCAGTTTTTATGTTTTTTGTAACGCTAGCTGACCAAATACGGTTTCGAAACTATAGACTATTCTGCGTCGAAAAGACCACTGAACTCCATGTCCTACGATGTATGCAGGTTTTAGCTCTCGTGTACTTGTTTGCCCTTGTATCCTATTTATACATGGGTGACAAAATTTTTAGCTATACCTTAGTTAGTTATTATTAAATCTGTTATCTGGTAAATATTTTAACTCTATAACCCCACGTTATATAACATGTAAATTGTTAGGTAATTAAGTTTACTAGAACTGAAGTATATTTTGTAAATCCAATTACCTGTGCCATGTATGAAATGCGCAGCATTTTAATTTGAGTCTATTAAGTATTCCAATTGCTTCGTTATTTTTGTTTTCGACCGGTAAATAATGAGTTGATCATTGAAAGCGGAGCAGAGTTATATTCAGGAGATGTCCATTATTTCAACTGAGTATAGTTTTGTAATGTGATCTACATTATAACATATCGCTAGTCATGGGACAAGGTGCTGACGCTTGCTGATGATATGCTTGTTGCTTAAAGGGGCCCAACATCTAGGTCATCGGCCCCTAGTGGTAGGAAATGAAATGAAATGTATTGACAATTTAAAAGTCCAAAATCCTCCACTGACCAGAATTCAAAACGTGAGGAGGAAGAATGTATGGATGGATGGATATGAAGTTAAACAATCAGTGGATCCGACCCGCAGTGCACCACATTCCCAGAAACTAGCGTTATACAATACTATTACTGACCAAGCGACTGCTTGTAAAGCACAATACTGAATCGATGATGCTTGTAGCCTAAAGGGGACCAAAATCCAGGTCATCGGCCCCTCATAATGGCACTTATCGCTAGGAAAGTAGAACCATGGTATTTGTCATGTTGCGGTACTAATGAAAAGTAGCGAAGACTCGCGGTATTCCACACATTATGGTACTACTCACAGGTAATGTAATGCGCACATGTAACACAGACCTATGGTGTTTCTCACATTGCGGCGCCATTTACAGGCAACGCAAACCTATGGTGCTCCTCACATATGTGTGCTAACCACAGGGACTCATACTATCCCGTGGTGTTGCTCACACAGTGGGTACTAATCATAGGCAAGGCAGACCCACTGTGTCGCTCATCTAGTGGTACTAATCACAGGTACTGTAAAACCCAGCCGGAAGCACACATTGTCCCTACTAATCACAAACCTATTTGGTACCTAACATAGTGGCACTACGCCCAAGTAAGAGCGGCCCATGGTGTTCCCGGCGTGATGGTACTAATTACAAGTAGGCTCATGGTTCTAATTCGGTCATCCCTTGGTCGCCCCTTTTAGTCGCCTCTTACGACAGGCAGGGCATACTGTGGGTGTATTCTACGTCTGCGTCCCCAACCAAAGGGGGTTGTGTGTTAGGTCCGCGAGAGCTATTTTATTTCACTCAAGTCCGCTGGCAAGCCGGTTAGGACCCCCCTATCCACCAGCTGGGACGCACGACGTGGGAGTATCACATCTCCCCCTGCTACGCCAACGTAGCAGGTTCGTGGTATGGGACAAGGATTATTTATGAAGTGAGCTGAACTTTTGTTTCTTAATGTTCCACTACCTCATCCAAAGTTTTCAGCGACGCAGCAATGATGGGAAAGGGCTAGGATTGGGAAGGTAGCATACGTGGCCTTACTTACGGTACAGCCCCGACATTTGCCTGGTGTGAAAGTGGGAAACCATGGAAAACCATCTTAAGGACTGCCAACTATGGGATTCGAACCTACCATCTCCCGAATGCAAACTCACAGTTATGCGACCCAAACCTCACGGTCGACTCACTCGGTAAGAAATATGTGATTGACGAATTTATCCATCCAGTCCATCACAGACTCTTGGACACTTAATGGATCAACAGTGTTTTCTGCATAGGTTTTGATTTAATTCATAATTTCAATCGTAGAAGTAGTGTGACCAGAGTGATAAAGAAACTGAAGTGGGAGGCGTTGGAGGTCAGAAGGTGCATGGCTATTGTATGTACCATATACAAAATCTATACGAATAAACCATACTTGGCGGAGCTGAACAGTGGACTAGAAAAGCCCGTTTTATATATACACTGGATGAAAGGGAATGTTATACCGTGATCATACGGGGCAGCAGAGAATGAATGATATTTCTACGGCATAAGTGAAAACTACTTTAACATAAGTATGGCTTACTGCTGGGAGTCATCCGAAAATCTGTGTAACGGAAATAGTGTGTGTAACGAAATATGTGACGGAAGTGTAACCTAGCAACCGTGCAGGCTGTGATATAAATTATGGACGGATGGCCAGTAGAGTGACCAACCATCATTTGTTCCGCAATTGTTTCGTTTTCCATCTGAACGAATCGGCTTACGTCTTGGTTGCAAAATATACCAGTCACAGAAGTGCATACGTGGAGCGGAAGTCGACATTTATGGCCACCATGCATTAAAGTTGCCCTGAGTGTGCTGGTCGATTTTCAAGACACTGTTCAATTAATGACATTATCAAAAGAGTTTTTACATATATCGGTGTCCCTTCTGTCCTAGAACCGAGTGGAATTAGTCGTACAGACGGAAAACGCCCTGATGGTCTGACTTTAGTCCTATGGAACAAAGGCAGATCTCTCCTGTGAGATGCCACGTGTGTCGATACCACCATCTCATTTGCCTCACACTTGCAAGGCTGCTGGTTCTGCTGCAGAATTGGCCGTGCGCAACAAAAGGGCGAAATACAGAGCAGTAATGGACAACTACATCTTCGTGGTATGTGCAATCGAAACGATAGGGACGTGGTGTCAAGAGGCTAAAAGTCTGATTTCAGATATTGGCAAACATTTATCTGCAATCACTGGAGACTCTTCAACAGAATTCCTGAGGCAGCGGATAGGAATTGCTATCCAGCGAGGAAATGCCGCCAGCGTTATAGGCACGTTTCCGGAAAACGCTCCACTGGACGAAGTCTTTTATGTTACACCTCAGACTTTCGAGCTGGAGCGAAGCATTAGAAAATGACAGTTGAAATATTGTTTCGTAATTATATACATGTATGTAGTTATTGTCAGTTCAAATTTTAATTTGCTAAAGAACATAGGAAAGCAACTTTCAAATGCAATGCTATAGTTCTGTTGTCCGGCCCTGCGGTGTAGGGGGAAATGTGTCCGCCTGTCACCCAGCGACCCCGGGTTCGATTCCCGGCTGAGTCAGGGGTTTTGATTGTAAATTATTAATATCCTTGGCCTGGGGACTGGGTGTTTGTGTCGTCCTTAACGTTCCTTTCCTCACATTCAACACTCTACACTTCCTCCATTCCAATTACACGCAGGTTCATATCACACGGTGCAAGTAGGGGCAAAAGATCTCTATAGGTCGACGCCCCGAACAAATAGCATTTAAACAAAATAGTTCTGTTTGTGAAATATTATTATTATTAGTTATTTACCTACAAGTGTTGTAGGCCTAGTTCTGTTTGTGAAATATTATCATTAGTTAGTTATCTCTAAGTGCGGTAGTTCTGTTTGTGAAATATTATTATTAGTTATTTACCTCCACCGAGCTCGATAGCTGCAGTCGCTTAAGTGCGGCCAGTATCCAGTATTCGGGAGATAGTGGGTTCGAACCCTACTGTCGGCAGCCCTGAAGATGGTTTTCAGTGATTTCCCATTTTCACACCAGGCAAATTACGGGGCTGTACCTTAATTAAGGACACGGCCGCTTTCTTCCCAGTACTAGCTCTTTCCTGTCCTGAAGCCCCAGGACACTGCCTCTGAGGTGGTAGAGGTAGGATCCCTCACTGAGTCCGAGGGAAAAACGACAATGGAGGGTAAACAGATAAAGCAGAAGAAGAAATAATGCGTATTTCTATGTTATTACTTCAGTAATAGAACTTTTGATCAAAAATAGAGGGAAACTGGCAACACAATGCCTTTGAAAATGTAAAAACGTGCATCGTTTAAAAATTATAGCTAAAAATGTAGCTGTCCCCCAAAATTGTGGAATGTCCCCCTTTTTTGACTGTTTTGTTTCTCATTCATTCCTTCAATAGTCGGTCAACCTAACGGCCAGACAACGTTTCCTAGTAACCGTGCAGATTATATCTTATGGCTGGCGGTCATGTGAATTTAGCAACCGTTGATGGATGGCCATGGCCGAGAGATATTCATGATCATTTGATCTCCCCACAGGGAAATTCGACACCATTTTTATTTTTCGGACATACTAGGCACTGTAATGGTACAATGTAAAACCCGCAGTACAGTGGCTTGCTTCTGAATACTGCGAGTCACTCCAGTCGAATGGGCAAGGGACCTGTAGTGACAAACACAACACACCTGGGCGAAGGTCAGAGTACTAGAATGAGTCATAACAAGCAAACGAATTGGTTATGCAGCTTAAGACACGTTCGAGTCGGGCCCACTGTCAACACATTCTCCTGCGGATTATCGTCGATCCTCGAAGGGTCGAGGTCTGGTTGCGCCCTGTTCAGTGGAGTAGGTTTCTCCATTTGATGTTCGGCCGCTCATTTTTATTTGAATATCCTCTTGACATTAACAAGTACAAAATTACATTTTACCGGGCGAGTTGGCTGTGCGGTTAGGGGCACGCAGCTGTGTACTTACATCCGGGAGATAGTGGGTTCGAATTCCACTGTCGGCAGCCCTGAAGATGGTTTTCCGTGGTTTCCCATTTTCACAAAAGGCAAATGCTGGGGCTGTCCTTACTTAAGGCCACGGCATCTTCCTTCCCACTCCTAGGCTTTTCCTATTACATAGTCATCATAAGACCTATCTGTGTCGGTGCAACGTAAAGCAAATAGCAAAAAAAAAAAAAAAAAAAAAAAAAAAAATTAAAGACAATATTATTGAAATTATTACATCTCCATTTAATGATAACCATAATGACGTCTCTGTAACAAACATGAAATAAGGTTTAAAAAATTAATTTATGATTAAATCATTACTTAATTACTAAACCTAACCCAACTTAACCCTAGTTTTGAGTACGGATTGTACACCGCATTTAAACTTATTTTAACTGTATATTTTAACTGATTTCCAAACCTTGTGACTACTGGGGGCAGTTCCATGGGGGCAATTCGACGCTCGCTCCGAGCTGACCATAGGCCCAACTCAACATCCCCCATGCAACTTGGTGTTTACAAACACGCGCAGACACCAGTCCCATGGTTGGTTGTCTGACATTCACCCATGAGCAATGAGTACGTATGTGTTTACAAACACTCGCCACGTATTAGGTGAAATGGCAGCAGCAGTGAGCTATCGCACTCTTCCCCAAGTTTTAACACCAGGTGTGCATATAGAGGCCAGATCTTAATTGGAGTTTTAAATGAACATTTGGGCCATTCAAATTACGTTGAAAGGTGAAGCCAACATTATTAATGTACAGCAGCTGAGAAGGTAGAATTATCTTTTTCCAGCTGTTTTATTCAGATGAACATTTGGAAATTAAAACTGTACCGGTACACTACTGAGTCATAGCCACCTTCTAGCCTTTTATCATGAGACTATTAGAATCTTCGTACTTGTAATGTGGCAGTATACATACAAGCGAAGAACGTCCGTCTCCTGAAAATGGAATTTATTTCACTTACTCTTCTAAGACAAGGAAATAAGCATAAATCGACGCATTTTATTTAATAATGATATGGTACACCTTCTAAAAGACGACAAAAAAACAAGAAAAATCAGAGAAAAATATATAGCTAGGGCAGATAAGGTACAATTGCAGCCATATCATCAAGCAAGGGCTAGAATGGATTCCCCAAAGTAGCAGACGTAGAAGCGGACTGAAGCCACATGGGTGAGAAGCTTTATGAAAGGAAGTGCTGAGAAGGGGGCGGAAAACCTGGTTGGAGATCAAGGTTAAAACAAAAAAAAAAAAAAAAAAAAAAAAAAAAAGAAAGAAATTGCGTATGGCTGTTAGTGCCGGGAGTGCCCGAGGACAAGTTTGGCTCGACGGATGCAGATCTTTTGCTTTGACATCCGTAGGCGACTTGCGCGTCACGATGAGGATGTAATGATGATGAAGACGGCACATACACCCAGCCCCCGTGTCAGCGGAATTAACCAATTATTGTTAAAATTCTCGACCCTGCCGGGAATCGAACCCGGGACCCCTGTGACCAAAGGCCAACATGCTAACCATTTAGCCAAGGAGCCGGACGAGATCACAGTGACGGCGCCCAACAGAATTCCATGGCGGAAATTTGCCGATGTCCTATGCTCCAGATAGGAGTTCCACAATTTGATGATGATTAATTTTAAACTTAGATGCGAAGCTCCCACGGTTTGTTAAATTATTGTTTAGTTCTTATTCCGGATTGAACCGTCTTGTTGTTTTACATGTTTTAACCCGGAAGAAAAATTAAATAATGAATTGTAATGTTTACCTATATTAATACCGATGAAGATTTTATTTTTGCTACTTCCTACGACGAAATAATGATTATCTCTTCTTTTCCTTCCTCACTTTACGCCCCCCCCCCCCAATGTATTGGGGTTGGCACTTGATGTGGATTTAAGCCTTGTTTGACGGCCGGATGCTCTTCCTTACACCAGCACTATGCCGAGATTGTATTCACCATCGCATGTTTCTTTGGGGGTTCGTAGTAGCTAGTTTGTTGAATGTAGAAGAAACGTGTATTCAAACGAACACAAACAACTAGTTCTGGAGCCAGAGGAATTAACCGTAAGAAGTTAAAATTCTCGGCCCGGCCCTGGAATAGAAACCTGTGCTTTCAGCGTTGACCATTCAGCTAACAGCTGCACGAAATACAGGTTAAAATATCTATTATCAGTGTTCTATTGGGGCATTGGGCTTTCAGTCAATAAATTACCGTTGTTTCCAGGCTTGGCAAGTCTAGATCCACGGAAGAGCCACTGACGCGAAGCTCAATTTCTGGTCCAAGCAAAAACGTTCTCATGTAAGTGAGCAGGGCTCTCCTGGCACAGACAAGACAGAGTCTGTTTCTTCGGCTCGTGGGCTAACGAGATTCACAGGAGATTTTTCTTAGGTCGTTCGATGATTATCTGACCTGTACATGTACGGCTAACTTGTTTTCTTGGAGCTATCCCGCTTCCTGCGGCACATGCATCCCAGGTATACTTCGTATGATTCATGGCATGTACGCTGTAACCAGTGTCTCACGATTCTTTGAAGTAGTAAAACACCTCATCTTTAACCTAACGTTTCTTGTAAGCTATACAAAGTATAAGAGAACTTCAACTAAAGATGGTCTCAGATTCAACGATTTATAAGAGACTAGGGGGGGCCCGTGCAAGAAATCTCGCGTGCTCATAAAGTATGTGGTAGAGTAGGCCTGGTGAACTACTGGTGAACTAAGGAATATACAAATCAGGACAATATTGGATAGTCTTACTTACCACTTAATGTAATCTTTTATTTTTTAACATTTACGGTATCCACTTGAACGAAAGCAAATGCAAGTGCATTATTATACTGACAAATGTTCCGGAAGTAATTTTTGGTTTTACTATCACCTTTTCTTAGCTGATAATTACAGCATAATATAATGACATAAAACAGGTGTCCCAGTGGTCAAAATGTGAAATGGACAGAAATGATGGCGCCTATTTTTCTACAGCAACAGTATTCGAAAATCGCACACTTCGTACAATTTTTTAAACTCATTTAAAAAAAAGAAATTATCAATATTTATGAAATAAGAGCGCAATTCGTCACTGTTAATGTCTATTCTCTTTCTTTTGATTGCTCATTTGTCACGATTAAACTAATCCAAATACAAAGTGGGAAAGGAAAAAAACAAAACAACTATCAACCAGACGCATTTCTTAACTATTAAAACCAAACCCCATGGCACTACAACCCTGGCGGGCCTTGGCCTTCCAAACGATCGCTACTCAGCGCGAAGGCCTGCAGATTACGAGGTGATACATGGTCAGTGCTACGAATACTCTCGGTCGCCTTTCCTAACCGGGGTCGCAATCTCACCGTCAGATAGCTCCTCAGTTATAATCATTAAGGTTCGATTGTTATGGAAAAGCCATATTTCATTCCCGAAGTCATTTTACCCGAAATATGAGAAATAACTCTGAATAATGATTCCTGGCCCCGTTTGAAGCAAATTTTATGTTGCATATAAATGCATATTTCGGCCATTTTTATTGTTTTGGTCCTATTTTGTTCATTTTAGTGATATAAGGTCATATTTGGTTTTACAGTATTTTGAGAATACAGTAGTTCAAACTGAGACGTAGTTTTTAACAAGGTAGGCTACACGTTAACTGCGTCGATTTTCAAACATAGAATTTCAAAATACAGTCGAACCTCGGTATCCCGAACCTCTTTTATTCGAATTTTCAGTATCTCGAAGTAACTTAAATTTCCCGGCCGTTTTTCTATTCTTCGCGAGTGTTTATTTCCCTAAAAAAAATCCACAGCCTGTTTCCAGTCATTCGACCGGGTCAGGAATGGAATGAATGAAGCCCCCATCTTGCGGCGAGGATAGGAATCGTGCCAGCTGCCGAAGCACTCCTCTGGGGCAATGATTAATGAATGACAGATGAAATGAAATGATACTGGAAAGTGTTGCTGGAATGAATTATGACAGGGAAAACCGGAGTACCCGGAGAAAAACCTGTCCCACCTCCGCTTTGTCCAGCACAAATCTCACATGGAGTGACCGGAATATGAACCACGGAATCCGGCGGCGAGAGGCCGGCGCGCTGTCGCCTGAGCCACGGAGGCTCCCCTATTTATTTCTCTATTACTCGAAATTCGGTTACACGAATTTCTCGATTTATCCAAGCTTACATTTCCTCCCTTGAAGCAAAAAAAATATACTCTGTAACTCGAATATTATGCAACATTAACTGTGCGATACTGCATTTGTAGTTTGTGAGGAACAGTTAACAAGTAAATAGAGGGTTACAGTGATGCTGGGAGCTAATATGACGGGAACCGAAAAACTAAAATTTCTAGTGATCGGAAAATCGGCGAAGCCTCGCTGTTTCTCGGGTAAATAATAATAATAATAATAATAATAATAATAATAATAATAATAATAATAATAATAATAATAATAATAATCGTATGGCCTCAGCTACCGTGTGCAGACATTTCAATTTGACGCCATCTGGCTGTCTGCTCGTCAATTTCGACGTTCCGTTTTACTCTAGGCCCCCACTAGATGGCAGACCGAGTAAACCGAAACTCTCTTGGGCTTCTATGGCTGAGATTTAATGTTGTCGGGTAAACACCAAATGTGTCACCAGAGATCTTTTACATGCCGACATCGTACGACATGGAGTGTCGAATGGACTTTTTTCCGCCCTTCAAAAATCCGACTACCTCTGCCGGGTTTGAACCCGCTATCTTGGGATCCGGAGGCCGACACTCTACCGCTGATCCATTACCAATCACGTACGAAAGCAATCCCCGAATTCGCGGATCAGAAGCTCCATTTACGAATCTTGGTGGCGTGGTATTGACGAGAAGTTTCGACGTGAATGGAGGAAAGTTAACAGTAACAAACACAAGAGACTAACGGATTTTTCTCCAAAGGTGTTAACGGAGGTATGTTTCTTGTTTCAATATTGTATACACTGTATCATATCGTCTAAAATGTACTTTTTTTTTTTTTTTTTTGCTTTACGTCGCACCGACACAGATAGGTCTTATGGCGACGATGGGATATGAAAGACCTAGGAATGGGGAAAAAAGCGGCCGTGGCTTTAATTAAGGTACAGCCCCAGCATTTACCTGGTGTGGAAATGAGAAACCACGGAAAACCATCTTCAGTGCTGCCGACAGTGGGCTCGAACCCACTCTCTCCCGACTGCAAGCTCACAGCTGCGAGCCTCTAACTGCACGGCCAACTTGCTCGGTAAGGATGATCTTCTCCTCGGACGAATATATGTAATCGTCACTGCCTCAGCCTACAGGAATGAGTTTCAAGTGACGGTTTATGCTCACGATCAATACTGCTGCAATAAGATGTATCGTGAAGAAGTAACGTACCTACTTTCATTCGAATACAGAATGTGTAAATAAAAATCATTCTGAAAATTATCATTCATGATTAAATGTGAACAAAAGGTTTAAAGCAATAGTAATATTTTACCAATTATCATACATACGCGCTTCTACTTTTGCACAGTAATAATGCCCTGAGTGTGGGATTAATTCGATAAATATTTTATTTACTCAGAAAAGAGCGACCACTGTGGGCGTTTGCAGTCATTGACAGCACAACTAATTTGTGTAATTACAGCTTTTTATATGCAAAATTCAATAAATGACAAATACCAGTTCCTGCTAACGAACAGAACACAAAATACTTATATTACGGGAAATATAATAATAATTATAATAACAACATGCAATTATTTCAATAATAATAATAATAATAATAATAATAATAATAATAATAATTATAATAATAATAATAATAATAATGGTTCATGTTTGTGGGTTACTGTAGTCACGTCCTAGTTCGTGAACCATGGGCAACGGCTGAGTGGCCTAGTAAGTGGTCCTGAGAGTCGGGATACCAGTTGCTATGGAATGGGAGTGGGCATCTCGGACATATTCTGAGTCGTGGCCCTCCTTGTGCTCAGGCGGCTAGGACTACACAATTCACCGGTGGTCCATAACCCGTTAGAGGAGAGATCCTCACTTGGACTATGTGCAAGTAGGGCAGCATCCTGCTTCATGAATTTACCGAGCTCAGAACACTTTAAGCAAGCCTCGGACCTATGGGAGTAATGGAGTCCCACTCCCATTTGACAGGCGAGGGACTCCTTGCAAACAACTTGGCGAACGAAATGGAATTCGATGGGGAGCTATCAATATTAATGGGGCTTATGGAAGAAAGAAGGTAGAACTTGCTGAATCAGCAAAGAGGATGTATCTGGATGTGCTAGGAGTAAGTGATATTCGGGTAAGGGGAGATAAGGAGGAAGAGATAGGAGATTATAAAGTGTACTTGACGGGTGTTAGAAAGGGAAGGGCAGAGTCTGGGGTAGGGTTCTTTATCAGGAATACCATTGCACGCAACATAGTTTCTGTTAGGCACGTAAGTGAGCGAATGATGTGGGTAGATTTGTCAGTGGGAGGAATTAGGACAAGAATTGTGTCCGTGTATTCACCATGTGAGGGTGCAGATGAGGATGAAGTTGACAAGTTTTATGAAGCATTGAGTGACATCGTGGTCAGGGTCAACAGCAAGGATAGAATAGTGCTAATGGGCGATTTCAATGCGAGAGTTGGGAATAGAACTGAAGGATACGAAAGGGTGATTGGTAAATGTGGGGAAGATATGGAAGCTAATGGGAATGGGAAGCGTTTGCTGGACTTCTGTGCTAGTATGGGTTTAGCTGTTACGAATACATTCTTCAAGCATAAGGCTATTCACCGCTACACATGGGAGGCTAGGGGTACCAGATCCATAATAGACTATATCTTAACAGACTTTGAATTCAGGAAATCTTTTAGGAATGTACGAGTTTTTCGGGGATTTTTCGATGATACAGACCATTATCTGATCTGTAGTGAACTAAGTATCTCTAGGCCTAGGGTAGAGAAAGTTAAATCTGTCTGCAAACGAATAAGGGTAGAAAATCTCCAGGACGAGGAAATTAGACAGAAGTACATGGATATGATTAGTGGGAAGTTTCGAACAGTAGACAGTAAGCAGGTTCAGGATATAGAAAGTGAATGGGTGGCGTACAGGGATGCTGTAGTAGAAACAGCAAGGGAATGCCTAGGAACAACTGTGTGTAAAGATGGGAAAAGGCGAACATCTTGGTGGAATGATGAAGTGAGAGCAGGCTGTAAACGTAAAAAGAAGGCTTATCAGAAATGGCTCCAAACAAGGGCCGAGGCAGACAGGGATTTGTACGTAGATGAAAGAAACAGAGCGAAACAAATAGTTGTTGAATCCAAAAAGAAGTCATGGGAAGATTTTGGTAATAACCTGGAAAGGCTAGGTCAAGCAGCAGGGAAACCTTTCTGGACGGTAATAAAGAATCTCAGGAAGGGAGGGAAAAAGGAAATGAACAGTGTTTTGAGTAATTCAGATGAACTCATAACAGATCCCAGGGAATCACTGGAGAGGTGGAGGGAATATTTTGAACATCTTCTCAATGTAAAAGGAAATCATCATGGTGGTGTTGCAAACAGTCAAGCTCATGGGGAGGAGGAAAATGATGTTGGTGAAATTATGCTTGAGGAAGTGGAAAGGATAGTAAATAAACTCCATTGTCATAAGGCGGCAGGAATAGATGAAATTAGACCTGAAATGGTGAAGTATAGTGGGAAGGCAGGGATGAAATGGCTTCATAGAGTAGTCAAATTAGCGTGGAGTGTTGGTAAGGTACCTTCAGATTGGACAAAAGCAGTAATTGCACCTATCTATAAGCAAGGGAACAGGAAGGATTGCAACAACTATCGAGGTATCTCATTGATTAGTATACCAGGCAAAGTATTCACAGGCATCTTGGAAGGGAGGGTGCGATCAGTCGTTGAGAGGAAGTTGGATGAAAACCAGTGTGGTTTCAGGCCACAGAGAGGCTGTCAGGATCAGATTTTCAGTATGCGCCAGGTAATTGAAAAATGCTACGAGAGGAATAGGCAGTTGTGTTTATGTTTCGTAGATCTAGAGAAAGCATATGACAGGGTACCGAGGGAAAAGATGTTCGCTATACTGGGGGACTATGGAATTAAAGGTAGATTATTAAAATCAATCAAAGGCATTTATGTTGACAATTGGGCTTCAGTGAGAATTGATGGTAGAATGAGTTCTTGGTTCAGGGTACTTACAGGAGTTAGACAAGGCTGTAATCTTTCACCTTTGCTGTTTGTAGTTTACATGGATCATATGCTGAAAGGTATAAAATGGCAGGGAGGGATTCAGTTAGGTGGAAATGTAGTAAGCAGTCTGGCCTATGCTGACGATTTGGTCCTAATGGCAGATTGTGCCGAAAGCCTACAGTCTAATATCTGGGAACTAGAAAATAGGTGCAATGAGTATGGTATGAAAATTAGCCTCTCGAAGACTAAATTGATGTCAGTAGGTAAGAAATCCAACAGAATTGAATGTCAGATTGGTGATACAAAGTTAGAACAGGTCGATAATTTCAAGTATTTAGGTTGTGTGTTTTCCCAGGATGGTAATATAGTAAGTGAGATTGAATCAAGGTGTAGTAAAGCTAATGCAGTGAGCTCGCAGTTGCGATCAGCAGTATTCTGTAAGAAGGAAGTCAGCTCCCAGACGAAACTATCTTTACATAGGTCTGTTTTCAGACCAACTTTGCTTTACGGGAGCGAAAGCTGGGTGGACTCAGGATATCTTATTCATAAGTTAGAAGTAACAGACATGAAAGTAGCAAGAATGATTGCTGGTACAAACAGGTGGGAACAATGGCAGGAGGGAACTCGGAATGAGGAGATAAAGGCTAATTTAGGAATGAACTCGATGGATGAAGCTGTACGCATAAACCGGCTTCGGTGGTGGGGTCATGTGAGGCGAATGGATGAGGATAGGTTACCTAGGAGAATAATGGACTCTGTTATGGAGGGTAAGAGAAGTAGAGGGAGACCAAGACGACGATGGTTAGACTCTGTTTCTAACGATTTAAGGATAAGAGGTATAGAACTAAAAGAGGCCACAACACTAGTTGCAAATCGAGGATTGTGGCAACGTTTAGTAAATCCTCAGAGGCTTGCAGACTGAACGCTGAAAGGCATAACAGTCTATAATGATAATGTATGTATGTATGTAATAATAATAATAAAGATTGGAAGAGTAAACAATGTAAGTACCCGGGCTAGAACAAGAAGCTACCAATATCCGCATCTGGAAACTAGAGCGAGCGTTCCAATTGACTAAAAACATCTATAACAATAAGATGTTAATTTTCGAAACCAAATTAAGACATGACAGCACTGCTGTTAGGCCAGAAGGCTTATATGCTGAATATATATGCTTATGTGTATGAATAGGAAAGGACAAGCCAATTCTTCTTATTCTCCTTCTTCTTCCACCGCTTTTTCCACATCTGTGGGGTCGCGAGTGCGAACTGTGCTGCACATATGGATTTTGGCCCTGTTTTACGGTTGGATACCCTTTCTGACGCCAACCCTATATGGAGGGATATAATAACTATTGCGTGTTTCTGTGGTGGTTGGTAGTGTTCACAGTCCCCAGTCCCCGGGTCAGAAGAATTAATCAGACGCGATGAAAATCCCCGACCCGACCGGGAATCGAACCCGGGACCCTCTGAACCGAGAGCCTCAACGCTGACCCTTCAGCCAATTAAACGGACGAAAAGGAAAGTCAATCAACTACTCAAAATAGAACGCAGGGTACTAAGGATGAGGAACAGATGGGTTGACGGGGAGGTCTGTATTCAAGCAGGAGGTGGGCATTTTGAACATCTTCTGTAATGACAATGACCTGCGAAAGAAAAACGTTCCGGTGAAGTTCAGTGTTGTGAACGCCATAACTCGGAAATGAAGCATTTCCGGATACATGTTGTAATGAACTATTTTGATTGTCTACATATAACAAATACATACCTGAAATTATGCCCCCCATTTTTAAACACCCTGTATTACAACATACCTGTAACAAAATCACATTGTTAACAGGGATAAACGAGCTCGATAGCTGCAGTCGCTTAAGTGGGGCCAGTATCCAGTATTCGGGAGATAGTAGGTTCGAACCCCACTGTTGGCCGCCCTGAAAATGGTTTTCCGTGGTTTCCCATTTTAACACCAGCTGTACCTTAATTAAGGCCACGGCTGCTTCCTTCCCACTCCTAGCCCTTTCATGTCCCATCGTCGCTATAAGACCCATCTGTGTCGCTGCGACGTAAAGCAACTAGCAAAAAGAAAAAAAAACAAGGGATAAAAATACACACTATAGTGATAAGAATGTTTTACAAGTATGTTGTAGTATGATATTTATTTTTAATCTCTGTATTCGACAGACTGAAGAAAAACATAATATATTCATGATCCTATGCTTTTCTCCGTGTAGGGGAGAAATTGTAGGAGTGCGAAGTGTATTATTATTATTATTATTATTATTATTATTATTATTATTATTATTATTATTATTATTATTATTATTATTGTTGTTGTTGTTGTTGTTGTACCGGAGGTACACCCGCCCCGCGCATTTAAATTAAGCGCCTCTGAGAATGCCATCTGGAATTTAATTCTTGCAACAACTAGCGCAAGAAGTTTGAACATTTCTCAACAGATGTCGCTACTATAAACTTATGTTATGCCCTCTGGTGTGAAGATGAACTATTAAAATTCTAGAGTAATTTGGTATGTTAAGGTTTCCTAAACTGAATTGTTTATACCATGTTTTCGGTGTGTCAATGTTTACAACACTTCTATCTCTTCCCGCCAACTTAAGATGTTGGGCAATGAAAAATTTTGTACATTTATTTTTCTACCTATCATAACTTTCTGGTATTTATTTGATTATACACTGTGAATTGCGGGTGTGTCGGGCCTTAGCCCAGAGTTTTCTGGAACTTTCCCCTCGGCTATAAAAGCTGGCACTTTTGGGACCAAGTTGTCTTTGTGATCGCTCCAGTCTAGAGTGTGTTTATGAAGGAGGCGGCGGCGCCGCGTCCATCTTCGAGAGGTCCACCAGTTCAAGGTAATGGCACATCCAGTTTAAATTCTGATAGTCTTTCGAAGGTAGCTCGAGGAGAAGGTTTCAAATCTTTAGTAATGTAACTTCATTTTCTAAAATGTAAATTTCAAACAAGCCGAATAAACTTAACCGATATCAGGGAATAGAGAGTGATGTACCCTCTTGTGTTCCCTCTCAACTTGATTGTGAGGTGACTATGATTTTGTAACCTTTTCTGTCCCGTAAATTCTGTAACTTAAACTTTTTTCTCCACCTAGTCACTTCCTTGGCCTCTGTAACGTCGGGCCATAAGCCCAAATAAGGTTTAATGCATGTACTGTAAATTTCTAGGAGTGCCAGAGTTTGCCTCCTTACCATTTTGGTTTTTGGGCCAGTAATTTAACCTTTTGTTGGGGCCGATGACCTTAGTTGTTAGGCCCCTTTAAACAACAAGCATCTTCGTCATCATTAACCTTTTGTTTTAACCATAGGCCTTGTAGAATGGGTACTTGTTACCCCTGTTTAACTCAATTTATTTCATGTTAAAGGTATCAAGACTGTTGAGCAGTTAAGGCAGTGAATACTCTTTAATTTTGTTAAATATAGGCTGTGCCTTTGAAAGGCCTCAAAAGTGTGAATTTTCGTAAACTGATTTTTAAGTGTAAATTCATAGACCAAGGACGCACTTCCTAGTAATTGTAAAGGTATTGATATAAAAGTTGAATGGTGCCTTTGGATGGCTGGAATGGTATAATGTTTGGAGATTAGGCTCCTAGATAATTTTTTGGAGCAAAGATGCTCTTACTGATGGTGTAAAAGCAATTGAGAGATCCGTCTCTTTGACTATTAATTAAAAGGGAGCAGTTGTGCTCATGTAAAGTTTGTAATTTGGGGCCTTCAAGCTCATGCTGGAAATTGTTGTTGGTTTTTCTAATTTTGTCACACAAGATTTCGAACTAGCCCCATTTCTGATCTATTGTTATTTGCTCAGCAAAGTGTAAATGTTTAAAATGTGAAAAGAAAAAAAAAAGAGAAATACAGCACCAATTTTAAAGTTTTAAATGAATCTTCTGACTGTGTTATATCCACCCATTCATGCCCGCACCTTCTTTCACCTCTGTATACCACAGTATCCCCGTAACAATTATTATTATTACTATTACTGAAGAATCCACAGCTTGTTTCCAGTCATTCGACCGGGTCAGGAATGGGATGAATGAAGCCTCCATCTAGCGGCGAGGATAGGAATTGTGCCGGCTGCCGAAGCCTGTTGCACTCCTCTGGGGTAATGATTAATGAATGACAGATGAAATGAAATGATATTTGAGAGTGTTGCTGCAATGAATTATGACAGTGAAAACCGGAGTACACGGAGAAAAACCTGTCAATCCTCCGCTTTGTCCAGCACGAATCTCACATGGAGTGACCGGGATTTGAACCACGGAACTCAGCGTTGAAAGTCCAGCGTGCTGCCGCCTGAGCCACGGAGGCTAATGCATTATTATTATTATTATTATTATTATTATTATTATTATTATTATTATTATTATTATTGCTGTCGATTCGGTCATCTACGGACCACGTTATTTCAGTTGTCCTTTTCTTTTCCCTTGTCCTTGGACTTTAACTTTCGCCCAGTATTCCCGCATTCGAATCCTATCGTGTTCCTTCCTCGCCTCAGTCCATGTTTTTCCAGTTTTTTGTTTCGGCTTTTCTTGGCAACCACGATGCTCTGGAGTTTCTTCTTGAGCGGAATACGTTTCTGGATATCCTCCTGCGTTATCTCCACTTCTTGCAAGTCTTTCTCTACCTCGGTGAACCACACCTTCTTGTTTTTTTTTTTATAAAGTAATTAAAGATCCTATTGCTCATCCTTGTAGGATTCATTCGGGTAAGGTGGATATAGAAAACAATGGTGTCTGTGATCTTTTGTACTTGTCTGTACACTTCATGATTATGTGGTCTGCTAAATTCACCATTCTCTTTGATTGGCCTTAGGATTTTACTTAAGATCTGCCTTTCTTTTATTTCTAATTTCTCGATCAGACCTTTCCTATTGAGAGTAAGGCATTCTGCAGCATATAAAGTCTCCGGTCGTATTACTGTGCAGTGATGTCGTATCTTGGCGTTAATGGATTTAGATTTCTTCCTGTAGACATTTTTGGTTAGTTGATATCACGTTTCCATTTTCCTGAATCGTGATGTTAAGGCTTCTTTCTCAGAAGTCCTGGAATCTACCCACTCTCCTAGGTATTTGCATTTCCCCGTTCGTTTCACTTTCGCTTCTCCTACCTCTAGCATTCTGCTTTCTCGAAGGAGATCTGGAGTCCCACCTTTGCCGCTAGTGTCTTCAGCTTATCGATTTGTTCTGCGGCTCTGTCTGGCGAATCAAAATAATAATAATAATAATAATAATAATAATAATAATAATAATAATAATAATAATAATAATAATAATAATATTGGTGTTTCACGAAACTGGAGTCCGCTGATTTTAAGCATGGATTAAAGACAAGAGAAATGCTGAATTCATTATGTACTGGCCTTGATTCGCCCATTTCCTTTGTTCCGGAGCCAATATTTTACATAACTTAAAACATGAGTCACACATAGGCCAAGCCGAAATGAGCAACTGACGAGAGTACACGAGAAATGCTCGAACATACTTCAGGAGGAAAAGAGACGTGTTGTGCTGAACAGATTGTATAGAGGCTGCATGACCTTCAACCTGGCAGCAGAGCAGGCCGGCTAGAACCCCCTAGGCATTCCCTTCTAAAAGCCAAAGCCAAACCGATGACCGCGTCCAAGGTAACCCCCCTGATTGTTCTCCCCTCTACTCGACAGCAGCCAGCTACGCCTACCCGCAGAGCCGAGCGAGCGCTGCTCCTGATCGGTAACAATAACACTTCCAAAACCTTGACCTTTCAAATATGGAGCACTGGTCCTTCTCTATAAGGCACGATATAGCGCGACGCTATCCTCCCGTTTTACTTGGCAACACACAGTGCGCGTCTTCATTCGGATGCTGACCATGTGAGGTTTCCTACTACAATAAAAATTCAGTTTATTAAGTTCCATGTACGGTGGGCAGAAGATGAACCACGTATACACGAAATTTCGAACGGGGCTGTGTCGGGGTCCGAAAAATGAACGTTTTCACGTAGAATATGTACAGGGTGATTGGCATTTTCGAAACAAAGTACACACTCAGTAAGGTCTGAATTATTTTTTATTTTTTATTTGACTTTAGCAGCGGTGAAGTTAGCGCTTACACTTAACCACGTAAATTATAGATAATACGTATATAAAAGATGTACTATTCTATTAAAAAATCAGACAACTAAGCTAAAAATTAAAGATTTGGAGAACACCAAATGAAGAAAGAAAGCAAAGTTCAACAAGTAAAACAGAATAAAATAAAATAAAATAAAATAAAATAAAATAAAATAAAATAAAATAAAATAAAATAAATCCGGAGCATAAATGTAAAAAGAAGGAGACCAAAAGTCGTAATGAAAAAGTAAGATACTAACTGAAAAATTTAAGCAATGCATAAAGAGAACACAATACGTCATAAAGTAATGGAAATAAAAGTATGGCCATAAAAAGTGATCTATGTATATGAGTTAAAAGCTAAATATTATGCAGATTTACACTATAATAATAATAATAATAGTAATAATAATAATAATAATAATAATAATAATAACCGGATCCCGTTGAGATCTCCGAAGTTAAGCAACATTCGGCGTGGTCAAGATCTGGATGGGTTGCCACGCGCTGTTGGTGGAGGGTAAGGGAATGGAGGAGCGGAAAGAAACTGGCCACCCTACCGTACGTAAACTCCGACCCAGGCACACCTCTGCGGAGGTTCGAACCTGCCTTCGGGCAGAGTACACCCTTACCATTACCTTACCTAATATTAATTAAAATAAACAAGTGTTCTTCAGCTGTACAATAAAATGGCAAAGTTACTAGCCTGCCTATCACATTCACACAACCTATCATATGTCACCAATCACACGAAACAACGAAACAACCAGCGGCATTCAACACGTAATCTCTACATGCAGTTTTAAATTTTAATATTGAGTTAGAGTTCCTGACAGCAGCTGGAAGTGAATTCCGAAGTCGTGACCCACCCACAACAAAGGATCTATTATACATTGAAGAGTGGTTGACGCGAATAGCGAGGGAAGTGCCAGATCTTGTGTTACAATTATGGAATGAGGATAATAAAAAAAAGGAATTTTGAAGAAACGTATTTGGGTAGATTTTCCTTCAGAGTTCGATATACGGTATCAACGTAAGTAAGTATGTGGAACTTCCGTTCCCTCTCGGGTTTCACCCAGGAAAGAACTGTGTAGCTAGGGCTTATGTGAGCATCATAACTCACGCTAAAAACAAATCGAAGACCAGAGTTCTATGCTCTTTGAAGTTCCATAGTTTGTTCAAGGGTCCCATCAACGAAGACAATGTCGCAGTAGTTAAGTATTGGTAGTATCAAAGTCTGAACAAGTTTTAAGCTATCTTTACGTCTTGTGGCAAAATGTCCTTTCGTTTCAGAGGGTGTACTGATATGTATGTATGCATGTTCAGTCCGTCAGTGATTTCGCTGGTGGGATCCTCAACAGCTCTGCCATCAGCTGTCATAGGTGGCCTAGGCATCACTGAAGAGGCGTACTAGGGAAATGAGGAGTGAGGTAGTTTCCCGTTGCTTTCCTCACCGAGCCAGAGTTGCTATTACATATCAGTTTGCCAAGCCACTGAAATAATATATAAGTAATAATAATAACAACGTAAACGTTTCCACCTTTTCGATACTAAAATATATTCACAAAATTATAAATTACACGGTACTAGTTTCGACCCATCTAGGGGTCATCATCAGCCGTATTGGAGCAAAGATCACTTTTGGCGAAATCCTAAGAAAATGTTATTTTAAAGAATAACAAGTGAAATGAGATGTTATTATGGCAATAGTTAATAATACAAGGAATATACATACTAAGAGGTTTTTAACAAAGAATAAAGTATAAATGGGGTGTTGTAAAAATTATAATCATGGAAATCAGTAAGTTCTTGTATTGAAATGAAATATGGCTTAGGAAGAGGGCTTAAGGTGGGGCTGAAGGGTGCGGGAGAAAGTGTAATTGTCTTGGAAAAGTACCTTTGATTAAATTTAGGATTGAGTTTAGGTTGGCTGCATTATTGTTTCTGAGGAAAGTGATAAATAGATCGAAGAGTATGTTGGGTTTCTCTGAGATTTCATTGAGATTGTGACTGGCATTAAAGTATTGGTCTAGGTGTATGTAGTAATTTTCCATTATGTTGAGTAAAGGGCCCTTGTTTGCTAATACGAGGATGTCCATGTCTTGTTCAATATTGGTGAAATTATGGTTATAATCTTGCATGTGTTGGCCAATGGCTGAAAACCTGTTGTATTTTATTGCGTTAGTGTGCTCGTGGTATCTGATAAAGAAGTTTCTCCCGGTTTGCCCGATGTAGGTTTTTTTACAGGTGGTACATTTGATCCTATAAACTCCTGATTTTAAAAAACTGCTGGTCTTGTTGATGTGTGAAGTATTGTATAAAACGTTCATGTTCTTATTGTTGGTTTTGAAGGCTATTTTAACGCCTTGTTTCTTAAAGATGTTGGTTAACTTGTAGATATCATTGTTGAACGTGAAGGTGGAAAATGTTAGAGGTTTGGTTATTTCTTTTTTGAGGGTAGTTTTTGGGCGATGTTTGTGTTTATTGATTATCCTTTCTATAAAATGATTGCTGAAGCCGTTGAATTTTGCGATTCCGCGGATTGTGTTGAGTTCGTTTTTTAGATCTTTATTGGACATAGGTATGCTGCAGGCTCGGTGAACTAGGCTGTTGTATGTGACTCGTTTGTGGGAAACGTTTACGTTGTTGTTATTATTATTATATATTATTCTCAGTTCAATACGGACCAAAAACATGAAATGCATAACCATTAATAAGCCACTGAAATGCATACACCAACCGACCCTATGAGCAACATTCTCACACCATTCATAGCAGGGACTGGCTGCATAAGGATTGGCATTACTAGCATCGCTCATACCTCAGTCACTTTCATATTGTCAAAGCCAAGGATAAGACAGAGACAGACCTATGAAAGTAACAAAATTGCTCTAGCCTATACCAGAAGACACAGTGCACTGTAAACACTAGGTCCTGCCAGCAAAGGCACTGTACTGATATACTATCTTCATTTCTTAATTCTAAACAAATTAACCCATTTCCCAGAAGAAACGTTGATACGCAATGTTTAAAAGTAACATTCGTATGCAAAGAGATCGACGTCAACATTACGGGCGAAAGTTATATATTATATCTATCTATCTATCTATCTATCTATCTATCTATATCTATATATCTATCTATATATATCTATATCTATCTAACTATCTATCTATCTATCTCTCTCTCTATATATATGTATATATATATATCTACATCTATATCTATCTATCTATCTCTCTATCTATATATATATATACCACGCAGAGCCGTGGGAGCTTCGATGGACGCACAAGAGCCTCTCATCATCACGAGGGTGTTCACGATCACTGTGATCAGTAGTCCCGGATTTTGACATGACATCTTTTAAATCGTGTATCACCGGGCGAGTTAGCCGTGCGCGTAGAGGCGCGCGGCTGTGAGCTTGCATCCGGGAGATAGTAGGTTCGAATCCCACTATCGGCAGCCCTGAAAATGGTTTTCCGTGGTTTCCCATTTTCACACCAGGCAAATGCTGGGGCTGTACCTTAATTAAGGCCACGGCCGCTTCCTTCCAACTCCTAGGCCTTTCCTATCCCATCGTCGCCATAAGACCTATCTGTGTCGGTGCGACGTAAAGCCCGTAGCAAAAAAAAAAAAAAAAAATCGTGTATCACACACATTGCTAACTTACATATGAATCCAACTTTTTTCTTTTTTTTTTTTTACAATTTGTTTTACGTCGCACCGACACAGAGAGGTCTTATGGCGACGATGGGTCAGGAAAAGCCTAGGAGTGGGAAGAAAGCGACCGTGGACTTAATTAAGATACAGCCCTATCACTTGCCTGTTTTGAAAATGGGAAACCACGGAAAACCATCTTCTGGGCTGCGGAAAGTGGGGTTCGAACCCACTATCTCCCGGATGCAAGCCCTCAGCTGCGCACCCCTAACCGCACGGCCAACTCGCCCGGTAAAACGTATAAACCCAATCATGCATCTCTCATTACAGAAATACGTATTTATTGATGTTTCGTAATTTTTGCCATCTTAAAATTTTAGTTTTTTTTTTTTTCAATTATGCCTCGTTATTTTGTAATTTGTGGAAAGCAACGAGAAACTGCCACTCTAAATTTCTGAAGAAAACAAACATGGCGATACGAAATAATACGGGCCCTAGTCCGTGGCAGACCTTATGAAGAATCCCCACACTCCACACTTTAAAGATTGGTACCTGGAATGTCAGAAGTACGCACATGTCCGGTAAGCTACAAAATACAGTTCAAGAAATGGAATTACTAAAACTGAATGTTCTCGCAATCAGTGAAGTTAGATGGCCTGGATCGGGAGAAGTAGATGTGATGATTGATGATTGTGGTTTAAAGGGGCCTAACATCTAGGTCATCGGCCCAGAAGTAGATGTAGGGGCGCTCGGCGCTCGGTATGTACTACTCTGGAAGTAAGTTACCTCAACATCCCAATGGAGTCGGAATATTAGCGGACGAAAGAGTGAATAAATCTGTCGTGAACTTCCTACCCTATTCTATGCTAATGCAGCTGAAGACAGAATTAACAAATATAAACATAATTCAAGTATATGCCCCAACAGCTGATAAGTATAATGCAGAGATTAACAGATTCTGTTCCGAAGTAAGAGATCTGTCCGCCTCTGTGGTGTTGTGGTTAGTGTGATTAGCTGCCATACCGGAGGCACGGGTTCGATTCCTGGCTCTGCCACGAAATGTGAAAAGTGGAACGGAACGGGGTCCACTCAGCCTCGGGAAGCCAACTGAGTAGAGGGGGGTTCGATTCCCTCCTCAGCCATCCTGGAAGGTCAAATATACTGAAGATACGTTTCGTCCATCGAGAGTCGATCATCGTTGTATATAGCCGTAGAAGCGAATTCTGCCTTTACGCCTTGTGTCCGTGATTTTCTCTTTCTTAAAATAGGCTATACTTCTTGCCTGGATTTTCTAATGTAGATGCCATTTTTGTAGTTTGGGCCAAGTATGGTGTGTAGAATCTTTCTTTCTTTCCTCCTTAAGTCCACGAGCAAACATTTCTCGGACAGGATAAGGCATTCAGATGCATTCAGCGATACTGGTTTGATGATAGTGCTGTAGTGACGAATTTTTGTGTTAAGAGAAAAGCACATTTTGTTGTAGGCTATAAGTTGCGGGTGGTTTGGAAAGTGACTTCCGTTTTCTTGATTCTTGTTGCTATGACCTCTTTGTCAAGTCCATTTTGCTGGATCCATTCCCCAATGTATTTAAATTTATTAACACGGTTTATCGTTCCATATTTGGTGTTTAGTTGTTCCGTATTATTATTATTATTATTATTATTATTATTATTATTATTATTATTATTATTATTATTAATCATATGGTCTCAGCTACCAAGCTGCAGACATTTTGACTTGACGTCATTTAGGTTGCTTTCGTGGCAATTTTGACGTTCGGTTTTACTCTACCAGATAGCAGAGAAACCGAATCTCTCTTGGCGATCTATTTTTATAACGGAACTTTACAGTCGAATCCCAGCTATTGTAGGTCTTCATGAAAAAATAAAAACGTGAGTTTGATCACACTGTACTAAGGCTGCCTTTTCTGTGTGCGAGATACAACAGTAGGTTTGAAGCGTGTTAACCCGAATGGAACTTGTGCCGAGAGTTTTGACAAGTTCCTCCCTCGCACTTCGTCCCCCTTAGCGTTCAAAGAGGCCACTCACCGAACAAAAGACAGGTGAACTCTGCTTTCATGGAGGGTCATAGGAGCTCCAGAGGGTATGCAGGGTATGGTTCTCCAGAGCTTGCATACGTGTTCGGACAGCTTCACGGAAGGTATGTATACAGTATTTTTGTAGGTAACTAACGTCATGGTGTCTGTCAGATTATAGATTATTACTATTAAATAAATTATTTAATTAATTAAATTGTCTTTGTGGTTGTATTCTCCCAGGATGGTAGTATAATAAGTGAGACTGAGTCAGGTACAGCAAAGCTAATGCACTGAGTTCGTAGTTGCGATCATCAGTGTTCTGTAAGTTATTATTTATTATTATTTGTTTCACGTCGCACCGACACAGATAGATCTTATGGCGATGATGGGATAGGAAAGGGCTAGGAGTGCGAAGGAATTGACTGCAGCCTTAATTAAGGCCTGGTGTGAAAATGGGGACACCACGGAAAACCATCTTCAGGGCTGTCGACAGTGGGGTTCGAACCCACTATCTGCCGGATGCAAGCTGATAGCTGCGCGCCGCTAAACGCACGGCCAACTCGCCTGGTGACATGAAAGCAGCGAGAATGATCGCTGGTCCAAACAGGTGGGAACAATGGCAGAAAAGTACTCGGAATGGAGAGATAAGGCTAAGTTAGGAATGAACTCTATTAAAGAAGCTGTACGCATCAACCGGCTTCGATGATATGACTATGTGAGGCGAATGGAGGAGGTTAGGTTACCTAGAGAATAATGTCTCGGTCATAGAGGGTAAGAGAAGTAGAGGGAAACCAAGACGAAGATGGTTAGAGTCAGTTTCTAATGATATAAAGATAAGAGATATAGAATTAACGAGGCTACAGAACTAGTGGGGGCGTTTAGTAAATGCAGAGGGGCCGCTGTATGTACGAGGGCAAGTCAATAAGTATCTGCAATTTTTCTCTAATTGTCTTTAGGTTGGCTCTATAGCGTTGTGTGGTCACCAGCCGCTAGATGGCACCGTTGTCTACGTCTGTGATAGGTTTCAGCATTATCATATCAGTACAGCTTGCGCGGTTACGACGTCAAGACTCTCTGTTTGCACCAAGGAAGAACAGTGTTCCGTAATCCGTTTTTTGTGGTCTGAGGGTGTACCAGGAGCGGAAATTCATAGAACAGTCACTCAACTGTTACTCAGGATCACATCACGCACTTGTTCAATATTGGTATCAGTTACGGCTGCAGATGGACTCCCGGATCTTTCCTCATCCTTCACGCTCGTGCAATATCTTTTGAACTGTTCAATCCACTATTGAACACTTCGCTGTGGTAAAACACTATACCCGTATTGTGCTGAAAATCTTCTGGCTCGGGGACTGGGTGTTCGTGTATATCCCAACACTTTCCTCTTCATATTCAGAGAACACACCACACTACCAACCACCACAGAAACACGCAATAGTGATTACACCCTTCCATATAGAGTTGGCTTCAGGAAGGGCATCCGGCCGTAAAACAGGACCGAATCCACATGTACTACGTAATTCTCACCCACGACCCAAAAGGTGTGAGTAAAGCGGTAGTAGTAGTAGAAAAAGAAGAAGAAGAAGATAAAATAGGTAAAAGGAACAAACTTACTTGAAAACACAAAACATAAACTTACATTTTAACGTCCAAAGTTCATGCTGGTTAAAGTCAACAGACATACTCATCACAGGGAACGCTACTATTTTTTCACGTAAATTTATTAGGACTCTGGACATTCCTCTCTTCTTTTTTGATTTCTTTAAGTTCTTGTTTTCTGTTGAGTGCCAGTATTTCACTTGCATAAAGGACTGGTGGTTTTATTATTATTATTATTATTATTAATCTGGTTAAATGCTCCAAGTATCCGGCTCCTTGGCTGAATGTCAGAGTTCTAACTTTCGATCCAGAGGGCCCTTGGTTCTATTCCCGGCCGAGTCGATGATTTCAACTATGTTTGGTTACTTCCTCTTCTATGGAGCTGGATGTTTATGTGTGTCATTTCCGTACAACACATAACACTAAAATTGAACATAGAAATACGCAATAACGAATATATCCCTCCACTTGGTGTCGAAGTTAGAAAAGGCATACGGGCGTAAAAATGAGCTACGTCTACAGAAAGTCTTTACGCCTGGTAATTGGGAAAACGTAAATAATAAGCAAAAATGACAAGTCGTACAGGAATTGAAACCCGGAACCGCGCGATCCGAAGACGAGAACATTGAATATTCGGACAATAAACACAATGAAAACTGCTTTATGGCCATAGCCCATATCTCAGAAACTTTTTTTAACACTTGGCTGCTTTAAAAAGTGAACTCCTCAACTGTCATAATAGTATTATAATAGTCTGACGCTAAAATGCTCTGTGGTTTCACAACACAACCAACATACTCATCAAGTATTCTTGAGGGCTACAACTCAGAGACGTTGCTTTAAAATACGTAGTAAATTCTCCTGCAAGCAGGCAGGCAGCAGTAGGGAGCTCTTCACGAACTGGGTCACAGATCATTACGGGAGAAGCTCTTGAAGAGGCTATGTCCATGTCAGACCGTGAACTTGAGCATCCTCTCTCGAATACTGATTCTTCTTCACAAACACTACCAATGTGACTATCACTCAGAGACGTCATCTGTGGAAGCTGAACAGGCATCTTAGAACTACTGTGTATTTCCTACTTCTGGATCTGCGAAGACTAGTGATGCTAACTGAACAGTTCTCAGTCAAACATGTTGATCGGACGCGAAATGTCCGGCTTTCCTCAACCAGAAGGCTGGTTGGATCATCAACAGCTTCGCTATTAGCTGTTATAGATGGCGTACTGATGAGGCGTACTAGGGAAATGAGGAGTGAATTAGTTTCCCGTTGCTTTCCTCACTGAGCCAGAAGTTGCTATTACATATCAGTGTGCCAAGCCCGCTGAAACGCATGCACCAACCAACCCTAAGAACAACATTTTCGCACTATTTTAGCATGGATTTGCTGCACAAGGAATAGCATTACTATTATTACTCTTACCTCGGTCACTTTCATATTGTCAGAGCCAAGGATGAGGCTGAGACAGATCAATGAAAGTAACAAAATTGCTCTTTCAGGGTGCATGCGCCCAGTGCATGCACTGTGCACGGTACAAAAGACGACTTCGCTTGGTTGACCAGAGTGTAGACCCCCACTCCCCTATTTGGAGCAATAGCGCTGTCTCCCTCTTTCCCCACGCCTGTCTCGCTCGCTCCCCCTGTCTCCCTCTTCCTCACTTGCTCCGTAGCGCTCCAAATCCAAGCCCAGCTTAGCCGAGTAGCCCAGAGAGGAAGCGTTGGTCCGAGCCGAGCGGGACCGATGCACTGTGCATAGGAACTGTGCGCCGCTGTCTGCACGCGTGAGATTTTGGGCGTTTGAGAGGCCCTGCTCTAGCCCATATCAGGAGACATAGTGCATTGCAAACACTAGGTCTCACCAGCAAAGGCATTCGGTTTTACTAGCTTTAATGAATTAAATGGGCTACATTTTTATTTCCTACTATGTGATAAAATCTTCTTTCTGTACAGAAAATGACACTTTACGATACACCAGCTACTTTCCGGGCACATTTATTAGAAATCGTTCTCACCGGGCGAGTTGGCCGGGCGGTTAGGGGCGCGCAGCTGTGAGCTAGCATCCGGGAGATAGTGGGTTCGAACCCCACTGTCTGCAGCCCTGAAGATGGTTATCCATCGTTTCCCATTTTTGCACCGGGCAAATGCTGGGGCTGTACCTTAATTAAGGCCACGGCCACTTCCTTCCCATTCCTAGGCCTTTCATATCCCATCGTCGCCGTAAGACCTATCTGTGTCGGTGTGACGTAAAACAAAAAAATTAAAAAAAGAAATCTTCTCTGACTGGTTGAACTCTTAGATTGCGTGCAAAAAATCCTAGTTTCCATTCCAAACCTTTCCGCACTGTTCACATGGAGTGAGGGCGCATGACGCTGCTGATGGTGATTCGTCCGTCAGATGGGGACGTTAAGCCTTGAGCACACCTTCTGGTGCCATTCGACAGCAGTAAGCTATGTGCCAGCATCGGGTTTCACCCTCTCTCTTCCTACTGTAATATATATCACGTCATTCATTTCAGCTCGTTAAATCCACTGATGAGTTTGACGTCAGGAAGGGCAGCCGGTCGTACAAACTCACTACGAAGGTTCATCTCACTTCATACCCAACCCCGTAGAGAAACAGGACAAGGACTGGACACACACAGTTTCTGATTGGTTAAATTCCACTTCACAATAAATATAAATACAGATTTTAACCTTCGTTTGTTAATTCCTTTGGCTTCGGGACTAGGTATTTTTATCATCTTCAACAGTAAATATTGTCGAAGGTAACACTCCAGGTAAGACAGATGCGATGGTTGCCTATGGGCGTCAACTAGATCTATCTGCACCAGGTCTCTCCGAAGGCTTTACGCCATCATTATTACTCGCAGGAAATATGACTGGGAGCCCTTTCATACACAATCAGTAATAGCTTTTTGCACTTATAATAAAATATGCTAGTTTCGTCTATGAAAAAGAAATTGCCAAATAATTTTGCGAACGTGTTTTGCTCCACAACACTATAATAATGATTCGAAAAGTAATAGTATTATTATAAATCTTCATGTGCTTAATCATAATTAGTTCATCACTCGAACATGATCAAGCGCGCGTGGTTGCAATTCCTATGGAAGTGATGTGTTTTCTACTCCTGAAAATAATATTTCGAAGATTGATTGCAGATCCTTAACACCCAACTGTACAAACGAATCCCTAGTAGAGTGTGCTTACTGTCCTATTTTATACTTACAAGATTTCTTCAACAAGGCTCTTAAACGTGTATACTTATCGCTACGGATAGCTAAAGTTAGTAGAGTGAATGGTGTTTGCAACTGAACTTCGGTCTCATTTTATATTAGCCTATATAAATATTTATCAAGTACTTTCGGAACGCACTTCGTAAGTCGTTCATGAGTTAGCTATCGTTTTTAAGCAGCCATCTCTGCACACTATAAGTGTCCGTTCTGTAAATTACCAGCAGTCATCAACAACATACGAAATAATTACCAGTGGAACAGCGCTCGGCTGGTGGGTGCACTGGAACGCACGAAAGTGCGATTCCCTGGAGAACTATTACAATTACCACACAAAGAAAAACTACATAACTTTATTTGTAGGAAAGTAAATTTTAGGTAAACACGCAGGAAATTTTGTGATAGGACTAACCATTTTTTTCTATGCAATTGCTTTTTGTACTCGCGTTGTTGTAGTTGTTGGGTAGTTAGAATATGTTTTCAACTCTACTTTATTATCACTTGTATTGTTTAGCTGGTAGTAAGTTCAACCTCTAGTTTGTAAACCGTAGTGTTAAGCACTGGAAATTCTTAACTTGTGTGTGAAATTGTATATCATGATGCTGGATATAGAATGTTAAATTGGTAGTATTTCTTGTGATATTTTCTTTCCATGGGATTGCTGTTTGTTTGTTTGTTGTTGTTGGGTAATTAACTTTATTAATTATTCACTACTGAAAGTGACCATTGCCACCGGAATATTTCCCATTTGGTTTAGAAATATCAAAGAAGACCTGCAAATGCTACATATCTTATGTGAAGACGCCCTTAACAGAGATCGCTTCCGCAAGAAAACCGAGACGAGCAACCGAAGAGAAGACACGGTGCACCTTGGACAGAGGAGCGTAAGCAGGCCCACTCACAAAGAATGAGGGAAATTTGGGCTCTAAAGAAGGCCAAGTTCAGTGTCAAATGCAACAAGACTTAACGTGGTCCTTGATGTCCCCAGCGAATAATAATAATAATAATAATAATAATAATAATAATAATAATAATAATAATAATAATAATAATAAATAATAATAATATTATTGGCTTTATGTCCCACTAACTACTTGAGCGGTTTTTGGAGACGCTGAGGTACCGCAATTTTTATCCCGCAGGAGGTCTTTTACGTGCCAGTAAATCTACCCACACAAGGCTGACGTATTTGAACACCTTCAAATACCACCGGACTGAGCCAGGGTCGAACTTGCCTAGTTGAGGTCACAAGAGGCTATTTAAAAAACGTAGGCAATTATACAAGTCTATGTACATATCTTCCCTAGTACATCGACACTGCATTGTCCTGCACTACAAGGAAGCGTGCAGAGGAATCTCAACGGTCAATGGATGCAGAGTGGGTCTCGGCCTACAAGTGCCCACGGCTGTCCGTGGTCCGACAGCTCTGCACTCCAACCGGCCAACCGAACGGAGGAGGGGTGGCCACGGCTCCACTGTGGCTCTACGCCTCTGCATTCGGGAGACAGGACAGGGATGGACCTCACGGCTGGGCCCAACCGTCGGCTGTCCTGAAAATGGTTTTCCGTGGTTTTACCCTCCCCTGCACTAAGGCGAATGCCCGGACAGTTCCTAGTATAAGCCACGGCCGCCAACCCCCTCACCTTCTCCGTTCAATCTCCTTCACCGTAACAAATCTCCCGGCCTGAGAGAAAATAGTCTCACGGCGCACTAGCCACCAGCGCAGCGTCTTGGAAAACCCGACGAGCCCGTTGCCATATTTGGGGAGCGGGGGGGAGGGGCGAGGACGAAATTTGGTAATTTCACGCTTGGAAAGGCCTAGAGAGCTTCAATAATTAAATATATCTTTGGTAAATATTTTGAAATGTGACAGTTCCCCCCGAGAATGTTTGCGCAAATTCCCATGAAACTCTGCCTGGCGGTTCACAAGTGACGTCGTTTCATTTTTCTACGTAAAGGAGATAACACTGAATGTTGTTTAGCGATCTGTTACTAAACAGAATGCGTGTCGTTTCACGCGTGCCTATGGTCACGACTGTTTGCTTGCGCCTTATTATTTTGGAATAATTATGTCCTGAGGGTAGCATCTATTGCAATCCGGCCTAATGCCAGGACATGTAATGAAGCCCCTGCAATGTCTCCCTCGGTATGATCTATAGACAGCAACATGCCCTCAAGGCAGGAGAGAGGTAGCCAATCTGGGCACCACACGCCAATCAATACAATACAGTAACGTACCAACCATTCCAGCAGTTAACAATACGAGCGACTGACGTCAGTCTGTACTCCATGCACATGCGATGGCTGACAGAATTACACAACTATGCCTCCTTATAGGAGGGCGAGTCAAATGAAAACCTTACAATATTCATGTTGTTCAATTTGTTTTACTGAGCGAAAACAGAGTACGCAACTGTATCATTTTTCTACGTAGACTCCGTTATGGCAAAATCAAGTCTTCCAGCACTTACTAAGTGCACAGATTCCTCTAGAAAATAAGTCCTACATTTTCCCCGTTACACAGAAAAATATAGAGTCCAGTGGCGTGTACTGAACCCCATCTACCCCGCGATAAAGAACTTTGTATTAACATTTCTAATTATTCCTTAGAACGCTTTTTATAGTGTTTAAAAAATTGCGAACATCTAAGCCAAGCCAAGTACAGTAGTCTCGACAATCCGCTCGCTCTACCGCAGTTCAGCTTCTATAGCGAGCTGGGTTTCCTTGCCGGCGCAAAAGAGAGCTACCCCAGCGAAATATAAGTTTTTTTTTGCTAGGGGCTTTACGTCGCACCGACACAGATAGGTCTTATGGCGACGATGGGATAGGAAAGGCCTAGGAGTTAGAAGGAAGCGGCCGTGGCCTTAATTAAGGTACAGCCCCAGCATTTGCCTGGTGTGAAAATGGGAAACCACGGAAAACCATCTTCTGGGCTGCGGAAAGTGGGGTTCGAACCCACTATCTCCCGGATGCAAGCCCTCAGCTGCGCACCCCTAACCGCACGGCCAACTCGCCCGGTGAAATATAAGGTGGCTTGGGAGACGCATGCACTTGAAGCTTCCTTGTCCTGGCAGCGGGGCGGAGCTGTGAGCACTCCCCGACAGCAATTTACGGCGACAGGCCAGCTAGCTTCGGTAAGGTACCGTAATGTTAGTTTTAATACTTGACACTCGAAGTCGTCAGCGCCACACTGCAAGAAAAAATATCAATATCTTAACCGTCTTACTAATAAACGGCGTATAATATTTATACAAGGTTTATGCACCGTTTATGTTAAATTCGTTACTGATAAACCGCGTATTAGCCTCCTGTGTATACATCTGTTATAGTTATTCATTGAATTGCTTATAGAGACCAGAACCCTTGTATAAGCGCGGTATAGCAGCGAGTAGCGGAAAAAGAAACGAGTGAGCAGTTTATTTTCGTGGTATTTATTGTCTACAGTAATATAATCGTGGTGAAATATTCGACTTATCCATATAACATTGAACACACATTGAAAGAATGGACGATAACGTTGATGATCTTCACTGCATTTTAAACATAGAAGACATACACCATTCAGAGGTTATGGTGGCTAGACATCTTCGTAAAGTAAAACACTTTAAAGAGACGGAATGACAATGAATGACTATAAAAGAAATTATGGTTGGGCGTATTTTTGTGTAATAATGTGTTACTGCTTAATAGACTTTTGAAATTGCGAGTTTATTATACATTATCTGCCTCTACAAAGATCTTTATCAAATTTGAGTATCCTAAAAAGGGACATATTCCTCGACATAAAAAATGGTATAACTTGAAAACCGTACGAAATATGATTTCCATACTTCGTAGTTGAATACGCAGAAATATGATGTATAAATGCCTAATAGAAACTTTTTTTGATCAAACCTTTCTTTTAAGCTACAAAACAGTTTTTCCTTTCTCCTGAAAAGTAAGGATTTTGGAATATGTACACTTTTCAACTCGCCGATTCAATTACAATTGCTTACGTTTTCCGTACTCTCCCAGGTAGGAGCTATTGATCTTTTTTTTTTTTTCATTTATTTTTTGGCGTTCATTACACAAGCAAGCTGAAGAAATGTTGAGATCAGTATAAGCCAATTTCCAACTGTCTCACTTTGTGTTGCCACTGCCTTTTCGATATGCCGTGCTACTGCGCGACTTTCCGGAAAGTTTAGCTCGTAGAGAACCAGCAGAAGCGATCACAAAGGCGGTGAACGTGCGAAAAACGCCAGTGAAATGCAGGAAGAGATTCCTACGCCTTGGAACGAGTGTATACGTGCTGTATAGTAATACAATGCGTATACCCCGTTTATTAGTAAGAAAAATGTAGAACGCTTATACAGGGTTTATTCACTGCATAACTATACAACTGTTAAACAACCGTATAAGGACTTTTTATTAGTAAGACGGTAACAACATAGCCACTTGCACATCGTCTTGCTAATAAAAATAGAGCCAGTATATGAAATCAATTGCAATATAGGAGAATATATTTTAGTCTTGGGTTTCGGCATATATACATTTTTTTCGAGCAATTCATTGATGGCAAGTGTAGGGTGACTTGGAATTAGTAATATAATATGTAGCCGGCTAAAGTCGTGCCAGCCGCCACGGTTATATACGTAGGGTTAGAATAAACATTATTAGTATATAAGTTAATAGGTTTTTACAAGTTTAAAGGTAGATGTTTAAGGTAGGATTTTGAATTTATGTAGAGCTTGGGAAGGTATATGAAGCTGTGTTCCGATAGCCGCAGAAAAATATGTAGGTTGCCCAGCATGAGCACAGAGTTTGTATTTGGTTGTCTGTGATGGTGGTATATAGTGTTCCTCTTGGATTATAGGTGAAGGTTTCGCGAGTTCTGTGGCATTCTTCATTCTTCATGAATATAACGTGTGTTACCTACGTCATGTCGTGACAAATATTTTCCCTCGTTTGTAGTACACTCAGTATGTGAGTGAAACTAAAAAACTTCAGCAACGGTAACATACCAGTTAAATTTTGCTAATTAGTTTAGATTAGGCTTTTTAAGTAAAAAACAAATAGTTGGTCCCAGTGTATTTTTGTGAAAACCTTGACTACTATCAGGAACCGATATCGGATGAAACTGTAAGTATATTGACCAAAATATGGCTTCCGATTGAGACAGCGAGAAATACAATTCAGGAAACTCAATCGTCAAAAGTTACCGGTGTTTCGCCCAGAGTGCGGTATGGGCTCATGTTCAATAAATTTCCAATTTCTTTGCAATCATTTAAATAAAAGCTAGGAAAACAACAGATGGGGAATCTGCCATCTGGGCGACTGCCCTAAATGCAGATCAGTAGTGACTGATTGAATAATCTTTCGGCGAGTCTGTCGCTGTCCATTCCATAGATATTGTTGTAACCAAGGTTGAAGTTTACAAAACACAACTTTTATTGCTTCACTTTATGATATTTACACAAATAACTGAAATTTATTTTGAAGCAAAAAGGAATATTGAATCTTGAGAAAAGTTTGTCTTTATACAATATGTACAGGTTTGCAGTCTTTATATACACTTCTATCTTGAAAAGATAGTCTTTGTGAATTGACACGTTGATAGTCGAGAACTATCTGGCACACTAACATAAATGTCTTTGAGAGTCCTTGTTTGTTGAAGTGCCTGAATTCCTAAAAAGCAAGTGCAATTGATTGAAGAAATTCCACCTAGCGAAACTAAGGGAGCTTGCGTAAATTAGGGAATGAAAATGGCTTGTAAAAGAATTACGGAACATTGGCAGCGGAAACAGGTAAGGGAGCGGTGACCAGAGGTGAAACCTCGTACTGCCAGAAATTCAGTCCACCTGGTCGAAGCACATTTTCAAGAGGAGTAGCCTCCGTGCTCGACGTAGGGTGTATTCTGGAGCTGGACACCGGGGAAGTGGGCAAGTGAGCAGGCAGGGAGCTCCTATTTATAGTACACTCGATGGTCAGGCACGCGCACTGAGGGCTGCGCGTCGAAGCTGGCAGAATGATACACAGGCGCGCGTGCTGCTGGCTGGCGGAGCGAGAAAGGGAGCGCCGGACATACAACACCCTCCCCTCCTAAATACGCCGGTACGGCGTGAAACGGCGGCGGCGCTGGCGGCGACTGCGATGCTGGGGCGGAGCTGCTGAAGTCTCTGTTGTATTGTCCGGAGCTGGAACTGGGCGGAGTGGCGCTGTCTCGTCCTGAAAGGAACCCATTGTTATTAAATGATCTAAAGCGCGTTCAGCAATAGATTTATCAGGTTTAGCAATAGCATCAATAGCTGGACAGGGGCGGTAGCGCAGACGTATCTGATCTTGATGGCGGCAGATACGTTTCTCCGTAGTCTGTATCTCGTATAGACGATGACCCAAAGATCTGCAGATGACTCCAGGTATCCAGAGTGGGTTGGATTTGAATGTCCTGGTGTAGACCTTGTCGTTGAGGGAGAACTTCGTTGGTGAGGTCTTATGCTGGGTCGGAAGAGGCTGTAACAGAGAAAGTAAAGTTCTGTGAGGTCGTCCATGGAGCTTCTGTGCAGGAGAGATATTATCAGCGCCGGGTAGAGTTCGGTAGTTGTTTAAGAGTTGGAGCAAGGCTTGGTCTTTAGTTAAGCCTGAAGAGACAGCTTTCTTCATACTTCTTTTAAATGTCTGTACGAAGCGTTCAGCTTCACCATTAGATTGAGGGTGAAAAGGTGGTGCTAGGATATGACGAATGCCATTATGTGTACAAAAGTTCTGAAAAGCAGTAGCTGTAAATTGAGGTCCGTTGTCTGAAATGAGTACTTGCGGTAAACCTTCTGTAGTAAAGATTTTCTGGAGAGCACGAATGGTAGCTTCGGTTGTAGTAGTCGAATGCATATCCACGACAAATGGAAAGTTTGACAGTGAATCGATGACTATTAACCACATGGAATTGAGGAAAGGACCTGCGAAATCGATGTGAACTCGTTCCCATGGAGTAGTAGCAGGAGGCCATGAAGCAAGATCAGAAGACGGGGCGTTCTGATTCGTTTGACATTGCTCACAATGACGTATTAGCTTTTCGATGGCGGCATCAATACCGGGCCAGTAGCAGTGTTGACGGGCGAGTTGCTTTGTTCTGGAGATACCCCAATGGCTTTGGTGTAATAATTCGAGAACTTGTTTCTGTAGGCTAAGTGGGATAACCACTCGGAAGATGGTGCCTGCTTCTAGTAATACAACTCCGGCACGAGTCGTGAGACGATGCTGCATACGATGATAAGGTGCCAGGTGGGCAGGAAGTGTGCTCTGAAGAGGCCAACCGTTGCGGATGTAAGTACGTACAGTAGCAAGTGTAGTGTCCTTATCCGTAGCTTTAGCTATGCAGGTAGCATCAATAGGAAAACTGGATACAGTATCTTCAAGTTCTATGTCCAACAGAAGACATTCAGATTCTTGAGAATCGAAGGCAGTATCAGGACCAACGGGTAAGCGGGAGAGGGCATCAGCATTACAATGCTGGGATGTGGCTCGATATACAATCTGATAGGAATAATCAGAAAGGAACATGGACCATCTTTGAAGCTTTCTGAGGGAATTCTCTGGGATCTTATTACCAGGATGGAATAAGTGTACGAGAGGCTTATGATCTGTAATGATCAGGAAATGGTTGCCATAGAGATATTCATTGAAACGGCGAATACCAAAGATGATGGCTAAAGCTTCTTTCTCTATCTGTGAGTATCGACGTTGATGGTCATTAAGTGTTTTCGAAGCGAAGGCGATGGGGCGTTCTTGTCCATGACGATCCTTCTGGGAGAGAACGGCACCGATACCGTAGTCTGAAGCGTCAGTAGCTAGCGTGATGATCTTGTCGGGCTGAAAATGAGTGAGTTGTATAGCTTGAATTAAGGCGTTGTTGATTGTTTTCCATGCCTGTTGGCATTGCGGAGTCCACTGAAACTTAACACCTTTTTTACGTAGAGCGTTTAATGGAGCTGCCACTGTAGCGAAGCGTGGAATGAACTTATTATAATAGTTCGCTTTGCCTATGAAGGACTGAAGCTGCTTGAGATTCTGAGGTGCTGGCATGTTTACTATCGCTGAGACATTCTGTGTACTAGGACGAATTCCATTCTTATCAAGTATATGTCCTAGGTAGTGAACTTGAGGTTGAAAGAAGGTACATTTAGCGAGATTCGCTCGTAGGCCATTGTCTTTCAATTTCTGGAGAAGGAGGCGTAGATTGGTTAGATGTTCCTGATGATCTTTTCCAGTAACAATAATATCATCCAGGTAGTTAGCACAACCGGGAATGGAGGCGGTGAGCTGAGCCAAATAGCGCTGAAAAATAGCCGCTGAGGATGAAACACCGAATGGGAGCCGCTGGAGCTGGAGCAGTCTGAGAGGAGTGTTGAGTGTGAGAAATTTCTTAGATTCTTCGTCTAAAAGTAGCTGGAGATATGCTTCTTTAAGATCAACTCGAGAGAAGAATTGTCCACCAGAGAGACGACGGAATAAGTCTTCTGGACGTGGAATAGGAAAGATATCTGTGTCGAGTTGTGCGTTGACTGTAGATCGAAAATCGCCACAAAGTCGAACATTACCATCAGGTTTCTTGATTACCACGAGTGGAGTAGCCCATTGACTAGAAGTAACTGGTACAACAATTCCAGTTTGTATCCATCTTTCTAATTCTTTCGTGACCTGGTCTTGAAGTGCTAGGGGTACTGGACGAGCTTTGAGGAAGCGAGGCTTAGCTCCGGATTTCAGCTGTATGTGAGCTGTATAGTCTTTTGCTGTTCCGAGCTGAGAGTCGAAGACTTCAGGAAACTGCGCTAGGAGAGCGGTAACGTCAGAAGTAGGATGCAATGTAGATACGACGTTAATGTTGTCATGTATCTGGAAACCAAATAAGTTAAATAGATCCATGCCCATAATGTTTGATGCAGTGTAGTTGTTAACTACGAGAAGAGGAAGGGCCTTCTGAATTCCTTTATAACTAGCCTGAAGCTTGATTTGACCTTTGATGTCAATTTTCTTCTTGTTAAATGTCACTAGCTGGATGTCAGCTGGAGAGCATGAAGGTGAACCTAAGTCGTGGTAGGTAGTCAGGTTAATAATAGAGACAGGTGATCCAGTATCTAATTGAAAATCGACAGATCGATCAGAGAATGAGAGAGGAATGATGATTTTGTGAGAATCCTTTGTGGGAAGAATAAGATTGATCTGATCATCTTCCATGTCTTGGCGGGGCTGTATATGCTTCCGGCGTGCTGCAGTAGTCTTAGCAGGGCGGAGCGAACTTTGACAGACAGTCTTAATGTGTCCAAGTTTATTACATCGTTCACAAGTAGCTTTGAAAAAACGACAGTCACGACGTTCATGATGCTTGAAACAACCTCGGCAGGAAGGCAGGAGTTTCGAGGTGCTTTTAGAATCGGGCTTCCGTGGAGCATTACGAGAGGGAACCTGGCGAGAATGCTTGGTGGAGAGCGCCTTATCCGTACGGTTCACTGTAGCAGAGGACTTGCGGGCCTGAGGCGAGACTTGTGCAACTTCGTGTGGAGAAGCTATGGCTGCGGCAGTCTGGGTAGTAAGCTCATAAACCGTAGCAATACGCTGGACGTCTTCTAAAGAAGGGTTACTCTGCTTGACAGCGTCAAAACGTATTTTGTCTTCAGGAGTATGTAAAATTATCATGTCCCGAATGAGAGAATCAGTGTAGGATGAACCACAACCGTCCTTGGAGCAGATGAACTGGCAGGGTTTAGCTAGACCACGCAATTCAGTTATCCATTCAGTATGTGTCTGATGGGGTTGCTTTCTGCTCTGAAAAAATTTATAGCGAGCAGCCACTATGTGAGGAGCTTTGGCATAGTGTTCCGTGAGACGGGCCAAGAGCTGCGTGAAGGGTACCTCAGATAAGTGTTCTTCTGGACTTAATTTACGTAGTAATTCACACGTAGCATTGCCAACCGAACTAAGAAATAGTGCGCGGCGGCGTTGATCATCTGTGACAGAATGGCAGATGAAATGCTGTTGTAAACGGGCTAAATAAACTGACCATTCTTCCTTAGCCGGATCAAAAGCAGAGAACGGAGGAATAGCTGATGGCTGTGTAGAGACAGAAATAGCTTGAATAGCCTGAATTAATGCGGCCTGTTGTTGTTGCATAAACTGTTGTTGTTGCTGCTGTAAGGCTTGGAAGACCGTAGCGAGTTGTTCTGCAGTAGCCATTGCGAGATGCTTGCAAGAAAGAGTAAGGTAAGCTGCGTGTCAGAACTGGTTGGAGTGTCGTTGTTGTTTAGCACGTCGCCGTAGAGTTGACAACTGGGCCTGTTGAATTGTAGTGTCGTTGTGTACCTCGTGGCTATAGAGTTGGCGACTGGGGTCGAAGAATGGTAGTGGTGTGCGTTTTTACCTCGTCGCCATAGAGTTGGCGATTGGGGCCGAAGAATTGTAGAGTTGCTTTTTTACCTCGTCGCCATAGAGTTGTGTTGTAACCAAGGTTGAAGTTTACAAAACACAACTTTTATTGCTTCACTTTATGATATTTACACAAATAACTGAAATTTATTTTGAAGCAAAAAGGAATATTGAATCTTGAGAAAAGTTTGTCTTTATACAATATGTACAGGTTTGCAGTCTTTATATACACTTCTATCTTGAAAAGATAGTCTTTGTGAATTGACACGTTGATAGTCGAGAACTATCTGGCATACTAACATAAATGTCTTTGAGAGTCCTTGTTTGTTGAAGTGCCTGAATTCCTAAAAAGCAAGTGCAATTGATTGAAGAAATTCCACCTAGCGAAACTAAGGGAGCTTGCGTAAATTAGGGAATGAAAATGGCTTGTAAAAGAATTACGGAACATTGGCAGCGGAAACAGGTAAGGGAGCGGTGACCAGAGGTGAAACCTCGTACTGCCAGAAATTCAGTCCACCTGGTCGAAGCACATTTTCAAGAGGAGTAGCCTCCGTGCTCGACGTAGGGTGTATTCTGGAGCTGGACACCGGGGAAGTGGGCAAGTGAGCAGGCAGGGAGCTCCTATTTATAGTACACTCGATGGTCAGGCACGCGCACTGAGGGCTGCGCGTCGAAGCTGGCAGAATGATACACAGGCGCGCGTGCTGCTGGCTGGCGGAGCGAGAAAGGGAGCGCCGGACATACAACAGATATGGCCGCAGAATTTCAGACGTATCTTGAGTACGGTGGCAGCGAACCACGTCACATAATGAGTAGAGAGGTCCGCTGTTCTCTTCTTAATCCACATTCCATTTTCTCTCATGGGACTATGAATTTTCCAGAGATTATCCTTTCGTGCTTTACAATTCCAAATTAGCGTTTCTGACCCATAAAGACATTCTAGTTTAATGGGTGTATTGTAATGTCTTAGTTTTGTGTGCTTGGAGATACACTTTTTGCTGTAGATATTTTGGGTTAGCCGGAATGCAGTTTCCATCTTTTCGCATCTAATTTCATTGGTTTTTGTTTCGAGTTCATTTTCCTGAATTGTTTCACGAAGATACTTAAATTGTGATACTCGTTTAATTTTGCCATATTTTGTCTCCATTAATTTTGGTGCTTATTATTATTATTATTATTATTATTATTATTATTATTATTATTATTATTACTACACGTAGCTCTGCTTCCTCAACAGTGAACGATGGCCAATAACGACTGTTCAGATGGCGAATACTCAAAGAAAGAATCATGTCTTTTTTTCTGGGCCATGAAAACATTAATCTGAACAATACAAAAGTTCCTTCTTCTAACCAATTCGCAACAGAAAATCCTTCCTCAGACAATGGAGAAGAGTCCAGTGCGCAAAGAAATAGCTGCCACATGATTGCCTGTTAGTTTCTAAACTAAGTCTGATCACGAGAGGCTAGGCTAGATACAGGAGAGTCTCAACGTACCCACACAACACAAAGGGACTACACTCTCGTACTTCCCCAACATTCATACAGCGTGACTGAGACAAACCACAAGGCGGATGACAGGTGGCGGGGCAATGAACTCAGGACCATTTGGAAACCACTATGTGTGGGTCTATAAAATAGAAAACAGTATCGCATTTTGAGGATAGTGATTACTATGCACTTCAAATTTGAATTTCGTATCACTGAATTTGGGCTCAGACGACCAGCGCTTTTTACTCAACCACTCAGCTTGGTTCTAAACATAGGCGAAGGGATGTTAGCACAGCATATTTCCTGAAATATACTCCATTATTTTCGTAGAAACAAAAATAATTCACTTCCTAGTTGACAAACACGACAATTACTTTAAACACCTTAATGAGTCTCATGTCTGGCTTCCTACCTGAATAGCCCGGTTCATAGGGGCGGGGGATTTTAGCCGTGATTGCTTAATAATTCCTCTAGCTCGGATGATTGTCACAATACATCCTTATTACACACAACCAGTGTTGCCAGATCCATCATGTTCTTTTTGTTGCTTTACGTCGCATCGACACAGGTAGGTCTTTCGGTGACTATGGGATAGGAAAGGAGAAAGAAGCGGTCGTGGCCTTAATTAAGGTACAGCATTTGCCTGGTGTGAAAATGGGAAACCACGCGAAGCTATCTTCAGGACTGCTGACTGCTTACTATTTCCTGGATGCTTTTTTTTTTTTTTTTTTTGCTTTACGTCGCACCGACACAGATAGGTCTTATGGCGACGATTGGATGGGAAAGACCTAGGAGTGGGAAGGAAGCGGCCGTGGCCTTAATTAAGGTACAGCCCCAGCATTTGCCTGGTGTGAAAATGGGAAACCACGGAAAACCATTTTCAGGGCTGCCGACAGTGGGGTTCGAACCCACTATCTCCCGATTACTGGATATTGGCCGCACTTAGCGACTGCAGCTATCGAGTTCGGTGTTCATAGCTGTGCTACTAACCGCATGGTAACTCGCCCAGTCCAAACAAAAATGGAAATTCTACCTTGAAAAATGTCGGAAAATGTCCCAAATGCACCAAAATACATGTGTCAATTCCATTCCCATTGTTGAGGTTCGAATCCCGGTCGATCTTTGGTCGAGATTTTCATCTCAAGAATCACATAGTGCCAGAAAGAATATCCAGTCTCAAATCCCCGGTCAAAAACCAAATTGAGCCTGGGTGGGTCCAGCGACCTCAGAAATAATTGGGACAAGCTGTAAAAAGTATTTTCCACTCCTATTTTTATACAAAGGTATGTAAAAGTGTATTGTTTCCGCCTTTGTGATGTAGTGGTTAGTGTGATTAGTTGCCACCCACGGAGGACCGGGTTCGATTCCCGGCTCTGCCTCGAAATTTGAAGAGTGGTACGAGGGCTGGAGCGGCGTCCTGAGGTCAAACGGGTAGAGGTGGGTTCGATCCCCAGCTCAGCCATCCTGGAAGTGGTTTTCCGTGGTATCCCACTTCTCCTCCAGGCAAATGCCAGGATGGTACCTAACTTAAGGCCACGGCCGCTTCCTTCCCTCTTCCTTGTCTATCTCTTCCAATCTTCCCATCCCCCACCAAGGGCCCTGTTCAGCATAGCAGGTGAGGCCGCCTGGGCGAGGTAATGGTCATCCCCCAGTTGTATCCCCCGACCCATTGTTTCACACTCCAAGACACTGCCCTTGAGGTGGTAGAAGTGGGATCCCTCGCTGAGTCCGAGGGATAAACCAACCCTGGAGGGTAAACAGATTGCGAAGAAGAAGTAGAAGAAGAATAAATGTGTATTTAATTAAAATAATGATTTCAGTTTAACGTAAACACCCTAATTTTTTACTAAATTATAAACACAAGAAATATTTAATTTATAAAACAGACTTGTATTGGAAAAATGTATACCGTATTTTTAATTTCACCATTCAGCTTAGGGGCGTAACGTTAGGCCTGCAGGCCCGGACCTTTAAGGGGCCGCGGAGACTCCTCGCAAAAATATAAAAATTATATATATCTAAGTTAATATCACTGCATATATATGATCAAGGCGGTTTTTGTAGAATCAACCGAAATAGGTTTTTTATCACAACGTGTATGTAGAGGATTAAATTAATTTAGCAGCAGTTTATTATACTGAGTGTAACACCGCACAGCAACACCGCTATACGCTTCTGCAGGTCAAATTATTAAATGATCACACCAATAATTGCAGGCGAAGACTTACCCTAACCCGAAATACTTAGCATGTTGCTAAGCGACTAACACTGTCATTAATATTCTGATATAATTATGTGATTTTCATCCTCAGCAATGTCATTGCATGCAGCCATGTTTGATTACTACCTGTCAAGCCACAGAGTATACATTTCCTCTGATCAAGGAAGAATACTATTCCCTGATAGATACTCTTTGATTCTCTAACCTTTAAGTAAGATTCCATTAGAATGAAATTTTTTGAAGCCACCTATTCAGTACAATTCACCGTTCGTGGTGATTAAATTCTACGTGATTTGTATACACTACATAGGTACATGTTCCGCCCTGTTTCTGGGCATCTTCAACCTGTTGTCAATCTTAAGGTCTTGTCTGAGTTCAACATTTGGAACCAATACATACAAATATGACCTTATACTAAGAATCTTAGTTTTCTTTACAAAATAAAAAAGGGGCCTTACTTTAGGTGATATGTGCAAAAATTATAAAAATGTGCAACTTCAATTAAAAGAAAATTTGTTACATGAATACATTTAAAATTATCTAAAAATTTACAAACTGTACAAAGCAACAACTGGATCTCTTCATCATTGGATGAATCGTTAGGTTGGTAGTTTGTAGAAAGTATGTTCGTTCAAGGTTCTTTTTGTTCACCTATGCCATTCGTTTGGCAGCAACATATTGCACATTTTTATAATTTTTGTACATATCATCTAAAGTAAGGCCCACTTTTTATTTTGTAAAAAAACAGGAAGATTCGTAGTATAAGGTCATATTTGTATACATTGGTTCCAAATGTTTAACTCAGACAAGACCTGGGTCTTGACCTTAAGATTGACAATAGGCTGAAGATGCTCAAAGACAGGGCGAAACATGTACCTATGTAGTGTATACAAATCACTTAGAATTTCATCACCACAAACGGTGAATTGTATTGAATAGGTGGCTACAATACATTTTATTCTAATAGAATCTTACTTATTGTAATCTTCAATACGGAACAAACATGAGATTAGTTACTTGTATCTCTAAGCTCCCCCCCCCCCCCTCCTCCCTACCGAGCTCGATAGCTGCAGTCGCTTAATTGCGGCCAGTATTCAGTATTTGGAAGATAGTGGGTTCGAACCCCACTGTCGGCAGCCCTTAAGATGGTTTTCCGTGGTTTCTCATTTTCACACCAGACAAATGCTGGGGCTGTACCTTAATTAAGGCCACGGCCGCTTCCTTTCCAGTCCTAGCCCTTTCCTGTCCCATCGTCGCCAAAAGACCTATCTGTGTCGGTGCGACGTAAAGCCAATAGCTAACCTTTCTCAGCTTCCACATATATTCAACAGATTGCAGACTGTTCCTAATAGCTTACCTACATGGCTGCTAAGAGAAAAAAAGTCTACGTACAAACAGACCCCATCATGAGACATTGTCTGGGAAGACCTATCGAAGGATAATCTAGTTACATTAGAAAGAGTGAAGGTCATGTATCTTAAAAATGTTCTCTGAGACTGGCAAAACGCGCCCCGTCAAGACTAACCTATGAGCTCACAAGACAACCGCTCTATATAGAAGAACTGTGATTAAAAATACCATTGCTTTCTACGACACAATACCGAGCTTTACATCAAGAAATGCAGGATAAAAAAGCGAATATATGTTAGATTTTTACCAAACAGACGGACGAATTCTGACTACGAACTGTGGCATACAATAATGCGCTTCTTATTATTTTAATGCTCACAAAACCATTGAAAAGGGCAGGCACAACAATATAACTACTACAGGCATACCAAGACGATTTATCTGACCTATTTATAACGAATGCTGCAGAGCAACACGGGTCATCTAGTTTTTAATAATCTTACCAAATCAAACCAAACAAAACCAAACCCCATGGCACTACAGAACTTGAACGGCCTTGGCCTACCAAGCGACCGCTGCTCAGCCCGAAGGCCTGCAGATTACGAGGTGTCGTGTGGTCAGTACGACGATTCATCTCGGCCGTTATTCTTGGCTTTCTAGACCGGGGCCGCTATCTCACCGTCAGATAGCTCCTCAATTCTAATCACGTAGGCTGATTGGACCTCGAACTAGCCCTCAGGTCCAGGTAAAAATCCCTGACCTGGCCGGGAATCGAACCCGGGACCTCCGGGTAAGAGACAGGCACGCTACCCCCTACACCACGGGGCCGGCTTAATAATCTTACAGTAACGAATAATGCACATTTATATAAGGAATCCCCATCAGGAAGTCGTAGAATTTAAGAAACGAGATTTCCACTTCCGGAGGTGCATATGGCCCTGAGGTTCACTCAGCCTACACCAAAAATGAGTACCAGGTTAATTCCTGGGGGCAAAGGCGGCCGGACGTAGAGCTAACCACTCTTCCCCATCACGTGCCGCGGTTAACAATGGTGGAAGCCTTTACCTTCCACTCCTCCAAGGGCCTTCATGGCCTGTACGGAGGTGACTTTGTCTTTGTTCTTTTTTTGCTGTAATTAAATTTGTAGGTTCTTACATTGTATTTGAGAGGGACCAAATTTTTAATGTGGCAGGTGGACCCGTACCGCATTTGTTACGCACTTTTTATGGACACATCCGTCTTCCCCTTCCCTGTCATTGCGCCTCATCGCCTTATCCTCGTTCTGCGTCCTTGTTTCTTTGCACTTGTCGCTATTCATCTTCCTTAGCAACTCTACGCCAATCTCAAAGTCATAACATGCAATTTTACGCGGTAACTTTTTTTTTTTTTTGTATGGAGAAGTCCTGATATCATTCGACTACTTATTCTGTTTCTGGCATTAGTTTTCATTCTATTAATTACAGAAAACACTCCTACATAAGCTGAGCTCTTGAATGAATTAAATGCAGCAGAGACAGCTTAAAGTGAGAAAATCATGGAAATTATAATTGTCACTCCATTGTACACATACCATCATCCAACGATGTGTGAAAATTACCCTTCATTTCAACATTTCGCAGCATTCTCCATCCTGTATCTAATTCCAGAATATCATTTCTCTCTATTAAATCAGAGAACTTCGATACGAGTCGCACTAGAGAGTGAACGGTTCTTTTTTTTCTTTCTTTTTTTAAGGGTTTTGGGTCTAACGCTTCTTAATATTTTGTAATGCTGCTATCAATAGAGAATGTTTATACAGATGGTGAACACTTTCGATGTAAAATTCCAAGCAGCTAAGTCTTAACTCGTTTTTTTCTTGAACAGGCGTGAAGTCCTTCCTTTCAGTTTCTTTTTTTTTTTTTTTTTTTTTTTTTTCAACAAATTGCTTTACGTCGAGAAACCATCGAAAACCATCTTCAGGGCTGCCAACAGTGGGTTTCGGACCCACTATCTTCCGAATGCAAGCTCACAGCTGCGCGACCCTAACTGCACGGCCAACTCGCTCGCTACTTTCAGTTTCTAAGAGTTTCGAACTTTTAAGGATCTCCTTACTTTTTATCTTCAGTGTTTTCCCAGTATTTCGTGTAACTGTCAAGGATTATTTTTATAGTCTGTTCCACCCATGGCGCTACAGCCCCGAAGGGCCATGTCCTACCAAGCGACTGCTGCTCAGCCCAAGGGCCTGCAGATTATGACGTGTCGTGTGGTCAGTACGACGAATCCTCTCGGCCGTTATTCTTGGCATTCTAAACCGGGGCCGCCATCTTACCGTCAGACAGGTCCTCAACTGTAATCACGTAGGCTGAGTGGACCTCGAACCAGCCCTCAGATCCACGTAAAAGCCTCTGGCCTAGCCGGTAATCGAACCCGGGGCCTCCGGGTAAGAGGCAGGCATGTTACCTGTACACCGCGGGGCCAGCTTAAGTCTGTTCCACCTCGCGATATAATACGTAATTTTAGCAGACTGCATCTTTATCCTAAAAGGCTTCAATGCCACAAAGCTAAAAAGTCTTCAACGCACGCTAAACTCGCCGTTACCGGGCTGAATGGCTAAGACGGTTGAGGCGCTGGCCCTCTGACCCCGACTTGGCAGGTTCAATCCTGGCTCAGTCCGGTGGTATTTGAAGGCGCTCAAATACGTCAGCCTCGTGTTTACTGGCATATAAAAGAACTGCTGCGGGACTAAATTCCGCCACCTCGGCGTCTCCGAAGACCGTAAAAGTAGTTAGTGGGACGTAAAGCCATTATTATTATTATTATTATTATTATTATTATTATTATTATTATTATTATTATTATTATTATTATTATTATTATTATTATTATCAAACTCGGCGTCACCACCCAGGAACGTATGGATGATTTTTGCCATGAAATATCCCTGCTGCTTTATTTTCGTTTGATTCTCAAACGGCAACGATTCCAGGAGCGTGTTATTCCTCCTCAGTGGCAGTGCGGCTGGCACTACCAGAACTACTACTTTCCTTTTATGATTCTAACGGGGTAACTTTATTTTGGGCACTGGGTGTTTGAGTTTGTGTCTTAACAGAGACATCTGAATTTACACCACCAAAGAGACACTCAATAACCGAGCCCGTCAGCTGCAGTCGTTTAAGTGCGGCCAGTATCCAGTATTCGGGAGATAGTGGGTTCGAAACCCACTGTCGGCAGCCCTGAAGAGGGTTTTGCGTGGTTTCCTATTTTTCACACCAGGTGAATGCTGGGACTGTACCTTAGTTAAGGGCATGGCCGCTTCCTTCCCACTCCTAGCCCTTTCTTGTCCTGTCGCCGTAAGACCTATCTATGTGAAGTAATACTCAATATATCCCTCCCTCCGGAAGGGTATCCAGCCGTACGAATGGGCTTAATTCGCATTAGGGTCGGTCCCAGATAATTGGGAAAAATGCCAAGAAAGAGAAAAAATGCGAGCATCCCGTTCTTGTTTATATTGGTATACATTTTGACGAGTAGTAGGCCTAAGTTACTGGTACGATAATTTTTAACACCATGTTTAACCGTAGGCCTATCCGTTGATAAACTGCTGCATGCAGAGCCCAGTTTTAAAATGGGAAAGAACACTCTGCCGCGGGACTGATGTGTGACCAAACTGATCAGAGGGCACAACCGATATGTGACCAAACTGATCAGAGGGCACAACCGACGTGTGACCAAACTGATCAGAGGGCACAACCGATGTGTGACCAAACTGATCAGCGGGCACAACCGACGTGTGACCAAACTGATCAGAGGGCACAACCGATGTGTGACCAAACTGATCAGCGGGCACAACCGATGTGTGACCAAACTGATCAGCGGGCACAACCGACGTGTGACCAAACTGATCAGAGGGCACAACCGATGTGTGACCAAACTGATCAGCGGGCACAACCGACGTGTGACCAAACTGATCAGAGGGCACAACCGATGTGTGACCAAACTGATCAGCGGGCACAACCGATGTGTGACCAAACTGATCAGCGGGCACAACCGACGTGTGACCAAACTGATCAGAGGGCACAACCGATGTGTGACCAAACTGATCAGCGGGCACAACCGACGTGTGACCAAACTGATCAGAGGGCACAACCGACGTGTGACCAAACTGATCAGAGGGCACAACCGATGTGTGACCAAACTGATCAGAGGGCACAACCGATGTGTGACCAAACTGATCAGCGGGCACAACCGACGTGTGACCAAACTGATCAGCGGGCACAACCGATATGTGACCAAACTGATCAGCGGGCACAACCGATATGTGACCAAACTGATCAGAGGGCACAACCGATATGTGATCAAACTGATCAGAAGGCACAACCGATGTGTGACCAAACTTGACCGCCGAGTGCAACTCGTGCATTCCGATCGGGTCAAATGTAATCTTGTGCACATCTGATGAATACCGGTTTCCTACATTCTTGGTGTTTTAGTTTTAGAAGTTCGGTAGTAATGAAACTCCGCCATTCATTATGTTTGTAAATTCTGTCTGATAACCTATATTACTTAGCCTCTGCCCTACAATCGATTTTGCCATTTATTTGCAGTATTAGCCTTATCGCGGACAGTGTTGTGACATACGTCCATCTCGCTGTCACACAAGCTTTGCACAGTGCTAGTGATTGTTCCCAGACACACTTTTAAACCCTCCATGGTTTCCTTGCGGAGAATAATGCAGATTAGTATTAATATTAATTTACCAGAATTCTGAACAGAAATATGGAAGGTACATATAAAATGTGCCCTAGATCTATCTCCAGATGAGATATTATTTACATGGTTTAAAAAATACTTCAATAGTTCTACCAGTCTATCATTCACACTTTGCTGTGCTTACATACTTGCCTTTCACTCTACCAATCTGTCATTCACACGTTGCTGTTCTGACATATTTCATTTCACTCTACCAATCTGTCATTCCACATTCCTGTGCTCACATACTTAAATTCACTCTACCAATCTGCCATTCACTCATTCCCGTGCACTGACAGACTCATCTCAATTATTTCTAGAATCCAAGGTGATTCATGGGGAGTTACGGCCCACTGAAAATCCACAGCCTGTTTCCAGTCATTTGATCGGGTCCGGAATTGAATGAATGAAGCCCCATCTAGCGGCGAGGATAGGAATTGTGCCGGCTGCCGAAGCCTGTCGCACTCCTCTGAGGCAATGATTAATGAATGACAGGGAAAACCGGAGTACCCGGAGAAAAACCTGTCCCTCCTCCGCTTTGTCCAGCACAAATCTCACACGGATTGACCGGGATTTGAACCACGGAACCCAGCGGTGAGACGTCGGCGCGCTGTGCATGAGCCAAGCATTTTCACGCCGACGAAGAGCTGAAGACGAATGCCACACGCTGGTTCTATTTCCAGGCGGCAGACTTCTACGACACTGCCATACAAGCTTTGATCCCACGATATGACAAGTGTCTAATTCTGGTGGTGGTTATGTCGAAAAATAGCTCCAACATTGATGTATCGGTTGCCAATAAAGGTTTTTCTTGTAGCTTTTTATTTCTTTAAGTAGGGGAAATTAATTTCTGGATGACTCTCGTAATTACAGAGTTGCAATCATTTAAAAGTCTTCAATTCCTGTCGTAGTAGGGTAACATAATTAAAAGAACGTTTCATGAAGAATCTCCTATTTAATTGGCTCGTGTTCTGAAGCTCAGATTAAGTTTTGAATACTCTACCAGCTTCGTACAGGAATGTTTAAATTATTAACGATAAAATAACATTTTTGTATGCAATAACAAAAATTGTTAGAAACTATACCCGAGTTATGATCGTTCATACTGTACTACTTACGAAACGATCTTAACTCGAGTGCCATTTGTAACATATAGGCTTATTTTTGTATTAACATTTTAACTTTACTGTACGAAGCAGTTAAGGAATTCAAAACACATGTTGAGCTTCAGAATACGAGCCAATTAAATAAAGGGATTATTTGTGAAGAATTAATTTACCCTTCCAACGAGAGGAACTCGAGATAAAATGAGTTTAACATAACTTACAAATTACTGTAACTCTAAGTATTTACAACAGGACACGCGTTCAAAATGTCTTCGGCAATCAGCTCCATAAGTGGTGGGAACACCTCATGAATCATCCCGTATGATGATGTCCGAACCTATTTTCAAATAATTACCGACACGCACGAATTAGAGAAATTCTTCCCGCTCGTTGTTGGATATTTTTGCTAATGGTTTTACGTCACACCGGCTAGATAGGTCTCATGACGACGATGGGATAGGAAGGTTTAGAACTGGGAAAGAAGCGACCGAAGCTTAACTGAATAATTGAATAATTTTGTTTCGGTAAAAGCAATTCTCCAATCAATTACATTTTCCAAACAATTAAAGACCTCCCATAGATATCGACACCTTTTGTCGGGTGTTTCTTGGAGGCCTGAGGGCTCAAATGATCCTTAGAGTTATACTGGCGGGAGCACTAGCTCCTGGCAGGACCACCCGGGCCAGACAGGTCTACAGTGATGAGTCAGACTAAGATCAATACCCCGCTCTTTCACGCAGGAGGTTGGGAGTAGGGTTAACTCCCCTACCTATTAAAAAAGAAGAAATGTACAGAATTGCCTTGGATGAATATGAGTTGGCTATGGTTACCCTGGAGACGACCCAGTGAAGAAAAACGCTAACGAGAAGGAAAGTGGGAGTAGGAAAACAGAGATCCGTGAGGAGTGAAGAAAGGTGACCGAAGAGGCCAAGGTTATACATGAACTGCAGTGCTAACTAGAAGGAAGGAAGGAAGGAAGGAAGGAAGGAAGGAAGGAAAGAAGGAAGGAAGGAAGGAAGGAAGGAAGGAAGGAAGGTAAAGAAATGTTCTGTTCGAACCGAGCGAATGACTGCGCGGTTTGGGTCACGTAGCTGTCAGCTTGCATTCGGGAGTTAGTGGGTTAGAACGCTACTGTCGGCATCCCTGAAAATGGTTTTCCGTGGTATCCCATTTTCACACCAGGCAAATGTTGGGGCTGTACCTTAATTAAGGCTACGGCCACTTCTCTTCCAGTCCTAGCCCTTTCTAATTCTATCGTGGCTATAATAACTATCTGTGTTAGTGCGACGTAAAACAATTTCTGTACGACATTTTACGGACACTTTAGATCTTTATTTCATCTCTAAATGAATAAATCGAGATTCACTGTTTAATGAAATCTGCCCAATACCAGCATTTACATACACTGACTGACAGAGCAAATGCAACACCAAGAAGGAGTGGTCAGAACTTTATGCCAATTGCAGGGTAGACTGACGTCACTGAGGTATGCTCATGATGTGAAATGCGCCGCTGTGCTGCGCACGTAGCGAACGATAAATGGGACACGGCGTTGGCGAATGGCCCACTTCGTACCGTGATTTCTCAGCCGACAGTCATTGTAGAACATGTTGTCGTGTGCCACAGGACACGTGTATAGCTAAGAATGCCAGGCCGCCGTCAACGGAGGCATTTCCAGCAGACAGACGACTTTACGAGGGGTATGGTGATCGGGCTGAGTAGGGCAGGTTGGTCGCTTCGTCAAATCGCAGCCGATACCCATAGGGATGTGTCCACGGTGCAGCGCCTGTGGCGAAGATGGTTGGCGCAGGGACATGTGGCACGTGCGAGGGGTCCAGGCGCAGCCCGAGTGACGTCAGCACACGAGGATCGGCGTATCCGCCGCCAAGCGGTGGCAGCCCCGCACGTCACGTCAACCGCCATTCTTCAGCATGTGCAAGACACCCTGGCTGTTCCAATATCGACCAGAACAATTTCCTGTCGATTGGCTGAAGGAGGCCTGCACTCCCGGCGTCCGCTCAGAAGACTACCATTGACTCCACAGCATAGACGTGCACGCCTGGCATGGTGCCGGGCTAGAGCGACTTGGATGAGGGAATGGCGGAACGTCGTGTTCTCCGATGAGTCACGCTTCTGTTCTGTCAGTGATAGTCACCGCAGACGAGTGTGGCGTCGGCGTGGAGAAAGGTCAAATCCGGCAGTAACTGTGGAGCGCCCTACCGCTAGACAACGCGGCATCATGGTTTGGGGCGCTATTGCGTATGATTCCACGTCACCTCTAGTGCGTATTCAAGGCACGTTAAATGCCCACCGCTCCGTGCAGCATGTGCTGCGGCCGGTGGCACTCCCGTACCTTCAGGGGCTGCCCAATGCTCTGTTTCAGCAGGATAATGCCCGCCCACACACTGCTCGCGCTTCCGTGGCCAGCGTACTCTCCGGATCTCTCACCAATCGAACACGTGTGGGATCTCATTGGACGCCGTTTGCAAACTCTGCCCCAGCCTCGTACGGACGACCAACTGTGGCAAATGGTTGACAGAGAATGGAGAACCATCCCTCAGGACACCATCCGCACTCTTATTGACTCTGTACCTCGACGTGTTTCTGCGTGCATCGCCGCTCGCGGTGGTCCTACATCCTACTGAGTCGATGCCGTGCGCATTGTGTAACCTGCATATCGGTTTGAAATAAACATCAATTATTCGTCCGTGCCGTCTCTGTTTTTTTTCCCCAACTTTCATCCCTTTCGAACCACTCCTTCTTGGTGTTGCATTTGCTCTGTCAGTCAGTGTATTTTCAACAAGTATTTGATGGAGACGTGTTGTTTTTGAAAAGAACAGTTATACAATCAATGTTAATAATTTTAACAATATATAAATCTTAATTGTTGTTTTGTTTTAAAATGATTTAACATCGAATCTACTATAAGATATATCGCCTATTAATCCCAGAGATATACAGATTTTTTTGCATATAAACATGGCCTTTGCGTTCGTAATCACGAAAATATTAGTAACTCGTAAGTTTATATTGTTGAAGAGCTGGTTCAGAGATAAATGACTCGATTAAAGTCCCCTGTAGTGCTCGTACGAGAGACCTCTTCGTACCTACTTCTAAGGAACAACAAATCTCACAACATATTAACGGGAGCATTTAGCTTTTAACAACACTTGGGCAATACCACGTCTGTAAATTAGAAATTAATGGTCTTTGGAAAATATTTTTCCTGTCAAGACGAAGAGTCACTTAACAGAAAGCCACATTTCATCTAGCAGTTCACTCAGAAGTTTACAGGTTAAAAGACAGAACAAAGAAAGACGAAGACTTCATCTTAAAAACCGTTGCAATGAAACTAGGACTTTTGAGATGTGCTACACAGAGAATAAAAGTGAATAGGCACGTCGCTCATTTATGCAAAAAAAGAAAAACGAAGCAAAGACACCTCCGTACAGGCCATGAAGGCCATTGGAGGAGTGGACGGTAAAGGCTTCCACCATTGTTAACCTCGGCACGTGGTGGGTTAGAGTGGTTAGTTCTAAGCCCGGCCGCCTTTGCCCCCAGGAATTAACCTGTTACTCATTTTTGGTGTAGGCTGAGTGAACCTCAGGGCCATATCCACCTCCGGAAGTGGAAATCACGTATCTTAAATTTTACGACTTCCTGACGGGGATTCGAACCTACGTCCTTCCGGGCGAACCGAGCACGCCTTTACCGATCATTTATGCAATCTAGTAAAATACTGTATTTATTCAGAAGTAGGCTAAAAAGCCTTAAGGCGAGATAGTAATACACTAAAACGTTTGCAGAAAAAGAAATACGAGTATTATTATGTAACCATGCAAATGGAAGTTTTCGGCGACGCTAGGATAGGAAAGAGCTAAGAATAGGAATAGCATTTGCCTGGTGTGAAAATGGGAAACCACGGAAAACCATCTTCAGGGCTGCAGGCGGTGGGATTCGAATCCACTATCTCCCGAATGCAAGCCTACCATGCAAACTTATTCAATTTGCAAAGGATTAATGACTAGCTTCAGAAAACGAAGTTTATGCTTTTGTATCAGCTGCAATCAATTTAGAAGCCATGCTTGAGGACTGTAAGGGGAGGGAGAAAAACACCGTTTGCCTTTGTGTTTAAACGGCAAGCAATTTATTCTTTATTAGAAGGTTCATTCCTACCCTATGGTAGGCGGGCCATCAGCTACACAAAGTAGCTCTTAGGCCATATACGATGTATATGCGTATAAGAAAATCGAATGTTTAGTGGTATGTGTAGACATATGTAATGGAAAAGTAGGAGGATAACGAGTTAGGATACACAGTTATATAGATATTTACAGAATACCGGCAAGCACTGCACGATACCAAGCGAGACAAACTCTCACTGAAAACCACTTGGGCGAGTTTGCCGTTAAGCGCTGCAGACATGTGGCGTAATAGCAAATATGAAAGACGTTTTATGTGTGTTCAATTCTTCGGTGTAAGATGGCAATCATTTCTTTTCTCACATGTGTTACGGGAATCTGGAGGAGTGATATTGTTTACAGAAAATACAAATTATATGTTAGGTAACATACCTAATTTATATCTTTCTGCATGTTGCCGGCGGCATAGACCCCCTCCCCTGTTGTTTTAGTGTTAACTGAAGCTAGGATTAACAAGAAAGCGACGTTAATCTTGGCCATGACATCGTCGCTGAAAGCTTAAGCAAATGCAAGGTAGACAATCTGAGGATATTAAAACAATTACGTTGCTAGAGTGTCGAATATTTAGAGATAGGAAGGTCTATCCCTAGGGACCAGGATCCAGGCTAAACAAACTCACGAAATGTCGCCGAGTTAATTTGTAAAGACATGGAGAGAGCGATATCACACGCGTGTTAAACACTTCACCACTCACAAGGCCGTTCACAGCGCTACTCCCACGCTTCACAAGTAGTAAGGTCTTCACATCGCCAGGATGCAGCAGTTATGACATATATTTATAGAATATTGTAAACAGACACCACGTGTTAAGAGGCAGGTTCATTAGCAAGCGGTAGCAGACAGACGATAAAAGCTAGTATTGTTCCTTCTGTCTGTAAGTGGTGCTAATAAGTACACCTGTCTGCTCTGGTATCTTCGTCTTATAATGAGCCCCACTCTTTGTTATTCGTAGGAAAATCTAGATAATATCTTCTGTCTAGTACCACAACAAAAACTAGGCATCTTATGAACAGTTCTGCATTTGTGAAATAGACCTTTCTGGACATTGTGAAGTAAAGTTATTTTACTGCGCACTTCATGGCCTATTTCACTCAGCCGTTGCCCATCGTCCACGAACTAGGATCGATCAATCAATCAATCAATCAATCAATCAATCAATCAATCAATCAATCAATCAATCAATCAATCAATGATCTGCATTTAGGACTCGCCCAGGTGGCAGATTCCCTATCATATTCGCATTTATTAATAATTCTTTACCTAGCTTTTCAACGAACTTGGAAATTGAGTTGCAGTATTGTGGGTTTTTAAACAATGTTGTGGAATGGACAGCAGACAATGGTATGGCTGTAAATGAGATGAAAAGTCAAGTTGTAAGTTTCACCACGAGGAAAAGTCTTCTCAGCTTGATTTATTGTGTTGATGGCGGGAGTCGCTTATGTGCACTCAGTATCCAGTGTTCGGGAGATAGTGGGTTCGAACCCCAGTGTCAGCAGCCCTGAAGATGGTTTTTCGTGGTTTCCCATCTTTACACCAAACAAATGCTGGGACTGTAGCTTAATTAAAGCCACGGCCGCTTTCTTCCAACTCTTAGCCCTTTCCTGTCCCACCGTCGCCATAAAACTTATCTGTGTCGGTGCGACGTAAAACAACTTGTTAAAAAAAATAGCTAATGTACTAAACAAAAGACTGGTGGAATGGGTGGCTACCCCAAACCCCATGGCAGTACAGCCATTGAAGGGCCTTGGCCTACCAAGCAACCACTGCTCAGCCCGAAGGCCTGCAGATTACGAGGTGTCGTGTGGTCAACACAACGAATCCTCTCGACCGTTATTCTTGGCTTTTTAGACCGGGGCCGGCATCTCAGCGTCAGATAGCTCCTCAATTCTAATCACGTAGGCTGAGTGGACCTCGAACCAGCCCTCAGGTCCAGTTAAAAATCCCTGACCTGGTCGGGTATCGAACCCGGGGCCTCCGGTTAAGAGGCAGGCACGCTACCCCTACATCACGGGGCTGGCGAATGGGTGGCTACATTTCTAGCAAATAGAACTCAGAGAATTAGAGTAGGTGAAGTGTTATCTGATTCCGTAATGATTACGACGGGGGTCCCACAAGGCAATATTATTGGACCTTTATATTTCCTTTTATATATATATAAAGAATTGGAATCGCGGCTATTTACGAATGGCGTAATTATGAATGAAACACTTGATTGGTCTGATCACACGAAAATCATCTGTAAAAAGATTTTTGGAGCGCTTCACCCTCATAAACGGCAAAGGGATGTATTTCCATTTGAGCTTAAGGCCAAACTAATACAGACACTGGTTCTCCCTATTCTTGATTATTGTGACGTTGTTCTAGTTGATATGACAAGAGAAGAAACACTTAAACTTCAACGAGCTCTGAATTCCTGCCTGCGATTTATTTACAATATTGGGCACGATGTTCACATTACCCCATACTATAAGGCTCTCTCATGGCTGAAGCCTAATAAACGTCGGCAGCTACACATTTTAACGATGGTGTTTAGAGTACTAGCGGAAAGTCAGCCACTGTATATTTCTTCTAAATTCACCTTTTAATCATCATTTCACAACTTAAATACACGTTCCAGATTCACTCTTTCTATTCCAGTGCACCGCACAAATAAAATGAATAGATCGTTTGTAGTGACCGGCGCCAGATTATGGAATTCCCTGCCAGCTCAAATCAGAGAAACTGGCTCTTTACAAAGGTTTAAGGTCACCTGCCGAGACTACCTGCTGAGGACAGCTAACTGAATGGTGTCGTATGAGTTGCGCTGAGTAAAAGTTGCGCCGTGTTAAAATCAGTAAAACTTGCGCCGTGTTAAAATCAGTAAAGTTCGAATCCCACTATCGGCAGCCCTGAAGATGGTTTTCTGTGGTTTCCCATTTTCACACCAGGCAAATGCTGGGGCTGTACCTTAATTAAGGCCACGGCCGCTTCCTTCCAACTCCTAGGCCTTTCCTATCCCATCGTCGCCATAAGACATATCTGTGTCGGTGCGACGTAAGGCCCCTAGCAAAAAAAAAAAAAAAATCAGTAAAACTTGCGCCGTGGTCATTAATCATTCTAGGAACTAGAGGTCTTGTTTGGGAATTCCACAGGGAATGAAACAACGCTGACAGAATGAACATTTGCGATGGAAAACTGTAAATTTCAGTTATTGTTAAGATTAAGAAAGCTTCTTCATGTCGCTGATGGAACGTAGGCTTCCCATCACTGCTCCGGGGGTTAAATCTACGATCACTTTAGATAGCGTTTATGCTGGACAAAGCTGGCGTTCACAATATTATTTCTGATTTCTTCATATTTATATCAGCATCACTGTATGAAACAATTTCATTTGTCATTTATTAATCTTTTACACCCAGGGGAATGCGACAGGCCTCGCCAGGGCACACAATTTCCTTTCTTTGGCAGTAGCTATGGTTCATTCTTGAACCTTATCACTTCATAAGGGGTGCATGTCGGGGAAACGTAGGGTGAGACAGTTTTTTTCTGTTTTCACTGGTCATTCTTTATTCAACAAATTCGCTACATTTCATTTGCCATCCATTAATCTTTGTCCGCGAAAGCACGCCAGATCTCGCATTCGTCAGTATTTTCTTCCTTTAGCGGTATTTCATTCTTCATTCATTCTATTCCTGACCCTGTCAGTTAGCTACAAACAGGCTGTGGATATTCTTCATAAGACTGAAAGACTAATTTCATGTTTCCACACTTGGTCTGTAAATTAAGTCAAACTACGTAGTTATACACATTTCACCCACTGATATAAATACGATGCAGGTTTTGTAAATGTGCAAGAAACTAACATTGATAGAGTGAATACCGAGCTCGATAGCTGCAGTCGCGTAAGTGCGGCCAGTATCCAGTATTCGGGAGATAGTAGGTTCGAACCCCACTGTCGGCAGCCCTGAACATGGTTTTCCGTGGTTTCCCATTTTCACACCAGGGAAATGCTGGGGCTGTACCTTAATTAAGGCCACGACCGTTTCCTTCCCAATCCTAGCCCTTTCCTGCCCCATCGTCGCCGTAAAACCTATCTGTGTCGCTGCGACGTAAAACAACTATCAAAAAAGATAGAGTGAATAATATTTTTTATATATTAATTTCAAAATCTCAGTACTACAGATATTCACAGACATTCCTTGAACTTGGAAATAACCCCCTGCGGTGCAACGCAGGTAGCAGATGCTTAAGACAGCTGTCAAACCACTTCTACTCCCGGCGGGGAATCTCCACGGCGCAAATTTTACTCGGCGCAAGTTTTACTCGGCGCAACTCACACAGAACCAACTGAATGGCTGAAGTATGAATGTGTGCGCGCCTGAGGATTAGTCATTATTAAGAGTTCTTACTATTAATTAGTTTTATTATTAACTTAGTAATGTATTTAAATTTGTTCTCAATTCTATTCATTTTTTGTTTGGTTTTAACTATTTTAAATATCTCAATTTTATCATTTTGATTAGTATGTGGTTAAGTGGAAGAGAGGGCCTTGAGCCCTAACTTCGCCACTGAAAAAAGGCATAAATAAATAAATAAATAAATGAAATACTGTATAGAGCAGGAAATGAGTTGCAGGATTTTGAGCGACTACAGGGGGACTTAAACGATGTAGTGAGATAGACAGCAGACAATTGCATGAATGTAAATGTGATGAAAAGTCAAGTTGTAAGTTTCATTAAGAAGAAAAGTCCTCTCATTCTTAATTATTGTGTTGATGAGGTCATACTACCTCATGGGGAACACTGTAGGTAGCTAGGTGTTAATGTAAGAAATGATCTTCAATGGAGTAATCATATTAATGAGGTTGTTGAGAAAGGTTACAGATTTCTTCACGTGGTTATGACAGTATTTAGGGGTTGTAATAAGGATGTCAAGGAGAGGGCGTATAAGACCGCAGTTAGATTGTATATGGGACTCTCACCAGGACTACTGTTGGGAGATCAGAAGAATGCACATGCCCGGTGAGGCACGGGACGAAGGGGTTTTCACCAGCATAGCCAGTGACGCAATGGTTACCATAGCAACTCCGCTACTATCCAGGCGACTTTATATTATCCTCTACTGGCAGTTCTTCGCTCTTGTCAGTTGTAATCCAACAAACTGCAAAGTGTCAGTCAATGTTTTCGTGTAGCAGATACGAGCAGATAAGAGCGGATCTGTCTGGGCAGAACAGGAAGTTCGTGCTTGCATGCCACATTCCTCATTCTTGCATTCTTCTCATCTCTGTACAGTACTTGATAGGAGCTACTACTACCACCATCACCACCATAAGGGAAGAGAGTAACGCCAGGAGACTTGATTCGGTTAAGGAGAGAGCGTTGGCGGCCGTGGCCTATACTAGGAACTGTCCCGGCATTCACCTTAGTGCGGGAGAATCACTGAAAACCATTCTCAGGACAGCGGATGGTGGAGACCAGCTCCTCTGTCTCCCAAATACAGAGATGTACAGCCACGGTACGGCCATGGCACTACAGCCCTGATGGGCCTTGGCACCTCTGCACCCGCTGAATCCACTAACCCTCACTATGAATAATTTTATAGAAAAGTTATATTCCTCATGTTACAGGGAAGTGCTTCTCCGAACATCTCCTTCACCGAACCGAATCTCCCTGGCCTGAGAGATAGCGTTACCGTCTAGGAGGCCAGCCGTCCCCTTCAGGGACGGAATGAAAACCTGTGGTGGTGATGGTGGTGGTAGTAGTTTCTTTATTCTTCTTGCGTTAGGGCCTACTAGGGACCACGTTCCAATTTCAATTCTTCATCCTTTGTTGTTGTTCCTTCCTTTCTTTCCTTTCAGTTAAACACTTCCTCTTGGGTTTCCTTGGCGTGTTCTTAATAGTGTCTTTGTATTTACATGTATCAACCACATATTGCACCGTAGAATGTGCTCTATTGACCAGCTGTTTAATCCTTCGTAATGCAAGTCCTTTAAGTGCCAGTTTAAGTATAGTGTTCTTGAGCTCCGTACTTAAATCTGCACTCCTACCGATGTCCACCACAGATACACTAGGAAGGAGACTATCGCACTTGACCAGTCGTATGCCCTCACTGAGACTTTTCCGTGCATCGCAACCAAACGGTGGGCATCATCCTGTCCATGTGTACGAATACAAGTCACACACCCGTTTGTCGATGTCGGCACATTAATATCAAATTTTCTTGCCTGTATGTAAATAAGTATGGTTTTCGCTAACGAATTGTCATTGACAAACCATGTTTTTACCCGTAATGTACGTTTTATTTCACTCATTCAATCGTTAATGTGAATATACGAGACTTGATAAGCAATTGAAGCCTGTACGAATAACAGAGATACATACTGTATCAATAATAATAATAATAATAATAATAATAATACAGTGTTCATGAATAACAAAAATATGCAGCCAGTCCCTGCTATGAATGGTGTGAAAATGTTGCTCATAGGGTCGTTTGATGCGTGCATTTCTGTGGGCTTTGTAGACTGATATGTAATACCAACTTCTGGGTCAGTGAGGAAAGCAACAGGAAACTACCTCACTCACCATTTCACTATTACGCCTCTTCAGTGATGCCTACCTGGCGACTCGGCCGTATGGTTAGGGGAGCGCAACTGTGAGATTATATCCGGGAGATAGTAGGTTCGAACTCCACTGTCGGTAGCCCTGAATATGGTTTTCCGTGGTTTCCCATTTTCACACCAGGCAAATACTGGGGCTGTACCTTAATTAAGGCCACGGCCGCTTCCTTTCCACTCCTAGGCCTTTCCTATCCCATCGTCGCCATAAGACCTATCTGTGTCGGTGAGACATACAATAAATAGCAGTAATGCCTAGGCCATCTATGACAGGTAATGGTGGAGCTGTTGAGGATTCAGCCAGCCTTCGGGCTGAGTACTGTACATACATACACAAACACATACATACATACATACATACATACATGCTCAAAGAACAAACCGTAATGGCACTATAGCCCTGATGGTCCTTGGCCTACCAAGTGACCGCTCTCAGCCTGAAGGCCTGCAGATTACAGGTGACAGGTGGTCAGCGCGATGAATCCTCTCGGCCATTATTCTCGTCTTTCTAGATCGGAGTCGCTATCTCACCGTCAGACAGCTTCTCAACTGCTGTCACGTAGACTGAAGGGAACCAGCCTTCAGATCCAGGTAAAAATCCCTCACCTATTTCGGAATCGAATCCGGAGCTTTGGGGTACAAGGCAGGCACGCTATCTCTCCAGTACGGAGATGGCGAAAAGGATTAATTAATTACAATGATTCATTTAAAACTCATGTTCATCATATCGGCGAGAGTAAATGCACTGGACAGTCATTTTCAGGAGGCTTTAAACTCCACGGGTCAACTTTGTTATTGAAGGAAGTAGGCGTAGCATGAACAAAATATGCATCAAGATTGGAGAAGGTGAACGAACTCCTAATGTTAATCTTCCTGATTTACAGCTAACATTCTAAGAACGAACACTGACTGATTCACTGGACTGATGTATGAGTCAAGCGGTGACCCAGAGCAAGTACCCAGGTAACCGCTCCGCTCCTCAACGCACTCTCACACAGTCACGGTAGCATGAGTCAAGCACTGATCCACATTGCAGCAGTACTGTCTCACTCCCCTTCCAGGATACGGTGGGTTTCCGTTGGCAAGGCAGTTAGTTGAACTGCGAAACCTATCTCAGCGTTTGATCTGATTCTGGCTGTGAATACGAGCAAGCCATAAACAAATCATGGATGATAACCATTTTTTTCTTTTTCTTTTTTCTACTAATAAAGGAATATATGCTGTAACACTGTTTAAAGAAATCAGCCCAATACCAATTTTTACACATTAAAAAATAATATTTGATGGAGATGTGCAGCTTTTTAAACGAATAATAATAATAATAATAATAATAATAATAATAATAATAATAATAATAATAATAATAATAATAATTGTACCGGGCGGTACACCTCCACACCGTTTATTTAAAAGTTGCGCCAGTTGAAACTCCTCTTCTGGAGGAAGTCTGAACTTTATCTACGGTCTTAATTTCCAAATTTCTCAGAAGATGTCACTACCTGGATATTTTTGAGTTTGTGAACTGTGTCATTTTCGACGTACTTTTGTTTTGCTTGTATTAAGAAGTGTGAACTTTCTCTTCTAGAGGACACTACTGAAGATCAACAATAGTGCACCCTAGTGCGGAGTCAAAGAACTATTTTGTTGGAGAAAATTTAATTTCAGGAGTTTGTTCTTTGTTAAATTTCTTTCTGTCATTGTTTAAGTTGGCAATATTTACCCCTTTCTTCCCCTTGTTTTGAATGTATCCAATCACGAATTTCTTCAATTAATTTCTGACCAATCTGGTGTATCTTTCCCCAACTTGAATCTGTTGCGGGGTCCTACCCAATAAAATCTTTGTGGGAGGGTGTTTTCTTTCCCCTAACACCTAGAACTTTCTGCGAGAGTATTTAAACTGCTGATTTTAGGGTCTCCGGGCCACTTCTGTTCCATCTTTCAGTGTATTAAGTACATAGCAGGAGGCGGGAAGCGCCTCTTTCCTCAGCAGCGGTCTACTACCAGGTAATGGCCTATTAATAACTTCTTTTCCTGCTAGGTCGGCAGTTTAACTCTCGCGGCGGGTTCGAAGCGTTTTCCATCATGTAACCTTTTCCTAATATGTAACTACTCTTTTCATCTTTTTCTTGTAAAGCTACGTATGGGGATAGAGAGTGCTTAACCCTCTCGAGCTCCCACTCACATTGTTTGAGGTGAACTTATTTTTTTGCAACCTATTCTTCAGTAATGTAAATTAGTAGTTTCTTAAGTCACCTCAGTAGTATGGGATTTGCCCTTGTATCATCGGCCTAGTGCCAAGTAGGTCTTAAACAAAGTGTATTAGGAGTGCAAGTTCGCCTCCTCTCAAATTGTGATTTTAGAGGTCATGTAATCAACCTTCCTTTCATTTAGTGGACCTCAGTAGGTTGGGTATTCTACCCCTGTGTATGTGTCCTTAGAGGACAGCTTGAATGTAGAATTAGGAGTGGCCTGTGATAGGCTTGTATTTTAAGGGAAGTAACCCTTTCTTGAAAGTTGTGGTTTCTGCCTCAAGGAGGCTTTTTCGATGAAAGCTGGTGTTTCTGGCATGATTGGGGGTTTTCGGCCCCTTTGTTGAATGGTTTATATTGTAAAGTTGGGCTCTTTGCTCAAGACTTATGTATCTGATTCTTGAAGCCCCGAAGGGGGTAACTGTGTAAATTGTTTTTTTTTAAAGGGTGGTTCGGCTACTATGTACCTGTTCTATTTTCGTAATTTTGAAAAGAAAATATAACCTTGTTAAATTTTACATTAATTTTGATTCCGTAGTTTAAGACCCGTTCACCCCCGCACCTTCTTTCACCTCTACCTACCACCAAACCACGGTAACAAGTGGTAGCAGAGCGTGGTTGAATGGGTCTCAATTTAGCCCCTTTTGACGGCTAAACTCTGTTCTGATCCGAACTCTAACCATTTTCTCAGTTGCTGGAAATTTTTTATTGAGGTTTTTCAAAAATTTTCTGTTATCATGCCCGGCCCTCGCAAGTAGTTAATACTTGCGCAAAGAGGAGTTGATCTACGAATTAACTATTAGAAACGTGCAATCTGGAGGCACGGTTCCTATCGACACTAACAAGCTTAGAGACTCCCTTGATTTGCCCATTTCCATCCCCAATTTGGGAAAGAAAGAAATTGATGACTCTCTTTCCACGATCGTCGAGAACATTACTGGGCTAGCATCGGTCGTTAGTTTTTTGGTGAAAATGATCCGTCTCCTAATCAAATTAAGCGTGTGCAAGGCAGGCTATATCACTTTTCAAATAGAGTTAATGATCTGTTGTCTCTAAAGGTGAATGACGTTCAGAGGAAGGAAGCTAATACGCTCCTTGAAACTATTTCTGAATTGGCTAGTAAAGTCACTCAATTGTTAACTGGGGAAATTCCTCCCAAATCTGATCAACCCACCATAGTGAATGTAGGTAGCGAGGAAGAGTCTCCTAAGGGAGAAGTAAATAGGAAAACCCCCACTGCTCAAACTATCTCTGCCCCATTGGACAACGAGTCTGAACGCCGTGCATCGTTGAGTAACATCCGTTCTGAATTAACTTCTTTGCCCCTGAAACCTCTACCTACTATGTCACCCGGGTTTAGCAGCTTGCCTCATCCATTGGCAATGTTGCTAAGAGGTATCTCTAAGTTTTCTGTCAACACCACCAGTGAAGTTATTTCATTTTTAAGATTTTTAGTTGAATTTCAGGATGACGCCCTTGTGTTTTCTCTTTCCCCTTGTCAAATTTTACAAATAATCTATCCTTATGCTATTGGTGTTCTCTCAGATAAAATAGTAAGAGCTATTGCTGAACAGTCATCTATTGAAGATTTTCACGCACACTTGCTTGCAAATTTCATTCCTGCCCGCGCGAGGTCATCTCTGATTCAGAAATACTATTATCGGGTACAGCGCTTGGATGAAAACTTGGCTGATTTCATACAGGACATTAAGTTTTATACTAGGGTGTTTGCCCTTCATTTTCCTGAAGATCAGATTGTACAGGCTATTGTAGAGGGAATTTCACCTCCCTATAGGTCATATTTGTGTTTCGCGGCGTGCCCGCAAACTTTCTCGGAACTTGAAGCATTGGCCGTCTCGGCGGAAGGAGTTAGATACGCCGATTCTTTGCGTGTCGCGAAAGAACCCCCGCCTTCCTTTAGTAACACTCGGCCTCCACCTCGCCGACCAGTCAATCCCCGTAAATGTTATGCTTGCGGGGCGCCTGACCATCTGCGCAATAAGTGTCCTCTGATCAAGTCTAGTAGGGCAAATAATGGAGCTGGTTCATCACAAGGCTGTTTTAAACGTGGGGCTTTCTCACATATCGCCAAGAATTGTCCCAATTCGAATAGCACCCCCTCCTGCTCAACTTCTGGGGTAACTTCCAACAACAATCAAAAGTGACTAGTGGCTTCGGCTGAGTCAACTAATTCATCTTCCCGAGGCTCAGCCCCTGGTAAGCAGATCGAAAATTCTGGGAACGTTCAATCTGCTAATCTGTCCTTTGAATGCCCCAAAGAGTGTCTTAAGATTGCGGCGGATACCCCCGCACCTGTTCCTTTCCTTAAGATTGAGGTAAATAACGAACCTATAACAGCTCTATTAGATTCAGGCAGTGTTTGTTCCATTATTTCGGCTGAATGGTACTCGAAATTGAAGTCTGTTTGTAAACTACCTGGCTATGACTCTTCTCCTGTGAAATATGTTTCTGCTAATACATCTCCATTAGAAATTCTAGGTTCCTTACTGGTCAAAATTCGTATTTTTAAATTTACATGGAAAATTAAATTGTTTGTGGCCAAGCAATTGTCTTGCCCCATTATATTGGGAGCTGACTTTATTTCTCACACTGGTCTTGTGCTCGATCTCCAGTCTAGGTCGTGCACATTCAAATTTGCTTCTAGTTGTAAAATTCCACTATTAAAGTGTAATTCTGTGTCATGTTCTTCTATTTCGCCTACCCAGGATGAGATGTTGTTAGACCTTAGACATCTACCTGAGGAGCAGGCTGATAGTATTCGCAAACTGTGTCAGTCATTTCCCGAGGTATTCTCTGATACTCTTGGTGTTACTGACCTGATCGAATACAAAATTGAGGTCACGGATTCGATTCCTGTCCGTTTTCCACCGTATAGGCTATCTCCACCTAAAATGAAGGCTCTGAAAGAAATCATCGATCAGATGTTGAAGGATGGTATTATTAGGCCCTCTAAGTCAGCGTATTCTTCGCCTATTTTTCTAGTCCCGAAACCCCAAGGGGGCTTCAGGCCTGTAATTGATTACAGGGCTCTCAATCGGAAGGTGGTGTTACAATCTGTGCCCCTTCCCGACCTTCATTCTTGCTTTTCATGGTTTCGTAAGGCCAAGTTCTTTACTATCTTGGACTTGAATCAGGCCTATAATCAAATTCCCCTTGCTGAAGAGTCTAAACACCTTACAGCGTTTGCCACGGACTGGAATTTATATGAATACAACCGCGTACCTTTCGGGCTCCCCACGGGAGCAGCTGTACTCACTAGGCTACTAGATAGGGTCTTCTCCGACATCAAATTTGAGTACTTATATCACTACTTGGATGATGTCGTCGTGTTTTCGGAGACCTTCGAAGAACATCTAGATCATCTGCGAGAAGTTCTGAATCGCCTTCGTAAGGCTGGGTTAACTGTCAAGTTGTCCAAGGTCGCTTTTGCTAAGCCATCTATGTCATTCCTAGGGCATATTGTGTCACCTGATGGTGTAGCAGTCGATCATTCTAGAACACAGGCCATCCGTGATTTTAAACCTCCCAAGGACATTAAAGGTATCGCCAGGTTCATTGGTATGGTGAATTTCTTCAGAAAGTTCATTCCTAACTTTGCTAATAGAGCGGCGCCATTGAACCTTCTTCGTAGGAAAGGCATCAAATTCGAGTGGGGACCTTCTCAACAAGCCGCTTTTGAAGATCTGAAATTAGCTCTCTGTAATGCCCCTGTCCTTGCTATGCCTGATTTCTCAAAGAAATTCATCGTCCAAACGGACGCGTCGTCGTCGGCGGTAGCTGCAGTCCTTCTTCAAGAGACTGAACTAGGGAGGCGACCCATCGCCTATGCATCTAGGACTCTATCGGCTCAAGAAGCCAAGTATTCCATCTATGAGCTCGAAGGGTTGGCAGTCTTATTTGCCTTAGAAAAGTTCCGTCTCTATCTGGAACATGTCAAATTCGACCTGGAGACAGATAATCAAGCATTAAGCTGGGTCTTAGGTAGGCCGCGTCGTACTGGTCGTATAGCCCGTTGGGCCATCCGTATTTCTGCCTTCCAATTCAATGTCAGGCATATCCGAGGTACCGAAAATGTTGTGGCTGACGGACTCAGCCGTATGTTTTCAAACGAGGTCGAGACCCATGAACCGGTCGACAGTTCATCACCTCCCGAGTCCATGTTATCTGATGTTAATGCCATCTTAACAGATGCTCCCATGCTCTTTAGGGATATCGAGAAATACCAACGTGAAGATCCTACGCTGGCTCCGATAATGGAAACCCTTTCTTCTGGGGAACATGTTGTCCCTTATGTTCTGAGGAATGGAGTTCTATGTTGCCCTTCGAGGCATGATAAGATGATGAAAGTTGTTGTTCCAGCGGTTCTTGTACCTATGATCTTCAAGTATTATCATGAGACCCCATTAGGAGGGCATCTTGGTATCTTTAAAACTCGTGAAAAGATTCGTGATATGTTCATCTGGAAAGGTATGGACGGTGAAATCCGTGAATTAGTAAAGGCATGTAAATCCTGTTTGCTTAGTAAACCGACCATGTCCACTAAGGTAGGTCTTTTGTCTTCTCATCAAGCGTCGCGCCCCATGGAGCGCCTGTATATTGATTATGTGGGACCCTTCCCCCAGTCAAAGGGGAATGCCAACAAGTTCATCTTTGTATGTGTAGATGGTTTTACTAGATTTTCCTGGTTATTTCCGACTAAGCTGGCTACCGCTCAGTCCACCATTTCTTGTCTTAATACTATCTTTGCTTCTTTTGGTCCTTGTCAATACATAGTTTCCGATAATGCTAAGGCTTTTACATCTAATTTATTTCGTAAATTCTGTTTTGACTTATCCATCTCTCATGTAACTACTTCTGCTTATTACCCTCAACCATCTCTGGCTGAACGGGTTAACCGTAATCTCAGGTCCGCACTCATTGCCTATCATCATGAAGATCCTTCCAGGTGGGACACGTCCCTGCATTGGATAGCTTTTGCTTTGAATTCGGCGGTTCATGAATCTCACAAGTTCACTCCAGCTTCTTTAATGTTCAAGTTTGTTCCCAACTCGCCGCTCTCTAACCTCTGGTCTCTGAATGACATTCTACCCGAGATAATAGATCCGGACAACATTAAAGATCTTTGGAAGAAGGCTAAAGCCAATCTTAAAGTGTCTCATGAAAAGGTTAGGGAAAGGTATGATCGTGGACGGAGACCCACCCCTTTGAAGGTAGGTGACCAGGTTATGGTCAAAAATTTTGTTCCCGCGGGCAAGCTTGCCCCCAGATTTCATGGGCCTTGTATCATTCTCGATTTTCTTACGCCGGTTACCTTATTGTTAAGTAATCCAGCCACCGAGAGGATATTTAGAGTTCACCTGTCCCAGGTGAATCCGGTGTAATTTTGTGTTAACTTGCTTCATATTATTTTGAAAGGATATGAAGGTTATATTTTTTTTTGAGTTTCACTTTTATGGCATTCTGCCCCTTCTATAATATTTTGGTTTTAGATGTAAGCCTTTTGTAAAACCTGCCCCGATCCGTTAAACTGCCATCCTGTTCTTGCCACGGCCATTACCACGCTCCCGTCTCCTGCTCCACCTTACACTGTGGCTTCATAATATTAAATGCCATGGATATCTACACGCCGCTGGCCCCTCAACATCTCCATAATGCCTGTGCCTTCAAAAAGGCGATGGTCCAACACAATTCTGCCGCCTAGCTTTAATGTTTCAGTGCCCCCGCAGCCGCGCAGCGCCGTGCAGCAACTGGGGAGGGGGACGGGCCCCCTCCTCTCCAGCGAGGACGACATGTGCACGGCGAGCCGGAGCTCTCCTCCCGGCCAAGGCTGATGTGCGGCGCACGACCTGCTACTGGCCCGCAGCCTGTATATGTTCACCGCGGGCGCGGCGTGTTTCAACACCTCTGCTCCCCTCATAGTGCGGGCGAGCGGTATCTCAGGGTACTTAAGGGGTCCGAGCGGCCTTCTTTTGGACGCAAGCTGCAACGGCCGGTCCGGCCATCCAACTTCATCAACATCAACTACATGGACAGTTACTATAAGAGATAACTACATTTGGGAATTCAACAGCAATATCTGATGGACATTGCAAATTTTTCCTTCACTTTTAAGTAGTAAAAGCTTATCTTCAGAAATTCAACTTCTATAAACCTAAAGACTTTACTTCACCTCCAACAACAAAATTTTGGAACCGAATTAAGAAATTTCTCAAATACTTCTGCAAGTTATCTTAATATCAACATCAAAACTTGGAACTTATTTTCAAACAAAAGTTTATGTTCTTCTGTGTTACCCCTTGGAGGAACTTTTGGGGGGGGGAGGTCTGTACCGGGCGGTACACCTCCACACCGTTTATTTAAAAGTTGCGCCAGTTGAAACTCCTCTTCTGGAGGAAGTCTGAACTTTATCTACGGTCTTAATTTCCAAATTTCTCAGAAGATGTCACTACCTGGATATTTTTGAGTTTGTGAACTGTGTCATTTTCGACGTACTTTTGTTTTGCTTGTATTAAGAAGTGTGAACTTTCTCTTCTAGAGGACACTACTGAAGATCAACAATAGTGCACCCTAGTGCGGAGTCAAAGAACTATTTTGTTGGAGAAAATTTAATTTCAGGAGTTTGTTCTTTGTTAAATTTCTTTCTGTCATTGTTTAAGTTGGCAATATTTACCCCTTTCTTCCCCTTGTTTTGAATGTATCCAATCACGAATTTCTTCAATTAATTTCTGACCAATCTGGTGTATCTTTCCCCAACTTGAATCTGTTGCGGGGTCCTACCCAATAAAATCTTTGTGGGAGGGTGTTTTCTTTCCCCTAACGCCTAGAACTTTCTGCGAGAGTATTTAAACTGCTGATTTTAGGGTCTCCGGGCCACTTCTGTTCCATCTTTCAGTGTATTAAGTACATAGCAGGAGGCGGGAAGCGCCTCTTTCCTCAGCAGCGGTCTACTACCAGGTAATGGCCTATTAATAACTTCTTTTCCTGCTAGGTCGGCAGTTTAACTCTCGCGGCGGGTTCGAAGCGTTTTCCATCATGTAACCTTTTCCTAATATGTAACTACTCTTTTCATCTTTTTCTTGTAAAGCTACGTATGGGGATAGAGAGTGCTTAACCCTCTCGAGCTCCCACTCACATTGTTTGAGGTGAACTTATTTTTTTGCAACCTATTCTTCAGTAATGTAAATTAGTAGTTTCTTAAGTCACCTCAGTAGTATGGGATTTGCCCTTGTATCATCGGCCTAGTGCCAAGTAGGTCTTAAACAAAGTGTATTAGGAGTGCAAGTTCGCCTCCTCTCAAATTGTGATTTTAGAGGTCATGTAATCAACCTTCCTTTCATTTAGTGGACCTCAGTAGGTTGGGTATTCTACCCCTGTGTATGTGTCCTTAGAGGACAGCTTGAATGTAGAATTAGGAGTGGCCTGTGATAGGCTTGTATTTTAAGGGAAGTAACCCTTTCTTGAAAGTTGTGGTTTCTGCCTCAAGGAGGCTTTTTCGATGAAAGCTGGTGTTTCTGGCATGATTGGGGGTTTTCGGCCCCTTTGTTGAATGGTTTATATTGTAAAGTTGGGCTCTTTGCTCAAGACTTATGTATCTGATTCTTGAAGCCCCGAAGGGGGTAACTGTGTAAATTGTTTTTTTTTAAAGGGTGGTTCGGCTACTATGTACCTGTTCTATTTTCGTAATTTTGAAAAGAAAATATAACCTTGTTAAATTTTACATTAATTTTGATTCCGTAGTTTAAGACCCGTTCACCCCCGCACCTTCTTTCACCTCTACCTACCACCAAACCACGGTAACAATAATAATAATAATAATAATAATAATAATAATAATAATAATAATAATGTTTATGTTTCGTAGATCTTGACATACGACAGGGTATCGATGGAAAAGATGTTCACCATACTGGAGGACTATGGGATTAAGGGTCGATTTTAAAATCAATCAAAGGCATTTATGTTGACAATTGGGCTGCAGTGAGAATTGATGGTAGAATGAGTTCTTGGTTTAGGGTACTTACAGGGGTTAGACAAGGCTGTAATCTTTCACCTTTGTTGTTCGTAGTTTACATGGATCATCTGCTGAAAGTCCGACTCGTTGGCTGAATGGTCAGCGTACTGGCCTTCGGTTCAGAGGGTCCCGGGTTCGATTCCCGGCCGGGTCGGGGATTTTAACCTTCATTGGTTAATTCCAATGGCCCGGGGGCTGGGTATTTGTGCTGTCCCCAACATCCCTGCAACTCACACACCACACATAACACAATCCTCCACCACAATAACACGCAGTTACCTACACATGGCAGATGCCGCCCACCCTCATCGGAGGGTCTGCCTTACAAGGGCTGCACTCGGCTAGAAATAGCCACACGAAATTATATCTGCTGAAAGGTATAAAATGGCAAGGAGCGATTCAGTTAGGTGGAAATTTAATAAGCAGTCTGGCCTATGCTGACGACTAAGTCTTAACGGCAGATTGTGCCGAAAGCCTGCAGTCTAATATCTTGGAACTTCAAAATAGGTGCATTGAGTATGGTATGAAAATTAGCATCTCGAAGACTAAATTGATGTCAGTAGCTAAGAAATTCAACAGAATTGAATGTCAGATTGGTGATACAAAACTGGAACAGGTAGATAATTTGAAGTATTTAGGTTGTGTGTTCTCCCAGGACGCTAAGAGTGGGACTGAATCAAGGTGCAGTAAAGCCAATGTAGTGAGCTCGCAGTTGCGATCAACAGTGTTCTGTAAGAAGGAAGTCAGCACCCGAACGAAACTATCTTTACATCGGTCTGTTTTCAGACCAATTTTTATTTACGGGAGCAAAAGCTGGGTGGACTCAGGATATCTTATTCATAAATTAGAATTAACAGACATGAAAGTAGCGAGAATGATAGCTGGTACAAACAGGTGGGAACAATGGCAGGATGGTACTCGGCATGAGGAGATAAAGGCTAATTTAGGAACGAACTCGACGGATGAAGCTGTACGCATAAACCGGCTTCGGTGGTGGGGCCATTTCAGGCGAATGGAGGAAGACAGGTTATCTGGGAGAATAATGGACTCTGTTATGGAGGGTAAGAGAAGTAGAGGGAGACCAAGACGATGATGGTTAGACTCATTCTGTAACGATTTAATGATAAGAGATATAGAACTAAATGAGGCCACAGCACTAGTTGCAAATAGAGGATTGTGGCGAAATTTAGTAAATTCACAGAGGCGTACAGACTGAACGCTGAAGGGCATAACGGCCTATAATAATAATAATAATAATAATAATAATAATAATAATAATAATAATAATAATAATAATAATCTCTTTCATGGGGGTCCCAAATTAAACATGATAACACGGTGATTAAACCAGAAACACTATGCACAATAGAAACACTAAACATGAATGTCAAAGGCCAGATGGAGAAACTGGAGCTAAAAGAGAGGAAAATTTTAAGAAAGATCATAATAGGACAAAAATTTCAGGATAATACGTATAAGATGATATAGATCAAGAATGAAACACTCTACAAGAAAACTGAAAAACTGCCATATACTATGCGAAAAAGAAGGATACATTTTTAGGGTCATCTTCTCAGAATGAACTCTAATAGATTAACCGCCGGGCTGAGTGGCTCAGACGGTTAAGGCGTTATCCTTCTGACCCCAACGTGGCAGATTCGATCCTGGCTCAGTTCGGTGGTATTTGAAGGTGCTCAAATACGTCAGCCTCGTGTCGGTAGATTTATTGGCACGTAAAAGAACTCCTGCGGGACTAAATTCCGGCACCTCGGCGTCTCCGAAGACCGAAAAAGTAGTTAGTGGGACGTAAAGCCAAATAACTTTATTATTATTATTATTATTATTATTATTATTATTAATAATAATAATAGATTAACCAAACAAATCTTTGACTTCTTCGGTAACCGCAAAACAAAATCCAACTGGTTTAAAGAAACTGAAAAAAGACCTAGTAGAATTAAAAATTACAGAAAATTCGATCGAACAGCTAAAGTAATAACTAAAGACGAAAATATAAGGCTCCAAGACAAATCTGTGTTAAAAGCCAAACCTAGTTCCTCGCAAGACGAGAGGAAATGAAGACATACTGGGCACTAAGAAAAGAACAACACATAGAGATATGATTGATTCAACGTACTCCAAAGAGGGTGAAACAAAAGAAGAAGAAGAAGAAGAAGAGCAAGAGCAACAACAACTGGGGATGGAGTTATAATTGATTGTGATCGAATTCTGTTTTGATACATTCATACTTTTCCTTATTACAATTTGTTTATCAATTACTACATTAAACATAACAATTAAACCTATTAGTTATTTACACCCAATTTCTAAATTAAAATATTATGTCAAGAATGATCCAACTGAAGGGTACGATGAAAGAGACCGTTATCTACACACCCCAGCTCCTACCACCAATGTTCAGAGAGCGTCCGTTCCACACAGTGGGTTCGAAATTTTAAAAGAAATGATGATGATGATGATGGTGCTTGTTGTTTAAAGGGGCCTAACATCAAGATCATCGGCCCCTGATCGTAAGAAATGAGACGAAGTGGAATGAAAAATTAAAGTCCGAAATCCTCCACTGACCAGAATTCAAAACGTGAGGACAAAGAATGAACGGAGGGATATGAATTTAAAACAATCAGTGGATCCGACCCGCAATGTTTCGCATTCACAGAAACTGACGTGAAACAGTAGTATTACCGACCAAGGGACTGTGTCTATAGCATAATTCTGAATCGATGATGCTTTTAGTATAAAGGGTTCCAAAATTCAAGTCATCGGTCCCTCATAATGGTACTTATCACTACGAAAGTAGAACCACGGTATTTGTCATGTTGCGGTACTAATCAAGAGTAGCGTACTCTCGCGGCTTTCCACACAGTATGGTACTACTCACAGGTAATAAAATTCACATACGGAATACAGACCTATGGTGTTTCGCACACTGCGGCGCTATTTACAGGCAACGCAAACCTATGGTGTTCATTACATAAGTGTACTAACCACAGGGACCCGCACTATCCCGTGGTGTTCCTCATATAGTGAGTACTGAAATGAAATGTCGTATTGCTTTTAGTACCGGGATATCCCAGGACGGGTTCGGCTCGCCAGGTGCAGGTCTTTCTATTTGACGGCCGTAGGCGACCTGCGCCTCGTAATGAGGATGAAATGATGATGAAAACAACACATACACCTAGCCCCCGTGCCATTGGAATTAACCAATTAAGGTTAAAATCCCCGACCCGGCCGGGAATCGAAACCGGGACCCTCTGAACCGAAGGACAGTACGCTGACCGTTCAGCCAACGAGTCGGCAAGCCAGTGGTACTAATCACAGGAACTGTAGAAGCCGGCAACGCACTCTGTTGCTACTAATCACATACCTATTTGGTACCTAACATAATGATACCACGCGCAAGAATAACCGACCCATGGTGTTCCCCGCGGGACGGTACTAATCACAAGTAGTTTCACGGTTCTAATACAATCATCCTTTGGTCACCCCTTTTAGTCACCTCTTACGACAGGCAGGGGATACCGTGGGTGTATTCTTCTTCTGCGTCCCCCACCCACAGGGGGTTGTGTTTGGTTCGCGAGAGGTATGTTATTTCCCTCAAGTCCGCCGACAAGACGGTTACGACCCCTATCCGCCACCTGGGACGCGCCACGTGGGAGCGTAGTAGGTTCGTGTTTTAAAAGAAATATGGAAATATTTCGCGAATTATTTCGTCATAAGATCAATTCATAGTGCGTATTAGATCGGAAATATATTATTTTCTACAACTCTTTTTTATGTAGCATTTACCGATAGGACCAACATTAACAGAGATATTTTAGACCTTCCCGCCAAGCAACTATTTCACCCAGCTGTGAATAAAATTATTTAAAGCCTAGATCAGAGGTCCCAAAAATAAGACCCGCGGGCCACGTTCAGCCCCCGAAGGAGTTTAATCAAGCCACCGGCTTGTGAAGAAATTAAAGAACTGAATAATTAGAAAAATGAGTTTTATTCGAAAATCAAGCGACTCAGAGTGTTTTTAATGCGGAGCACAATTCTTACGGCTTGCCTAAACCTTAAATGGATCAAAACCTTCGCACGGAGTTTCTTATCTCTTTTTGTAACTTTTAAAAATTTCTTCTTCTTGCCAGTGCAGTTCCACAAGACAAAAAATACCAAAAATAAAATAATAACTGTATACAAGGATTTTATAATGGATATTAGTAAAGATGAACGTAAAAAAGATTATGGTTATGTGTATAAAATTATAATTTTATCCAGATTGCAGATATTTTCTTTATCCACAGACCATGCAAATGACTTTGAAAGATCAGTATGGTCTCTTCAAAGCGAGAAGTGTCACCTCATTTCCTAGCTGCTTGCTGATGGAAAATAATCTACAAAATATGTGAGGGATTGTTCCACGGCTGTCAATCATTAGTCCCGCAATATAAACTTTCTACGTACTCCACTGCACGTTCGAGGATATCTTTCTTTTCTTGGTCGACCAGCTGGTCCTGTTCAGAACTGTAGGTACAAGCAAACAGTTTCTTTGTGGAAGTCCGCAAAATCAAAATACATAGGTAACTTGAGTGAACAAGATTTGAGGCATATTTTATGTATTCAACACACTAAATTAAAGACTGAGTTTGACAATATTCTGCTATTAAAAAACAATTTTATTCTTTATCACTAAAATATACTCGAGATTTTTAAACCAAACACTGGAAACACTGCATAATACATTCATTAATTTATGGTAAAAAGTGTTGATCTGGCCCCCACTAGGAGCTTGATATAATGTATGGTATTCAGGATACAACAATTTGGGGACCCCTGGCCCAGATTTTAGTGCACTCTTCCCTCACCTTAAATGCCGATTTTCAAAAAAATTCTATTGAGCTGGTTTGTTAGAAAGAGCGTCCATCGTCCAACCATGACGGAAATTAAAAAGTTGCATGTCCTTATTTTAGAAATGGCCGACACAAGAATTCCAATACAAAGACATGGGATAGACCACTCGTAATTGTTACAGTGTTGAAAACCAGAAGAGGAAAGCTAGTTTCCTTCTTGAATAAATCATAAATGCATTTCGTTCCTCACAATGAATGTAAAAAACTGAGATGTTTTGGGATGAACCTGCTCAGGTGGAGAGTATCCCAAAGACGTATTATTTCATAACCGGTTTGGTGATCGGCTAAGAATGTGGTCAGCAGAAAAGGCTGAACACACCAGGTTGTTGTGTCAACATTAACGAAAACTTGTTTTGTTCAGTAATTAATTTGCAAGGTGTTGAAACATCATGACCCCGCATCCAGATTGACTTGAACACTTATAACTCGGAAGGAAGTGGGGAAATTCCATTCATAATTTTAGTATTTTTACTCACAAGCAGGACTCGCCGTTTCGCCGGTGTGTGAGCAGGATAAAAAAAAATAAAAGGTATCACCTACTCCGGCGCACACGATCTGAGAGAATTCTATTCGCCTCACCTAAATCCAAACACTGGAACTGAACGACTGACCAGAAACTGCTTCCCCGACAAACACTCGAACTGAGCGAATTGCTGTTATGTACCTTGTATGAGACGCCGTTAATAAAAGTCAATCTGTCAATCTCATTTTCACCGAGCGAGTTGGCCATGCGGTTAGGGCCGCGCAGCTGTGAGCTTGCATTTGGGAGATAGTGGGTTCGAACCCCACTGTCGGCTGCCCTAAAGATGGTTTTCCATAGTTCCTTATTTTAACGCCAGGCAAATCCTGGGGCTGTACATCAAATAAGGCTTCCCACTCGTAGCACTTTCCTATTCCATCGTCGCCATAACTATCTGTGTCGGTGTGACGTAAACTCAGTTGTAAAAGTCTCATCATTTTGAAGCTGATGGATTTTGTTTACGAAAAAGTCTTGCTTATTTTTTGTTTACCGAGGTCGATAGCTGCTGTCGCTTAAGTGCAGCCAGTATCCAGTATTCGGGAGGTAGTGGGTTCGAACCCCACTATCGGCAGCCCTGAAGATGGTTTTCCGTAGTTTCCCATTTTCACACCAAGAAAATGCTGGGGATGTCCCTTTATTATGGCCACGGACGCTTTCTTCCCACTCCTAGCTCTTCCCTGTCCCATCGTCGCCATAAGACCTATCTGTGTCGATGCGACGTAAAGCAACTTGAAAAAAAAATGGTTTTCCTATATGCCCTTGAAGAAGCTCCCTTTTAGACGCTGTTTATGTTTAAGTAGATGTCCATTTAACTTCTTATGAGGTTCTTAAAAAACACAAAATTGTTGCGATCCGAGGAATCACATGATGCACTGAAGGGCGCGTGAAAACTTTCACAAACATTGGTAGTTCTGTTGGTCGCAAATAGCACTAACTGTAATACTGTCAAATTATTTTCTAATATAACAAATTTAATTGAATACAAAATACTTCTTTCGTGGTACAACACCTAATGACACGTGTAACCCGACAGGATGGATTGACAGGTAAGGATGGGAGGGGCGTGGGGGGCAAGGTTAGTCGTCGACACAGCAAGGCCAGGTGTGTCCTTTACCTGGACAGCAAGACGCTCAATTCGAGTGTTCGGGTTTGGTTGAGGCAGGAAGAATTCGATCAGTATGCGCCAGTACCTGCCTGCTGTCATTTCTTGATGGATACAGTACTTTTGCATCCATCTCGTGGCACAGGCCAGAGTAAAGTGTAGCTTCCACCGAAGTCCCAGTCAACATCCGTGGCTGTGACAATATGGAAGTTGCTGGGGTATGGGTAGTGCTGAGTAATGACATTCAGAGCATGACTAGTGCATCTGAGTATTATGAAAGGTGCTGCTCATAGGGTCAGTCGTGCTGCAATAGTACTTTCTGACCCAGTGAAGAAAGCAATGGCAAACTACCTCACTTCTCATCTAGCCTAGTACGCCTCATTTTGGTGCTGTCATTGGTTTTGGAGGTTTCCTTATAACCGCATAACCTTTGGTGGTGCTATTTGAGGATCCAACCAGCCTCTGGGCTGATGACCTAACAGACACATGCGCCAGTAAAATATTTCGCTCAGTTCGAGTGCGCCCACGTACTCTATGGAACACTAGAATTACTAACTCTTGTTGCCGCGAGAAATGAAACTTAGAAATCAATAAGTGCAAATCATTGAATTTCTCGGTGTGTGGAAGATAAGATCTCATGGCCTCAATTCCATCACAAAAATCTTCTTCGTCTTCTTCTTCTCCTCCTCATCGATTTATTGCGGTTCGGTACTTCTCAATTCTGTGCTTAGATGCTCTTCCTAATGCAAGCTCAATATGGCGGGATGTATTCACTACTGCGTGTTTCTGCGGGGGTTGGTAGTATTGTGTTGTGTTGCATGTAGATGTAGAATAATAAATAATGTTATTTGCTTTATGTCCCACTAACTATTTTTACGGTTTTCGGAAACGCCGAGGTGCCGGAATTTAGTCCCGCAGGAGTTCTTTTACGTGCCAGAAAATATATCGACACGAGGCTGGCGTATTTGAGCACCTTCAAATACCAACGGACTGAGCCAGGATCGAACCTGCCAAGTTGGAGTCAAAAAAGCCAGCACCTCAACCACTTGAGCCACTCAGTCCGGCTGTGTAGATGAAGAGAAGTGAACTAAGACAAACACAAATACTCAGTCCCCAAGCCAGAGGAATTAACCATTTCCACTTAATTTCTCAGCCAGGCCGAGAATACAACCTGGGGCCCTCGGAACTGAAGGGCAGTTCGCCGACCGTTCAACCAAGGAGCCAGATAAAATAAATAAATAAATAAATAAATAAATAAATAAATAAATAAATAAATAAATAAATAAATAAATACACGTTCAATTTTCCTCCTTTAACAGCAAAACATTGCAACCGGTAGAGAAGTTCATTTCATCAGAGTTTATGAAGTAATTAAACAGAACCTATGCGTTGCACCACGAACATCTAATGAAGAATGCATTTACACAACAGCTAACTGCCACAATCTAAAGAGCGTACGTCTTTAGTAATTCGAACCATTCGGGATGATCAGTAAAATAACCTACTTCATAAAATGTGAATCGAGGTGACTTAAATTATTTTCTAAACGAACTGATGTTAAGTCCACCTCTGCGGTGTAGTGGTGATTAGCTGCTACCTCCGGGTTCGATTCCCGGCTCTGCCACGAAATTTGTAAAGTGGTACAAGGGCTGGAACGGGGTCCACTCAGCCTGCGGATTTCAATTGAGTAGAGGGTGGGAGTGGGGGGTGTTTGATTCCCAACTCAGCCATCTTCGAAGTGGTTTTCCGTGGTTTCCCTACTTTTCCTCCAGGCAAATGCCGGGATGGTACCTAACTTAAAAGCCACGACCGCTTCCTTCCTTCTTCCTTGTCTATCCCTTTCCATCTTCCCATCCCTCCACAAGACCCCGTTCAGCACGACAGTTGAGAACGCCTAGGCGAGGTACTGGTCGTTCTCTCGAGTTGTATCTCCCACCCTACAGTCTCACGCTCCAGGACACTGCCCTTGAGGCGGTAGAGGTGGGATCCCTCGCTGAGTCCGAGAGAACAACCAACCGCGGAGAGTGAACAGATTAAGAAAGAAATGTAGAAAGAAAGCGTCAATTTTTTTCTCAGCCTTGCACTTTTTGATAGGAAGATTTCATTTTTGATTCTTAAATCACATACCTTAAGGCCCCGAGCACATTCTTTTCAGTTCTATACGACCGTCACTGAATAAAATCTTGCTAAGGTAGTGCGACGCTAACCAGCATTATAACGACTACCACTTCTTTTGAAAGATTCTGTGAAGTAGATACACAGTAGATAATGCTAAGCAAAATACGAAGTGTGTGGCAGAAAGATATAAATTGCTCAAACTTTTCCCAGCATGCAGTAAACTAACGCAAAGAAATCTACGGCTTAGGAAATCTACAGCAATGGTTCTTTTGAATGTCTCCTTTCTTCCTGCTTCCATCATTTCTTCTTCTACTTTGCCTACCTCTTATACCTTTACAGAGTCTCGGTTCCAGTTTTGATCCATTTTATCCACTTTCCCCGATCCCTTGCTAATCTTTTCACCTCTTTTATTTCCTCCTCTAGTTTTATTCCAATACGTTCGACACTCTGTAAATAAGTAAATCTCGGTCTTCCATTCTAGCCTTGCTTCATAAATGCATTTTACTTTACTTTTCTTTCACCACCAGTTCTTTTAACATGTCCGAACCAAGTTAGCTGTCTCTTGCTTATACTGTATATCTTTAAGTAGCTCCGCTCCTATTAATTCCCTTATTCTCTCATTTCTGATCCCATATCTTCTCGTATTTCTGTCAAAATCCATTCTACACCTATTTCTTTTCTTCAACCACTTTCTGAGAAATTTCCAGCGTCTGTTCGCTTTCCTCTGTTGCTAGTTTTTGGGGCTGCCAATATCTTACAATTAATTTTTTATCTCAATTTTCATGTACGCACCAATAGATGGCTGTGGCCTTCAAAACACTAATCCTCACCACTGTGATCTACTGTGCCCCACCCCCCGCAGTCTTTCCGAATCCTGCGCCATGACACGCTATGACTGGGAGGCGAGCAGTGAACTTTGGCTATATTAAAAACAAATGTCGGTAACTACACAGAGAAGAATGAAAAATAAATTAACGCAAACAATGGATGTTAAACGCTCATTATAACAAATTTACATACGAAAACAAAGGTCGGTACCGTTTCGTAGAAGGACCACAAGCAAGTATTAATCGTTGAAACTCTTTCTAAGATGGCATAAGAACTGATGACGGCTATGTGAAACTGCTACATGTGGGACTTCCACATGAATGGGGTATAGAAGGGATCATTTATCAACTTGTCAGAGCGTCAGTATATTTTTTCAGCTAGATGAGAGGCCAAGGTTCCAAGAGAAAACAGTCATTGATGATGTGCATACAAATAACTGAAAATATAGTCTAGCAGATTCCCTGTTTCGTGCCTAATATCTACACAAGTGTTGCGGATTTTTCATCCACTCAGATGTAACACTGCCCACTCTGTGGTGTAGGGGTAGCGTGCCTGCTTCTTACCCGGAGGCCCCGGGTTCGATTCTTGGCCAGGTCAGGGATTTTTACCTGAACGTGAGGGCTGGCTCGAGGTCCACTCAGCCTACGTGATTATAATTGAGAAGCTATCTGACGGTGAGATGGCGACCCCGGTCTAGAAAGACAAGAATAACGGCCGAGAGGATTCGACGTGCTGACCACACGACACCTCGTAATCTGCAGGCCTTCGGGCTGAGCAGCGGTCGCTTGGTAGACTATGACCCATCAAGGGCTGTAGTGCCATGGGGGGGGGGGGGGATGTAACACTGTCACGTAGTTCTTGTTTCCTTGAGCCCCCTTGGACCACGTGTTTCCCAACTCTAGTGAGCTTTCTTCTTAGCCCAGTATTTCTTCATCTTTACACTGTGGGTTGCTTTCCTTTCTTGAGTCCGCTTCACTCCCACTCCAGGACGCAGTGTTTTACTTGTCATTGACTGGAGAGTGTCGGATATTCTGATCAGCATTCTAAATGTATCCCTGTTGTATATATGTCATTGACTGGAGAGTGTCGGATATTCTGATCAGCATTCTAAATGTATCCCTGTTGTATATATCTCTGAGATCAATTCTTAAACATTCTAGGCCTGTTTTGAACCAGTTTCGTCCATTTAGTATTTGTCCCTTCCCTCTTTTTTATTGCTAGTGGCTTTACGTCGCACCAACACAGATAGGTCTTATGGCGACGATGGGATAGGAAAGGGCTAGGAGTGGGAAGGAAGCGGCCGTGGCCTTAATTAAGGTACATCCTCGGCATTTGCCTGGTGTGAAAATGGGAAACACGGAAAAACATCTTCAGGGCTGCCAACAGTGGGATTTGAACCCACGGCCAACTCGCCCGGTCCCTTCCCTCTAGAAATGGTGCTGAAGGTTCTTAGGATCAGGTTCTTGCTGTCCGTTCTGACTATATGACCGTAGGAGATAAGTCTACTCTTTCTCTTGGCTGATGTTATGCTCTGTAAGTGTTGATAAAGCTTGTTGTTATGCCTGATTCTGTATTCATCTCCCTCTTGAATGGGGCCCGTGATTTTTCGCAGCATCTTTCGTTTTTTTCAGTTCCAAATTCCTGAGTGGTCCCTTTCTGACACGTTCAAGCATTATACACATGAAGTGGACATTTCCTTAAAGGGACTCTTCTCTGAGCCCGTGAAACTGTACATTATACAGCTCTCCAACGTGGAAATGGAAATACTTGTAGACTCGCGAGGGAAACGAGAAGAAACCATAACTACTCCCACTTTACGGAAGAAAAGAATTTAAGAATACAAGTGACAAGCAAGGAATTGTAGCGAGCACCAGACTTCTTTTAATTCATTTAGGGGCGGAGATCAGACTTGAACATACGCCATGTGCGCTCGTGAAATGAGGAAACCGATTAAGACTTATGCAAAAAAAAATTCTAGGAATTGCTTGGGACAGCTCTATGATAATTCGCAGTAAATATTGTACTGTGCATTTCAGGTTCATGGTATAGAGATAGCAGAGAGCAGCGGGTCCGCCTTGACCAATGATGCTAAACTGAGGGCTGGAACACTGTTCACTCAGCCTCTTAAGACCAAATGAGGGGCTCTATGATATGACAGCCAACAAACCCTCTCATGAAATTCAAACAATACGGCTGAGGATGTCATCATTAGACCTCGGATTTTAGGTGAAAAAATTGTTGTAAAATGTATTTTAGGCGGCTTTAAAATTACGTAATTTAACAGGCATTTATCAATTAAAATACAATGTTTATTCGTCTAAAAAGATAATAAATCTTTATGGGGAAATATAAAACAAATATCACTCGCCTCTTTGCTACAAACGTCACAGAATGCAATTATACCGTCCGATATGAAATGAAGAAACTTCTGCAACCTTTTAATTAAAGGCGACTTGGAAGCTGGCACACTCTTGTTTTCACTCCGAATACAGACTACAGGCTTATACTGCGGGAGGTTCTTAAGGAAACGACTTCCGTGGAGTGTGGTTTACAGATTCCCGATTTTAAGATTTTGTTTCTAAAATATACTGTTCAAGGTACGAGTCCGCAAATATTTCAGTTACTCGGAATAAATTGAAAATGAAAATCCACAGCCTGTTTCCAGTCATTCGACCGGGTCAGGAATGGAATGAATGAAGCCCCCATCTAGCGGTGAGGATAGGAACTGTGCCGGCTGCCGAAGCCTGTTGCACTCCTCTGCGGCGAAGATTAATGAATGACAGATGAAATGAAACGATATTGGAGTGTGTTGCTGGAATGAAATATTACAGGGAAAACCGGAGTACCCGGAGAAAAACTTGTCCCGTCCCCGCTTTGTCCAGCACAAATCTCACGTGCAGTGACCGAGATTTGAACGACGGAACCCAGCGGTGAGAGGCCGGCGCGCTGCCACCTGAGCCACGGATGCTTGACTCGGAATAAATTAAAAGTTTTTAAATCGATTTAGGAATATAGGTTCTAACGTCAATTTACGCATTTTTGGTGGTACTATAGGACCACCACCGTTTTAAACCCTATAGATACATGAAACGCGCAAATATTATTATTCCACGAACCTGCTACGCAGGCGTAGCAGGAGGAGAGGTGATACTCCCACGTGGCGCGTCCCAGGTGGCGGATAGGGGGGTCCTAACCGGCTTGCCGGCGGACTTGAGGGAAGTAAAATACCTCTCGCGGACCAAACACACTACCATCTGCGGGTGGGGGACGCACATGTAGAATACACCCGCGGTATCCCCTGCCTGTCATAACAGGCGACTAAAAGGGGCGACCAAGGGCTGAATGAATTAGAACCATGAAACTAATTTTGAATTGTACCATCACGCGGGGAACACCATAGGTTGCCTGTACTTGCGAGCAGTACCACTAAATTCGGTACGAAATAGGTTTGTGATTAGTAGCAGTAAAAGCCTGGCCTGGTGGATTCCAGTACCCGTGCGTCGTACCCATGTGTGCAACACCGCGGGTCTGGGCGTACCACTATATGAGCAGCACCGTGGGTCTGCGTTGCCTGTGATTAGTACCCACTATGTGAGGAACACCACGGGAATACCGGCGCCCGTGTTTAGTACACCTAGGTGGGGAACCTTCTCGGTTTGCGTTGACTCTGAGTTGGGCCATTGTGTGAGACACACCATAGGTCTGCGTTACTTGTACGTATTGCAATACTTGAGTAGTACCATCTTTTGTGGAACACCGTGAGTCTTCGCTATTTCTGATTAATACCCCAACATGACACATACCATGGTTCTATTTTACTCGCGACATGTACCATTCTGTGGGGCCTTAGACGTGGAATTTGCACCCCCTTTAGACACCAAGCATCATTGTGCTTTATAAGTGGTTCCTTGGTCGGTAATAATGCCATTTTCGATCTGTATTGAATCCGATCCACTGGTTTTTGTTTGTTTGTTTTCTGTTTTGTTGAGTTCCTGTCCATCCATTCATTCTTCATGCCATATTTTATTTTTATTTTGGTCAGTGGATGCCTTTGCAATTTTTGTTCTTTCATTTCGTACCATTAGGGGCCGATGACCTTCGATGTTAGGCCCCTTAAAACAACAAGCATCATCATCATCAATATTATTATTATTATTATTATTATTATTATTATTATTATTATTATACATACATTACATACATTATCATTATGGACTGTTATGCCTTTCAGCGTTCAGTCTGCAAGCCTCTGTGAATTTACTAAACGTCACCACAATACTCGATTTGCAACTAGTGTTGTGGCCTCATTTAGTTCTATACCTCTAATCTTTAAATCGTTAGAAACCGAGTCTAACCATCGTCGTCTTGGTCTCCCTCTACTTCTCTTACCCTCCATAACAGAGTCCATTATTCTCCTAGGTAACCTATCCTCCTCCATTCGCCTCACAAGACCCCACCACCGAAGCCGGCTTATGCGTACAGCTTCATCCATCGAGTTCATTCCTAAATTAGCCTTTATCTCCTCATTCCGAGTACCCTGCTGCCATTGTTCCCACCTGTTTGTACCAGCAATCATTCTTGCTACTTTCATGTCTGTTACTTCTAACTTATGAATAAGATATCCTGAGTCCACCCAGCTTTTAAGTATTATTATTATTATTATTATTATTATTATTATTATTATTATTATCTCTTTAGGAACAAAATACGTGTTTGGCTAAAATGCAAGGTCTAGTCGTCATGCGGACAAAATGGTACTCCAAGCAAGCAAGCTTGTACGAAACTGTTGATATCGTAATCACAAGAAATGCAATTCTGTGTGGAATCCGTAGCACAGTGACATGCCTTTTATTTCAAAAATACCACTTGTACTGGCCGGGATTCGAACTACGACCACCTTGGTGAGAAACCAGTGCCCATTTAGAGCCATTTGAGGGTGTTGAAATACGACAACTCTGAATCATTGGCTTCTGGGACGTTACATTTGAGGGATAACATTTCTACACCCTTTAACGACTATGTCCGGCTCCATGGCTAAATGGTTAGCGTGCCGGCCTTTGGTCACAGGGGTCCCGGGTTCGATTTCCGGCAGGGAGACACAATGTTGACACAGGTTATTAATCAAGACTTCACATGCAATAAGTACGTCAGGCTAGGAAAGTGCTCTCCCAATGGCTCTATAGCCCTGATGAGTCTTGGCCTACCAAGCGAACGCTGCTCTGCCCGAAGGCCTGCAGACGAGGGACTGTTCACACCGTCGGTTATCCTAAGAACGGTTTTTCGTGGCTTTTTATCCTCCTCACTACGGCAACCATTCTCTATTAATACTAATCAGAGCGAAAAATGGAAGGGGTCTTGGAAAACGAAGGTATCGGCCAAAGAAAGATACGGGCCACGAAGGACGTGAAAGTGAACGATTCCCTAGGATTCGCAAACCTAAATTGCAAGCGGAGAAGAATTCACCATGGGAGGTCGGATAAGATCAAAGCAAGCAATTAAGCAAGGAAAAGCAATGCCAGGACTCAGCTAAGTGCCCCATGGTCGCCATTCCACGCTCCCAACCTAACAGTCCCTGGAGCTCCTTTTAGTTGCCCCTTACAATAGGCAGCGGATACCTTGGGTGATGCCGGGACAGTTACTTGTATAAGCCATGGTCGTTCCCCTCTTACCCTTCTTCTCACCTCAAATCACCGCAGCACATCTCCTGGCCTAAGAAAGGGAATCACCCGCTAAGAGGTCCACCGTTCCCTAGCAGGGTACGTGATGGCCTTTGGTCCAGAGGATCCTGGGTTCGATTCCCGGCCGGCTCGGGGATTTTAAACTTCATTGGTTAATTCCAATATCTCAGGGGTTGGGTGTGTGTGCCGTCTTCATTATTAGAATTCATTATAGGTAGCACCTCATCCTCATAGACGTGCAGGTAGCCTGTAAGTCGTCAAACCTCTTCACAGGGCACACGCCATTATTAATACTCAAAAGGGCAAATAATTTCGTTCTGGCTGCGAAAATATATCGGTGACGGTAGGCATGCAAATGAAATGTGAAATAAACTTCACACTGGAATCGACGAAATGTTTGACGGCCACATATTACGGCTGCAGGCAACACCACTTGGAAAGTAATTACAAAAAGGAGCGAACTTGCGTGTGTTTTTTGGTACCCTACAGAGGTTTCCAACCCGATGAGGTATGCAAAATACAGGGTACCGGACCACACAAAGGAGTTAAACAATTACCAGTTTCTTACCTGTGACCTTGTCCTGAGCCCTCTCCACCGCTGTGATACGTAACGAATCATATTCTCACACACAAGTCCAACGTGATCATGTGTGATTACTGAAATCTGGCCATAATAATGTGCATTACCATTCCATCTACAACTGTTCATTGTTTCTGCGTCAATAATCAAATTATGAAAATCAAACAACTACTTTAGGCCAATCTACGTAAGCTCCTTTCTTGTCATTCCTTTTGTACCGGTTGGCTCAGTATGCTGAAGCTCTGTAGTCAATGCTACCAATTTTGAATTCAAGACGCACTAAACCATGTTTTTTTTTTTTTTTTTTTTTTTTTTGCTAGTTGCTTTACGTTGCACCGACGCAGATAGGTCTTATGGCGACGATGGGATAGGAAAGGCCTAGGAGTTGGAAGGAAGCGGCCGTACCATAATTAAGGTACAGCCCCAGCATTTGCCTGGTGTGAAAATGGAAAACCACGGAAAACCATCTTCAGGGCTGCCGACAGTGGGATTCGAACCCACTGTCTCTCGGAAGCAAGCTCACAGCACCATGAGATTTAAATCACCCATAAAATACACTCGAAGTAAATTAAATGCTGTATATAAATAAATAGTCCGCCTCTGTGGTGTAGTGGTTAGCGTGATTAGCTGCCACCCCCGGAGGCCCGGGTTCGATTCCCGGCTCTGCCACGAAATTTGAAAAGTGGTACGAGGGCTGGAACGGGGTCCACTCAGCCTCGGGAGGTCAACTGAGTAGAGGTGGGTTCGATTCCCACCTCAGCCATCCTGGAAGTGGTTTTCCGTGGTTTCCCACTTCTCCTCCAGGCGAATGCCGGGATGGTACCTAACTTAAGGCCACGGCCGCTTCCTTCCCTCTTCCTTGCCTATCCCTTCCAATCTTCCCATCCCTCCACAAGGCCCCTGTTCAGCATAGCAGGTGAGGCCGCCTGGGCGAGGTACTGGTCATACTCCCCAGTTGTATCCCCGACCAAAAGTCTGAAGCTCCAGGACACTGCCCTTGAGGCGGCAGAGGTGGGATCCCTCGCTAAGTCCGAGGGAAAAACCGAACCTGGAGGGTAAACAGATGATGATGATGATATAAATAAATAAATAAATAAATAAATAAATAAATAAATAAATAAATAAATAAATAAATGAATAAATAAATTTTGGCCTCACTCTGGACGGTAAGGCGTTGGCCTTCTGAGCTCAAGTTGGCGGGTTTGAGTCCAGCTCAGTTCAGTGGTATCTGAATGTGATCAAATATGTTAGACTTCAGTCGGTAGATCTACCGTAGCCGAAAACCCTATATGTAGTTACTGGGACATAAAACTGACAGCATTAACATGAATTTTTATTCACTTTTATATCTTGAAATTCTTCTACTTTCTTCGTTGCTTGTAGAAACTGTTACGACCTTTGAGCAGGAAGATAATGACATTACAGCTCTCCATACGCCCAATTTCTTCCAGAACATCCTTCGATGGCTACTAATTGTGAGACAATTTATCCTCATCCTTAATTCCAAATTCCACACTCAAAATGGAATGCAATGTCTAAATGTCCATTCTTTTTCCTAGTGTTATGCTTTTACTGGCGAGATCTAGTGTTTACAGTGCACTGTGTCTTCTGGTATGGGCTAGAATAAATTTGTTATTTTCATTGACCTGCCTCAGTCTCATCCTTGGCTGTGAGAATATGAAAGTGACCGAGGTATGAGCGATGCTAATAATACCATTCCTTATGCAGCCAGTTCCTGCTATGAATGGTATGAAAATGTCGCTCATGGGGTCAGTTGATGGATGCATTTCAGTGGGCTTCGCAGATTGATATGTAATAGCAACTTCTCGCCCGGTGAGGAAAGCAACGGGAAACTACCTCACTCATTTGCCTTTATTATATTTCTTCTTCTTCTTCCGCTTCTTTTTCACATATCTTGGTGCGATCACGAGTGCGAACTGTGCCATAAATGTGGACTTCGTCCTGTTTTATGGGCGAATGCCCTTCCAACTTTATGTGGAGGAATATATTCACTAATACCTGTTTCTGTGGTGGTTGGTATACTGGGATATTATTAGTTTTAAAATAACAGTATTAAGATAATGTGAGAGTAATACACTGTAAGTGGGGCAAAGGAAACATGTTGTGTGCAACAAATAAATTAATCAACATCGAAGGCTCTCAACTTAGCAAATGTTTAGAAGTACCGGTGACAAGAAAGTAACATTGTATTGTAAAGGCCAGACCATCCAGCAGTCTCAATTATTCTCGCAGATGGAAGCGATGGCCAGAGGTAATTTATTCACTAGAAATAACAGAAAATAACCTCTTCAATTTCGGTGGTAAATGTAAATTCAGAATCGAGAACACACCGAGAAAATAACTCATCGCGCGCCATCTCTCTGCTGTGTTTCAAAAAAAGACAATATTGGACAGTATTAGAGATAACAGGCTACTCATCCTACTGCCAGAGAGGCTTTCATTTTACGTACAACTGCACTTGGCAGGCCTTCATTGCCTCATGACACGGCACCGCGCATCAAGCTCACTGAGACAAACGACTTGGTATACCAGGTCAATTGCCAAGAGGAATTTCGAAGTAATTGGTTTAACAAGTAGATATTCAAGGCTATTCCTTCAATTCATCAAGATACAATTCACCATTTCTAACTTCTAAAGTATGCAAATCACTATTCCTAAAACCATAACAAAATATAATTGAATGTTTGATAGCATCAGTTGGTAGAATGAACTCGAGCGAGTTGTTAAATAACATTTTGATTTGATTGAATGACCCACTGTAGTTCAACCACCTGAAACCTCGCGCCTCGTCTGATTTAGTCAAGATGTCGATCGAATTTCCTAATAGAAGGTTGATAAATTATTACGTACTTATACTGACATCAAAGCTTTAATAATAATAATAATAATAATAATAATAATAATAATAATAATAATAATAATAATAATAATAATAATAATAATAATAATAATAATAATAATAATTGTACCGGGCGGTACACCTCCACGCCGCTAATTCAAACTTTGCGCCAGATGAAAATCCTCTGCTGGAGGAATTCCGAACTTTATCTCATGTATTAATTTTCAAGTTACCCAGAAGATGTCACTACTTGGAACTTTTGAAGTTTCTGAACTGGGTCGTTTTCGACGTATTTTTGTTTTGCTTGTAGTAAGAAGTGTGAACTTTCTCTTCTAGAGGACACTACTGAAGAACTACCATGGTGCACCCTAGTGCGAAGTGAAAGAACTGTTTTTTGGAGAAATTTTTATTTCAAAAGTTTGTTTCTTGTTAAATTTCTTTCTGGTATTAAGTTGGCTGTATACCCCATTCTTCCCCCTTGTTTTGAATTTAGCCAATCCCGAATTTCTTTAATTAATTTATGACCAATAAGGTGTTTCTTCTTCAAATTGGATATGCTGCTTAACCCTAACCAATAAATGATTGTGGGCGGGTGTTTTCTTTCTTGAAACGCCTCGAACTTTCCGCGAGAGTATATAAACTGCTGATTTTAGGGTCTCGGCGCCACTTCTGTACCATCTTTCAGTGTGTAAAGTACCTAGCAGGGGGCGGGAAGCGCCTCTTTCTTCGGGCAGCAGTTCAACAACAAGGTAATGGCCGTTTAATAACCTCTTCTTACCGGGCGAGTTGGCCGTGCGCGTAGAGGCGCGCGGCTGTGAGCTTGCATCCGGGAGATAGTAGGTTCGAATCCCACTATCGGCAGCCCTGAAAATGGTTTTCCGTGGTTTCCCATTTTCACACCAGGCAAATGCTGGGGCTGTACCTTAATTAAGGCCACGGCCGCTTCCTTCCAACTCCTAGGCCTTTCCTATCCTATCGTCGCCATAAGACCTATCTGTGTCGGTGCGACGTAAAGCCCGCTAGCAAAATAATAACCTCTTTTCTTGCTAGCTCAGCAGTTTAACTCTCGGGGCGGGTCCGAAGTTTTTCCACCATGTAACTTTTCCCTAAAATGTAAAGACTCTTTGTATCTATTCTCTTGTAAGCTACATATTGGGATAGAGAGTGCTTAACCCTCTCGAGCTCCCACTCATATTGTTTTGAGGTGAACTTATTTTCACAACCAATTCTTCTTTAACGTAATATAAATTGTTTCTTTCTAAAGTCACTCTTTAGTATGGGATTAGCCCTTGCATCTGTGGCCTAGAGCCAGATTAGGTTTTAAAACAAAATGTATTAGGAGTGCAGTTCGCCTCCTCTCACATTGGTATTTTAGAGGCCATGTAATTATCCTTTTCTCGCTTAATAGGCCTCAGTAGGTTGGGTATTTTACCCCTGTGTTTACGTCCTTAGTGGACAGCTTGAAGGTCGAGTTAGGTGTGGCCTTTTGATAGGCTTAAAACTTTGAGAGCGGATCGCTCTTTTGAAATTTGTTTCTGCGTGCCTCTAGGAGGTCTTACTGTGTAATTTGGAGCAAGTGCTCCTGGGCATGATTGGGGTTTTCTGCCCCTTTGTTAAACCTTATGTACATGTAAGCTTGGGCTAACTGCTCAAGAATTGTGAGTTCGGGGCTCGAAGCCCAAAGCCTGTAAATACGGTTGTTGCTCTTTTGTTGCCTTGCTACTCTGTACCTTCCATGCTTGTTATTTCTTGATTTTGAAAAGAGAATATAACCTTGTTAAATTTTACATTAACTTTAATTTCGTAGTTTGAGACCCGTTCACCCCCGCACCTTCTTTCACCTCTACCTACCACAAAAAAAGCGGTAACAATAATAATAATAATAAAAACAATAATTGTACCGAGCGGTACACCTCCACGCCGCCAATTCAAATGTTGCGCCAATTGAAACTCCTCTACAGGAGAAAGCCTGAACTTTAAAAAACTGTATTAACTCAACAGTTTCTCCGAAGATGGCTCTGTGTGAATTTTGATGTGTTTTGGTTCGTAATTGATCAAGAAGTGTGGACGTTCTCTAATAGATGTCTCTACAAAAACTATGGTAATACATTCTGGTGTAATGGAATGAACTTTCCTGAAGAAATTTAGTATTCATAAGTTGTGTTTTTACTGTATTTTGTTCTGTTATCTTTGGGTTGGCAACATTAATTATTTCTATCCGCCTGTTTTAAATTTAGCCAATCCCAAATTTCGTTAATTTATTTCCAACCAATCATGTATGTCTTCTTCGACATAGATATGTTGCTCTAAGCTATCCAATAAAAGCGAAAGGGTGTGTCTACTCATTCCTGAAAGGTCTCGAATTTTCCACGAGGGTATAAAAACTGCTGATTTTCTTGTCTCGGTGCCCCTGATATAACATCTAATTCAGTGTGTGAATATGTAGCAGGGGGCGGGACGCGCCTCCAAGCAGAAGTTCTTCAACAAGGTAATGGCCTGTTAACATCTTTATTTCTTGCTAGCTCAGCAGTTTAACTCTCGGAGAGGGTTCGAATCCTTTAATATGTAACCCATCTCTTTAAAATGTAAATTCCTTTTCTGTCTAAGTAAAATCTACAAATATCTTTTACTGTAAAGCGGTGATAGAGAGTGCTTCACCCTCTCGAGCTCCCCTTCATTTTTGAAATTAAGGTGACCACGTTTCCGTAACCGTTTCTTCTCTTCCTTAATGTATTAAAGTTTTCTCATACGGGTCACCTCTCGAGCTTGGGATTAGCCCCTGTATTATCGGCCTAGCGCCACATAGGTTTTTAAACAAAAAACTTTAGTGTAGGAGTGCAAGTAATCGCCTCCATTCAATTTTGTATTTTGGGCCATTTATTTAACTCGTTTTGTTTTCCTTCCTGTGAAAGCCCAGTAGATTTGGTACGTGGTACCCCTGTACCATTATATTTGTGCCTTGAGGGCAATTTGGAGTGAAGTTCGTTGTGGCCTTTGATAGGCTTGTAAAATTGAGAGCGGGTCTGCTCTTTCCTAAATTTGATCTCTGCGTGCCTCTAGGAGGCTTAACATTGTAATTAGGAGCAAGTGCTCCTTGGCATGATGGGGTTTTCTGCCCCTTTGTTCTATCTTTTACCCTGGGTAAAGTTGGGCTAATAGCTCAAGATTTGTGATTGTGGGGCTCGAAGCCCAGACCTTGTAATTATCCCCTAACACTTGTAATTTCTTTGTATTTGATTTTGGCTTGTTGTTGACTTGTTAAGTTTTCAAATTCTATGTTACCATTGTTAAGTTTCGAAAATATAACCTTTGTTAAAGTTTTAAATTAACTTTAATTTTGTAGTTGAGACCTATTCCAGCCCGCACCTTCTTTCACCTCTAACTACCACGGATATCTCCGTAACAATAATAATAATGACCATATCAACAAAGTCAATGAAAAATGTATTAAATTAATAAACGCATTATCAAAATCGGCAAGAATAAGATGGGGTCTAAAACACCAGGCTTTGGAAATAATATATAAAGGAGCAATATTACCAATGCTGATATAGCTGCACCGATCTGGATAGAATCGCTGGAAAAGAAATGCAATCTGATTAAATACGTGAGAGTGCAAAGACTTATTCTATCGAGAATAGCAAGATCGTACCGTACTGTATCTCATGAGGCACTGTGCATCATCACAGGAATTACTCCAATAGATATCAAGGCTAGAGAGGTTGTTACTCTATACAATATCAAATCAGGCAAAACAACTATGAATTATGTCATTGATCACACAGAAAAACCTATGAGATGGCTCCACCCAGCCAAGTTTCCTGGTACCGAAGATCCAAGAATAGCATTAAATGAATATATCCCATGGAAAATTTACACAGATGGAAGCAAAAGTGAAGAAGGAGTGGGAGCTGGCATAGCTATATACAGATCTCATGAATTAAGAGATCAATTGAAATTTAAATTGCAAGACAACTGTTCGAATAATCAGGCGGAGCAATTAGCCATATTAAAATCTCTGGAATTCTTAGTAACTACTAGGACAGAGGATGATGAAGATAAGAAAGCAATTATTTACACAGATAGTAAGATAGCAATTGACTCCATTGCGGACTTCAGAAATCATAACCAACTGATTGAGAATATAAGAAAGACTACAGCTATTCTAAAAAGAAATAATTGGAGAATAAAATTTGAATGGGTTAAGGCACATATAGGAGTTGAAGGCAATGAACTGGCTGATAAAATTGCAAAGGAGGCTGCAAAATTAAGTGAAATCTGTTTCGATAGAATACCCATCTCTACATTAAAGAAAAATCTCAGAGAAGAATCAGTTCATGAATGGCAGCAAAAATGGGAACAAACTTCAAAAGGCACACTTACAAAGGAATTCTTTCCAACAGTTGCAGGCAGATTAAAATCCAAAATCAACTTAACACCAAATATGAGTACAATACTGACTGGACATGGAAATATTGCTTCGTACTTATGCAGACTTAAAATTATACGTAACTCCGAGTGTTCCTGTAACAGCAGCCCTCAGACAATAGATCATATAATTTTCGAGTGCAGTGAAGTGAAAAATATTAGGCAATTCTTGATAAATAGTGTTAATAGAGGTGATAATTGGCCAGTGCAGAAATCTGTGCTATTAAAAAAGTATTTCAAGGAATTTTCCAAATTTGTTAATGCTCTGGACTTTCAAGCTCTCAGGAAAAAGGAAGACTGATATCGATTGATATTGGTAAGATTAACAGTCATCTAGAAATTTAATTATTCAAATGTAATTTATGTTTGTGCATTTGTAAGGAAATGTATTGTAAGTGCATGTAGTACTACTCATGTAGTGGAGCATGCAGAGAGTATGTACAGTAAATGAAAAAAATAAAATAAAATAATATAATAATAATAATAATAATAATAATAATAATAATAATAATAATAATAATAATAAAGTAGTACAGTCGTAACTCGATATCTCGAACCCCCATTGCTCGAATTTTCAGTATCTCGAAGTAACTTCAATTTCGCGGCTATTTGTCCTATTCTTCACGTGTATTTATTTCTCTACTACTCGAAATTCGGTTACACGAATTTCTCGATTTCTCGAAGCAAACATTTCCTCCCCTGAAGCAAAAAATACTCTGTAACTCGAATTTTGTGCAACAAAAACTGTACAGTTCGGCATTTATTGTTTGTGAGGAACAGTTAACAAGTAAAGAAAGGTTTACAGTAGGGGCAAAAGATCTTTCTAGGTCGACGCCCCGAACAAATAGTATTTTTATTCTAAAAAAAATGTGTACGGTGATGCAGGGAGCTAATATGACGGGAAACAAAAAACTAAAACTTCTAGTCATCGGAAAATCTTTAATTATGGTCTACTAAAAAGTTATTATAATAAATAATTAAAGTGATACTCGTTGGCTGAATGGTCAGCGTACTGCCCTTCGGTTCAGAGGGTCCCGGGTTCGATTCTCGGCCGGGTCGGAGATTTTAATCTTCATTGGTTAATTCCATTGGCCCGGGGGCTGGGTGTTTGTGCTGTCCCCAACATCCCTGCAACTCACACACCACACAGAACACTATCCTCCACCACAATAACACGCAGTTACCTTCACATGGCAGATGCCACCCACCCTCATTGGAGGGTCTGCCTTACAAGGGCTGCACTCGGCTAGAAATAGCCACACGAAATTATATTATTAAAGTGAGTTTGTTTATTTTTAAATACAGTTCAAAATAATGTATTCAGTATAAGCCCGTAGATACATATGATTTAATTATGTGCTATACATGCTCAAAACTGTATTCTCTATACCACGAATTTTCGATAACTCAAAATAAAATTTAGCACCCGAGGTGATTCGAGATATCGTGGTTCCACTGTACCAGTAATCTGACTCCTTGCCCTCCGAAGAGGTCTGGTGCAGGTCTATCGAGCTGACGCCGAATAGGCGACCTGCGCGTCTATGAGGATGGGGCCCAACCTACGATGAATTCGGCACACACACCCAGCCCCCGAGCCACCGGAATTAATCAATGAAGGTTAAAATCTCTGTCCCGGCCGGGAATTGAACCCGGGATCCACTGGACCAAAGGCCAGCATGTTAACCATTCAGCCATGGAGCCGGACCTTGGCCGGATGGTCAGCGTAGCAGGATCTCAGAGCCGGAAATTTTAGTCGCGCCTCGTAAATTCATCTGGCTCGGGGACAGGGTGTTTGTGATCGTATTAATACGTAACTCTTGATCTTTATTTATTTCTTAATCTGTTTACCCTCCAGGGTTGGCTTTTTCTCTCGGAATCAGCGAGCGATCCACCTCTACCGCCTCAAGCGCAGTGTCCTGGAGAGTGAGACTTTGGGTAGGAGATAAACTGGGGAAGTGGACCAGTACCTCACCCAGGCGGCCTCATCTGCTATGCTGAACAGGGGCCTTGCGGAGGGATGGAAAGATTGGACGGGATAGACAAGGAAGAGGGAAAGAAACGGCCGTGGCCTTAAGTTAGGTACTATCCTGGCATTTCTCTGGAGAAGTGGGAAACACGGAAAACCACTTCGAGGATGGCTGAGGTAGGAGTCGACCCCCAACCCCTTTACTCAGTTGACCTCTCGAGGCTGAGTGGATCCCGTTCCAGCCCTCGTACCACTTTTCAAATTTAATGGTAGAGCCGGGAATCGAAACCAGGCATCCGGGGGTGGCAGCTAATCACGCCAACCACTACACCACAGAGGCGGACTACTACATTAATTTCACCGATTAAAATAGCCTATTTCTTTTACGTGCCAGCAAATCTACCGACACGAGGCTGACGTATCTGAGCACCTTCAAGTACCACCGGACTGATGCAGGATCGAACCTGCCGAGTTGCGGTCAGAAGGGCAGCGCTTCAACCGTCTTAGCCACTCAGCCCGGCAATAGATAATGAGACATAGGGTCTATAGACAACATTGCTAGTAATGTAATAATTTTGCCTTATGTTGTAAGTAAAGATAAATATAATCGTATAGTGTTTGTACTATTTAACCAGTTCACATATCTAGGATCACACTACAAGTCTCCGGACGACCTTCTCAGTACACATAAAGAAGAGATTAGCTGCTGCACTTAGAAGCATAAGTGAAATCAGACATCTGCAAAGAATGTCACTGGGGATGGCCATGAAACTTTTCCAAGTCAAAGTGCTACCAACGCTCACATACGGATTAGAAGTAATATGGGTGTTCCTATCATGTAAACAGCTACGAGAATTGGAAACCATGAAACCGAGATACCTTAAGAGAGTCCTACGGGTATATAAATTCACCCGATACTGGTACGTATATGATTTAGCATGGGAAACCTTCCTGATAGAGGATTTAAGACTACAGTTGCCTCTACAGCAAACTCCGGCATACGAGGAACTGTTACGAGAACTACGAGAGAAAAGGGACTCGATCAAGGTAAGCTTTTAGAGTACGGACGCACTGATAAATAAGGATTGGATGAAAGAGGAATATGAGTTGAGACATTTGGTGACACGCTTTGCAATTCGCGGCTTTCATCACCGTATCTGCCCCAAGAAATTCTACCACCAGGTCAGCTAGGACTGTGTATGTGTATTGTGCAATGAGCAGTGTGATACATATCACGTAATGAAGTGCAAGAAGAGAACGGTCTCTCTGAATCAATTTTGCTCTGAATAAAGTTCTCCTTGAGTGAATTGTAATTTACTTGATGTAACATGCAAATTTTGCACATTGTGCGCAATAAAAGTTATTGTTATTTGCATTACAGTATTTAAAAATAATGCAGAAAAGTAAATGTTCATAATGTTGTACGATTAAAGGTAGCATGGAGTAGCAAAGCTCTCAGCATTGGGGAGTGTCCCACAGTCAGCTTCAGGAAAAATGGTCACATTTTAATGTGTTGCTAAATATCCAGAGCTGTGAAGCAGTTCACGTGGAGTCCAGGCAGGTAACAACAGGCCGTGTTCCGTTCCGTGCAGGTTGAAGAACAAACCAGGGTGGGACTGGTATTTCCGCCGACAGCTGCTCTACCAGGTTGGAACGCTAATACCTTCACTTGGTAGACGAACGAACAAAGATACAGAGAATGCTATTATCCAAAAACATATTATTTAAAGCGAGCAAGCAAGCTTGTAGTTTTACGTGATGTTGATATTGTCATGTACGCGCAGCACCTCCAGTTTTTAGCGCGTTCCGAAGCACAGGAACGTCAAGTTTCACTGAAAAAAGTCGCACTTGTATTGACAGGGATTCGAACCGAGGTCGCCTCGGTGAGAAGCGAGTGGCGATGTAACACGGCAATAACGCCCAACAACTATCATGAAGGGAATACTGAGATGACTGGGTCACGTTCAAGGGATAGAAAATGTACAATCTTCAGAAGGCTTTGAAGGGAGAGTGAGCTGAGTGGTTCAGACGGTAGAAGTTGAGAGGTCTGATCGCGGCATAGCCCGAAGGACAAAAAAAAGTGCTCAAATATGCCAAACAAGTGAGCTACATTTTATAAGTATGTAAAAGAACTCCTACGGGACACAACTCCGGCACGTCGGTGTCTCCGAAAACCGTAAAAATAGTTAGTCAGACGTAAATTATTATTATTATTATTATTATTATTATTATTATTATTATTAATGTCCGACTCACTGGCTGAATGACCAGCGTTGAGGCCTTCGGTTCAGAGGGTCCTGGGTTCGATTTCCGGCCGGGTCAGGGATTTTAATCTCATGTGATTAATTCTTCTGGATCGGGGACTGGATGTTTGTGTTTGTCCCAACATTCTTCACATTAAGACAACACACCACACTCAACCACCTGAAAGTGATAACATTCCTCCATGTAGGGCTGGCGCCAGGAAGGTCATACGGTCGTAAAACAGGGCCAGATCCATTTGTGCGACACAGTTCGCACCCGCGATCCCACAGGCGTGGGAAAAGTGGAAGAAAAAAAATATTATTATTATGAGAAATGAAGTCTTCTGACCCCTCCTTGGCAGATTCGATCCTGGCTCAATCCGGTGGTATTTGAAGGTGCTCAAATACGTCGGCCTCGTGTCAGTAGATTTATTGGCAGGAAAAAGAACTCCGCGGGACAAAATTCCGGCACCGTGGCGTCTCCAGAAACCATAAAAGTAGTTAGTGGAACGTAATGCCAACATTATTATTATTATTATTTTAATATTGAAAACATTTCTTAGCAGACAAAGTAAGGGTCTCATTCTACGAAAAACGTAAAATGAAGCAATTTCCTCAATTGTGCCGAAAGTTGAAATTCTAAACGGCCCGGAAAGGTTTCAAACTGTGTCTTGGATAGATCTATTAAAAAAAAAAGAAGGAAAAGTCCTCTCAGTTTTAATTACTGCGTTTATGGGGTGAAAGTTCCTTTTGGGGATCTTTTTTTTTGCTATTGGCTTTACGTCGCACCGACAGATAGGTCTTATGGCAACGATGGGACAGGAGAGGGCTAGGAGTGGGAAGGAAGCGTCCGTGGCCTTAATTAAGGTACAGCCCCAGCATTTGCCTGGTGTGAAAATGGGAAACCACGGAAAATCATCTTCAGGGCTGCCGACAGTGGGGTTCGAACCCGCTATCTCCCGAATACTGGATACTGGCCGCTATCGACCTCGGTTTGGGGATCATTGTATGTATCTAGGTGTTAATATAAGGAAAGATCTTCGTTGGGGTAATCACATAAATGGGATTGTAAATTATGTATACAGATTTCTGCACATGATTATGACGGTGTTTAGGGGTTGTAGTAAGGATGTAAAGGAGAGGGCTTATAAGTCTCTGGCAAGACCCAAACTAGTAGAGTATGGTTCCAGTTTATGGGACCCTCACCAGGATTACCTGATTCAAGAACTGGAAAAAATACAAAGAAAAGCAGCTCGATTTGTTCTGGATGATTTCCGACAAAACAGTAGCGTTACAAAAATGTTGCAAAGTTTGGGCTGGGAAGCTCGACTGAGTGGTATGTTCCGAGCTGTCAGAGGAGAAATGGCGTGGAATGACATTAGTAGACAAATAAGTTTAAGTGGTGTCTTTTAAAGTAAGAAAGATCACAATATGAAAATAAGCGTGGAATACAAGAGGACAAATTGGGGCAAATATTCATTTATAGGAAGGGGAGTTAGGGATTGGAATAACTTACCAAGGGAGATGTTCAATAAATTTCAAATGTCACTGAAATCATTTAAGAAAAGGCTAGAAAAACAACAGATACGGAATCTGCCACTTGGGCGACTGCCCTAAATGCAGATCAGTATTGATTGATTGATTTCTTTTTGATTCAAATCCTAGCCAAATTAACTTATTTACATTAGTAATTCTGTAATGTAGTCCTTGGTTCAATACCCTCATGCGTTTTCTGAGATTTTCGAAAAAATGCCCACACCGGATGTAGTTATAAGGGCTTAACTGAAACTTTGAATTGTCACATTAGCGCTCGTAGTGATGCATAAGTGAAACAATGTAATGAATCACATTAGCATTCGTAGTGGTAGAAAAATGTAAACTGCTAATCTAATCGACCGGATAATTTTTATGAATAAATAAAGTAGGCCTATATAATTCCAACATTGTGTTGCTGCCTGAAGGACTAGAAGTGTGGATTTTAATAATAATAATAATAATAATAATAATAATAATAATAATAATAATAATAATAATAATAATAATAATACAAAAGTTGGCATTACGTTCCACTAACTACTTTTTCGGTTTCTAGAGACGCCATGGTGCCGGAATTTTGTCCTGCGGAGTTCTTTTTCGTGGCATTAAATCTACCGACACGAGGCTGACGATTTGAGCACCTTCAAATACCACTGGACTGAGCCAGGATCGAACCTGACAAGTAGGGGTCAGAAGGCCAGTGCCTCAACTGTCTGAACCACTCAGTCCAGCAATACTTTTTTGTGGTTCTATAAAGGCGACTGATGTACCCTTGACTCGATCCGAGGTCATCAGTCTCCACTGAAGGCAGATGAAATCAACTGCGAAGGTAATCAACTGATCACTGAGCCCTGCCTTATGTAAACCCTCCACCCCCACGCTTTTCCGAGCTCTGACGACATCTTTGGAACATCGGGGACGTATTTCTTACCCGGCGGTCATATACTCTTTAAGTTGGGTGGTGGAGAGGGAAGGAGGTGTCCTGTATTTTAATGGTCTGATCTGCAATCTGGTAATTTGTATATAACACAAGCATCCAACAATTTCTGATTTTGTACCTCTAAATTCATGTTGTTCGAATGTTTCGGACTTTTCCTTCGGAATTGTGGGACACGCTTGCTGGAATTTTAGTTTTATCAAATGGCATTTCTTGGTTTGTGTCTGAGGAGTGCTCGGTTGCAGCTGAAATTTCTGTGTCTTAGTTATTATTAGAGCGAGGTTTTATATGCACTAAAATTACTCAAAATAGACAGGCAAACTTGGCACTAAAATGGCAAATATAGGCACTGAAAAAAACCAAATATATGGTATCCTTAGCATTTAAGATTACTCTCAGCATATGTGAATCATGCCACTTCGTTCTCAGCTCAAGGTTTTACGCCAAGGGACAAGCGGTTACCAAAATCAGGAAAAGGTCATTATTATTATTATTATTATTATTATTATTATTATTATTATTATTATTATTATTATTATTATTATTATTATTTCTTTCTTTCTTAATCCGTTTACCTTCCACGGTTGTTTTTTCCCTCGGACTCAGCGAAAGATCCCACCTCTACCACCTCAAAGGCAGTATCCTGGAGCGTGAGATTCTGGGTGGGGGAATACAACTGGGAAAGATGACCAGTACCTCGCCCAGCACCTGCTATGCTGAACAGGGCCTTGTGGAAAAATGGGAAGATTGGAAGGGACAGAGAAGGAAGAGGGAAAGAAAGCGGCCGTGGCCTTAAGTTTGGTACCATCCCGGCATTTGCCTGGAGGAGAAGTGGAAAACAACGAAAAACCATTTCGAGGATGGCTGAGGGGGGAATCGAAACCCCTCCCCCCTTCTACTCAATTGACCTCCCGAAGCTTAGTGGACTCCGTTCCAGCCCTCATAACACTTTTTAAATTTCGTGGCAGAGCTGGGAATCGAATCCGGGCGTCCGGGGGTGGCAGCTAATCACACTAACCACTACACCACGAAGACGGACATTATTAATAATAATGATACAAATGAAGACACTGTTATTTCTTCCAGACAATAATTCTGTCAACAGGACACTTCAAATGTATCTTAGCACGTTACAATGGACAACAGATATTGTTCCAAATTTTGAACAATAAAACTTTGCGTGTTGTCGGCTAATATATTTTTACATTGAGAAGACCTTTCCACTTCACATGATATAAGAGGACAGTATGTAAGAGCAGCTAGCTCTGCTGGGGTGAAACCTGGTACTGCTGCTTCGTGTTTTCCTTCCAGAACAGCAGCAATGGCCAAAGCATCCTTCCAACCGGAATTCTTTTGCATTATGCTGTGAAATTTGGCACTGATCTCAACTCCCGTAGTTCTATTAAGGTTAGCATTGGTCGCCTCCACCTCAAGAACAATCCCTGCAGCCTTCACAAGAGATAATTTTCTCTCTTCCAGTTGCTTTATTTTGGAAGGTAGCTTCCAAACTTGTAACAAATGTACGTGAGACCGCTCAAAATCTTTGGGTTGGCCAGTGCAGGGTGCTGAGTCAAGGCCAGCTTACTTCAAGCAGAATCAGAGGACAGAAATAATGCTGTTGTCCTTTAACCACATTTAACTGCCTGTCTTTGGTACCTATTTGCAAAGAATGTCTGCTTTCAGCGGTTATCTGGTAAAGAAAACAAACAAGGTAGAGAAGGGTGGAAAACTACAATTTAACAACTTAATATTTGTCGTTTTAGGTACTTAACATGCAACTATCTTCAAAATAGGCGTTAAGGTACAAAATAGGCGCTGTAAAACCCATGTAGGCTTCTTTCCTTCAAAAATCGATTGAAAAAGATTTTAGACCTATGAGCGTACAATTTTGGGTTCAGGATTCAAATAGGCATTTATGGCGAAATGCTCGCCTCAATTATTATTATTATTATTATTATTATTATTATTATTATTAAATGGGAGATAGATAAGAGGTCGTGGTAGTTGGCGGACACTGAAGCACATCCGCGGGCTACTGGTGTGAAGAGATGGCGGAAGCATGCAGAGGCCGAGTTTCTTAGAGTACAGTAATATAAAATAGCAAATGCAACATTTAAAAATGGATACAAATATTGGAGCACACGTGAATGAAAGGTCAGACTACTCTACCTCCCACGAGACGGTATTTTTACGAAACCCTGCAATTTAAAACATGTGCATCACAATAACGCTATTAAAATACTCGAAAAAAATTCCAGCAAGGTAATGATGCTATTATGCATGAACCTATCGACGTAAAAATATAAAATATTCATTACTGGAAAGAGAGATAATAATTACAGTTAAATTCCCCTGGAACATTTTTTAAATATTTGTTTTTTATGTTCATTAGAGAGTTTCCATTACAAACCCTAATAACCTGAAATAAAATCACACTACAAGAGAATATTGATCTACACAATTATCGGCATGGACTCGTTGCATCGCATACCCAAGAAGGCACGGACATGTGGAATGCAGGAGGACTAGTATCAAGTATAATAAGTGGAAGAACAAAAGGGATCATCATCATCATCTAGGCTCGTTCAGTCTACATATTCAGCTGGTCGCTTCACTTTTTCAAGAGTCTTTCTGTTTATTTAAGTCTTGAGGTAGGGACTGATATCAAGTAGGCGCAATCGTTAAAAGTCAGGATTCAATCAGTCAATCAATACTGATCTTCATTTAGGGCAGTCGCCCAGGTGGCAGATTCCCTTTTGTTGTTTTCCTAGCCTTTTCCTAAATGATTTCAAAGAAACTGGAAATTTCTTGAACATCTCCCTTGGTAAGTTATTCCAATCCCTAACTCCCCTTCCTATAAATGAATATTTGCCCTAGTTTGTCCTCTTCATATTGTGATCTTTCCTACTTTTATAAATACTGACGGCCCCACTGTCCATACAACGAGTAAATCCTACCCTATGATGTGATGGGCAAGGACGAATACCTGGCACCTCAAAACTGGATCCTCTCGGCTAAAGGTTGGCAGCCCCCTATATACCTGTATTCTTTTTCTTCTATTTTCGTTTCGATCAGCTATGGACCACGCTATTTCAACTATTTTCTGTCTTCAGCTTTAAGGCCCCATTCACAATGCAAACGTAACCGTAAACTTAACGACGTAACGTAACCGTAAAATTAACGTAAAATTTGTGGTATTCACAATGGAGGAACGTAACATTAACGTAAAGAGTACACAGCAGCCAATCAAAACACTGCCATGTTATTTAGCACGGAAGTCGGGTTTTGGGCTATATCGCAGTTTTATATTTCAGTAGCTCAATGGAATCAAACAACGTGGTAGCGGAATTCATATTACTTCAAACATCTATTGCTTTGCGCCTGGGAGCTGTGTAGGCCCACGGTACCTAAAAAGGCGATCTAAACAACGGTGCAGAAAATGGGTTCATCTCTTGAATCAAAGAAGGTTATCTCAGGGCGATTTCTGTAGGCCTAATCTACTGTAAGAAATATAATAATAATAATAATGTCATTTGTTTTACGTCCCACTAACTACTTTTTAATGTCTTCGGAGACGCCGAGGTGCCGGAATTTAGTCCCGCAGGAGTTCTTTAACGTGCCAGTAATCTACCGACACGGGGCTGTCGTATTTGAACACCTTCAAATACCACCGGACTGAGCTAGGATCGAACCTGCCAAGTTGGGGTTAGACGGCCAGCGCCTTAACCGTCTGAGCCACTCAGCCCGGCACTGTAAGAAATGACCCTCATCAGTTTGTTTTGGACATGCGATTGAAATCTGAACTGTTTGCTTTTCTTACAATTTGCTTCCCCTTTTCTAATAAAAATAAATGTAAGGTCTCCTTTACCGACATCTACGAGTATGACCCTGTCTATCACACCCCGATGAGATGTTTGGATCTATTTGTTTGGATGATGTCGTTTTCGTAAACTAGTAGTCCGTCATAATGTTAAGAAATATACAGGGACACTGTTTTATTTATGACAGGGATTGTCTCTCGTCCGTTCGCCAGCGCTGCGAGCTTGTCTCCCGCCATTTACCGTCAGATTTCATTGCTACACGATATCTATTTCCACCTATTATTTTTCGGTACAGCGTATTTGCAATTCGTTTTCCTTCTATCATACATAGCCTATACACAAAGATTATTTTGAAAGAGAATTACAAGTGTTTCGTCGAAAGAAGTCATTATATCGTGCACAACAGATAATGTTTACCTCTGCTCTGATTGGTTGGTTCTTAAAGTTAACGTAAAATTAACCGCAAGGGCTTGGAGTTTGCAATCCCTTAATTTTACGGACTCGCAGTTGAGTTTACGTCGGCGCATTGTGAATGGTTCCATTATATAAGATGGCCGCTAACTTCTAAGTTAACGTTAATTTTAAGTTTACGTTACGTTACGTTTGCACTGTGAATGGGGATTAACACTCGCTCAGTACTCCCGCATCTTTCTTCGGTGAGCTTCCTTCCGTCTTCATTATAGGTTTTGTTCGAAAACTCTGTAGACCTTCAAGTTTCTTCTTTAAAGGGTCAGGTTTCAAGACGTCATCGCGTAAGATTCCCAGTTCTTGTAAATCCTTTTCCACCTCGGCGAACCAGACTCCCTTTAGTTTTCTTATTCAGAAAGTAGGCAAAGATTCGAGTGGACCATCTTTCTGGTCTCATTCGTCGTAAGTGACCATAGAAAGAAACCCTTCTTCTCCTAATAGTATCTGTTATTTTCTCCATATGCTTATACATTTCTTACCGAGCTTGATAGTTGCAGTCGCTTAAGTGCGGCCAGTATCCAGTAATCGGGAGATAGTGGGTTCGAACCCCACTGTCGGCAGCCCTGAAGATGGTTTTCCGTGGTTTCCCATTTTCACACCAGGCAAGTGTCGGAGCTGTGCCTTAATTAAGGCCACGGCCGCTTCCTTCCCATTCCTAGGCCTTTCCTGTCCCATCGTCCTCATACGACCTATCTGTGTCGGTGCGACGTAAAGCAAATAGCAATATATATATATATATATATACAGCCGTCGTATACAGATAATTAATGTTATTGGTTTTAGTGCCACTAACTAATTTTACGGTTTTGAAAAACGTCGATAAACTGCAAATCTGTCCCGCCAGATGTATTTTATGTGTCGGTAGATTCACCTGCGAACGCTAGCCAATTTGAGCACATTGAAATATTATCGGACTGAGACAGGATCGAACCCACCAACTACGGCTCGGAAAGCCAGCGCTCTATTTTCTGAGCCACGCAGCCCGGCTAAACATACAGAAAGAATACAAATAATATATATAATTATATTGATTTATATAATATATAAATAATTCTATTTATTTATTTATCGCCACAGTTAATGCAGTGAGTTACGGTATCCGAAGAAGTGATCACATCAATAATGGCGCTAAGTTTAACACAAACGACTCTCCACCGTTTTCATCTTACAGACCATAAAATCACGTCTTTATAGAGCGAGAATTCATTATGACCTTAATCATAGCTCCACTTTCATTCTACTAATAACAAAGTTAATGTTTGAAGAGAACTTGATGACTTACCCTTGAGAACAGAGGTGAGGACTGGGGTCAAATAGCATTCCACCCACCTGCAAACAAACAAAAAATACAGTGTTAATGCACGGTTACAATCCTTTATGATTACAGGACGCTAGCATGGAAAGGTCGATAATGCATACATTATATATATCACTACTATGACACACACACACAAGCAAACCGGGGTAGATCTGATCTAAACATGGTGTACGCAGAACATTAGTAACGATAGGAAAAGTTACTGTTCTACAGGCTTTCACAAACATTACTATAAAGACAGGATAAAATTCGTTTAAAATCGTATTTTTTGTCGACAGATGAACGACCAAGAAGAAGAAGAAGAAGAAGAAGAAGAAGAAGAAGAAGAAGAAGCTATTTATATTTGTTGGACATTTATACAGAATGGATAACAACAGGTTAACCAAACAGATCTTCAAATATCTTTGGAACGAGAAGTCAACAACAACGTGGATTCATGAAGTCAAGAAAGATTTGGAAACAAACAGCATACGGGAAGAATAAGAATAAGAATAAGAAGCAACAGGGAGAAAGATTTTTAGAATGAAAGTGTTAAAAATGGAAGGATTCCGAGGTCGCGAGGGAAAGAAAAATGTCTCAAAATAGTCTGAGGAGAAGAAAAGGAGGCACAGTGAGTAGATGAAAGTGTTTTGGAGGAGGAAGAAGGAACAACAAAGGATAAAGCATTGAAATTGTCTCGGAGAAAGATTAATAATAATAATGACCGGTTCACAAAGTAAATATGGAATTTCCTAAAACCAAAGGCATCTACGTTGAGATGGTTCCAAGAGTGTGAGAAAGATCCCAGAGATGTGGGCATTGCAGAGGACAAAATCAACGACAGGAATAGTTTCAGAAGGATGGTGAAACCCTTTACCAGAGGAACGGAAGAAAACGCTGATCGATGGGCTCAAGAGATACTGGCAGGATGTCAAATCCGGCAGACGAACGAGACACATATACTGAAAATGAGATTGGTTGTTAACACACACTAGGCCTTTAGAAAATGAAGGTTCATATCTCTACAAGCGCACTGTCACTTCCAGAGTCCTGCATAAACTGATTTAGACTTGGTCACTTCAACTTCGCAGACATTCGGGACAGTCGCTCACGGCCCAACATTGCAAACAGGCGAACCGGTCTTGCCCCTACCACCAGTTAAGATACAACACCGCGTAGCTATGAGAATTCAGCCAATGGCACGTAAGTCACATGGACAAGTACATACAGAAATCATATGTTTTCCCTTATTAAAAAATTAGTTGAGCTATTCTATTACAGGAAAACAATTCCCAGCACTTCCGAACCATTTTTACAGTTTTGATGTAAAATTTGCACTGTGCCTTTACTATGGTCGTCGGACGAGAAGTCGCGTGCTTGGGGGCGTAAACATGGCTACTGCACATGCGCCAATCTCAAGTCTCAAGGCCTGACAATAAACATTGGTTCCGTCCGCTGTGATTCTTATGAACTAAGGTGCTGCTGTGAAGTTTCAAATTGGCAGTGCAATTGTTCTTTAGTTACTCATTTACTGTAAGTATTGCATAATGCACAGTTGAATAACGAACACGCATCTCTTTCAGAGAGCTCGCACCGTTTATCACGACTAATAATTGCAGCTTAGTATTGTATCTGTTACTCGTGCCGTACCTACAAGCAGCCGCGAATTCTCGTGAGACGCAGATAGTACATCAGGGGGTGAGAATAAGCGGACACCCGCACAGTCCGGGCGTTCAAATTACTTCTGCGGCCTCTTAAGATTCCAGTAATGTGGGAGACAGAATGTAAAAGAATACTGCAGACATTTTACGATCTAGGATGAATGTTTCGAATGTTTAAAATTTCGTATTATTATAAGATGTCTATTACGTGGTTATAGTTCTACAAGGTAGACCTGAACTTTCTAATACGCATGTGCGACCAGAGATATTACATGATTTTCTCCGCCAGGAATCTTGGTCGCCAGTGAGGGCGTACTGGAGAAAGCGAGGACGACACATTGTGTCTTTTCTATGCAATGATGTCCGACTCGTTGGCTGAAAGGTCAGCCTACTGGCCTTCGGTTCAGAGGGTCCCGGGTTCGATTCCCGGCCGGGTCGGGGAATTTAACCTTAATTGGTTAATTCCATTGGCCCGGGGGCTGGGTGTTTGTGCTGTCCCCAACATTCCTGCAATTCACACACCACACATAACACAATCCTCCACCACATTAACACGCAGTTACCTACACATGGCAGATGCCACCCACCCTCATCGGAGGGTCTGCCTTACAAGGGCTGCACTCGGCTAGAAATAGGCACACGAAATTATTTAAAAAAATATTACTATGCAATGATCTGCCGTCCCTTATTTGTGAGGTTTGTTTAAGAAATTAGAGTTAATTTTAGCAACCAGTAGCATATCACATCATCATCATCATCGTCATCGTCGTCGTCGTAAAAAGGCAATGCCTTATTTTTGCAACCAATATTCTCTGTCCTCAGCTCCTTGTTTCATTTCATGATGGGTGTAATAATGAAGACTCAGTGCCAAGCCTTGAAGGAATTTTTTCCTCGGTCATTCTTCGGCCTTTCTTCCCCGTGATTTTTCCTTCCAGCAGATTGGTAAGAAAGGCATTATGTCGCAAGGTGTGACCAGTGAATTTAGCTCTTCTTGTATGTATCGTTAGCATCAGTTCTCTATTCCCTTGAATTTCTTGCAGAACGCTTTTGTTTGTACTTTTCTCAATCCATTTGATCCTTAGCATTCGTCTCCAGACCCGCATCTCAAACACTTCCAGTCGTTTCCGATCCTGATCTCTGATTGTCCAAGATTCACAGCCATACAATAGCACACTCCATACAAAAGAAATAGTAAACGTTTTCCTAATTCTAAAATGTAAATTTGTACTGATCAAAAAGATTTCTCTTATTTTTAAACGACTGTTTGGCAAGCGCTATTCGCCTTTTTATATCTTTGCTGCACCTGTTGTCATTGATGATCATCCTGATCAGGCTTCCTAAATGAGGGAAACTGGTGACTTGTTCCACTATCTTGTCGGTAAGCTTGATGTTGGTGTGATTTTGTTCAGGATGTTTACATACAACTAATACCTTATAGTCTTCCTAACATTAATGTTTAAGGGCGAATCTGATAATGCTGATGACAATACATTCAGCATCTTGGACAACTCTTTCTCGGAGTCTGCTATAATTGCTATGTCATCTGCAAATCTAAACAATTGGATATGGCCTCCATTTACTTGTACTCGTTTGGTATCTGCCTTAAATTTGTTTATAGCTTCTTCAATGAATACATTGAAAAGGTACGGTGAGAGAGAACAGCCCTGCAATAAACCTTTCCTTATTTTTGCTGTTTGGATACTTCCTCTGATGTCTACCACCGTGGTCTGTCCTTCGTAGTATCGCAGTGTCAGCCTCTTGTCTTTCCAGTCGAAATCTGTAGATTTTAAACAGTTTGTCCCAACTCACGCTATCGAAAACCTTTTCAGTATGTACAAACGCTACATAGGCGTTCTTATTCTAATGAAATGAAAAGCACTAACTTAAATGTATTAAATGTTATTTAACATTCCCCGTGATAGTATTTACGATAAGCCGAATAAACAAATAGTCAATGAACAGGTGGAATGCAAAGAGATGTCTCCAATCGAAAGTACTCTATCAGCAATGCAGGTAGGCTTAACAAAGAGTGACTGAGATTTTAGGTCTACACAAGTCTAAGAGATTTGGTTCGAGAAATGTTCTGGCTCGAATGAACCCATTCAAAACTGGTAGTTCAAGAAATCACGTCGACTTAGCAGATTACGAGGTGACGCATCGTCAGTGCGATTAATCCCCTCGGCCGTAATTCTTCTCAATTATAATCACGTAGGCTGAGTGGACCTCGAACCAATCCTCAGGTCCAGGCAAAAATTCCTGGTCTGGCCGGCAATCGAACCCGGTACCTTCAGGTGAGAGGCGGGCGCGATACCCGTAGATCGCGGGGTCCGCATTAGGGAATAATGAATGAAAATCCACAGCCTCTTTCCAGTCATTTGACTGGTTCGGGAACGGAATGAATGAAGACCCCCATCTAGCGGCGAGGATAGGAATTGTGCCGGCAGCCGAAGCCTGTCGCACTCCACTGGGGAAATGATTAATGACTGACAGATGAAATGAAATGATACTGGAGAGTGTTGCTGAAATTAAAGATGACAGTGAAAACCGAAGTACGCGGAGAAAAACCTGTCCCGGCTCCGCTTTGTCCAGCACAAGTCTCACATGGAGTGACCGGGATTTGAACCACGGAAACCAGCGGTGAGAGGCCGGCGCCCTGCCGCCTGAGCCATGGAGGCTTCACTAGTGAATAATACTGAAATAAAATTATTTTCTTAATATCAACTGAAGCAGAAAATCAACATATCGTATGGCATTACTGGTGGCAGTGGTGGTGGTACGATTCTGAGGCAAACAAGGAACACGTCTGACACACAGAGAAAGGACGGAACTTCGACTCGGCTGGATCGCTCTTGTACTCGGTTGCAGTATACAATACTGCTTCACAGAAACGTTTGGCGGTTTGCCGATACGGCCGGGCGTCACACTATTTCATTTAATCTGTGGTCTTCATACTAAATATATGAAGGATACTCCAGGCACTGAACTGTGCTTCTAAGGAGGTTTGCAGTGGTGTCTCACAGGCACACTACCCAACAGTGTCGTGTACAAATGTGGCATTCGGACTGACGAGTTTACTTCCACACAAGAGCTAAATTCTGGTAATTTAACACTTGAAAATCCTCAAGAGCTTGAATATTTCCAATTCTTTTGATATTATATTCGCAATTGATGAAAGTAGACTATGGTTCCCTTTTGCGAACATTTTTTAAATAATAATAATAATAATAATAATAATAATAATAATAATAATAATAATAATAATAATAATAATAATAATAATAATAATAAAGCACAAGTGAATCAACTACTGAAAACAGAATGTAGGCTACTACGGAAGATTTTGGTCAACAGATGGGTTGACGGGCAGGGTCAACTGAAATCCAACAAAGAAGAATACAGAGAGATGGAACTGATAACAATTAGAAAGGGAAGATTGCTGTTCTATGGGCACATCTTCCCTGAATAATGACCGGCTCACAAAGAAAATCTGCAATTTTCTAAAACCAAAGACATCTAAGTTGAGATGGTCCCAAGACGTGAGAAAGATGTGACAGAGGTGGGCATTACGGAGTATATAATCAATGACAGGTTAGTTCAAAAAGGACGGTGAAAAGCTAGGAGGGTTTATGGTGGAGACAGAACCCAGAAGACGGCGGAAGGAAGCACTTATTGATAGGCTCAAGAGATACTGGCAGGACGTCAAAGCCGGCAGACGAACACACACACACACACACACACACACACACACACACACACACACACACACACACACACACACACACACACACACACACACACACACACACACACACACGCACACACACACACACACACACACACACACACACACACACACACACACTAAAATGGGATTGGTTGTTAACACGCAGTCCATCGAGGCTCAATTCGAAAAAATATAGTAGTAGTAACTACTTGATTCATTTCCTTTAGTCCTTTAAGGGCATCAAGGGACTTCGACAAAGGAACACCACATTTTTCTGTTCTTAGCTAGGGCTTTTATTTCACCCCACTTTTTTCTTCTCTTCTACTGCCCATCGCCATAAGTCCATTTACGTGCGAGTATATCAAGCAACACGAGGCTGGCATATTTGCGTAACTTCATAATTATTCCATCGGACTGAGTCAGGATCGAACCCGCCAATTGAGGTCCGAAGGACAGCGCTCTACAGTGTGAGCTACTCAAGCCGGCGCGTAATATCCATAAAAATATGACAGATATGGCGTGAGAGTAAAACACTTGAGCTAATGCCCAATGAAATCAGCTGAAGTGGGGACTAATTATTTCGCTGTCCACTCCTAGAAGATATTTCTATTACTAACCCACTAGAGCCTGGTGTATCTGCCTTTCTTTCTTAATCCGTTTACCTTCCAGGTTGGTTTTTCCTTTGGACTCAGCGAGGGATGCCACCTCTACCGCCCGAAGGGCAGTGTCCTGGAGCGTGAGACTTTGGATCGGGGATACAACTGGGAAGGAGGACCAGTACCTCTACCAGGCGGCACCACCTGCTATGCTGAGCAGGGGCCTTGTGGGGGGCGGGGTGAGGAGATAGGAAAGGATAGACAAGGAAGAGGGAAGGAAGCGGCCGTTGTCTAAAGTTAGGTACCATCCCGACATTTACCTACAGGAGAAGTGGGAAACCACGGAGAAACCACTTCGAGGATGGCTGAGGTGAGAATCGAACCCCATCTAATCAGCTGAACTACCGAGGCTGAGTGGACCCCGCTGCAGCCCTCGTACCACCTTTTACATTTCGTGGCAGAGGCGGGAATCGAACCCGGGCCTTCGGGAGTGGCAGCTATCACACTAACCACTACACCACAGAGGCGGACGTGCTGTATCTATCTGTATTCATAACAAATCACAGTTCTAGGAAAGGAAATCAAAACTCGAAGACTTGCGGATGGTATTACTGTTTTATTTCAGACTTCGAAACTACTGAATGGTTTGGATACAGTCTTGAGGAAGGAGTGCAATCATCAATTAATCAATCAATCAATCAATCAATCAATCAATCAATCAATCAATCAATCAATCAATCAATGAATCAATCAATGAATCAATCAATCAATCAATCAATCAAAGTAATGAAATAAAATCGACTGAAGACAGGTGATGTAGGAAATATGATTAGGAAATAAAGCCTCAAAGGAAGTAGATGAATACTGCTACTTGGATCGTACAACAACCAATGACGGCAGGAGTAAGTAAATTTCATCATGTCAATTAAAAATTAATAGAATATAACAAATCGCTTTAACTTTCGCACATCAAAGAATATATAACAGAGGCTGGCTGCATGGTCAAACAAGACCGAAAGCAAAATAATTAAAAATGGCCGTTAAAGTTATTGCCCAGTCGTATTTAGATGAAAACTGAGTTATTAGAACTGGTTCCTATTCCCATTTTAAATTGTTATTTTTTGTATACCCTGTGTGTAATACTTCTTTTATTTATAATTGTTTACAAATATTAATTACCATTTATTCCGCTGAAAATAAACGAACTTTCAACTTGGATGATAACATAAAACTCATAATCTTGTATCACATAAAGCACCTGTCCCCAGTTAAGCAATCCACTTGTGATCCTGCCTTTATTACAGATATTACTCATGTATCATTGGCAGCAGGTCCATATTAAAAGTGTAGGAGCCATGAACTCCTGTTGGCATTTTCAATTCATGACGGTGCTGTGTTTTATTGGCCTGACATTGCTCTGCACTCATTTGCATGTAGCAGGGTGTGGCGTCCATCGCACGTCTAACTCACAAATGATGCTACACTATACACTCGGATACACATCAACAAGGTTATTGTCGGCTCTAAAGGGAATTTATGCTTTGAAGCCAACAGGTTTTCTCTCAAAAAATTTATTCTAACGAACCGTTACCAAGTTCCTCTTAAAACTACAGCTTTCTTTGAAAATCAAAATCAAAACGTCTCCCCCATAAAGGCTAAAAAAAAAGTCCTACTCTACATGTTGATACATTACACAACGGCTATTCATATCATGTTACCACCAGTGACTTAAAAAATACAATGAAACATGATTTCCAGCAAACAAAACAGCTGTATCTCACCCATATTTCTTTACGATCCATATAATCGATAAACAATTAAAATAATGATCATACGGTCTCAGCTACTGTGCAATGGAAATGGAATAATTTGGGATGGTTCCTCCGACTGACACTAAATTTTGTCGCGTGACAGTGAGTGTGCCACTACTGACTTCCAACATGCCAACAAATGTGACGTTTTTTCGCCGTTCTCCAAATATCAACTATCTCAATAAGGATCGAATCTACGACCTTCGGCCCATGAGTCGGGCACTCTATCATTGATCTAGCGAGGCCATAATAATAATAATAATAATAATAATAATAATAATAATAATAATAATAATAATAATAATAATAATAAAAACCTTCCCGGCTGTTTTCCAAGTTCCTGGGGTCGGCACTTCGTGCGTATTCGGACAAGTTTTACGGCCGGATGCATTAAGATGAGTACGAACACCCAAACCTCGAGCTAGATAAATTAACCATATAGAGTTACAACCCCCAGCCTGACCGGGAATCGAACCCGGGGCTCTCTGAACCGAAGGTCACTACGGTAAACATTCATCTAAGGAAACTAATAATAATAATAATAATAATAATAATAATAATAATAATAATAATAATAATAATCCTCAGCCTAAGCCTGTTTCCGGTCATTCGACCGGCTACTGAAGCCTGTCACACTTCTCTAGGACAATGATTAATGACTGATAGAAGAAATGAAATTATATTGGCGAGTGTTGCTGGAATGAAGAATGACAGGGAAAACCGGAGTACCCGGAGAAAAACCCGTCCCGCCTGCGCTTTCTCCAGCACAAATCTCACATGGAGTGACCGGGATTTGAACCACGGAATCCAGCAGTGAGAGGTCGGCGCACTGCCACCTGAGCCACGGAGGCTCCGATAATGATTATAAATATAGGCCTACTGTTGAAAGCTTATCAATAATCTTCTACTAACGGAACGATAAAAAGAAGGTATAGTCTCCTCTATTCTGCTGATAAGTTAATGGATTACTATCAAGAATTTGCACTATTATTTATAATTTATTTCTGGTATGGATTAAAGTGATTCGGCAGTAATACAGCGCTGAGCATGTCGTTCCTGTGAGGCCACATTCTAATTAGTCGCCCCTTGGAAAAACTGGAGGGTAGGTAGAGCAGATCCATAAAGTGCAGCCGTCTGATGCTCCTCTACAGCACATTCAACAACAGATACCACGAGGTCAGACAATACGCGAGGTGAAACGAACACGTAATAGTGAACAGAAAATTAGATTGCGAAGGAGTGTGTGAGTTTCATTTCCCCTTTTGGGTTTTTAATAGATCATCATTTAGTACCCTGGTATTCCGCCTGTTGGCCATGATCGTTAAGGCGTTACAATTTCTAGTCACTAGATTGCGTGCCAAAAGCCTGGATTCAGTTCCAAACCTCTCCGCAGTGCTCATATGGCGCTCTTGATAGTGGTTCATCCGTAAAATGTAGAGCAGACCCCTTTGTGCTATTCGACAGGAGTAGCTATGTGCCGGCACCGGGTTTCACCCTCTTCCATCCTACTATCTTATATCACGTCGTTCATTGTCTGGCTCCATGGATAAATGGTTAGCGTGCTGGCTTTTGGTGAAAGGGGTCCCGGGTTCGATTCCCTGCAGAGTCGGGAATTTCAACCATAATTGGTTAATTTCTCTGGCACGCGGGCTGGGTGTATGTGTCGTCTTCATCATCATTTCATTATCATCAAGACGCGCAGGTCGCCTACGGGTGTAACATCTAAAGACCTGCATCTGGCGAGCCGAACTTGTCCTCGGGGACACTCCCGGCACTAAAAGCCATACGGCATTTCACTTTTTACGTCATTCATTTAACCTCTGATGAGGTTGAGGACAGGAAGAGCATCCGATGGTAAAAAAAATCACTACGAAGATTCATCTCCCTTCATATCCGACTCCGTAGAGAAACGGAACAGGAGTTGAACGTACAGAATGGTATCCTTTGAAAATGAGAGACCAGTATACAAGCAGGCCCAAAGTCACGGGATACGTGCAAGGGCTTCTCTACTTCAAAGAAGTGCAAAAAATCAGTGACAAAAATTCTACAAGTAGATGGAAGACCTCCGATAAGAAGTTAAGCCAAAGCTACGAATGAATTCAACGGATGAAGCTTTACGCACAAACCGACTTCGGTGATGGGGTCATACGAGGCAAAAGAAGGAGGGTTGGTTACCTAAGAAAATAATGGACTCTGTTACGGAGGGTAAGAGGAGTAGAGGGAGACCAAGGTGACCGTGGTTAGGCTCATTTTCTTATTATTTAAATATAGAAGAGGTATAGGAGTAAACGAGGTCACAAATAGAGGATTGTGGAGATTAATTAATTAATTAATTAATTAATTTTGTGGTTATTTTAGCCGAGTGCAGCCCTTGTAAGGCAGATCCTCCGATGAGGGTGGGTGGCAACTGCCACGTGTAGGTAACTACGTGTTCTTGTGGGAGGGGATGGTGTTGTGTGTGGTGTGTGAGTTGCAGGGATGTTGGGGACAGCACAAACACCCAGCCCCCAAGCGATTGGAATTAATCAATGCAGGTTAAAATTCCCGATCCGGCCTGGAATCGAACCCGGGACCCTCTGAACCGAAGGCCAGTAAGATGACCATTCAGCCAACGAGTCGGACATTCTGGAAATGTTTGGTTCATTCACAGAGGCTTCCAGAACGAACGCTGAAAGACATTAAGATGTGAGTCTTATTATTATTATTATGACGTCCGGCTCCATGGCTAAATGGTTAGCGTGCTGGCCTTTGGTCACAGGGGTCCCGGGTTCGATTCCATCATTGGTTAATTTCGCTGGCACGGGGGCTGGGTGTATGTGTCTTCATCATCATTTCATCCTCATCACGACGCGCAGGTCGCCTACGTGTGTCAAATCAAAAGGCCTGCAACTGGCGAGCCGAACATGTCCTCGGACACTTCCGGCACTAAAAGCCATACGCCATTTCATTATTATTATTATTATTATTATTATTATTATTATTATTATTATTATTATTATTAGAACTACGCAGAGTACTTAGAGGCGTGCGTGCCCATATTTTTTTCTTTCTTTTACTGTGGGCTTATTTCTGTGTTCAGACCAAGTTGCTCTGGTTTTCTTCTTTGGTTTTTCCTCTTGGTCAACTTGCCGTTTGTGAATTTTGGATCTGAAGATTGCCCGGTACTGGACATCTGCTGGTGTAATTCCTGCCTGTTTCAGATCACTTTGATTTCGCCAGTCCATTTCATTTTGTCTGTTTTGGCTGTACTTTGTTTGGTAAATCTGTCTGAATGCATTCTTTTAATGTGTCCATAGAATCTTAACCTGCGTTTTCTAATGTCACTGCGAATATTAGTGTGTTGTTTGGTTTTCTGTCTGCCTCTGAATCGGTACTGTCCATCGACGAGTTTTGGGCCTAGAATGTTTCTTATGATTGCGCCTTCTTTTTTCTCACTGTTTTCATTTTCTGCTTTCCTGTTCAAGAATTAACGCATCTGATACATAAAGACATTCTGGTTTAATGACTGACATGTAATGTCTTAGTTTTGTGTGCTTGGAGGTACATTTTTGCTATAGATATTTTGGGATAGTCGATATGCAGTTTCCATCTTTTGGCATCTAATTTCATTGGCTTTTGTGAGTCCATTTTCCTAAAATGTTTCGCCAAGATGTTTAATGTTTTTAATGTTTTTAATGTTTAAATTGTGATACTCGTTTAATTTTGCCATATTTTGTCTCCATGATTGTTGATACTTGTTTGTAGCAGGTCATGTATTCTACCTTTGCAAAATATATTTGGAGGCCGACTTTTTCCGTAATTTCTTTCACGAGTTCAATCTGATTTTTAAATGTTGAAATCTGTTGAAATGTCGTTTGCAAATCCTAAGCAATCTATTGCTACTTTTCCTTCGCCTAAAGTGATTGGCTGAAGAATTTTGTGGACTAGTTTCTGATTGCGTCATTCTTGTATCACTGTTTTAAGGACGCAGTTGAAGAGTAAAAGAGAGAGTCCATCTCCTTGTCTTACTCCTGTTTGATTTCAAAGGGATTATTATTATTATTATTATTATTATTATTATTATTATTATTATTATTATTATTATTATTATTATTATTATTATTATTATTATGTCCGCCTCTGTGGTGTAGTGGTTAGTGTGATTAACTGCCATCCCCCGAGGCCCGGGCTCGATTCCCGGCTCTGCCACGAAATTTCATAAGTGGTACGAGGAGTGGAACGGGGTCCACTCAGCCTCGGGAGGTCAACTGAGTACAGGGGGGCTCGATTCCCACCTTTGCCATCCTTGAAGTGGTTTTCCGTGGTTTCTCCACTTCTCCCCCTGGCAAATGCCGGGATGGTATCTAACTTAAGGGCACGGCCGCTTCCTTCCCTTTTTTTGTCTATCCCTCCCAATCTTCTCATTCCCCCAACAACGCCCCTGTTTATCATAGCAGGTGAGGCCACCTGGGCGTGGTACTGGTCATCCTTCCCAGTTGTATCCCCAGACCCAAAGTCTCACGCTTCAGGACACTGACCTTAAGGCGCTGAGTCCGAGGGAAAGAACCAACCCAGGAGGGTAAACAGATTAAGAAGGAAGGAAAGAAAGAAAGAAAGAAAGAAAGAAAGAAAGAAAGAAAGAAAGAAAGAAAGAAATTATTATTATTATTATTATTATTATTATTATTATTATTATTATTATTATTATTATTATTATTATTATTATTATTATTATTATTATTATTAGTCTGAACTTCCCGAGGCAACAGCCTGGAACGCGCTGTTAACTACTGAACTGCATGCAATGAGAAATTCTATCATTTATTCACAGGTTCATGTTAAAATTGGTGTGTGCCCTGAAGCTATATATTTTAATTAATTTTAAAATTGTGTTTACCTCACTCAGATATATCTCGGTTAGCAACAGTGGAAATAATTAAAAAATGACAACATATCACATTATTATATATATATTCATTACATCTCTACGGCGGCACCCGTTGTGGGGCAGTAGTATCCAAGATTACCGGTTCAATACCTTATGAAGTCAGTGGATTTAAATGACGGGGAAATTCCGAAGGACAACGTTCATGTTGGCGGGCAAAATAACCTCGTTTCGTTATTACAGCTACTACCGGACGAGTTCGCCGTACGGTGAGGGGCGCTCAGCTGTGAGCTTGTATCCAAGAGATAGTGGGTTCGATCCGCACTATCGGCAGACCTGAAAAGGTTTTTCCATGTTTTCTCATTTTCATACCAGGCAAATGCTGTGGCTGTACCTTAATTAAGGCCACGACCGCTTCCTTCTCACTCCTAGGCCTTCCTCATTCATCGTCACGATAAGACCTATCTGCGACCGTGCGACGTAAAACAAATAAAAAGGCCAGGAGATTTGTTACGGTGAAGGATATGTGCGTAGAGGGCGAGGGGTTTAGCGCCGGTGGCCTATACTAGGAACTGTCCCGGCATTCGCTTTAGTGCAGGAGAATGGAAAACCACGGAAAACAATTCTCAGGACAGCTGACGGTGGGGACCAGCCCCTCTGCTCGGTTGGTCGGTCGGAGTGCAGAGCTCTCGGACCAGCCGTGGCCACTTGTAGGCCGAAAACCACTCAGAAACCGCCGACGTCATCACAAGTGCGGAACGTCAAAATTGGCGTACTACTCAACAGATTTAACTACTGGCAACTTAGACAAATGACGCCACAAGTAATATTAATGTCATATGGCATCCGGCGAAGTGTGGTGCAAGTCTATAGGTGACCTGTGCATCTGAGAGAATGGAGCCCTACCTAAGTTGAATTCCAATACCGTAGGCGGCACAAACACACAGTCCCCCAGCCAGGGGAATTAAACAATTACGGTTAAAATTCCCGACCCAGCCGGGTATCGAATCCGGGACCCCTTGGGCCAAAGGCCAGCACGCTAACCATTAAACCATGGAGCCAGACAGATCACCACCACAGACTCACCTAGGCGAGGCGTGCAAGGCGTGCTCGGTTCACGCGGATGTACATTGGTTTGATTCCCCGTCGGGCAGTTAAAACATCAAGAAACGACCTTCCATTTCTCGAGAAGCAAAGGACTCTGAGGTTTAGTCAATCTGCACTAAAAATCAGTATCAGCTTAATTCCTGGAGACGATCACCACTGCTGCTATAAAAAACGGCTTCTATTCCTGCCTGGCTGCATGCTTATTATAAGGACAGTCATAATGTTTCAAAACGCACTTATAATCGAAACACATAGCTGTATTTCGTCCTATTAGGGAATGTCGCAGGCGAAGTACAGTAGATTGTGCTGACTGCCACGAAAGGGGCACGTGTTTCAGCTACCCCCTTCCGCCGAAGAAAGAAGTATTGTCCAGTGCTACGAGATACTTGCAAAATGGGAGGAGCAACGGGAGTAAGCGCCTTCGAACACGGAATCGTTATTAGTTGCCAAATCAGTAAACAAACACAATAGTTCGGGTCATTTCCAGGGACGTGACTGTGAAGAGTAAACGGGAATACGCAACCAGACCACGACCGAGTGGTCCACGTGAATTGACCAACAGAGACCGTCGAGTATTGAAGAAGGTGGTACAGGAAAATCGCATGACATCCTGTAAAACAATCACCTTCGAGTAATTGTGCAGCTAGTACCATACGAGACTGGAGTTCAAAGCTAACAAGGGGGCATTCCTTACTCGTCACCACCGATTTCACTCAAATTTATAGAACATGCAGGGCTTGGCAAGAAATGAAAGTATCCGAAGTGGGAACTCCAGATGGCCAAGCGTATAGAAAATAAAAATACAAATGTTGACGCGGCTCTCGCACCGTATAAGCCACTTACGTTAGCGCGCACGCCGAGCAGTAGTTGGCGTAGCGATAAGAGCTTGGACTAGTAATTCGACGGTCGTGGGTTCGACTCTCTGTATGGAGAATACTTTTCTCAATCTTTATATTATACATTTATTTTAATTGATTTTATTTACTTATTTATTTATATGCAAAAGACATATAGGACGTCATTTTTCTAATGAGCGCACAAATTAGGAGTTGCGAAATTTCCCGACGTGTTCAAACAGAAATTATTCTTTTTTCTCCGTTATTGTCTATCTCCCCTCCTTGGGGAATGTGCCAAAAACGTGAATAACCGTTTCGCTGTAAAATTTCGTTTTCACCTGACAAGTGAAGGTTGCTCCTGGCGGCTGCACACAAACAATATATTCTTGGCGCAGGTAGAAAAAAGTCTGACGATGAAATCCCAATATTTTACCTTTTCTATGATTTTCGTATAAATAAATAAATAAATAAATAAATAAATAAATAAATAAATAAATAAATAAAATGTATTCACCTCTTTGCTTAACTGGAAAATGAATAATATGAAAGTTGACAGAAAAAGCCAGTCTCCACACGGGGAGTCGAACTCAACGACCATCGAATTACTAGTCCAAACTCTTTTTTTTCTTTCTAGTTGCTTTACGTCGCACCGACACAGATAAGTCTTATGGCGACGAGTCCAAACTCTTACCGCTACGCCAACTACTGCCCGGCGTGCGCACTTAAGTGGCTTATACGGTGCAAGAGCCACGTCAACATTTTTATTTTTATTTTTTATACTCTTCGCCATTTGGAGTTCCCACTTCGGGTACTTTCATTTCTAGCCAAGCCCTGCACGTTCTATAAATTTGAGCGAAATCGGTGGTGACGAGTAGGGAATGCCTCCTTGTAAGACACCCTCTCATACAACACCTATTCTCCGCTGAACGCCAAGCACCGCCTTCGGTGATGTAAAAGTGTCGCCACTGGTTCGTCAACGACTGGAGAGGTGCGATTTGGAGTGATGACTCACAGAGTCAGATGGGAAGCGAAAGCCAGGCGCACGGTACATGCCAGTCTGTACAGAACTCGAGGACGAAGAATGAATGGATGGATATGAATTTAAAACAATCACTGGATCGGCTCGCAATGCCTCACATTCACAGAAACTGACGTAAAACAATAGTATTGCTGACCAACAGACTGCATCTATAGCACAATACTGAATCGATGATGCTTGTAGTCTAGAGGGGGTCAAAAATCTAAGTCATCGGCCACTCATAAAGGTACTTACCGCTAACAAAGTAGAACCATGGTATTTGTTATGTTGCGGTACTAATCAAAAGTAGCGTAGACTCACGGTATTCCACACATTATGGTACTACTTACAGGTAATGAAATTCGCACATGTAACACAGACCTATGGTGTTTCGCACATTGTGGCGCCATTTACAGGTAACGGGAACCTATGGTGTTCATCACTTAAGTGTACTAACCACAGGGACTCGTACTATTCCGTGGTGTTACTCATATAGTGGGTACTAATCATAGAAACCAGAACCATGGTGTCGCTCATAAAGTGGTACTAATCACAGGTACTGTAGAAGCCGACAACGCACAGTGTTGCTACTAATCACAAACCTATTCTGTACCTAATATAGTGGTACTACGCGCAAGTAAAAGTGACCCATGGTGTTCCCCGCGTGGTGGTACTAATTGCAAGTAGGCTCATGGTTCTAATTCGATCATCCCTTGGTCGCCCCTTTTAGCCGTCTCTTACGACAGGCAGGGGATACCGTGGGTGATTCTTCGTCTGCGTCCCCCACCTACAAGGGGTGGAAGGGAACTGGTCCTCTCGTAAACTACACAGTACATTAAAGGACATTCTGACCAGCTGAGTGTTTTCTACATTAGAAGACCAGTTAGGAGATGATCATTGCGTGTTTCAGCATGATAATGCTGCTTGTAACTTGCTTTCGTGAGGGGTTTGTGGAAAATAAGGTTTCGGACTTAAGAGTGGCCATCCCAGGTCTGCGACCTCAATTCTATCGAATACCTCTGAGATGTACTCTACTGGAAGGAGCATTCTGACAAATAAGGCTAGGGGGAGGAGCATTGCACGGTGTTGCCACATTCGCTTTCGGCCCACTTGTTCGTTCGCTCAGACCGCTGTGTTTTGTTGTACACAACTCAGAAGTGAGCGTTTTGGCATCTCCAAGCAACACGAGCTGGCCAGCAGGCTTATCTCCATGGCAACCGCAGTGGACCAGCCCACGTTTCCATAGCAACCATCTTTCTTATTCCCACCCAGGCTGGTAGTAAACGGACCTCCCTCTAAGACATGTCAGAATGTTCCTTTCAATATTATGACCATAAAACCGCCACGTCACTCCTGACACCAAACTCAGAATCACTAAATACACTTGCTACAGCGCTGCGGGACACGTTCCGAAATCTGGTATTATCAACCCTCACAAAGTTGTAAAGAAAAAAAAAACCGATTATACGGACACTCACTACATTCTTATTGATGTACCACTATGACGGCAATATTTTTTACTCCAGAGCTTTTATTCACAACGGAAGGCATTTGTTTGACGTCGCACCGGCACGGAGAGGTCACGGAGAGGTCTTATGGCGACGATGGGACAGAACAGAGTTAGGAATGGGGAGGGATCAACCGTTGCCTTCATTAAGGTACATTCCCAGCATTTGCCTGATGATGACACAAACAGCATAGGCAACTCATTCGGTGCACTCGATCAAGACGCGTGCTCTATTCTTACAAAAAGATTCGCTCCGTTGTGATGGACATATCTTCATCCAATTTTCCTGTAGAAAGCCAATAATAGCAGTAATTTAAAACCAGTAACAGAGGTAAGTGGTCGTAAACTAATGTCAGCAAACTATCTTCTTTTTTTCATGGAGGGGGGAGGAGGTGGATATTTAAAAAAACCTCCCCATTCCCCAGTTTCTCATTATTTGACAGCGTGGTTTGAAATTATGTTAGCCATTCTCACTAGCGCTCCCAGCGGAGCAGCAATTTAAAACGTGCTTTCACAAGTGTATTTACACCACCAACATGTAACCAGCTGCAATATAAACAATAGCGGTGTTATATTGACGGAAGTGTACGAGACCTGAGGGTCAACCGAGTCTCACATCAGTGCTACCAAACACTACGAAGATAATAGTTTCTATTCACATTCAAGGTTTGTGAGGCAGAAGTTTTAATTAATCACTCTCAGCACAGGTGTGCACAAAAATTCTTAACTAAATAGTCAGCGTACTGATTATCGGCTCAGAGGACCCCGAGTTCGATTCCAGACCAGGCGGAGGATTTTAACAGTTCCCCTCACTTGGAGTTGGGTATTAGTGTTCGTCTTAATAAATTATCTCTTCATCTACGTAAAACACAACACACCTCACTGCTAACCACTACGGAAACACGCAGCAGTGGACACACCCCTCGACATAGGGTTTGCGTCAGGAAGGACATCCAGCCGTAAAACAGGACCAAATCTACATCTATTTCCTAACTTTTTTTTAGAAGAATATCAAGAAGAAGAAGAAGAAGAAGAAGAAGAAGTAACTGTAAACTTTTGGTCTGTTTTTATTGTAAATGAGTTAAATACCCTAATTCGTAGCCAAGTGATCACCGTTTATAAATGCGTGAAATGTGAATCCGGCAGAGGCTCGGAGAAATCTGGTGTACGTTGAAAGAAGCCTACCCTTGTCTGGTAAAGCAAGCTATGGGTGTATGGGTGTATTGACTCCGTTTGCCACTAACTTGTGTGTGTTTGTGTATGTCACACTGTATGAGAGACAGACCTCTCTCTGGTAAGACCCCAACTAAAGTAAGTTATGGTTCCAGTATATGGGACCCTCACCAGGACTCCTTGATTCGAGAACAGGAAAAAATCCAAAGAAAAACAGCTCGATTTGTTCTGGGTGATTTCCGACAAAGGAGTAGCGTTACAAAAATGTTGCAAAGTTTGGGCTGGGAAGACTTGGGAGAAAGGAGACGAGTTGCTCGACTAAGTGGTATGCTCCGTGCTGTCAGTGGAGAGATGGCGTTGGAGGACATCAGTAGACGAATATGTTTGAGTGGTGTCTTTAAAAGTAGGAAAAAGATCACAATATGAAGATAAAGTTGGAATTCAAGAGGACAAATTTGGGAAAATATTCGTTTATAGGAAGGGGAGTTAGGGAATGGAATATCTTACCAAGGGAAATGTTCAATAAATTTCCAATTTCTTTGCAATAATTTAACAAAAGACTAGAAAACAAATAGGAAATCTGCCACCTGGGCGACTGCCCTAAATGCAAATCAGTAGTGATAGATTGATTGATTCACATGGTGGTTCGAGTTCTACGCAGCCTACGTGATTAGAATTGAGGAGCTATCTGACGGTGAGATAGCGTCCCCGGTCTAGAAAGCCAAGAATAACGACCAAGGGAATTAGTCGTGCTGAACACACGACACCTCGTAATCTGCAGACCTTCGGGCTTAGCAGCGGTCGCTTGGTAAGCCAAGGCCCTTCAGGGCTGTAGTGGCATGGGGTTAGGTTAGTAAGGATGTAAAGGAGAGGGCGTATAAGTCTCTGGTGAGACCGCAGACAGAGTATGGCTCCAGTGTATGAGACCCTCACGAGGACTACTTGATACGAGAACTGGAAAAAATTCAAAGGAAACAGCACGATTTGTTGTGATTTCCGACAAAGGAATAGTGTTACTAAAATGTTGCAAACTCTGGGCTGGGAAGACTTGGGAGTAAGGAGACGAGCTGCTCGACTATGTGGTATGTTTCGAGCTATCAGTGGTGAGTTGGCGTGGAATGACATAAGTAGAAGGATAAGCCTGAGTGGAGCTTTTCCAAGTAGGACAGATCACAATCTGAAGATAAAGTTGGAATTCAAGAGGACAAATTCATTTATAGGACGAAGAGTAAGGTACTGGAATACATTATCAGGGTAAATGTTCGAGAAATTTCCAAGTTCGGAAATAGCTTGGTAAACAATTGATATGGAATCTGCCACCTTGGCAACCGCCCTAAATGCAGAACACTGATGACTGATTGACTGAATTATTTTTTCAATAAAATAAAAGTATATCCAGTGCATGCAAACTTGAGTTTATATGCTTACGTTCATCATCATGTTATTGGATTTACGTCCCACTAACTACGACGCGGAGGTGCCGAAATTTAGTCCCGCCAGTAAATTTACCGACACGAGGGTGACCTATTTGAGTACCTTCAAATAGACTACTACCGGACTGAGTCAAGATCGAGAATGCGAGGTTGGGGTCAGAAGGCCAGCGTCTGAGCCACTCAGTCCGGCATGCTTATGTCCATTTTAATACGAATTTCAAAGAGGGCCGTAAAGAAAAAAGGTTAAGATCCCCTGCTCTAGTAATAACGTCACTCATAAATGAGAATGCGGCTTATACATATTCACTGTCAGATTGTGACCGGCGATGTGCCATTTAAACAGCCGAGCGCGCCCCCGCACCAGCTGACGGCCCGCTCATTCGACCCTCGTTGAGTGGAGTGGAGTATTTTATTATTCCACGCTTTCCCCACACACGTCGTGGTGTAGGTCAGTTAAAAATACAGCAAGCACTCTGACTGTTCTCCCTGCGCTGTGGTCAGTTCACACTTCTAGCGGTGCGCTGCGGGGAATTTGGGGCAGGTTTTGCATTTATACTGAGATAAGCCTGACAAATGGCATTGTTTTCATTGTCATATTTAAGTATTTTCATTCTAAAACGAGAAATAAATGTTCCAAGAGATCTATTGCCCTCGATGTCGCATTCTGAATGTTATCAATTAATAACAAGTATGGAGCAACTTGATAACGCTGCATGCTTGAAATGAAAACCTGCAACCTGTTTTCCAGTCAGTGACCGGGTCAGGGATGGATTGAATGAAGCCCCTATCTTGCGCCGAGGATACGAATTGTGCCGACTGCCGAAGCCTGTCGCACTCCTTTGGGGCAATGATGAATGACTGACAGATGAAATAATAGTGGAGTGTGTTGCTGGAATGAAAGATAAAAAGAAAACCGGAGTACCCGGAGAAAAACCTGTCCCGCTTCCGCTTTGTCCAGCACAAATCGCACATGGACTGACCGGGATTTGAACCACGGAACCCAGCGGTGAGAGGCTGACGCGCTGTCGCCAGAGCCACGAAGGCTTAAAGCTCCATGCTTATAAGAATGAAAGAAATGCATTACTCATTAATACGAGGGCTGTGTCCGACTCATTGACTGAATGGTCACCGTTGAGGCCTTCTGTTCAAAGGTTCCCGGGGTCGATTCCCGGCCGGGTCGGGGATTTTAATCGCTTTTGATTAATTATTCTGGCCCGGGGCCTAGGTGTTTGTGTTTGTCCCAACACTTTCCTCTTCAAATTCAGACAACACACTACACTACCAACCAATAGTGATTACATCCCTCCATATAGGGTTGGCGTCAGAAAGGGCATCCGTCCGTAAAACAGGGACATATCGGGGGGAGTTGGCCGAGCAGTTAGAGTCGCGCAGTTGTGAACTTGCGTCCGGGAGAAAGTGGGTTCGAATCCCACTGTCGGCAGCCCTGAAGATCGTTTTCCGTGGTTTCCCATTTCCACACCAGGCAAATGCTGGGGCGGTACCTTAAGGCCACGGCCGCTTCCTTTCCATTCCTAGGCCTTTGTATTACCCTGTTCATAGGGGACATTATTTTTGTTTTGCTTTTATGTGTGTATGTTTGCTTTAAAATAATTTTTCTCTTTGTATATAACACATAAATCTGGTACCAATATCTGAATATTCCTTTCTCTTTGTACAAAACCTATAGACTATATTGTACGATAATATTATCATGCACGAGGACGTGCTGTACGCTGAGTGATATAAATAAATGGAAACAATATTCGAGTGTGCAGTACATGCAGTGCTATAAGTTACTGTACGTTTGACAACTAGCCATATCATTAGAGGGCAGCATAGTGGCTGAAATGGTCCGAACATCAAGTTTGACTAAATAGCGCAATGAAACTAATAGCGTCCGATAAAGTTCGACTCCGAGATTACCACGTGTAAGTACGAATATATTACAAATGAGCGTTACAACCTACCACCATTTCCAAATCTAGAAGTAGGCAAAAATACCGTCTCGGATTTTCAGGTCGACATCCGTTTTCCCAGTAAGTTCGACTGGCAAATTTTTACGAGAGAAATCAGTTCTTTCTGCATGAAGTCTACAGCACAATGAAGTTCATTTGCCACCCTAGTTTCAAGCCAGGAATATTGGAAGAAAGAAAGAAAGAAAGAAAGAAAGAAAGAAAGAAAGAAAGAAAGAGTGGAGCATGAAGTGGCCACTGATACCTTCCTCTTTACGCGGAATCCCAACCGAAGGGAAGTAGGCTACCTACTTATATTTCAGATATTTCTTTCCTTTCCTTTCCTTTCCTTTCCTTTCCTTTCCTTTCCTTTCCTTTCCTTTCCTTTCCTTTCCTTTCCTTTTTTACAATCTGCTTTACGTCGTGCCGACATAGATAAGTCTTATGGCGACGATGGGATGGGAAAAGGCTAGGAGTGTGAAGGAAGCGGCCGTGGCTTTAATTAAGGTACAGCCCCAGCATTTGTCTGATGTGAAAATGGAAAACCACGGAGAAACAATCTTCAGGGCAACCGACAGTGGGTTTCGAACCCACTATCACCTGAATGTAAGCTTATGGTTACATGATCCGAGGATTTTAGGATTGTTCCCCTGGCGTCTATCATGAGGTCTGTAACCTTCGTATCATATTATTAATACTTCTTCCTCTTCGTTCGCATTGGCCTACTAAGGACCAGGTTATTTCGCTGTCTTCTCTGGGCTTTGATCCTTTCCCAGTGATCCTTCATTCCTTAACGGCCTTGCTCTTTTCTTTCCTCCGTCCACGTCTTTCCCGTCTTCAACGTTGGCCTTTCATCAAAATCCTGCTGGTCTTTTAGTTTCCACCTGAATGGGTTGCTTTCTTGTATATCTTGATATGTGATCCCCATCTCCTGTAGGTCCCCTTCCACCTCCTTGAACCAAGTTGGCTGGGTCTTCTTATCTTTCAAATAGGTGAAGATCTGGTTCGATAATCGTGTGAGTTTCATAGTTAACAAGTGGCCATAAAATGGAATTCTCCACCTCCGCATGACAACAGAGATCTTCTGGACATGAATATACACCTACAGCTCATGGTTATGCCGAGGTCTATATTCATCTTTGCCTTTAATTGGGCCAAGCATTTTCCTGAAGATATTTTCTTCTTTCTTTCTTTCTTTCTTTCTTTCTTTCTTTCTTTCTTTCTTTCTTTTTTCTTTCTTTCCTTCTTTAATTTCCAATTTTTCTATCACGCCTTTCTTGTTCATAGCAAGGCATTCCGCTGTATTATTATTATTATTATTATTATTATTATTATTATTATTATTATTATTATTGTACCGCGAGGGCACATCCGCCCCGTTCATTCAAATGAAGCGCCTTGAAAAACGCCATCTTCAATATAAACTGGCAACAACTTGTGCAAAAAGTTTGGACTTTTCTTCAGAGATGTCCCTAAAAAAAACCTGATGTTATGCTCTCTAGTGTGAAGAGGAACGATTAAGACTACAAAATAAATTCTTATTTTAAGGTTTCATAAACTGAGTTGATTTTTATTTGTTTTTTTGGGTATCACAGTTGTCAACGATTCGATCTCTTTCCTCCAACTTAAAGATTAAGCAATAAGAAATTTTGTATGTGTATTTTTTCACCAATCACCGTTTTCTTCCACTTATTTAATTATCCAATAAAAATTAGGGTTGTGTCGGGCCTTAGCCCAGATTTCTCTAGAACCTTCCTCTCGGGTATAAAAGCTGGTACCTTTTCGAGCCACCTTGTCTTCTTCATCGTCCAGTTTACTGAGTGTGTGCTAATAGTAGAGGCAGGGGGGTTTCGCCCTTCATTGAGCAGTCCAGCGCAGTAAGGTAATGGCAGCCATTTAATAACTAGGTGATAGCCTCTGAAAGCTAGCTCGAGGGGAAGGTTTTCTGTCTTTAATTATGTAACCTTAAATTTCCAATCTTCAATAATGTAAACATCATCTTCTAATGTAAATCTCAAAACTTTTTTTTTGCTATGGGCTTTACGTCGCACCGACACAGATAGGTCTTATGGCGACGATAGGATAGGAAAGGCCTAGGAGTTGGAAGGAAGCGGCCGTGGCCTTCATTAAGGTACAGCCCCAGCATTTGCCTGGTGTGAAAATGGGAAACCACGGAAAACCATTTTCAGGGCTGCCGATAGTGGGATTCGAACCTACTATCTCCCGGATGCAAGCTCACAGCCGCGCGCCTCTACGCGCACGGCCAACTCGCCCGGTAATCTCAAAACTAGCCTAAAAACTTAGCCGAAACTCGGGAATGGAGAGTGTGACACCCTCTCGAGTTACCTATCAACTTGTATTTGAGGTGATTATGTTTTTGTAACCGTTTTCTATCTGTAGCCTTGTAACTTAACTTCTCTATCGGGTCACCTCAGTAGAATAGGATTATCCTCTGTAACTTCGGGCCAGAAGCCCAACTAGGGTGTTTTAATCTTGTGTGCAAATATCAAGGAGTGCAAATGTCGGCCTCTGCATTATTTTGATTTTGGGGCCAGTAACTTTAATCTGTTTTTTTTTCCTTCCCATAAAGGCCCGGTAGAATGAGTATTCGATACTCCTGTAAAAAGTCATTTCTGTTGAGTGGTTAAACTGTTGAGAGTTCAGCACATTGAATCATTTTTTTAATTGTAAAATGTAGGCTGTGCCTCGAGAGGCCTAGAAAGTGGAAATTTTAATGAGCAAATATACTCTGGTTGTTGAAGGTTGCCGTGATAAGGCAGTAAAGGTATAAGGTTTAGAGCGTAGTCTCGTAGACAAATCCCTAGAGCAGGGCCTCTCAAACGCCCAAAATCTCACGCGTGCAGATCGAGGCGCAAGAGCTCCGTGCACTGTGCATCGGTGCCGCTCGGCATGGCTCGGATCAACGCTTCGTCTCTGGGCTACTCGGCTAAGCTCGGCTCTACTCGGCTCAACTCAGCCCGGATTTGGAGCGCTACGGCGCAAGTGGGGCAGAGGGAGACAGGCGACTTGTTTTGTTCATATTTGCATTTGGAAAAAAGAGAGGAGGAAAGAAATATAACTTTCATTTTAAAGCTTTTAATTAATCTTTTGATTGTAGTTGATAGACCCATTCATGCGTGCACCTTCTTTCACCTCTGTGATCCACAAAAACACGGTAATTATTATTATTATTATTATTATTATTATTATTATTATTATTATTATTATTATTATTCAGAAACTTATTATTATTATTATTATTATTATTATTATTATTATTATTATGACTAAATAATTACATAATCTACGTACGAATTTCATTCTGTTGTCTAGCTAAAGCATTTTAAAATATCACCGAAAAGATACACAGCGAACTAGAATTATTTTCCATTGCCAGAGAAGTGTGTGATCAGATTTAAATGCATGATAAAACCGAACAGAATGTAGTCTGGTACAAAGAGTTACATTACACATGACTGCCCTTTCATTTACACCTATGAAGTTAACACAACATTGATCCAGCATGATGGCTCGCTGGCGAGGATTCTCACTAAGCAGGTCGTGGTTTGAACTCAAACGATGCTGCGTTTTGGAAACAAAAACCAAACAAGCGAGTAAGCAAACAAAGTTGGCGTTCTTACTGAATTTCAGTCTGGGATTCCTCAGCCAAGAATACTACAATTATTGCCAGGACTGTTGGTCTAGCTGTAAAGGTTATTTGATAACAACTAGCGTATACCCAGTGCTTTGCTCGCGAATGATTCCTTCTAGTCTGACAAGAATTTTGACAAATAGTAGCTCTCATGTGGTTTCCTGTGAGACAACGGCTGTGCTTCAGCGCTTCACGCGGAGTGTAAAAGAAACTTGTCAGTATGAGTGGAACCGGTGGAAGCGACACGCATGACAGTCCCTCGAGAAAACAGCTGAGAGAAATGCGAGGAAACGCGGTCCGCGTGGTGGCAGATTACTTCTCTCGTTCTTTCCCTCCCTTACCATGCAAGTAGAACTCCTTTTAGAAAAATGTGCTGCACGAACGAGTGGGCTAATTTCAAACCTAATCACACCAAATTATAGCTGAATTATTCCTGTTTTGAAACCGTACAATACCTTTTGCCTGTTCATTGCTCAGCTACTTTAAATGGAGCGTAGTAAAAATCTGTTTTTCGGCCTTTGATGTACATACGCCCAATCTAGATTTTAAAACTCTGTAAAATAAATCCACGCAGTCCGATCACAATGAACTCTTAATATGTCATATCGCGAAGTGTTTTTAACGTCTGCAAAATTTCAGACTTCTATCACCCTTTCTTAAATTGTTGTTATCAATTAAATGTGGAATGGGTTTCTTGATACCGTATTGCGAAGTCGGACGAAGTTATGATTAACAACCTTAAGGCTAAATAAGTAGGTTATTTTTATGTTACGATTACAGTAGCTAAATCACTGACCAAGAAAAAAAGAAAAAGCATACAACCCTTAAACCCAAAAATAATGCAGCTAAAATTCGAGGTGATTACGTTTTATATTGGTCCGAGCGTTTCTTCTTTATCGACTTTTTTTACTATTGGTTTTATGTCGCACCGACGATGCGATAGGATTGGGTTAGGAGTCGGAAGGAAGTGCCTGTGACCTTACTTAAGATACAGTACTAGCATTTGCCTGGTGTAAAAATGGGAAACCACGGGAAACCATCTTGAGGGCTGCCGACAGTTGGGCTCGGACCCACTATCTCCGGGATGCAAGCTCACAGCTGCACGCCCCTAACCGCACGGCCAACTCGCCCGGTCTTTATCGACGTTGATACTCGAGTATCCATACTTTTGAATCCGACAGTAAGTGGTCTGCATTGTCTTGTAAGGGGCATGAAATACTGGAGTGACATTTGGCAAGCGAGAACGTTAAATCAGATCTACCCTTTGTTTGTTTGTTTGTTTGTTTCTTTCTTTCTTTCTTTCTTTCTTTCTTTCTTTCTATTTCCCATACCCAATCACTTCCTATGTTTGAGGTCATATAAAAAAATATTAAAAATCAAATATGGCAGATCCATCATTGCTGCCAACTTGAATAGTTACTTACGAAAATTACTAAGCATTTCAAAAACAAAGCTTATCTCAATACAAGTAGCAATGGTGGAGATTATTAATTAAAACTTAAGATGTAGTTCTACCACTACTACTGTAAGTTATTCAATACATTATTCGTACATACTTCAAGTCTAATTACTTGTGGTAGCCTTAAAAGCGTAAAAAAAAGCAAAAGTCATCTCCGTACAGGCATGGCTGGAAGGTAAAGGCTTTCACTATCCGTAACCTCGGCAGTTGGTGGAGTATGTAGAGTGGTCACCTCAACGCCCGGCCGCCTTTGTCACCAGAAATTAACCTGGTATTCATTTTTGGTGTAGGTTGAGTGAACCTGAGCGCCACATGCACCTCCGAAAATGGAAATCGCGTTTCTTAAATTGTCCGACTTCCTGACGGGGAATCGAACCTACGCCCTTACGGGTGACCAAAGCACGCCTTTACTGGCACGGCCAGACAGCCCCTTCAAGATCGTAAAGGAACATATTAATCAATTACACTCCGAAATGTATCGGTAGTGATTTTCGTTATTCGATAAAATGAACGTTGGCAAGAGTTAAATTCCTCGCAAATGATGAAAAATGCTGCCAACATGCGAGTTAAAATATAATTGCATGATGATGTATCAGCAAATCGGGTATCTTCACTGTATGTATGGTGACTCTGAATGCAACCCAACAGTTGGAAAGTAACTGTAAATCACTACTTTGTGTGGTATTGGGGGAAATCGTGAAGTTTTTCCTTGAGAGCGAAGGTAAGGTGTAATCTCCGCGCACGATTGCGTGCAAGTACATGGACAAGTTGCAAGAAATTTTGTTCCCTTTGTTTCGGAGTAGTCATATAGCGATATGTTATGGCTTGTCTACATCACTCCAGTCAACGCTGCATTCGTGTTTAGACTTAAATATGCAGTAACAATCACAATGACGCAGACAGACACCACTAGTGACTAGTAATCACGTTGCCTTAAACTTCTACTACTTCTGGAGTCGATTGCTGTTTGATAGGAGAAAACACAGTTCCTCTTAAAATTGATCGAAGGAGAAAAGTTTCAACATCTCGAAGAATGAAGAAGAATTTAATTTGCTTTACGTCGCACCGACACAGAGAGGTCTTATGGCGACGATGGGATAGGAAAGGGCTGGGAGTGGGAAGGAAGCGGCCGTGGCCTTAAGGTACAGCCCCGGCATTCTCTTGGTGTGAAAATGGGAAACCACGGAAAACAATCTTCGGGGCTGCCGACAGTGGGGTTCGAACGTACTATCTCCCGGATGCAAGTTCACAGCGGCGCGCTCGGCCATTTCGCCCGGTCCTCGAAGAATGAGGGGGTCGACTAAATAAAGAGACGCACCATAAAGAGCGGAAACCTGAAGGACTCACTGCGGCTCAAAACCCTAATATCGTCAAGATGAAAGGAGTGCGAGAGTTGAAAAGCAATAGAAAAGAGTCTTGCAGAAGTATGTCGAAATGCCAGATTCAGCTGGGACTCCATGATGCAATCCAAGGGAACTGTTTGAGTTGGACCAGAATGACAAAAGGAGCGAATTCTTTTGCGCGACAGTGCAGTGCTTCAATTTCTAGTTTGTTAGCTTACTAGAGCTTACTAGACCTAGAGGACGTGCGCCGTTACGATGGATGCACCAGATCAAGAACATAACCAGGATTAGCTTACAGCAAGCAAGTCACCATGCCCAAAGCAGAGACTCCTGTAGGAAGATCACCAAAAGGATTGTCGCGTGATGCCACTACACCCTTACGAAGGGTTGGACTAAGAGAGAGAGAGCTTACTAATGTATTAATTAAGCATATACAACATGTGACAATAAAGTTCGGTTAATAGTCCTGTACTATCAACATACACTGACTGACAGAGCAAATGCAACACCAAGAAGGAGTGGTTCGAAAGGGATGAAAGTTGGGGAAAAAACAGAGACGGCACGGACGAATAATTGATGTTTATTTCAAACCGATATGCAGGTTACACAATGCGCACGGCATCGACTCAGTAGGATGTAGGACCACCGCGAGCGGCGATGCACGCAGGAACACGTCGAGGTACAGAGTCAATAAGAGTGCGGATGGTGTCCTGAGGGATGGTTCTCCATTCTCTGTCAACCATTTGCCACAGTTGGTCGTCCGTACGAGGCTGGGGCTGGGGCAGAGTTTGCAAACGGCGTCCAATGAGATCCCACACGTGTTCGATTGGTGAGAGATCCGGAGAGTACGCTGGCCACGGAAGCATCTGTACACCTCGTAGAGCCTGTTGAGAGGTGCGAGCATTGTGTGGGCGGGCATTATCCTGCTGAAACAGAGCATTGGGCAGCCCCTGAAGGTACGGGAGTGCCACCGGCCGCAGCACATGCTGCACGTAGCGGTGGGCATTTAACGTGCCTTGAATACGCACTAGAGGTGACGTGGAATCATACGCAATAGCGCCCCAAACCATGATGCCGCGTTGTCTAGCGGTAGGGCGCTCCACAGTTACTGCCGGATTTGACCTTTCTCCACGCCGACGCCACACTCGTCTGCGGTGACTATCACTGACAGAACTGACAGAACACGACGTTCCGCCATTCCCTCATCCAAGTCGCTCTAGCCCGGCACCATGCCAGGCGTGCACGTCTAAGCTGTGGAGTCAATGGTAGTCTTCTGAGCGGACGCCGGGAGTGCAGGCCTCCTTCAACCAATGGACGGGAAATTGTTCTGGTCGATATTGGAACAGCCAGGGTGTCTTGCACATGCTGAAGAATGGCGGTTGACGTGGCGTGCGGGGCTGCCACCGCTTGGCGGCGGATGCGCCGATCCTCGCGTGCTGACGTCACTCGGGCTGCGCCTGGACCCCTCGCACGTGCCACATGTCCCTGCGCCAACCATCTTCGCCACAGGCGCTGCACCGTGGACACATCCCTATGGGTATCGGCTGCGATTTGACGAAGCGACCAACCTGCCCTTCTCAGCCCGATCACCATACCCCTCGTAAAGTCGTCTGTCTGCTGGAAATGCCTCCGTTGACGGCGGCCTGGCATTCTTAGCTATACACGTGTCCTGTGGCACACGACAACACGTTCTACAATGACTGTCGGCTGAGAAATCACGGTACGAAGTGGGCCATTCGCCAACGCCGTGTCCCATTTATCGTTCGCTACGTGCGCAGCACAGCGGCGCATTTCACATCATGAGCATACCTCAGTGACGTCAGTCTACCCTGCAATTGGCATAAAGTTCTGACCACTCCTCCTTGGTGTTGCATTTGCTCTGTCAGTCAGTGTATGTCAACAATGCTGAACAATGCTCGACAGTGATCTTACTGTCCTTCGAAATAGTCCCCTCCCATAACTATGCACTGCTGAGATCGGCGATACATGTCCTGGAAACTTTGCAAGAAGGCTTCCTTTGGGATGGTGTTCAAAAGCCTCGTCACGTTTCGTTGGATGTCAGGAATATCGTCAAATCTCCTTCCTTTGAAAGTTAGTTTGATGCGTGGCTTTTCGGCTCTGACCTTTTTCCGACGAGGGGATCCCGGATCCCATTCAATGCTTTGCCGTTTCGATTCAGGGTCGTACCTGAGACACCATGTTTCATCCTCAGTGACAACACAGTTCAAGAAATTTGGTGTCGCATCCGCCGTTTCGACAAAATCCTGTGAAGCCTCTAAACGTGCCTGCTTCTGATCGTCAGTCAAGTGATGTGGCACAAGACGAGAACAGGTTTTCCTCTTCCCTAACTTCTACAGTTCATCCGCTATCATGCGCACAGTTAATCGCCGATCGCTCGTGATTAATGTCCTCACCTTCTCAATGTTTTTGTCACTGACGGCGGTCGCCGGTCTTCCGCTACAGGGGTTGTCAGAAACACTTTACCGGTCTCCTCAAAAAACGGGCGAACCACTCGTACACACACTTCCAGGACAGTGCTTGATCTTCATAAACACCTACCAGCATCGCATGCGTTTCTATAGGTGTCTTGCCAAGCTTAAAACAAAACTGTACATTGATCTTCCGGTCGTTCATGCTCCTGTTCGCAGTTCAGAACCAACGCACTGAACACGCAAACAGGTCTTGCACGGCACACACACGATGCTCAACTGAACAACGTTGGGAGCAGGTGGTCAAAACCTGCTGCTATGCACGTGCAGCATTGCGTGTCGCCAGTGTTGCCGGATCGACCGTTCTGACTTCATTCACCAAATTGTATACTCACAGGTTGTATTATTTTCTTCGGCCCTTATTTTGAATGTTAAAGATGTTAAGATGCGGTTAACTTCTGATGCCAAAAATAAAGCCGGTCCTTCTACACTCAAAAAATTCAAACTTTCTGTTAAAACACCCAGTCGTGGGTAAAAATAGAAAGTACAGGAAGTGGCTGCGTCCTGATCCAACATGTGAAGAAAGGGCAAAGTATATATTTTGCAATTTCTTACTTCTAGTAGTGCGTTTCAGTATTCCTATTTGATATTATTGATATTTGCTATTACTGTACGCATTCTGTTGAATTTTAGCATCATTTTGGTGAATATAAGTACTCTACGTTTTACGATAAAAGAATAATACGGTTTGTTTTGAATTTCTGTATGGTTTTTCAATTTTCGGATGTTGGCAACGCTGGTCACAATAATGAACATGCAGGGAAATCAAAATACTGGCAGTGTTGTAAGTACCTTCGACTATTTTTACACTTAACCACGACCGCGGTTCAGGCATTTGCTCATAGCACCCCCAGTTTGAAGATGCCGCCTTTGTAGAATTCAGCGTCGGACAACAGTCTTCGTGTCGTCGTCGGACAGCAGTCTTCGAGTCGTCGTCGGAAATGAACCACTGGCCTGCCAGAAACTTCTTCAGTGACCGACACGTGGTGGTGAGAGCAAGGTGTGAGGCCACCCGACCGCTTACTCTCATTAAACCCTTCTCGGTTTTAGTGAACCACCTCCACCACGATCCACTTCTCATAGCGAGACAAAATAAATTGTCACCATACGTCAGCTGCATTTCCCTATGGACCTCGAAGAGCGTTCTTCCTTCGCTCTAGAAAACGAACGTGAACATATCGGGTACGCCAGGCACCTTCGCCGACCGACAGTGGCGCCATGCTATGGAGCAGCAGAGTGGTAAATAAGTTAATCTGGGTTGAAAAACTGAATTAGAAAATGACTGATCCACCGAGAGGGAAAAATATTCTATAGGTAATGCTCTATAGAAAAACTGAAGCAATAGATGGTATAAGTGATCACGAAGCTATTTTTGTCGTAGTTAAAAATAAATGCCATACAAAGGAAAGTTGCCCAAGCGAGGGTACTTAGGCAATACCATATGGCTGATAAGACAGGGATGAAAGATTTAAAAATAAGTAATCATGTTCGATGGAAAATGGTACCGTAAATAAAAATTTAAACAGCCTACGGGATGGGTTTAAATCAACTGTTGAGAAGTGTGAGAATAGGTACGTACCTTGTAAAGGTGATAAGTAATGGCAAAGACCCACCATAACACTGAAATAAAGAGAATGAGAAAATGCTGCATGTTAGAGAGAAATGGGGTTAGGAATGGTTATGGAAGTAAGAACAGATCATTAATGTAATATGATCAATGAGTAACTTACCAAGAAATTGAATTTAGCGAAGAAGTCAGGGCCCATGATCAGCTCGGAGTGAGGGTCGAACTGCTCCCATGGAACTGCCCCCCAGTAGTTACAACTTGTGAAAATCAGTTAAAATAAGTTTTAAATGCGGTGTTGAGCCCGTACTCAAGAATAGGTTAGGTTAGGTTTAGTAATTAAGTAAAGATTTAATCATAAATGCATTTTTAAATCTTATTTCATGTTTGTTAAAAAGACGTTTTAATTAGGACGTTATTATGGTAATCATTAATGGGGATGTAAGCAAAGCAATTTTCGTACAAGCTAAGGCGCTTGGAGAGGTGGAAGGTAAAGGCTTCCACTCTCCGTAACCTCGGCACCTGGTGGGGTAGAGTGGTTAGCGCTACGCCCGGCCGCCTTTGCCTCAAGGAATTAACCTGGTACTCATTTTTGGTGTAGGCTGAGTGAACCTCAGGGCCATGTGTACCTCCGGAAGTGGAAATCTCGTTTCTTGAATTGTACGACTTCCTGACGGGGATTCGAACCCACGTCCTTCCGGGTGAACCGAGCACGCCTTTACCGCCTCGGCCAGGCAGTCCCTATGGGGATGTGATGATGATGATGATTGTCTTTTATTGATATTCTGATACTTGTTAATGTTAAGGACATTCAAATAAAACTGAGCGGCCGAACGTTAACAAATGGAGAAACCTACCTCACTGAACAGGGGCGTAAGTAGACCTCGACCCGTCGAGGATCAACGGTAATCCGCAGGAGAATGTTTGGACCGTGGGCCCAACTCGAAAGTATGGTGGTAAACATAAAGCGGATAATTACAGGCCAGTTACCTTGGCATGTGTTGCATGTAAGCTTTAGGCAACCATTCATTCCTAACTGGTTCGACAGAAGGCAGTTTGAGTTTACGAAAGGCTAATCCAGTAGGCTCAATTTGTAGGATTCCAGAAATATATAGCAGATATTTTATATTCAGGAGGTCAAATAGACTGCATCGCTTAATGACTTATCCAAGGCTTTTGATAGGGTGGATCATAGCAGATTACTCACGAAAATGAGGGATTACTGGACTAGACAAAAGAGTGATTGAATGGGTGGCTAAATTTCTAGAAAACATATTTCAAAGAATTAGAGTATGAGAAGCTGTAGCAGATCATGTAATGATAATGAGAAGGGTTCCGCAAGGTAGTGTTACTGGACCATCATATTTTCTTATATATTTAGATGAGTAAAGGACAGGAATCAGAGATAAGGCCTTTTGCGGATGACGTACTGCATAGAGAAATAAGTTACAGGATTGTGAGCGAATACAAAAAACAAAACAAAAAAACAACAACTCGACAATGTTGTGAGATGGACAGCAGACAATGGTACGATGGTAAACGGGGTTAAAAGTCAGGTTGTAAGTTTTACCAAGAGGAAAAGTCCTCTCAGCTTCAAGTACTGTGTTGATGGAGTGGAAGTACCTCATGAGGATCACTAAGTGCCTAGGTGTTCACATAAGGAAATATCTTCACTGGGGTAATCATATTTACGGAATGTAAATAAAGGTTACAGCAATTCAAGACCAGAATGGTTGGAGGATAAGGACGAATGCTGAAATACAGAACATATTGGACCAGGAGGATATAGTTAGATTTATTAAGGCACAGAGATTGCGATGGCTTGGCCATGTGGAAAGAATGGAGGAAGATCGAATGCCAAGAAAAGTAGTTACATCCCGAGTAGATAAAAGACGGCGACAAGGAAGGCCCCGTAATAGATGGAGCGATGAAGTTGAAGCCGACCTGAGGGCAATGAACATCCGCCCATGGAGAGCAGCCGCTCAGGATCGAAGTAGATAGCGGACTATCGTAGAAGAGGCCAAGGCCCACACAGGGCTGTAGCGCCGGATAACTTAAATAAAGGTTACAGACATCTTCATATGGTTATTACGAGGGTACCTACTTAGGTGTTGTAGGTACATGAAGGTTAGGACGTAAAAGTCACTGGTAAGACTCCAGAACTGGAAAAGACATGAGGCCACGGTCGCTGCCTTCTCAATCCTAGAGCTTTTCCATCCTTCGGTCTTTGAGAGACCGAGCATTTTGTTTCTTTTAATTCTTAAGCTAATGTTTGAAATAACTGAACGACACGCATTTATATGTTGTCCAGACTATTTAGAACACAATATGCACAAAGGAAGAAAATGTATTAGTTCTCTCATTTATCAGAGTGGTAGTCACATCTACAAGGATGATTAGCCTATATCAAAAACTCTACAAATTTAAAGAAAACTAATAATACTGTATACTGTACGTTAAGCTTCCTTTTGCTGAATTTCTATTTCGTAACAGCATGTGAGACTAGAACCATTAATTAAAAACACGTATAGTGTTGCTTGCACAACTGTAATTCTGCGAAGAATGTAAACAGTAGAATACTGTTCAGCGACTTCGGCCTCTCACATCGAAATGCCTAACTCCCAATACGAGGAGCATTCACACTTACGAAATGGAGCGAATGCTCGCGCAACTATTGCAGCAAGGCGCACGAACGTACAGCTCTCGCATTTTAGTGGATAATATTCAAAATGGAATTACCGTACCGCGTTTGTCGATCTGATAGCAAAACTAGTCTATTGCGGGGACCGGTGATCACTGAAGAAGGTGTTCTGTGGCAAGGAGTAGAGGAGCACAGGAGTGGTGGGACGACGACCTTCATTGTTAGTAGAGGGTGTTGCCCTCTGGTGTTCCCAGAGACCGGGTGACGCCGAGCTGACGATCTGTTAATATTCACAATCCCGCACATCCGGTCACCTCCAGCGAACGTTGTTTCTTCATTCGCTTGCCATGGGAGTCATGCGGAAATGGGCAATAAGCAGCGTACAACTGTACGTTCTCATTGAGTGAATGCGACCTCGCCTTTGCACGTGCTAAATAAAACTGTCCAGACTGTTATTTAGTTTCTTGTGGATGATGTTATTCTGTACAGAGTAATAAGTAAGTTACAAGATTGTGAGCAACTGAAAAAAAAAGACCTCGACAATGTTGTGAGATGGACAGCGTGTAACGGTATGATGATAAATGGGGATAAAAGTCAGGTTGTGAGTTTCACAAATAAGAAAAGTCCTCTTCAATTTTAATTACTGCGTTGATGGAGTGAAAGTTCCTCATGGGGACCAATGTGAGTACCTAGGTGTTAATATAGGGAAAGATCTTCATTGGAGTAATAACATAAATGGGTTTATAAATAAAGGGTGCAGATCTCTCTCTACATGGTCACGAGTAGAGACGGGAATTTGCCTACTTGCCTATTTTATTCCTGTGTTCAGAAACGTGAGCTTTTGAGATATAAATCCGTTTTAGGGTCATTTAAGCTAGATTTCGTTGGTTTTATTGTGCCTATAAATGCCTATTTTAGGGGTTTATGCCTATTTGGAGTATAATTGTCTATCTGATGCCTTTAGAATCTATTTTAAAGAAGCCGATTTTCTCTCAGTGCATTATATTGTAACTGATGTGCTCGACATAATTATCTTCTCATTCCTTAAGATCTGTTTACCCCACGAACAAAAATGAGAATTCTCGCAAGTCACCAGAAATAGTTCTTGGAAAATTTCTGTCGTCAGGAGAAACAAGGAACAATTTGACCTCGAAACCTTCAACCCCTCCAACCTTCTAAGACATATGCGAGAACCAATCAACATCGAACTACGTTGCACAACCAATATCCCTTATACCTTCTGCTCGATGCGAACTGTTGTACGCGCACGCTTTATCTTCAGAACGTGTTGTGATTTATTGTGAAGAAGTAGCGTGTCTGTGGCAATGCCCAAAGAAAAATCACCGGGCGAGTTGGCTGTGCGCTTAGGGGCGTGCAGCTGCGAGCTTGCATACGGGAGTAATGGGTTCAAGTCCCACTGTCGGTAGCCCTGAAGATGGTTTCCCGTGGTTTCCCATTTTCACACCAGGCAAATGCTGGGGCTGTACCTTAATTAATGCCACGGTCGCTTCCTTCCCACTCCTAGACCTTCCCCATCCCACCGTCACCATGACGGCGTCGGCGTAAAGAAACGGAAGAAAATTGTAAAACAAAAATGTGATTGCAAAGTAAAATCGTCGAATGGCTGAAGCGGTGGGTCACAGAGGATCTCAATTTGACTACGGATGGAAGGGTAGTCTTCTGCCAAACTTGCTGTAAGGAGGTAAGTTCGTTTGTTCGTTTTATCTCTCTTTTTTTGTGACTGAACTACGATCACATTTCATTGTAGCATTTATAGGCCTCTTCATCTACGTATTGTGGAAAGTTGTTTTGTTGCAATGCTGTATTAGTCGTGAACTTTCAATAACTTATATTGCTAAAATGTAAATAATCATTTAATTACTGAACGAGGAGTTAGAACGTCCGTGGTCTCTTGTCACAGAGTGGATGAAAATTAAAAATCGGTATTTTGAACTCTGATTCAATTCCTGTGAAAACAGAAATTTACATCTGAAACATTTTCTTTCTTTCTTTCTTTCTTTCTTTCTTTCTTTCTTTCTTTCTTAATCTGTTTACCCTCCAGGGTAGAGTTTTCCCGTCAGACTCAGCGAAGGATCCCACCTCTACCGTCTCAAGGGCAGTGTCCTGGAGCCTGGGACTTTGGGTCGGGGGATACAACTGGGAAGGAGGACTAGTACCTCGCCAGACAGTCTCATCTTCTATGCTGAACAGGGGCCTTGTGAAGGCGTGGGAAGATTGGAAGGGACGAGCAAAGAAGAGGGAAGGAAGTGGCCGCGTCCTGAAGTTAGGTACCATTCCGGCAATTTCCTGGAGGAGAAACGGGAAACCACGGAAAACCACTTTGAGGATATCTGAGGCGGGAATCGAGCCCACCTCTACTCAGTTGACCTCCCAAGGCTGAGTGGACCTTGTTCCAGCCCTCGAGCCACTTTTTAAATTTCGTGGCAGAGCCTGGAATCGAACCCGGGCCTCCATGAGTGGCGACTAATCACGCTAACTACTACACCACAGAAGTGGACTATAACTGAAATGTAATTTTTTAAAAATCGTGAGTAACTTTCACCAGCGCTATGTGTAGGCTCTAGTGAACTCTATTACGCTTCCTCTAAGCCTTCGCGAAACATAGGTTGACGTTCTAATATAGTGTTGCTAGGACGATGTCACAGAGGCTAGACATACAAGATGGCACAGCTTGGACGATGTTACAGCGTGTTTTACAAGGCTGCAAAGACTATCTTTACAAGACCATGCCAGTGAAAAGACCGTTGGTCTGGACTGGTGAAGTCCGGTTAGTAACCGTTGTGCTGGCGGGGAGCAGCAAAGAGAGTCCGGTGGGGGTGCGTACGTGCTAGCATCCCATCTAGAGTCTTGTTAAATTGTGACAAAAAGTAAGGTTATGGGCGCATGTCATGACGATTTCAAATCACGCGGTGTTCTAATTTTCAACGAGGGTGGCTGCCTTGTGAGCACACATGATGCAGGATCTACTGCAGGCAACAGAAAATAGTCTTCATGACAGCTGACTCGGCTGATTAAAGCCGGCAAATAGCAACATATAAAATGTTCACAAATGTGAGATTTATAGTACCTCCGTTTTAATTCTTCTATATACACTGACTGAGCAAATGTCATGGGATAGCGGAGCACTGATGCGCAGGTGTGTTGTCTGTGCACCACGTGCCCCCTGTGCCAGCGGCACGGATGGGAAGTGCGATTTCGGAAGTGGTGCGGGAATTCGGCTTCACACGATCAACCGTGTCCAGGGTGTATCGTGAATGGTTGAATGCGGGTGTCACCGTCCACAACAGACGAACGACCGGCCGTCCAGCCACCCTCGATGACCGTGACCGGCGACATCTGAGACGGATTGTCAATAGTGACAGACGGGCAACCGTGCAACAAATCACGGCTCAATTCAACACAGGCCGTGCTAGACACGTCTCCAAGTGGACAATCCGTAGGAACATGGGTTCTATGGGGTATGGGAGCCGGCGCCGCACACGGGTGCCACTGTTAACCCAACATCATCGGGCACAACGACGCGCATTCTCGCCAGTCACCAAGGATGGACACTGGAACAGTGGCGTAACGTGATATGGTCGGACGAATCACGATTTCAACTGCACCATGCCGATGGGAGGCACCGTGTATGGCGCAGACCACATGAAGGGATGGATCCCGCCTGCCTCGAAGGTGTGGTCTAGGGCACTGGTGTCTCTGTTATGGTCTGGGGTGCATTTTCCCGGTATGGAATGTACCCCCCTAGTTGTTTTGGAAGAAACTTTGAATGGTACGCGGTATGTTGAGCAGCTCGGAGACCATCTCAACCTATTTTGGGCCTTCCAGCGCCCAGACGGTTCTGCGGTGTTTCAAGATGATAACGCCCCGCCACATCGCTCCCACGTCTCCCGGGAATGGTTCCAGGAATATGCAGCAGAGGTCCAACAACTGCCATGGCCACCCAGGAGCCCCGACATAAACCCTATAGAGCATATCTGGGATGTCCTGGAACGCAGGCTCCGTGCCATGGATCCTGTACCCACGAACAGACCAGTATTGGCGGCCGCTATGCAAACGATTTGGTGTCAGCTGCGTCCAGAGGACTACCAGGGAGTTGTCGACTCACTTCCACGGCTCTCACTGCAGTTCGCAGGGCCAGAGGAGGCCCCACACGCTATTAGGTCAGTGTAAGTAAGAATACTGCTGGGGGCAGCATGGCGAGTCCCTAGCAAGCATATAAGAAGGATCTCTCCCCTACGCTACTCAGGTATCATTTCACGTTATTTTTATTATTTTTTCACCAGGTGAACTCGACAGGAAACTGCCAGATTATAACTGAACATTTTGAGGACATATTCCCATGTAAATTACGAATTCTCTTATTCCTACTTTAAAGTTTTGTACTTCTAGAAACATCATCTCTAATAGTCTTTATCTTTTTTTTATGAAACAAACGCATGTTTATACTAAGCATTATTGCTAATTAGCCGAGCTGTAGACATTTAAGATATAGGAACATTGTAATTTAAGACAATTTCATTATTTTTCAGATCAATTGTTAAAGGATACCACATAGGTCAACTGGAATAAATCCAAAGAAAAACAGATAGATTTGTTCTCTATGATTTCTGACAAAAGAGTAGCGTTACGAAAATGTTTCAAAGTAAACAAAAAGAGCCCCCGGATGATATTTCCCCAGCAAATTTTCTCTTTTAAAATTTGCACCGTCGACTTCCTGCGATGTTGGGCGGTGCTTCTCAGCCTACAGAAGAATTTTATCGGATCGGCGCCAAAACATCACAATGGAACACATAGAGGAGCATTTGGTGACACACTGTGCATCACGATAAAATGTTACCTTATTATGTGTGTTACTGAAACTGAAATGAAATGGCGTTAATGGTTTTTAGTGCCGGGAGTGTCTGAGGACAAGTTCGGCTCGCCAGGTGCAGGTCTTTTGATTTGACACACGTAGGCGACCTGCGCATCGTGATGAGAATGAAGTGATGATGAAGACCACACGAACACTCAGCCCCCGTGCCAGCGAAATTAACCAATTATGGTTAAAATTTCCGAGCCTGCCGGGAATCGAACCCGGGACCCCTGTGACCGAAGGCCAGCACGCTAACCATTTAGCCATGGAGCCGGACTGTGTGTTACTTAATAGAGGTTTAAAGATAGTTTCTATAATAACTTTATTTAGTAACATTTGTTTCATTTTCGGGACACGAGGGCAACAGGAAATTAGCTACAAGAATACATCGTGTAATACTCTCCACGATTTACGGTGCATAACATTATTTTTAAATATGTGAAGTATTCTGGTTATGCATTTAATTTATTTAATACCGTCAAAATTACAAAACAGTAGGCCATATAATTGATCTAAAGCAACAACTACTACAGTGACTTTGTCATAAAATATGGAAGTATTTAAAACACGTTTTGCCGGGCTGAGTGGTTCAGACGGTAGAAGCGCTGGCCTTCTAACCCCAACTTGACAGGTTTGATCCTGGCTCAGTCCGGTGGTATTTGAAGGTGCTCAAATACGACAGCCTCGTGTCGGTAGATTTACTGGCACGTAAAAGAACTCCTGCGGGACTAAATTCCGGCACCTCGGCGTCTCCGAAGACCGTAAAAGTAGTTAGTGGGACGTAAAGCCAATAACATTATTATTATTATTATTATTATTATTATTATTATTTTATTAAAATACGTTTTACTGTCTCATATCGTAACCATAATAAAATGAATTTACGAACATTTTTGTAAATTTAGTGCATTAATAGTATTACACATTTTATTAATATTACATACTAGCACATGTTCTTCGCACGGGAATTGGTAATCGATTTCACGATTCCTTCATGAATTTAAGCGAACACGCATGCCTGTATTCAAACGTTTAATACGGCAGTTAAACTGATATTCTTCTACGAAAACACGTGGCAGTAACGTGAAGTACGATAAAGCTGAACAACGTGGAGACAGATCACAGAGTTTAGTGAACGACACAGCCCTGGTCCGAAGTTGTGCGTAATTCTCCTTATTTCTCGGTTACAAATTGTTGTTCATCTGAAACCGGGAGTGGCGCTGAGGCTGAAGATTTATTAAACCAATCGTTGACGATAACCTCTCTTATTTCGATTTAATCCAACTTGAAATGAAATGACAGCCTGTAAAACAGTCCATTCATTATAACTCATCTGTTATCCTCCATTCGAAAAGGTGCACACGACAAAAAAACGTTTTAGAAATTGATTTCCATTAAGGTTGGTAGTTTTCCATTATGGTTGGTCATGTATATTTTGTGGGAGGATAAAAATCACTGTTTCGACTTCCTATAAACCCCCAAAACAATCCAGGATTTAGAAATAATATTGACCCTAATCCACGAACACATATAAAGTTTGGTAGAAATATATAGAGTAGTTTCCTAGTTATAAGAACTCAACAAACGGACTAAGAGGTAAATCGACAAAAAAGCTTAAAAAATGCCCCCTCGAAGTAAGACAGAAAAACGGTCCTTAATGGTATCTTTTTTTTTGCTAGTTGTTTTACGTCGCACCGACACAGATAGGTCTTACGGCGACGATGGGACAGGAAAGGGCTAGGAGTGGGAAGGAAGCAGCCGTGGCCTTAATTAAGGTACTGCCCCAGCATTTGCCTGGTGTGAAAATGGGAAACCACGGAAAACCATTTTCAGGGCTGCCGACAGTGGGATTCGAACCTATCTCCCGAATACTGGATACTGGCCGCACTTAAGCGACTGCAGCTATCGAGCTCGGTGATATCTCCCTTATTAATCCTCGAGTCGAAATGATGCACATGAGAACTGTTTTTTAGAAATTGATTTCCATTAAGGCAGGCACATTTTCATTAAGTTCGGTTGTGTATATTTTGTGGCAGTGCAAATTCAAAGTTTCGGTTTGGTATAAACCCCACTGAGCTCAGGGATTTAGAATCGATATTGGCCCGAAAACCTACCCAAGGACAGGTGGCCTCTATATATATGGAGTTTGGTAGAATTATATCCAGTAGTTTCCAAGTTATAATAACTCAGACAAACAGACACCAAAGCTAACAAAAGGTCATTATTACACCTCAAACAGATAACTGATGAAAATTTCGCCAAGATAGTCAATGTACAGACACATGGTCGTTACGATTTTATTCATATGGATTTTATACATTTTACATACGGTGTGTAATTACTAGAGCCAGGATTATATGTAATTGCAAATTCTGTTCCCATATTTGTAGCTACAAGGAAAGCTAAAATGTCGGCGAATCACATTAAAAGGACAATTATTCCAGAAGTTAAAAATTACATATTTTTACATATTTCGATGCAGAATAAATAGTTTTATAAATATTACATATTTTAAATATTTTGGACGATATAGCGCATTTGAAAGAAAACACAATTCTTTTTTCACTAATTTTAGATTGACTGAAGACTTTTGATTACACTTGAAAATAGTTTTAAAAAGCCTGTACGTCTATAACATCTAAAAGTAATTTTATAATTTAAAGTGAGGTATTCTGTCAAAGAATCACATCCCTTTTCTCTTTCTTTTCTTCTTTCTTCCTCGGTCATTGCTCATTATTAACTTCCATACAGGGCTTCACTTCATACTAAAGTCTTTAGAAACATTTTTCTAATAAGCATATCTATCTTTCATGAGATAAAATTTCTTCTCTCTTAATAAGGATCATCCTTGCTTGAGCAAGTCTACAATTAAATATTTCTTTGCCGGGCAATTTGAAATCCGCGCGCCAGTGACTTCATGTGAAGTTGAATGGTATTTTTCTATATATAAGAACATCCTAACATACAGAAGGCATTCGATGACCGCAGAAAATTTGGAAAAATGTTTCGTTATTAATTGCGCCTCGAAATGAAAATTAGAGGTTGAATAACACTTGCACTTTTAATATTTTTTTTCGGTTTTGTTTCCTTTTCTGTGTACAAGAATACATTACATAAAGCTTACATATTAAGACATTATATAGGATTTTGGGGTTATGCCGTGTCAAGAAAATAAGGTGAAATTCTTAACATATCGCAGAGAACTATGCTCTGCGTCATCAGAAGAAAATCTCGAATGTCCACGAGAAAGGCTTCTTAAACAACGAGCTTTGAATTTAGATGTTATAATACAAGTGGAAATGGTACGTTCATTCGCCACCAGATGGTTCCCCGGACGCGGTACAGCGCTAGCGTTCGAAGCGGAAGCTGACGGAACCATGAGAATCAGTCTAAGAGGTTAACATAACATATGTACCTAACATATGACATTGACAGGTGTATGGCATTGACACAAGCCTGGAAATATATAAAATAGGATGTGAAGGAAGAAAGGCGCGTCCTGGGTTGCGAACTTGTACAGTATAGCGAGAAGCACGGGCTACATTCCATATGCAGGCACTAGGTAAGCAGCGCGTAGACTGACAGAACGTCACTGTTCAGTGTGCTGTAGTTACTCTTAATTAACCTATTAAAATGTGTGCTGTCTATCACAGTGTTGGACAGAATTAAATATTGCAAAAATGGTTGTTACCAGGTCGGAAGGGTAAGGTTATGAAACTTCTAGTGTTTCAGAAACAGAGAGGGAAACTGCTGGAGAGGTGTATGATTTGTTAAAACATTACGAAAGAGAAAGAGAAGTAACTCGAGATACTGACTTGACTGTACACTATGATGAAGATCGAGAGAGTGAAGGAAATGAAGAATCATCAACGAAATCTTCTGCCGAAGGGAAGTCGAGCAATCAGAGTGGATAGTATGCTCCAGATAAATTTCTAGCCTTCCTCCAAGAACACCCATACGCACAAGCAAAAATTTAATCGCACATCGTTTACATAATTAACAAGTGAACGACAGTTGTACAAAATGAAGGAATTTATTGAGCAGTAACAACATTTTATGGACAAAATGAAGGCAGTTAATATATGTGCATCATAAGAATTCCTAAATTGGCGTGCAGTGAATGAAACTGTGAAAGAACGTGACCTACAACAATTTGCGACAATGAAGGCGCACGAATTATAAATTGACGAAAACATGTTCAAGACTAGTTCATCTTAGCTGCATAGTTTTAGAAAGCACTATAATATAGTAAGCGGTAAAATAACATAATTTGTAACAGCACAACAAGCTCGAGATACATTCCAAGAAGAACAGATACTACAGGCTTCTAAAAGTGACTGCAAATTAATCATTGAGTCATATAGTAATTATTCATATTTACAATGCTGATGAATGTGGGAAGAAATTTAAACTTAAAAAGTTCGTCTGATATAAGGGGAGTAATGCAATCGAAAGGGGCGAGCATACATTCGTATACGGTCATGGCTGTAGTGTCATGAGAGAAGCTGATGCCAAAATTACTGTTGATTTTAAACGAACCAAACCAAACCAAACCAAACCCCGTGGCACTACAGCCCTTGAAGGGCCTTGGCCTACCAAGCGGCCGCTGCTCATCCCGTAGGCCTGCAGATTACGAGGTGTCGTGTGGTCAGCACGACGAATCCTCTCGGCCGTTATTCTTGGCTTTCTAGACCGGGGCCGCTATCTCACCGTCAGATATCTCCTCAATTCTAATCACGTAGGCTGAGTATACCTCGAACCAGCCCTCAGGTCCAGGTAAAAATCTCTGACCTGGCCGGGAATCGAACCTGGGCGGGGCCTCCGGGTAAGAAGCAGGCACGCTACCCCCTACACCACGGGGCCGGCTTATACGAACCAACTGGCACAAAAAATAAAGAAGTTCAAAAAATGCTCAAGTCAGAAAATGTAATTGTGAAATGGGGGTCGTCGGGAAAAATTATAAATCAGTTGTTCAATATGTTTAAAAAAGCCTTCCTACCACTTTCAAGTGCAAGAAACCTGTTCCTTTTAGACTCATACAGAGTACACAGAGACACTGAAAATGTCAGAAAAATTCTCGAGAAAGGTAATAATATCTCCAGAAAAACGAACGTAAACTAGCCAGCACAAGGTATGAATTTCAGCATCTTGATAGGTTTCTTCTTCCGAATTCCAGCAGTTCCTTTTTCCGCGCTTTTAGCTCTCTGATCTGTATGGATGGGTGCTAAATGTACTAACTGCTAGAAGCCCACACTATTTTTATAATACTACAGATTTTTGCTTCAAGAATTTGAGAGGACTGTGTAACAAATGTGACGCAGCAGTAACAATTAGATGTGGTTTCCCATTTTCACACCAGGCAATTGCTTAAAGCCACGATCGCTTCTTTCCCACTCCTAGCCCTGTCCTATCCCTTCGTCGTCAGAAGACCTACCTGTGTCGGTGCAACGTAAAGCAGATTGTTAAAAATGTACAGAGAAGTGTTATGTTTCACGACAAATTTTGCAGACTACCACTGTAGTCTGTTGCAGACTAACTTTCGTTGAAGAATTGTTGCTTTCCCTACGAAGACAAATCACAACTTACAAACCTCATTACGTCTCTCCTTGTTTTTAGTTACGTACCTCTCTGCATTTAAACCTATGGAGTCGGTACATAACAGAGGTAATAGATTTACAAAAACTACCCTTCAAATTCCCCTCCATCGTACCACTAAATGTAACAAATCCTTTGTTTGCACTGCATCACGCATCTTTAAACGTATTTAATCTTCACCGTTTCGCAAGTAGCACAAACTGTACTCAACTAAAGCAGTCCTTAACATCTATCTTCCTGGAGGAGTACGCAAGGGGCTGAGATCACGCATTCTGGTGTCTAACAATCGGAAATATGTATATTTCTTAGAAGTTCGTTTTACTCTTTGTTTTAGATTCTTTAAATTCAAAAAATCGTAAAGTCTAAAATAATGAATAGGCTTAATGTTTTACGTTCTTACTTATTATATCATGTATGTTTAAATTTTACTGAATTTGGTATCTGTATCTATATATAAAATTGGATGTTGGTATGTCTGAAGCTAATAGACTCAAAAACTACTGGACCAATTTCGCTGAAATTTTCACAGTTTGTTCTTATTACATCTGAGAGGGATTATGAAGTGGTTTGAACGAAATCTGATTGGTAGTTCGGCACTAAGAGGTGAAAAATAAAATACGACAAGATAAGCAAACCGCAAGACAAGCCCGATCAGCGGGTTGCCTACCCAACAGTATGTGAAGATTATGATGTGTTTCTTAAAACTTATTTTCGCTTTTATCTGGAAAAATTACTGTTAGGGGCAAGAAACCCCTAGCACACCTAAAGGAAGGGGGTGAAACTTAAAAATCCGAAAATGACGATATTAGTAACGAATTCGTAGTCTGTGGGGGAATCTGAGATAAACTGTGACACTCCGGATGCCGTTTAAGTCAAAGTTCGTTCCCAATCGGTATGGTAAACATACACTGACTGACAGAGCAAATGCAACACCAATGAGGAGTGGTTCGAAAGGGATGAAAGTTGGGGAAAAACAGAGTCGGCACGGAAGAATAATTGATGTTTATTTCAAACCGATATGCAGGTTACACAATGCGCACGGCATCGACTCAGTAGGATGTAGGACCACCGCGAGCGGCGATGCACGCAGAAACACGTCGAGGTACAGAGTCAATAAGAGTGCGGATGGTGTCCTGAGGGATGGTTCTCCATTCTCTGTCAACCATTTGCCACAGTTCCTCGTCCGTACGAGGCTGGGGCAGAGTTTGCAAACGGCGTCCAATGAGATCCCACACGTGTTCGATTGGTGAGAGATCCGGAGAGTACGCTGGCCACGGAAGCATCTGTACACCTCGTAGAGCCTGTTGGGAGATGCGAGCAGTGTGTGGGCGGGCATTATCCTGCTGAAACAGAGCATTGGGCAGCCCCTGAAGGTACGGGAGTGCCACCGGCCACAGCACATGCTGCACGTAGCGGTGGGCATTTAACGTGCCTTGAATACGCACTAGAGGTGACGTGGAATCATACGCAATAGCGCCCCAAACCATGATGCCGCGTTGTCTAGCGGTAGGGCGCTCCACAGTTACTGCCGGATTTGACCTTTCTCCACGCCGACGCCACACTCGTCTGCGGTGACTATCACTGACAGAACAGAAGCGTGACTCATCGGAGAACACGACGTTTCGCCATTCCCTCATCCAAGTCGCTCTAGCCCGGCACCATGCCAGGCGTGCACGTCTATGCTGTGGAGTCAATGGTAGTCTTCTGAGCGGACGTCGGGAGTGCAGGCCTCCTTCAACCAATCGACGGGAAATTGTTCTGGTCGATATTGGAACAGCCAGGGTGTCTTGCACATGCTGAAGAATGGCGGTTGACGTGGCGTGCGGGGCTGCCACCGCTTGGCGGCGGATGCGCCGATCCTCGCGTGCTGACGTCACTTGGGCTGCGCCTGGACCCCTCGCACGAGCCACATGTCCCTGCGCCAACCATCTTCGCCACAGGCGCTGCACCGTGGACACATCCCTATGGGTATCGGCTGCGATTTGACGAAGCGACCAACCTGCCCTTCTCAGCCCGATCACCATACCCCTCGTAAAGTCGTCTGTCTGCTGGAAATGCCTCCGTTGACGGCGGCCTGGCATTCTTAGCTATACACGTGTCCTGTGGCACACGACAACACGTTCTACAATGACTGTCGGCTGAGAAATCACGGTACGAAGTGGGCCATTCGCCAACGCCGTGTCCCATTTATCGTTCACTACGTGCGCAGCACAGCGGCGCATTTCACATCATGAGCATACCTCAGTGACGTCAGTCTACCCTGCAATTGGCATAAAGTTCTGACCACTCCTTCTTGGTGTTGCATTTGCTCTGTCAGTCAGTGTATTATGACTTACTCTTCGGGAAAGAAAACTGTAGGCTAAGACACACATACGGGCGGGATCGTACAACTGAAGATGTTACAGGCGTTAAAATTGGTATTTGGAATCTTCTTTAAAAATAAACACATCTTTTATTTTTGGAAAGCTATATTATCGGTATTAAATGTTCATAAAATTATTGAAATGGGCAGGAAAAATAATATGACTACGACAGGAAGATCAAGATGTGTTATTTGACCTATTTATAAGGTTAAGCTGTGGAGCAGCGCACGGGTCCACTAGTATATATATATATTTATTTTAAATTTTAATGTAGGCCTATAACTTAATATAATAAAAATTTACTTCAAGTGTTCACAAACCTATATATTATTATATGAAGACGCTATATAAAGGGGCTTTTCAGCCTCAGTGGCATGTAAATTATCAATAACTTCAAATTCAAAGTAATTGCACTCCTGTAGTCAAAATTTGTGAGAGCACCAGTTCTGATACCCCAACAGAAGGTCCGCTTGTCAGCAACTATGCTGCACCTATGAACCACCATCCCCTCCTCTAATCCTATCTGTTCCTCAGAACCAGAATGTTCATAACCCACCAGACAAACAGCACTAACGAAAGGGAGACCACAGAAGACGAAAAGTGGACTATAAAAAAAAGCACCAATGAATCTGGCCTGAATGATTTCACATTCTAAAATAATCGTTCCCGCAGTTCTGGCAGGGTTGGTCTCGTCCTCTGCATCGTTAATGGATGGAATGAAATATTCAACAAGCACTCGATCCCTTTGTTTGATTTCTGCTCCGGCTGCTCGGGGATACTGGACTGGATGTTTTAAGCGATGGATTCCTATCCGTTTTAATTCCGCAGCACAATTAGCTAAAGACGGAACCTTTGTTTAAAGGCTGTTTCGTAAGACTAAGGTCTGTTACCGTTGCGTTTATTTTTATGAAGTAAAACTATTTTGGCGTGGCGCAAGTGATATTTAATGCAGTGAAATTTTCCGCGGAGCGCAGCGAATTGAGTGGGTGGACAACATAGCAGTCGCCTGGATGGACAATTCTAAGTAGCCTCTCGAGGCCAATATGCTTCCTATTTGACACAGAACCGAGCTCGATAGCTGCAGTCTTCAGAAAGTGTTGTGATTTATTGTGAAGAAGAAGTGTGTCTGTGGCAATGCCCAAAGAAAAATCACCGGGCGAGTTGGCTGTGCGCTTAGGGGCGTGCAGATGCGAGCTTGCATCCGGGAGTAATGGGTTCAACTCCCACTGTCGGCAGCCCTGAAGATGGTTTTCCGTGGTTTCCCATTTTCACACCAGGCAAATGCCGGGGCTATACCGTAATTAAGTCCACGGACGCTTCCTTCCAATTCCTAGGCCTTTCCTATCCCATCATCGCCGTAAGACATATCTGTGTCGGTGCGACGTAAAGCAAATAGCAAAAAAAAAAAATTAATAATAATAATAATAATAATAATAGACACAGAATATAATAACTCTCTATGACTATTTTGACGAATGAATCAGTGACGAATCCGGTAAAGAATATTAGAAATTTCAACCAATCACAGCTACCTATCGCCCTAATGGCCGGGTCCATGGCTAAATTGTTACTGTGCAGGCCTTCGATCCTAGGCGTCCCGGGTTCGATTCGCAGCCGGGTCAGGGATTCACTGATTAATTCCGATCACTCGGGGCTGTGTGTGTGCGTGTGTGTGTGTATGCGTGCGTGCGTGTATATCGTCTCAGGTATTAGAATTCATCACAGGTAGGGCCTCATCCTCACAAAGGCGCAAGTCGGCTATCAGGCGTCAACTCGAAAGACATTCACTACGCCTCTCCGGAGACCACACGCCGTTATTATTATTTATTATTATTATTATTATTATTATTATTATTTATGTCCGGCTTCATGGCTAAATGGTTAGCGTGCTGGCCTTTGGTCACAGGGTCTCCGGTTCTATTCCCGGCAGGGTCGGGAATTTTAACCATAATTGGTTAATTTCGCTGGCACGGGGGCTGGGTGTATGTGTCGTCTTCATCATCATTTCATCCTCATCACGATGCGCAGGTCGCCCACGGGTGTCAAATCAAAAGACCTGCATCTGGTGAGAAGAACTTGTCCTCGGACACTCCCGGCACTAAGAACCATACGCCATTATTATTATTATTATTATTATTATTATTATTATTATTATTATTATTATTATTATTATTATTATTATTATTGCCATATTTTTCCATTTTCGTCTTATCACTTTCATTTTATCATGCACTTGATCTGATGGAAATCCATCATTCGCACTGAAACATCTTAATATATTCTTCAACCTGTCTTCAATTATACTAGTGTACATTTGACCACAGAACGCACAATCAACAGCACACAGCTCGGCTATTCTAATGAAGCCGACAATCGACATATTTGACTGGGTGAAAAGAAATTTGTTTTTCTTTCGTCTTTCTTCTTCTTTTTGCTTTACGTCGCACTGACACAGACAGGTCTTATGGCGACAACTGGATAGGAAAGGGCTGGGAGTGGGAAGGAAGTAGCCGTGGCCTTAAGGTACAGCTTCAGCATTTGCATGGCGTGAAAATGGGAAACTGCAGAAAACCATTTCGTCTTTCTTTCTTACTTTCTGTTAGCATAGGCCTACTTATCCATATTCTCTCTTTTTCTAGACTTCTCCATTCAGCAGAGGATGTACTTGTAACCACTATTTCAAACATCTCACCAGCATTTCTGCATTGGCGTTTATTAATCAGGAGCCGTTCACAAGAGTTCAAGGTCAATTTCAAGGAATAGGAGAAGTTCTCAAAACAATGCACCAACTTTTAAAAATCAAGAATAATAGTTTATCCAGGGCGAATGAAGTTAATCTACTCGCCCTGGTTTAACAAATACATTGTGAATTTTAACAAGGACAGGAAAAGTTTTTATGACATACACTTTACTGCGTGTTTAAAAAAAATGTTTAACCCAATCATGTTACTGATCATTTTATTTATATAGAGGGGCTGCCTAGCCGAGGCGGTAAAGGCGTGCTCGGCTCGCCCTGAAGGACGTGGGTTCGATTCCCCGTCAGGAAGTCGTAAAATTTAAGAAACGAGATATACACTTCCCGCGGTGCACATGGCCCTGAGGTTCACTCAGCCTACACCAAAAATGAGTACCAGGTTAATTCCTGGGTGCAAAGGCGGCCGGGCGTAGCCTAGAGCTAACCACTCTACCACATCGCGTGCCGAGGTTACGGATAGTGGAAGCCTTTACCTTCCACTCCTCCAAGTGCCTTCATGGCCTGCTTTGCTTTATTTATGTAGGCCTATTCATTCATTCATAAATTTTAGGATTTTTCCAATGTTTTGTAAATTGCATTTGGCTGATGATGACCACAATCGGTCGAAACATGTACCAAACATAACATTATTAAAATTATTATTTTTTAAATTGTGAGTGTTAATCTACAGTGAAGAAAATGGAAATTGCAACACCCAGAACGAGTGGTGCAACATTGCTGCAATTGAACAAGCAGGACGAGTGTTCGGTTGTGCTTCGTTGATTACACTTTCAGGTCCCTCTGACCGCAAGTTTGGACAACAATCAATACAGGATATGCCCACCACGAGCTGCAACACATTGATGACTTCGTCGAGGCATGGAGTCAATAAGGCCCTGGATCGCTTCCTGAGGAATTGTGGCCCATGCTTGCTGAACTGCACGGGTCAGTTGTCCCAGAGTTGTGGGTGGCTGAGGACGGTTGGCCAGTTGTCGACCCATCATGTCCCACACATGCTCAATAGGACTGAGGTCCGGGGATCTGGCTGGCCATTCTAAGGTTGTGATGTCGTGAAGAGCATCTCTGGAGATGCGTGCAGTGTGAACCCGGGCATTGTCCTGCTGAAACATCCCATTAGCAATGTTCGCCATCATAGGGACAACCACTGGATTGAGTACCCTATCAACGTACTGTCGAGCAGTCATAGTGCCCTCAACAAGCACTAATTGTGATTTCACATTAAAGCCAATAGTTCCCCAGACTATAATGCTTGGTGTTGGCCCTGTGTGCCACTGGACAATAAGATCTGGGCTGCCCCTCTCCCCGGTACGTCGGCGAACACGATTCCGGCGATCACCGCGGGCAAGGCAGAAGCGCGATTCATCACTAAAGACGACCCTATGCCATTCGTCGACCCACGTCGATCTTTCTCGACACCACGCCAGCGTTACACGTCGCTGTTGTGGGGTCAATGGAACACCTTCTGCAGGGACACGGGCTCGTAAGCCAGCAACACGCAGGCTATTACCAACTGTTTTCTGTGCAATGTGGGGTGCCACAGCTGCTCGAATTTGCGCTGCTGTTGCACGGGGTTCCATCCGGGCCATCCGAATGATGCGGTGATCCTCTCTCACAGTTGTCCGTCACGCTGGGCCTGTGCCAGATCTACGAGTGTGGGTACCTTCATTTGACCACTGCTGCCATACACGTTGTACCGTAAATGCCTGTCGGCTAACACGTGCAGCGACAGTCCTTAGCGATAATCCAGCCTCACACAGCACAATTATCCGAGCCCTCTCAAACGGCGACAGTTGTTGATAGCGTGCTCTTCTCTGTCGTCGAGGCATGTTTGACGGGGAACACTTCACTGCACAGACTGCAAGTCAACTACGCTACACCAGAGTCCGTATACTGGAGTTGATTCCTCCGCGACCAATCACGTGTGGAGACCTGTAGCAACAATCCAATGGGTCTGAAACTTTGATCGTTTACATACCTACATGGCATCGTTCCATATCTTAAAAATCAACACAAACGACCAATGCCTTCACGGTGTTGCAATTTCCATTTTCTTAAGTGTATGAAGTGTTGAAAGGTGGACCCAAAAAATTAAAAGTTGTAAGAATTGAAACCGAAGACCATGGTATAACCAAATCAAATATAATACCTATGTGATTTATCGCTTCTTTGTCATTATTAAATTTCGTAGTTATTCAATAAATAGCCAAAATTAATAAGCTACAATATATTTCTAGAGATAAACAATCTTCATCCACATATCAACCAGGTCATGAAAACCCCAGTAATACACATTTTTAGGAAAGAGAGGGTGGTTAAAATCTATTCCACACCTTCGAATCGATGACAAACGAATCATAATGAAGTGTTACTGGAAAGAAGTGAAGGCTAGAAACCGGGAGATCTCGGTGAAGATCTGTCTCGTCTTTGCTTTATCCAAGATAAATTTAACATTTGCTTACAAGAACTGAACCCAGGTTAAAATGGCAAAGATAGGTATCGAACAGTCTAAGTCGCGGGGAGGTCTGACACTATGACATATTTCTATCTATTTTTGAAAACTGTAAACGAATAAGCTCGAATGGAATTTTTAAAAGTAGGAGGTTTCATAATATGAAGATAAAGATGGCATTCAAGAGGACAAATAGGGGCAAAAACTCGTTTATGGGAAGAGGACTAGAGATTGCAATAATATGCCATGGGAGATGTTCGATATATTTCAACTTCTTTGAAATGATTTAAGAAAAGATTAGGTAAACAACTGTTAGGGAATCTGTCACCTGGGTGACAGCCCTAATTTCAGAATAATGGCGATTTATTTATTTATTTATTTATGTATTTATTTATGTATTTATGTATTTATTTATTTATTTATTTATTTATTTATTTATTTATTTATTTATTTATTTCTGTCGAGACCTTGTGCAGCTCCTTGTTTGAATGGTCAGCCTCGGTTCAGAGAACTAGTGTTCGGTTCTCGCCCGGGTGGAGTATTTTAACTGCGTCTGGTTAATTCCTCCGGCTCGGGGACTGGGTTTTTGTGTTTTTATAATAATGACTGGTTTTACACCCCACTATTATTATTACAGTTCTTGGAGACATCAAGGTATCGGAATTTTCTCCCACAGGAGTTCTTAAACTCCATTTGGAGGGATGTATTTCAAAACTGCATGCCATTATGAGTGGCTCAGATCCCATGCTGGTGGGTTCGACGACCCCCAAGACATATTCATGTCAATATGACAGAAAAGTAGATGATTTCTTTTCGGACCCTGCAAAAATCACTTCGTTTTAAAAACAGCATTGAAGTCGCCAATGATAAAAATATTGTCAGTGACGTGACATCTGATTCTACTACAGCTTATAAATGTTGTCAATTCTGGCTCGAATGTGATAATGTAACTCGAGGATCGGTTAAGAAAATCTGATGAAGAAAACGCCAGGTTACACAAATGCAATCGTCGTATTTTATACATATAGGTAATGTTGTACCAGTAGTTGATTAGGATGAATAGAAATTACAGAAGCGTTTGAAAAAGGAAACCACTTACTGATTCAAGTAATCAACTTTTTTTAGAATGCAAATTTCACGGCTCATTTTAAACTTTATCAGCAAATTAAATCACTGTAACTCGTTGACTGGAAATGCCCGCTTTAAGCATTTTACTGAAGGTTTGTCTTGCTCCTTTTTCTCTGCTAATTTTAAGTAATTTGTTGGAAGGCTTGGTGTCCGTAAGCTACTGGTAAGGTAATGAATGTTTCGTGATGCATTCTACGGAAATCGATGATAAATATCCACCTTCATCAGCGAATTCAATGCTCAATGGCTAAATGGTTAGCGTGCTGGCCTTTGGTTACAGGGGTCCCGAGTTCGACTCCCGGCAGGGTCGGGAATTTTAACTATAATTGGTTAATTCCGCTAGAACGGGGGCTGGGTGTATGTGTCGTCTTCATCATCATTTCATCCTCATCTCGACGCGCAGGTCGCCTACGGGTGTCAATTCAAAAGGCCTGCACCTGGCGAGCCGAACTTGTCCTCGGACACTTTCAGCACTAAAAGCCACACGCCATTTCATTTCTTTTCAGGGAATTCAATGCAGTAGATGTATGTAGATAATACAACATTATATTTCTACTAGAGGACCTGTGCTGCTACGCAGCATTCGTTTTAAACAGATCAAATAACGCGTCTTGATATGAAATTCCTCCATGCGTTGCCTGGGTACTTTACCGAAAGTTTACTTTTAGGATTTAATTATGTGTCAAGTGATTGTTTGTAGAGTTATTTACCGTGCTGTTGATTGATATTTTAGCGGTTGCCTGGATGAGGCGGCAAAGGCATGCTAGGTTCACCCGGAAGGACGTGGGTTCGATTCCTCTTCCGGAAGTCGAAGGATTTAAGAAACGAAACTTCTACTACCGGAGGTGCATAATAGCCCTGAGGTTCACTCAGCCTACACGAAAATTGAGTACCAAATTAATTCCTGGAGACAAAGGCGGCCGGGGGCAGAGCTAACAACCACTATATCCCATCACGTGGCGAGGTTACGGATAGAGGAAGACTTTTCTTCCACCGCTCCAAGGACCTTCATGGCCTGTACGGAGATTGCTTTGCTTTGATATTTTACGAATTATTTTGTAGTTTTAGAGCTTTTGTGTGTTCAACTTGAAGTTTCATATTATTTTAATTCGCCTGGAAGTTCGTCCTTGTTGCATCGCATATTATCTGGGAAGTAGATCATTCTTTCATACAAATAATACAAATGTGACAGTTGTACGTATTTACGCGTCGCGCTATAGATATGATGAACACGATTCCAACTCTCACTGGGACTGTCACCAAAGAGTCTAGCGAACCCCAACTGTGGATTCAACACTAATCTTGGTGATTTAGACCATTTTCATTTTCACGGCTTCATGGTCCTTCTTTTCTTTTGTCAATTCCTTCATTCCATGAAGATTTTGACCTGTTCCTTTTTTTTTTGCCTAAGTGTTAGGAGAGGATGGTTGTCCAGGTGTACTCCTCTTTAATCGACACCGCCATCAACATCCTGCCGGTTGGCACCTCTCCATATTAGTCTTTATAATGTCCTTGTAAGTTTGTGCTATCCTCCTTGATTGCATTGTCCATTCTTGAATTGAGAATACATCACCTGCTTTGGAAGATGTGTGTTAGGCATGCGGGCGATGTGACCGGCGCATCGAAGCCTCAGTGTAAGTACTGTAGCACTGGTCTCTTCGAACATGGTCGATGGTCCTACCATTTTCCTCAGATAATTTTTATAAGAGAGCACTGGTAGTATTTTTCCAGACTATTAAGTGTCTTCTGTTGTAGCCCAAGTGCCATATCGGGCCGATGACCTTAGAATGTTAGGCCCCTTTAAACAAACAAGCAAGCATCAAGTGCCATATCCATCCGCCTTCCTCATGACTCCTTGAGAAGGCCTTTTTATATGAAAGGCATGGTAAAAAATCCTAGGTTCTTCATCTGTGGAGAAGATGAGGAATTCAAAGTAAAATATTGTGGTAGTGTGATGCCATTGCATTCCAAAGTCATACCGGTGACAGGGTAGATCTAACAAAATGTTAATTTAAAATGTTGTCCTTTTATCGTCGTCGTTCTCCATTCACATTCAGGTCTTTGAGTGCATGGCCGCTTGATTTAGAACTTGTGAGAATTATTTAGGATATATTCACATTACGTAAGATGTGAGCGATCAAAAATATACTCGAATATTCTCACCCAGGAGTTAGACTAATATCGTGAATAGCACAGCACTATTGCGTGGGAAACAGTGTGGGACTCTGCGTGATTGTTACAGGTTCGTGTATTCATTACACTGATAGCAAACTCTGCGTTTTCATTTCATAATTACCGACCGTAATACCATAGTGAACGACGCTCCACAATAAGCTGTAGGCGGTTTCAAGGCCTTGCTCATACTGAATTAAGAAATCATACCTACCATCGATCTAAAGTAAAGCAATGTTTCACTCGCAAATCGTATTCATTCAGATGGTCTTCATCGAGAATTACATAACGCATTATATGCACACATCTGCGATTCACACTAACGAAACAAAAGAAAGCAAAAAACAAAAATATAACAAAATCATACGACTACGGAACAAAAAAAAACACAAGGAAAAACACGAAAAGAAATAATAATACAGAACACAGCATAACAAAAACAAATTATAAAAATAAAACACAATAAAAGAAAACAATGCAACACAAGCCATAACCAAACAATACAATACAGAACACAACAAAACAAAGAAAAAAGAACAAAACAGCAAAGCAGACAGAACGAACGAAACAGCATAACGCAACAAACAACAATAACAAAATATAGCATAGCACAGGCCTAAATAAAACAGAGAAGAACATAACATTTGATAATAAGATAACAAAACAAACTGTACCACAAGAATTTAAAAATAAAGTGAAAGTTAACAATAACAACACAAAATAAAACAAAACTCTGGTACGGAACGCTTGAGTGATACCATCCCGAGCTTTCGAAACTTCAGTGAGAGAGATTTTTATTTCTATTTCCACGAAAATCACTCCTGGTTCATATTTTAGTATAGAAACGTAGTCGAAATCTGTGTAACCCTATATCAAACCTAGGTTCTGTAAGGACAATACCGGGCGAGTTGGCCGTGCGCGTAGAGGCGCTCGGCTGTGAGCTTGCATCCGGGAGATAGTAGGTTCGAATCCCACTATCGGCAGCCCTGAAGATGGTTTTCCGTGGTTTCCCATTTTCACACCAGGCAAATGCTGGGGCTGTACCTTAATTAAGGCCACGGCCGCTTCCTTCAAACTCCTAGGCCTTTCCTATCCCATCGTCGCCATAAGACCTATCTGTGTCGGTGCGACGTAAAGCCCCTAGCAAAAAAAAAAGTAAGGACAATAGCATATGGCTGGAACGAGCTCGGAGAGTCTCCACGTATAGTAGGCTATACGTTGGAAAAGCGGCATAATAATAATAATAATAATAACTTAATAATACCAAGATAACTCGCTATGTGATAAGGGTCGTCTGAAGATAATGGATTCGAATGCCACCGTCAGCAGTACAGGAGATGGTATTCCGTGATTAACCACGTTCAAAACAGACTAATTTCGGTATTATTTATTTATTTATTTATTTATTTATTTATTTATTTATTTGTATATTTATATTAAAGAATCTGGCCAATTATAGACCGCTTAGATACAGGGCCTCTCAGAGTGCATGCACCAGGTGCATGTACTGTGCACGGTGCAAAAGGCGACTTCGCTTGGTTGACAAGAATGCAGACCCCCACTCCTCGATTTGGAGCAATAGCGCTGTCTCTCTCTTTCCCCACGCCTGTCTCTCTCGCTCCACCTATCTCCCTCTTCCTCACTTCCTCCGTAGCGCTCTACATCCGAGCCGAGTTGAGACGAACCGAGCGGGACCGATACACAGTGCACGGAGCTCTTGCGCCTCGATTTGCACACGTGAGATTTTGGGTGTTTGAGAGGCCCTGCTCTTAGAACCTAAGACTATGGTACAGTATTTTCCCGTTTCTTTTCTTCCCAGAACTTCTTCATATGTCGGCTGATCGCCTGCCTCTATTCCTCCGATAACACCATCAGAGGTCGATGTCGAATTTCCAAAAACGAAAAATCCGTAGAAGTGATCTGTCGCCGGAAGGCCACCCTGGTATTTATTATGTCATCTGTGGTCTGCAGTCTTTGTAGATCCCATCGTATCTCTTCCAGTCAACCGGCGGTGTGTTTTAATTTGGACATATCAAAAATCGTCTTAGTTATCCTGTAATTCATGCTGTGAAGGTGATCATAAAATTGTAATCTTCTTCATTAATAAAAATAAATGTTATTGTTTTCACGTCCCATTAACTATTTCTGATGATGTTCGGAGGCGCCGAAGTGCCGGAATTTTATCCCGCAGGAGTTCTTTCACGTGCCAGTAAATCTGTCGACACGAGGCTGACGTATTTGAGCACCTTCTAATACCACTGGACTGAGCCACGATCGATCCTGCCATGTTGGGGTCAGAAGGCCCGCGCCTCAACCACCTAAGCCACTTAGCCCGGCCCTTCGTCTTTTAAGTGGGTCAGTAATTTTCTCTATATTGCGGTAGAGGTCTTCATTTTTTTCTTTTCATCCAATTATTATTATTATTATTATTATTATTATTATTATTATTATTATTATTATTATGTTTAATAGTGACTTACGCCCACTAGACGGCGCTTATGACTAGATCGTTTTGGATGCTCCCTTTCGTTCCCAATACCTCTTGAACTCTGTTATTAGTTATTCCTTCCTTTCCTGTGAAAGTGGTGTGCGAGATTTAACAATCTTTGGTAGAGGAGACCAAGATTTGGCCATTTTACGAAATTTGGGGCGGTCTGGGAAATCAGTATCAGAAATCCCAGTGGAAGCTAAGTCTTTATTCTACATGCTTCCAGTCTGTAACTTATGATGCTTGAGAAGATCTTCGTAAGCCTGCCATTGTCCATGTCATTCTCTTCTTCTTCTTATTTTTTTCATTGCACTAACATATACAAGTTTCCAGCTACGTTAGACTTAATTATGACACGTTAATGAAGGATATTTACCTGATATGAAATTTCTCCCTGTGGATGGGGGTGGTAGAATAACACCCACGGTATCCCCTGCCTGTCGTAAGAGGCGACTAAAAGGCTCTCCAGAGGCTCTTAACTTGGGATCATGGATTGACGACCACAGGGCCTTTATCTGAGTCCTGGCATTGCTTCAACTTGTACCAGGCTCCTCACTTTCATCTATTCTATCCAGCCTCCCTTGGTCAACTCTTGTTCTTTTCCGACCCCGACGGTATTAGAGCACTGAAGGCCTAGGGAGTCTTTCATTTTCACGCCCTTAATGGCCCTTGTCTTCCTTTGGCCGATACCTTCATTTTTCGAAGTGTCGGATCTATTCCATTATTTCCTCTCTGATTGGTGTTAATATAAGGGTGAAGAGCGCACGAATGTGCATATAAATTGTCTACTCTTTACTATATTCATGTAAGGTCTTTTCTCTTTTGCTGCACTTATTGAAGTGATATCGTTCACATATTTTTCCACATAATTTGCACACGTATTCGTCGCTAGGTTCGTGATATATCTCTTTTACACATAGCTTATAATGAAATCCGTGCACGGCTAGCCTGTTGATGGCACTGCGCATGTTCTGATTTGGGCCCATCTAGTTTCTACTTGTCATAGCATCTGTCACGTAAAACTCCGGCCAGATTTCTTCTGTTTTGCTTAACCTCATATTTCGATGAGCAATGGCTTGAGGTGTCGATGGTACAGAAAGATACCAAAGATCCTCTATAAGGAAAGGCTCCTGAGCTAATTCATAAGCTAGCCTAGATGGAGATGTCGTAGATATACCTAATATCCTTTTCAGAAAGCTTGCACTTTTTCGAGGGTAGTAAGGTCTGATATTGACAATTTGTCCCAAATTAAATCTACGCCGTATGTCAGAATCGATAGTATCTTTGCATGAAAAAGTTTCATTGCCGAGCCTATTGATATTTTGGTTGGTTCTTGTATGTTGTAAATTCGTCTTATTGCTGCTGCTAATCTTTCCCTCACATGTATTTTGAACGAAGTTCCTGACGTTTGTAGAGTGATGACAAGGTAGCGAAACTTGTTTACTGTAGACAAGACTACCCTTGCATATGAAATTATATCTGTCACTGCTATTCTTCCTTCTTTTCTGAAAACCATACATAACGTCTTGTCCTTGTTAACCTGGAAGTCGTTTGTTTCGGCCCATTCCTGTAATCTATCTACCGCGATCTGAAGGTCTTCTCTCTTTCTCGATCATATTATCATGTCATCTGCATAGGCATAAAGCACTGTTGATAGATTATCTGTTATTCTTGTGATGTCTGTTGTAGCTACGTTAAAAAGCGTAGGGCTAATGGGATCTCCTTGTAATGTTAATAGAGGATGGTTGCCTAATTGTACTTCGTCTTAAAACAATAATCACCGGGCGAGTTGGCCGTGCGGTTACGGGCGCGGAGGTGTGAGCTTGCATCCGGAGATAGTGGGCTCGAACCCCCACTGTCGGCAGCCCTGAAGAAGGTTTTCCATGGTTTCCCATTTTACACCAAGCAAATGCTGGGGCTGTACCTTAATGAGGGCCATGGCCGCTTCCTTCCCACTCCCAGCCCTTTCCTATCCCATCTTCGCTATAAGACCTATCTGTGTTGATGCGACGTAAAGAAAATTGTAAAACAAACAAAAAAATATCACCACCACCACCACCACCACCACCACCACCTGACATGAAAATAGGGAAACTACGGAGAAACATTTTCGGCTACCGATGGCGGGATTCGAAGCCACTGTCACCCGAATGAACCAAGTGGTCAATTCCATATACACTAGAGTCCCATTAATCCGAACCCCGTTAATCCGAAAGTCCGGTTAATCCGAACTGAAGTATTCAATTTTTTTAAAAATATTCTCCTTATTGAAATGAAAGAACATATTATAGAATGAAGATTCCTTGCATTTTACTAGTCATATTTTACTAGAATAACTTAATGTAAACATAATTACACATCATAAACCATCAATCACGATTTATCTTTACAAAGTCTGTTAGTTTCTTTTGCCGTAGTGATTGGAACCTACTCGAAGATGCAGTGTTAAACCACCGTCTCATAAACATCACATCAGTGGGCGTAGCAGCGGAGTGTTGCTCGACGTAGCGTACGGCAAGTTCTAAGGCGGCCGAGGCATCTGAATGTGACACTCCTTGTTCATTGTGATCTTCTTCGTCGTCACTCTGTTCCCCATCAACTCCACATTCTTTCTCCACCATAGCTACAATTCCTTGGTTTGTTTGTAATTGATGACAGTCACCTTCCATCCACTCGCTAATGTCATTTTCACTGTCGTTTCCTCGTCTACGGGTTCTTAAATACCCTACTGTAATTTTGTATTTTGTTAATGTAACTGCTAAAGAATGGACATTTCAAATTACAGTATGTACTGTACTGTATTGTAGAAACTATTTTCCGCAGACGGTTGAGGCGCTGGCCTTCTGACCCCAGCTTGACAGGTTCGATCCTGGTGATATCTGAAGGTGCTCAAATACGTCAGTCTCGTGTAAGCAGATTTACTGGCACATAAAAGAACTCCTGCGGGAGAAAATCCCGGCACCTAGGCGTCTCCGGAAACCGTAAACGTAGTTAGCGGGACGTAAAAGCAATAACATTATTATTAGAAAATATTTTCCGGTTAATCCGAAAATTTCGTAATCCGAACAGGCTCCGGTCCCAATTAGTTCGGATTAACGAGACTCTACTGTATAATGAATAAAATCTCCTCATTTTCGGTAAAATATTTTCAGCCTACCAACGTGACACGAGCCAAATTCACAGAGAACATTGAGGAGATGAGAGCTACACAATCCCAGTGGTGGTTGACCAGCTGTATAGCACATACACACACAGGGCGGGGAGCGGGGGAGACACATGTGTGCACATATCGATCTGTGTCCCCTTGCTAAACAAGTACACAGCATTGATTACCCGGCCAAAGGGGTCACTGATAACCGTACTGTTGCATTAATCAATGTTAACCCTATATGCTGAGCCATTCCATAAATCATAACACTGCGGCTAACAGTACGTCACCATGTTGCCGTTTCACACCTACAATTTTTAACCCCATAAACTAGACCTCCAATTAGCATCATATTCAAATACAAATCTCGAATAATGAATTTTCATTCCTAGTTACGGAACTGTGGGAACATACAGGTCAATCTACTAACAATAATTTCTAAAATATCCACACATGTATGACATTTATGAAGCCCGGACTCTGCTTGTTTTTCACCTGTAGAAACCACAAAAGGGAAATGAGGCGTCATTTCCCTTAGGACTGTTCATACATTATTTACAATGCACACAAAATTAACAATGAATAAGCTCTTGATGTGCATAAACATAATGAATGCCTGTGAACACACACAAAAAAGGAGAATGTACACAATGGTTACAGGAGTCTACAGGGAATGTGCATGTTAGATTTTTTATTGTATGTTCTGACAATCGTGTGAAGTCGACTACACTCGAGACAATATTTCCAAATAATATAATGATTAATTAATACTGTTTTAAAGAGAAGTAACACGTAACATTTATCCTATCTTAACTACTACTACTACTACTACTACTACTACTACTAAAACCAAATCCCGAAGGGCCATGGCCTACCAAGCGACCGCTGCTCCACCCGAAGGGTGATTTCCGACAAAGGAGTATTGTTACGAAAATTTTGCAAACTTTGTGCTGGGAAGACTTGGGAGTAAGGAGAAGAGTTGCTCGACTAAGTGGTATGTTCCGAGCTGTCCGTGTAGAGTTGGCGTGGAATGACGTAAGTAAACGGATAAGTAGGAAAGATCATAATATGAAGATAAAGTTGGAATTCACGAGGACAAACAAGGGCAAATATTAATAGGACGAGGAGTAAGGGATTGGAATACAGTCGAACCTCGATATCTCGATATCTCGAACCTCCATTACTCGAATTTGCAGTACCTCGAAATAATTTTAATTTCCCTGCCGTCTGTTCTATTCTTCACGTGTACTTATTTCTCCATTACTCAAAATTCTATTACACAAATTTCTCCATTTCTCCATAGACGCAGAAAAGATTCTGTAACGCGAATTTTGTACATTAACTGTCCGGCTCCATGGCTAAATGGTTACCGTGCTGGCCTTTGGTCACAGGGGTCCTGGGTTCGATTCCCGGTGGGGTCAGGAATTTTAACCGTCATTGGTTAATTTCTCTGGCACGGGGGCTGGGTGTATGTGTTGTCTTCATCATCATTTCATCCTCATCATGACACGCGGGTCGCCTAAGGGTGTGAAATCGAAGGACCTGCACCTGGCGAGCCGAACATGTCCTCGGGCACTCCCGGCACTAAAAGCCATACGCCATTTCATTTGTACATTAACTGTGCAATACGACATTTAAGGTTTGTGTGTTAATGTTCCTTAATGTACTACAGTATATCTTATCTGTCCAACACTGGTGCGTTGAACATAGCAGGCAATGGTATGATGATAAACGGGGTTAAAAGTCAGTTTGTGAGTTTCACAAATAGGAAAAGTCCTCTCAGTTTTAATTACTGCATTGATGGGGTGAAAGTTCCTTTTGGGGACCATTGTAAGTATCTAGGTGTTAATATAAGGAAAGATCTGCATTGGGGTAATCACATAAATGGGATTGTAAATAAAGGGTACAGATCTCTGCACATGGTTATGAGGGTGTTTAGAGGTTGTAGTAAGATGTAAAGGAGAGGGCATATAAGTCTTTGGTAAGACCCCAACTAGAGTATGGTTCCAGTGTATGGGACCCTCACCAGGATTATCTGATTCAAGAACTGGAAAAAATCCAAAGAAAAGTAGCTCGATTGGTTCTGGGTGATTTCCGACAAAAGAGTAGCGTTACAAAAATGTTGCAAAGTTTGGGTTGGGAGGAACTGAGTGAAAGAAGAAGAGCTGCTCGACTAAGTGGTATGTTCCGAGCTGTCAGCGGAGAGATGGCGTGGAATGACATTAGTAGACGAATAAGTTTGAGTGGCGTTTATAAAAGTAGGAAAGATCACAATATGAAGATAAAGTTGGAATTCAAGACGACAAACTGGGGCAAATATTCATTTATAGGAAGGGGAGTTAAGGATTGGAATAACTTACCAAGGGAGACGTTCAATACATTTCCAATTTCTTTGAAATCATTTAGGAAAAGTCTAAGAAAACAACAGATAGGGAATCTGCCACCTGGACGACTGCCCTAAATGCAGATCAGTATTGATTGACTGATTGATTGATAGGCAGTTGGAGTTGTATGAACCCCCTACTGGATCGTCAAAAGACCAGGAGTTCAGTGTACTGACTATTCTTCGATCCCAGATACACAAAATGTAAATGCTTTTACAGCATTAACTGTTGCTGAAAAGAAGCTCAAGAGTGCAAAACATGTTCCTCTACACTTTGTATTCTGCCTGCAATGACTTGGTACAATAAGTGTCGTAATGAAAATGACAAAATACTTCGTTTGTTTTTAAATGGTTAAAAACACTTATGACAGTATCAAGCCTTAGTTACACGTGATTCGATTACGTGCACTCCTCAAAGGCGGAAATTATCTATATCCCGAAATTTCGACAATCGAAATAAAATTCAGCTCCCGTGGTGATTCGAGATATCGACTGTATATTATCAAGGAAAATGTTCGATATATTTCCAAGTTCTTTGAAACTGTTTCAGAAAAATCTAGATAAACAATATAGGGAATCTGTCACCTGGGCGACAGACCTAAATGCAGATCATTGACGATTTTGAAGGCCTGCAATTACGAGGTGTCGTGTGGTCAGCACGACTAATCCTCTCGGCCGCTATTCTTGGCTTTCTAAACCGGAACCACTCCTCAACTGCAATCAAGTAAGCTGAATGGACATCAAACCAGCCCTCAGATCCAGATAAAAATCCCTGACATGTCCGAGAATCGAACGCGGGACTTCCAGATAAGAGGCAGGCAAGCTACCCCTATATCGCGGGGCCGCCACTACTACTGAAACCAAACCAAACCCCATGGCACAACAGCCCCGAAGGGCCATAGCCTACCAAGCAACCGCTGCTCAGCTCGAAGGCCTGCAGATTACGAGGTGTCGTGTGGTCAGCACGACTAATCCTCTCGGCCGTTATTCTTGGATTTCTAGACCGGGGCTGCCATCACACCGTCAGAGAGCTCCTCAATGGTAATCACGTGGGCACTACTACTACTAACAATAATAATATAATGGCCAGTGGCCTCCAGAGAGATCCTGGTCGAGCTCTTTCCAGTTCACGCCCACGGACAACCTGCGCTTCTATGAGGATGGACATTACCTGCGATGAAATCTAACGCTGAAGATCGCACCAACACCCGGTACCCGAACCAGAAGAAATAACCAATGAAGGTTACAATCCCGACCCGGTCGGGAGTCGAACTGGGACGCCTTTGACCAAAGACTAGGATACTAACCATTTAGCAGTGCAATCAGAAACAATAACAACAACAACAACATAATAATAATAATAATAATAATAATAATAATAATAATAATAATAATAATAATAATAATAATAATAATGCAGTGTGGCCTCCGGAGAGGTCTCGTGCAGTTCTTTCGATTTGACGCCGTATTGGCTACTTGGGGGTCTTTGAGGATGGCGCACTAATCTAATGCTGAAGACGTCACAAACACCCAGCCCCCGAGCCACAGAAATTAAAATATGCAAGTAAAATCCCCAACCCGACAGGGATCGAAGCCGAAACCCTTGTATCAAAGGCTAAACATTTAGCCATGGAGCCGGACATAATAATAATAATTAGTATTATTTATTTACCAGAGAGTCTCTCACCGCTGGGTTCTGTGATTCAAATTCCAGTCACTCCATGAGAGATTTGTGTTGGACATAGCAGAGGTGGGACAGGTTTCCTCCGGGTACTCCGGTCTTCCCTGTCACCTATCATTCTAGCAACACTCTCCAACATCACTTCATTTCACCTGTCAGTTATTAATCATTGCCCCAAAGGAGTGCGAAAAGCTTTGGTAGCCGGCACAATTCCCATCCTCGCCGCTAGATGGGGGCTTCATTCATTTCACTCCTGACCCGGTCAAATGACTGGAAACAGGCTATGGAGTTTCATTTTCATTATTTATTTACAATTCTGAATAGAGATATGGAAGTTCTCCTGAAAATGAGGCGAGCCCCACGTACAATTAAAATGTTTCGTGGACCTCTGTTTGAAATGAGACATTATTTACAGTATTTACAAGGTTTGCAAAATACATAAATAATAATGAGTAGAATATACACGTATACATTATTTCCTAGTTTTCATTTATTCTTTCAACCATCACTTATGTAGTCGCCCTTGTGAGCTCATATAGACAGACACTAGAGGTGTGACAAACGGTTATTTTTATGTAACTGCTACATCTGTCACGGCTACAATAGAGTAACATTTAAAAGTAACGTCCAACGTTACCCACCTTTTACTGGTCACAGCCTGATCACGGCTTCAAGCTTGGCTCCTTACAGCTGTGTTGCGAAGTACCATTCATTCACTCGCACATGCGCGCACGTCACTACACTGTTGAAAGTCGGTGCAGCAAAACACGCATTCCTGTTTGCTATAAAGTTAACGAGAGGCAGACAACGGATGAAATGAGAAGACAACATAGCGCCTTTTCTGAAATCTAGAGGAGTGAGTTTGACAATGTCCTGATCAAGGATAGAACACAAGAAAACATGATGATCTGTCTGCCAAACCTCGACACAAACCAGTACAAAAGGATTGATTAAGTAAAATGAAGTATTGTTATGTTATCTATAATATCAATATAGAAAGTTGACATACTAATTTACTTATGGTACAAGAAAGATTATAATAATACTATAATATAGGTAGCCCTGCGCGATGTCTGAGTCAACGATTACCTCTGAGCAGTTGAATATGTCCTAACTGTTTACACTTTACTAACCAGATGACAGCAGCAACTTAAACAAATACACTAGAGAGTATGTTATACACTATAGTGTATCTGACTTAAAGCAATCTCCTACGAAAGCGCTCTCACTTGGGAGTCTTAATTTTCACGACCTTCGTGGCCCTTCTCTTTCTTTGGCCGATGCCTTCATTTTTCGAAGTGTCGGATCCCTACCATTTCTTCTCTCTGATTAGTGTTATATAGAGTATGGTTTCCTAGGTGTACTTCCTATTAAAACAATAATCACCACTACCACTCTTCATGTCTCCTGGAAACGCCGGAAATCCACGTCTCTCGGAGCCGAGGGCGTGTGCCGTCTTCAGCATTAGAACTCATCATATATGGGGCCCTCCCTGCACTAGGCCTCCCCGGAAGCTACACACCATTATTATTATTATTATTATTATTATTATTATTATTATTATTATTATTATTATTATTGTCGTCCGACCCCGCACGGTAAGGGACAACGCGTCTCCCGACCCCGGGTTCGATTCCCGGATGGGTCAAGTGTTTTTGATTGTAAATAATTAATATCCATGGTCTGGGGACTGGGTGTTTGTGTCGTCCTTAACGTTCCTATTCTCACATTCAACACTCTACACTTCCTCCATTCCTATTACACGCAGGTTCATATCACATGGTGCAAGTAGGGGCAAAAGATCTCTATAGGTCGACGCCCCGAACAAATAGCATTTTAAAAATATATATTGTTACTATTATTATTATTATTATTATTATTATTATTATTATTATTAAATCAAGCTAGCTTGTAGCTCTTATGACACTGTTGACAGTCTGAACCCAGTCACAGGACCTCCAGTTGCACGTGGAATCTGAACCGCAGTGACGTGGCTTGTAGTTTAAAAATCCCTACGTAACTTGACAGAAATAGATTCGAACCACGGCCGCCTCAATGAGAATTACTCATTTACTTCGAAAGCTAGATACTCGTTCCTGCAATAAATATCAAAGTACGGCCATCACTATCTTCTTGAATGAGGCGCGTCAAATCTCCCCGGTGTTAGCTAGGCTATCAATCTTCCGTATTCGCCTCTGTTTTCATCAAGGCGGAATAGTTTCCGAGGGTTTCAAATCATAGCCGTCTAATCTTGAATGTATTCTGGCCAGGATGATCGTTTTCTTCCAACACCTACAAGACTTTCTATTTCCGCTTGTACGATTAATTTCAGAAGTTGATACCGATTATCCCTATAGTTCCAAGAATGCCAATTTACATTTTGCAGTAATCAAAGGTTCTCGTCTAAGGCCATCGGTCTAGCGCCCGGAATTTTAGACGGTAATAGATTATATTGCAAACTAATTTGGCTAGCTGGAAGCGTCATCTACTACTACTACTACTACTACTACTACTACTACTACTACTACTACTACTACTACTACTACTACTACTACTAAATTGTTTTCATTCCTTCCCTGAAGGGCGAGGCGGACCTCCAAGACAGTGATACCGTCTCTCAGGCCAGATTTGTACTGTAGGGGAGAAGATGTGCGGAGAATGAGATAGGGTTGGTGGCCGTGGCCTATACTAGGAACTGTCCCGGAATTCGCCTTAGTGCAGTATAATGGAAAACCACGGAAAACCATTCTCAGGACAGCCACGGTGGGGACCAGCCCCTCTCCATCTCCCGAATACAGAGGCGTAGAGCCAGGGTACTGCCGTGGCCACCGTCCTCTGCTCGTTTCGCCGGTCGGAGTGCAGAGCTGTCGGCCCACGGACAATCCCTAGCCCCTTCTGGGCCGTCTAGTAGAGCTCTAAAATAGTATTCATGTTTAGTGAAGAATAGTGCCTTAGGTGTTGAATTTTTTCGGGAAGACTCCAGGAGATAAGCATTAGACAATAATGTTTACATTCTTAATTTACAGTCACCAAGCTGAGTCAGTAGAGGATCGCTACTTGTTCAACATCCCGAGGCAATCCCCCAGTTCTCAGTTAATGGAGAAATGCAGGTGTATGGTTTTGGGAATATTAGGCGGATACAAGGGAAGAAGCAACTGCGATGAGAAAGCCTACAGCCTTGAAAATAGGCCTTACAGTAAGCTTAGGGACACTGCTACAATAGTACAGCAGCTCATGTCTTTATAGTTCCATCAATAGTCTTAACATTAAGTATCCATCATATTCGTTGAAAATGAAGTCTTTTAGTGGAAGACAGGAGTCGCTGTGTTTATTCGTTAATTATTTATGGGCATTTGTAACCTTTGGTCATATAGCCAAAATATTCGTAACTTTTGATCGGTTAATGTTGAGTAAATTGAATCACATATACAGACCACCGGGCGAGTTGGCCGTGCGCGTAGAGGCGCGCGGCTGTGAGCTTGCATCCGGGAGATAGTAGGTTCGAATCCCACTATCGGCAGCCCTGAAAATGGTTTTCCGTGGTTTCCCATTTTCACACCAGGCAAATGCTGGGGCTGTACCTTTTTTTCCTAGGGGCTTTTACGTCGCACCGACACAGATAGGTCTTATGGCGACGATGGGATAGGAAAGGCCTAGGAGTTGGAAGGAAGCGGCCGTGGCCTTAATTAAGGTACAGCCCCAGCATTTGCCTGGTGTGAAAATGGGAAACCACGGAAAACCATCTTCAGGGCTGCCGATAGTGGGATTCGAACCTACTATCTCCCGGATGCAAGCTCACAGCCGCGCGCCTCTACGCGCACGGCCAACTCGCCCGGTGGGGGGGGGGGGCTGTACCTTAATTAAGGCCACGGCCGCTTCCTTCCAACTCCTAGGCCTTTCCTATCCCATTGTCGCCATAAGACCTATCTGTGTCGGTGCGACGTAAAGCCCCTAGAAAAAAAAAATATACAGACCTTTACAGGATGTAGATACTTGGACCACAGCATGAAAAAAAAGTTTAGAAAAGTAGTATATCATCGTGAGAGTGGCTTAATCTTTTCTTTTAAGATTGAGGAATAATAATAATAATGTTATTTGCTTTACGTCCCACTAACTACTTTTACGGTCTTCGGAGACGCCGAGGTGCCGGAATTTAGTCCCGCAGGAGTTCTTTTACGTGCCAGTAAATCTACCGACACGAGGCTGTCGTATTTGAGCACCTTCAAATACCACCGGACTGAGCCAGGATCGAACCTGCCAAGTGGGGGTTAGAAGGCCAGCGCCTTAACCGTCTGAGCCACTCAGCCCGGCAAGATTGAGGAATGAAGGAAAGCCATTCATGGGGAAAAAAGTCTTTGTTCATTCTTCCGATGCTATGTATGTGGTGTTGTTTTTCCTATTTAGAATATTTACATTACTGTTTACATTCTTTACAATATTTGTAATATTTTCACTGTTCGTCAGACAATGATGATGATGATGATACTTGCTGTTTAAAGGGGCTTAACATCTAGGTCATCGGCCCCTAATGGTACGAAATGTTAGGACAAATTAAAAGTCCAAAATCCTCCAGTGACCAGAATTCAAAGCGTGAGGACGAAGAATGAATGGATGGATGGATATGAATTTAAAACGGTCAGTGGAACCGACCTACAGTGCCTCACATGCACAGAAGCTGGCACAAAACAACAGTATTACTGACCAACGGACTCCTTCTATAGCACGATGCTGAATCGATTATGCTTGTAGTCGAAACGGGCCCAAAATCCAGGTCATCGGCCCCTCATAATGGTACTTATCGCTAGGAAGGTAGCACCATGCTATTTGTCATTTGGCGGTACTAATCAAAAGTAGCGTAGACTCGCGATATTCCACACATTATGATACTATTCACAGGTAGTGTAATGCGCACATGTAACACAGACCTATGGTGTTTCGCACATTGCGGCGCTATTTACAGGCAACGCAAACCTATGGCGTTCCTCACATAAGTGGACTAACCACAGGGACCCGAACTATCCCGTGGTATTCCTCACATACCGAGCTCGATAGCTGCAGTCGCTTAAGTGCGGCCAGTATTCGGGAGATAGTGGATTCGAACCCCACTGTCGACAGCCCTGAAGATGATTTTCCGAGGTTTCCCCATTTTCACGCCAAGCAAATGCTGGGGCTGTACCTTAATTAAGGCCGCGGCCGCTTCCTTCCCACTTCCAGCCCATTCCTGTCCCATCTTCGCCATGAGACATATCTGTGTCGGTGCGACGTAAAGCCAATAGCAAGAAAAAAATCCTCACATAGTGGGAACTAAGCATAGGCAAGACAGAACCATGGTGTCGCTCACCTCTTTAGTGATGTCCAGGCCATTTGTGGCAGTGGTGGTGATTATTGTTTTAAGAGGAAGTACAACTAGGCAACCATCCTCTATATAACACTAATCAGAGGGAAAATATGGAAGGGATCCGACACTTCGAAAAATGAAGATATCGGCCAAAGGAAGACAAGGGCCACGAAGGGCATGAAAATGAAAGACTCCCTAGCCCTCGCAAACCTAATAGCGTCGGGGTCAGAAAAGAACAAGAGTTGACGAAGGGAGGTCGGATAGGATAGATGAAAGTGAGGAGCCTGGCACAAGTAAGTGGAAGCAATGCCAGGACTCAGCTGAGGGCCCCGTGGTCGCCAACCCAAGCTCCAAAGTTCAGAGCCCCTGGGGCCCCTTTTAGTCGCCTCTTACGACAGGCAGGGGAGACCGTGGGTGTTATTCTACCGCCCCCACCCACAGGGGGCCATTTGTGACAGCTGATGACGAACCTATTGATGTTCCAACGAGCTTTCGGGCTGAATACTCAACATACATATACACCAATGTCGATTAAAATAATAATTCATCCACATCATGACTAACTGCCTCTAATTCTGCGGTTGATGTGCTGATTTTGTCTACACTTACCGTACGCTGGCATTGTGCGAATCTGCTTGAGAACATTTTCTGGTAGGGCATAATCATTACATTTTTTTAACAGGCTTAAGACCGGCAAGCACTGTGAGGATTGTATTCGCTATGTTGATTTTTAAAATCTGTTTCTGAGGGAAATTTCCATGTTATCGAACATACTAAACGCGATTTAATCCGTAATAATTTCAGACAGAAAATCCGTCATCCGTCAAAGCGATTATCTTCCCGCCGTCTACGCTGAAATTCCGTCAAGACGGTAATGCTGCTGGAAGAACATTCCTTAGCTCCATCAGCCAAAGGCTGCGGTACGGAACAACTAGCGGCTGCCGGTGCGAGCTAGCGCTAGCAAGCGCTATATATCTTATAGGTCTGTGCAGAAGCGTTTGAAATTTTCCTTTATCACGCGCGAGCTGGTGCGATCTATCAGCAGTAAAACGAGTGAAATGGTCCACTGTCGGTTTCCTCGCGCCAACTGAAGTTTGTCAGCAGAGTGGTAATCATGGATTGAGAAAAATTAATAAGTTTATAATAAATTAATTTGATTTCATTCCATTCCACTCAGATTTTAACATTTTAAAAGAACTATGTATAATAGGAAAGGAAATGTAGACAATAAAATATTATTATATTCCAAAATATTTTAATTTCATCAATTCCCTTACCTCAGGGCCTCCGTGGCTTAGGCGGAAGCGCGCCAGCCTCTCACTGCTGGGTTCTGTGGTTCAAATCCCGGTCACCCCATGTGAGAATTGTGCTGGACAAAGCGGAGGAGGGACAGGTTTTTCTCCGGTTACTCCGGCTTTCCCTGTCATATTCTATTACAGCAACACACTCCAATATTTCATTTCACCTGTCATTCATTAATCAATGCCCCAAAGGAGTGCGATAGGCTTCGGCTGCCGGCACAATTCCTATCCTCGCCGCTAGATGGGGGCTTCGTTCATTCCATTCCTGACCCGGAGTAATGACTGGAAAGAGGCTGTGGATTTTCAATTCCCTTACCTCAGTGTTACTGCAAGTTTGAATGCTTTTCTGTGCCTTGTAATAAGGACCCTTCATATTATCTAAAATATAGTCAAATGTAACTGGCCTCGATCGATAATATTCGACAAATTTATGGTCGTCGTCATTAAGCATTCTATGCAAATGATGGAATTCATTGGGTGCACTGAATACCTTCGTCTATGTAAATATCTAGATTTCAGAAAGCTATTTTCATATAAAACAACTCTCAATCTACAGAGAACTCCATTGCTTATTTAAAAAACTCGCTCAGAGTGGTTTCCAGTCAACTATCGAGAACAAGCGCGAAAGCGTCAACTAGCTACTAGCCTGTTCAAGCGCTAGTAAAAGCGAGATGTTCCGTAACCACAACCAAAGGGTACGGCCATAGTGCACCGCTTCCCGCTTCGTGCTTTATCGCGGCGGGCGAGCGGGAAAGAAAAGATAGTGAAAACTGATTGGGGCGGCCATAGTGCACCTGCCTACCTGCGTTAAAGGCAGGATTGCGCAAGCGGACCACGGGCCTCTGCCCTATTAAGGGCACCCCCCCGGCCCCACTTGGGGCCCAGGCCATATCCTGGCCAGTTCGATCCCCACACAACTATACCACGGGAAACAGAAAGCTGTGTGAGATTTACCTTTCCTCACTTGTCTTCATTTCTATCTCTGAACGATATTGTCTCGTTTACCACACAAGACGCTATAAAAGGCATGAGACACTGTAACAGTCAATTTTGGTCGAGAAGCCTGTCACGCACTTCTGATATCGCTGTCTTAATGCTACTGCACGCCACTTTCTACGGAGATCGAACGACTATTATAATGAAAGTAGCAGTGTGAAACAAGTTTCCAAACCATTCAGTTATTAAGATGATGCTATCAGCACACTGGATAAGAAAGTTACCAAGTAAATGATTATGTCGTGAGTTTATTTTAAATTGATCTTCGATTACAGTACGGGCCTTTCTTTTTTCCACAGAATATTTTTGACGTCTACTCTTCAAGGTAGACCTACACCGCATTTTATTTGTTCCAATACTAGGTACTGCCAGCAGCTTCGCTACCGTATGTACAGGAATTACTTTTAAATGAGCTTCGGATGTTAAGGCAAAGTCATATTTCTTTCACAATCTCATTTTACCAGAAATCTGAAAAATAAGTGTGAATGATAGGTTCCTGGTTCTGTTTGAAGTAATTTTATCTTTCATATATTTCCGCCATTTTTATTATTTGGGTCAATTTTAATATTGAAAACATTTCTTAACAGACAAAGTAGGGGTCCTCAATTGTACCAAACACTGAAGGGCTAAAGGGCCCAGTAAAGTTTCAAATTGTGAGCCTTGGATATCTCTATCAAAATAAAAGAACGCATTTTGGAACTCACTTCTGGCCTAAATGCAGTTCCGGAAAAACAGCCTAAAATCGCTTGTTTCCTTTCACATTCATTCATATTCTAGCCAAATTAATTTATTTTAATAATTCTTTCTGTAATGTGTTCCTTGGTTCAATATCCTTAGGCGGTTTTTGATTTTTGAAAAACGTCCACAACGAATGTAGTTATAACGGTTTAAGTGAAACTCTACATTGACTCACATTAGCGCTCGTAGTGGTGCTTAAGCGAAACAATGCATTGACTCTCAGTAGCGCTCGTAGTGGTAGAAAGAGGCAAACTGCTAATTTAATCACGGCCGACTGGATACCCTGCTGCGCTCGAGCTAGCTAGAGCGACGCATCAAGTCGGCCGTGATCTAATCGACCAGATAACGATGATTATGAAAAAGATTGTAATTTCAGGAATAAATAAAGAATATATTCTCATACTTTATTATATTTTATTTACCTAAAATTCGTAGCTCATATCCCTAGGATGTTTTCAAGATTGAGTTGCTTGCCTGAAGGGCTAGAAATATGGTTTTTATTTATTTTGCCTTAAAACACCCAATATGATACAGTATTTTAAAATAGTAGGTATGCAGAGCTTGCATGTATCTGCCTACATTTGACGCTCGGTTATCCAGATTGATGTACGTACAGTAGTACACTGATTTGTTAGTTATTATTACTGCGCTTTACTACTCCATACAGTATGATACAATTGCCACTATCACAACACTATATTACACTATTTCATAATAAAGGATGTACGCTCTTTAAACTTATTTCGATTAAAATATCTATATAGTACATCACAACACTAAGCTTTCTTCCACAAAGAAACTGGTTTCCTCTTCTTTAAAATCGTGTATTTTTTCATGCAATCCTGAGCTGAGTATATTACTTCAAGAAGAGTGGAAGAGTTATATATAATGACAAATTGGTTTACGTCACAAAAGCACTTCCAGCGGGCCTGTTCCTATGTTCGAATCTTGTTTTGATCTTCGTCTTCTTGCTCCTCTCCTTCTTCCGTCTCCTCTTTCTCGGCCTTCCTCACTGCTAGAAGGACTGTAGCTGATTGGAAAATGTGGTGTGTTGTAAGTTGTTCATCACTTCGAGTGAAGTTCTCCGCCTCACAGGAAACGTTTCTTGCTTGACACAAGTTTGATATTGCTGAAGCGTCTTCGAGTGCTTCATTCGTTCCACTATCCGTATTATCACTCTCTCGAAACACGTGCGTCAGTTTGTCCAAACAATGACATCGATCATACCAGCACCAGAAATGCACAAATATTGTACATAGGACTACATACTTCTTGTTTGGTTCTACAGCCGGTTTCCAGCCTTGACTGCCTCAACAATATGCCTCCAGGTGTCCCGATCCTCTGCTTTCGTCCTCCATCCTCTGACTCCAGCTCCCGTTAGATCCTTCTAAACTTCATCCAGCCATCTCAGTGGGGATCGTCCCACTCTTCTGGTGCCATAAGGTTCTGTAAATGTCACCTTCCTACAAGGATCATTTTCGTATTTTTGTATATTACTCACAAGATTTTGGAGGGCATCAGTTCTGTACAATGATCGTACATTACATGTTCCAAATCGTAGCCACTTATCCTTGCAGGGTCGTCTATATTCAATCCGTCCGGCTCCTGTTTGTTGAGGATTCGTAAGCTTCACCGGGACCGAGAAAATATTCCGTAATAGACAAGTGGACCGCTTCTGTAGTGTAGTGGTTAGTGTGATTAGCTGTCATCCCCGGGGGCCATTCCCGGGTCTGCCACGAAATTTGAAAAGTGGTACGAGGACTGGAACGGGGTCCACTCAGTCTCGAGAGGTCAACTGAGTAGAGGTGGGTTCGATTCCCATCTCACCATCCTCGAAGTGGTTATTCGTGGTTTCCCATTTCTCCTCCATGCAAATGCCGGGATGGTACCTAACTTAAGGCCACGGTCGCTTCCTTCCCTGTTTATCCCTTCCAACCGTCCCATCCCCCAACAAGGCCCCTGTTCAACATAGCAGGTGCGGCCGCCTGGGCGAGGTACTGGTACTCCTCCCCAGTTGTATCCTCGACCCAAAGTCTCACGCTCCTGCCCTTTTAAAGTAAAACGTCGATTCGACGGAGGAGCCCTATCTCAATTTGAATGACATTTCACTTTAAAAAGAGTGCCGCCCCTGGTGTAAGGGTAGCGTGCCTGCGTCTCACCCGGAGGCCCCGAGTTCCATTCCCGGCCATGTCAGGGATTTTTACCTGGGTCTAAGGGGTAGTTCGAGGTCCAATCAGCCTATGTGATTACAATTGAGGAGCTATTTGGCGGTGAGATGGCGGCCCCGGTCTAGAAAACCAAGAATAACGACCGAGAGGATTCGTTGTGCTGACCACACGACACCTAATAATCTGCAGGCCTTCGGGCTGAGCAGTGGTTTCGGGACTGTTACGTCATGGGGAATATATTCACTGAGGGTGTACCTCAAAAATACTGCACCACCTCGAGAATACGAGAGCACGACTTTACTTTTTATCAATGTGTTCTTGACTAGGCGTGCTTATTTGGTGAAAATAATTTTGTTTTGTGCTAGACAAAGCGGAGGCGGGTCAGGTTTTTCTCTGGGTACTCTTGTTTTCTCTGTCATATTTTTAAAACATGTTTTTCACAATTTGCTTTACTTTGCACCCAAACAGATAGGTGTTATGGCGATGATGCGATAGGAGAGGGCTAGGAGTGGGAAGGAAGCGGCCTTAATTAAGGTATAGCCGCAGCATTTGCCTGGTGTGAAAATGGGAAACTACGGAAAACTATCTTCAGGGCTGCCGACAGTGGGGTTCAATCCCCTCCCCGCGCGCCTCTAACCACAAGGCCAACTCGTCCTGTCATATTCCATTGCAGCGACATTCTCGAATATCATTCCTTTTCATCTGTCAGTCATTAATCATTGCCCCAGAGAAATGAGACAGGCCTTCGGTTTCGGTAGCCGGCACTCTTCTAATCCTCACCGCTAGATAGGGGCTTCATTTACTCCATTCCTGACCCGGTCCAATGACTGGAAACAGGCTGCGGATTTTGTTTTTCACCTAACGCTAGTAATGTATACATGGTATTTTGAAGAAGACACAAGTAAGGATGAATCAGTGCGTACTCAGCTGCCACCTCCCCAGTGATTTACACGTGTTTCATGTTGCACTGTGACAGGCAAATGACGAACTGGCTGTTGTCACGACTGGCAGCCCGTGTAGCACGAAGTATCCTACAACTAAGAACGAAACAGATAACTTTTTTCTTTTTTAAAGTCTTTGTGAGATCTGGCACACGCACTGATACCAACCGGGAGACGCCCACCCACGCCACAAAGAGTGGGAGGGATCCTGGTTGAAAAGCCATGTTCTGCAGTCGTAACGGATAACTGTCGCGAACATGCGGCGGTGTTACGAGCAAAACTGTTGGGAGGATTATTTCAAGCGAAACGAACATTACGAGTCCTGACCCATAAATGTCATCCGTATATTTTTTTAGTGGTTAAGTACAAACACTGCAATTCTTGCTGTTGCTTTTAGAAATCAAACCATCCAGGCAAAGCAAAGCAAAGCTGATCATCAAACGACTATCCAACACTAGAAACAATAGTGCATGTTACGTTATACCATACGTTACTTGATTTTATTACCGACAGTGTCGCGATTATTGACTACAGCCATCTCTCTAGTTACATACAGAAGTAAGTCAGACACTAACTTGTCATATTCCCTTTTTTTCACTGCAATTTATCGTTGAAACCTAATCAGTTATAATAATAATAATAATAATAATAATAATAATAATAATAATAATAATAATAATAATAATAATAATAATAATAATAATTGTACCGGGCGGTACACCTCCACGCCGCTTGTTCAAATATTGCGCCAATTGAAAGTCCTCTACAGGAGAAGCTCTGAACTTTACAACTGAACTAATTCTACGGGTTATCAGAAGATGTCACTGAGTGTTTTTGATTTGCTTTTGTTTTTTATGGATCAAGAAATGTGGACATTCTCTAACAGGTGTCTCTACCAAGAACTATGGTAATACACTCTGGTGTAAGGGAATGAACTCTCTGGAAGAAATTTTTTATTCATAAGTTTTGTCTTTACTATATTTTGTTCTGTTATCTTTGGGTTGGCAATATTAATCCTTCCTTCCGCCAGGTTTGAACTTAGCCAATCCCGAATTTCTTTAATTAATTTTCAGCCAATCATGTATGTCTTCTTTGATATGGTATGTTGCTCTAAGCTATCCAATAAAAGTGAGAGGATGTGTCTACTCATTCCTGAAAGGTCTCGAATTTTCCGCGAGAGTATAAAAACTGCAGATTTTCTTGTCTCAGGGCCACTTCAGTAACATCTAGCTTAGTGTATGGATATGTAGCAGGGGACGGGAAGCACCCCGTTCTTCAGACAGCAGTTCTTCTACAAGGTAATGAATGGCCTTTTAACATCTTTATTTCTTGCTAGCTCAGCAGTCTAACTCTCGGGGAGGGTTCGAATCCTTTAATATGTAACCCATCTTTTTAAAATGTAAATTCCTTTTCTGTCTATGTAAAATTTACAAATCTCCTTTACTGTAAAGCGGGGATAGAGAGTGCTTTACCATCTCGAGCTCCCCTTCATTTTGAAAGTGAGGTGACTACGTTTTCATAACCGTTTCTTCTCTTCCTTAATGTATTAAAGTTTTCTCATACGAGTCACCTCCCTAGCTTGGGATTAGCCCCTGTATTATCGGCCTAGCGCCACATAGGTTAAAAAAAAAAACTTTAGCGTAGGAGTGCAAGTAATCGCCTCCATTCAATTTTGTATTTTGGGTCATTTATTTAACTCGTTTTGTTTTCCTTCCGGAGAAGGCCCAGTAGATTGGGTACGAGGTACCCCTGTATCATTATATGTGTACCTTGAGGGCAGTTAGTGTGAAGTCTGCTTATGGCCTCCTGATAGGCTTGAACTTTGAGAGCGGGTATGCTCTTTCCTAAATTTGATCTCTGTGTGCCTCTAGGAGGCTTAACATTGTAATTAGGAGCAAGTGCTCCTTGGCATGATGGGGTTTTCTGCCCCTTTGTCCAATTTTGTACCTTGGTAAAGTTGGGCTAATAGTTCAAGGATTGTGATTGTGGGGCTCGAAGCCCAGACTTTGTAATAATCCCCTAACACTTGTAATTTCTTTGTATCTGATTTTGGCTTGTTGTTGACTTGTTAAGTTTTCAAATTCTATGTTACCATTGTTAAGTTTTGAAAATATAACCTTTGATGAAATTTTAATTCATCTTTCGAACTTGTATTTAGACCCATTCCAGCCCGCACCTTCTTTAGCATTCCTGTAAAAACATATACACCTCCAAGTACTTCTTCAAGAACCTGAAGCTGAAGCACTACAACTCAGTAGTAAGACCCTCTGTACTCTACGCCTCAGAGTGCCTCTTTATGAATCGAAAGGGCTCACTCCCGAAACTAGAACTTAAAAAGGGGAAGATCTTGAGGAGGATGCTAGGACCCATATGAGAGAAGGATGACACCTACAGGATCAGGCAGAACAACGAGCTCTACGAACATCAGGAAGACACAGTCACGTGTATAAGGAAAAGGTGACTGACCTTCTACGGCCATATGACCCGCCTGAAACCCTACAGGCTCACAAACAGAACCCTCACAGTGACAAGTAGCGGAAAGTCTTCTAAGACCAAGTAAAATCAGTAAAATCAGATCTAGAGGAACTGCAGATCCCATTAGAGACCACAGAGAACCGATCTCCCACTGTCCCTCACGAGTGTACGGGGACCACCAGACCTAAGCGGACGGATGGAAGGAAGCAAGCGCATAACCAGAAAATGAAAGCATACTGGACCAAGAAAAAACAGAAGACCTTAGCTAAGAGTTAAGACGAGCCCCGTGGTCCCTTGTAGGCCAAAAGGAATTGAAAAGAATCACGTTATCACTGAGCGAATGGCTATGCGATTTGAGTCGCGTAGTTGTTGGCCTTCATTCGGGAGATGGTGAGTGGGTTCGAACTCTTAAGATGGTGTTCCGTGGTTTTCTCATTTCGCACCAGGCAAAGGCAATCTCAAGAAAAGCTAAACTCAGGCACTATAATACAGTGATCAAATCCTATTCATGCCTAAAAATCCCTTCCCTACCAGTAAACAACTGTATCTCGATGCCCGCTCGCTAGCACAGAATGTGTTGACCTCCCCCTCTGCCCGGTTTTCCTTGAGATGAGGCTGCATGTTTTAAGGAATGGATCTGACGACCTGTGGCCTCATTACATCGGCAAACAGACATCTCCTCACACTAGTACAGAAACATCTGTCTCTATGTCCTTCAATCAGGGAAACCCTTTCTGGCATTCGTTAGAAGAATTTCAGATACACCCTATAGAGAGAAGAACGCCTCTACTGATATGTAATAACTAGAGCCCGGATTTTTATGCATTAATAGGTTAGAATGCAAACTTACTGAAGAGACTAGCAAGTATAGTCTACCTTCACAACGAATATGCTATGGGGTTTGTATAAACATGAGGGGTACGGCCCTTCAGAAACCCTATAATTTATGTTATTCTTGCTACATTATGGAAGAGCGGGTGGCCGAAACTTCCTACTAACCAAGTTAGTTTGCAATCTAACCTGATACTGCATAAAAATCCGGGCTTTAGTAAACACCTTCGTGGTTCAACGAGGGAAGCAACGGAAAACTCACACTTCATTTCCCAAGTAGGGTAAATTACTCACAAACAATGATGTTTTAAAAAGGAAAACAGAATAAGCAATGTCACTGCGCGACATCAGAGGGAACTACAAACGTCAAATCACTTTGATACAATTCATTGTGTGCAGGTCGTAGTAGGGATCCAGGTCAGGAGTGAAATGACCAGCAATGAAGTTATGTTTCCATCCAAGATAATGAAGTATGATGCTTTGAAAACAACAAAGTATAACAGATTTATTAGTTCGACTGATCGCAGCGCACAACGGTGATTAAAAAGAATGGAGATCACTGTATCATTCAATGGCTATGAATATCCATCTGTTGTCATTAAGTTAATTTGACTGGAGTATTCCCACATGATTCAGATTTGTAAAAGAGGCAGCTGTCAAATATAGGCTTCCATGTCATAATACCCTATTCAATTTGCATTAGATATTTATAGAATTAAGAAAGACACATTCAGGAATTAATTCCTCTCCTTATCTTCGTGTCGTCTACTAACATAAGGTTGGCGATCAGCATGGAGTAATTTTTCCTATTTTGTGCTTCGCGTATTAGAATTGTAGTATTATGGGTGTCGAACTATTGTAGGAGGTTTCAAGTCTCTTTCCTTTCTATCTTGACTTCTATTATCAGTTGTCAGGCTGCATTAGTCATTTCGGGAAATATGTCCGAAATAGGCAAGTTACTTGTATTTTGCGTGGGTTAAGACTTCACATTACCGGGCGAGTTGGCCGTGTGGTTAGGGGCGCGCGGCTGTGAGCTGGCATCCGGGAGATAGTGGGTTTGAATCCCACTGTCGGCAGCCCTGAAGATTGTTTTCCGTGGTTTTCCATTTTCACACCAGGCAAATGCTGGGGCTGTACCTAAGTTAAGGTCATGGCCGCTTCCTTCCAACTCCTAGGCCTTTCCTATCCCATCGTCGCCGTAAGACTTATCTGTGTCTGTGCGACGTAAAGCCACTAGAAAAAAAAGACTTCACATTATTCCCCGGTATAATGCAGAACTGATTTTCTACATTTCCTAAAACCATGACTTATTTTGGAACTGTTATCTTGAACACAGTATTTTTTCCGGAACAGGAACAACCGGAACTGTTCTACAAAAATCCACAGTTCTAGCCCTTCAGGCAAGCAACTCAACGTTGAAAACATCCTATCAATCAATCAATACTGATCTGCATTTAGGGCAGTCGCCCAGGTGGCAGATTCCCTATCTGTTGCTTTCCTAAGGGATATGAGCTACGAATTTTAGGTAAACAAAATATAATAAAATATGATAATATATTCTTTATTTATTCGTAATAATTACAATCCGTTTCTTAATCGTCGTTATCCGGTCGATTAGATTAACAGTTTGCCTTTTTCTACCACTACGAGCGTGGACAATTTTCAAATAATAATAATAAAAACGCCTGAGTATATTGAACCAAGGAAGACATTATAGGTAAGGTAAGGGTTATTCTACCCGAAGGCAGGTCCGAACCTCCGCCGAGGTGTTCCTGAGCCGGAGTTTACGTGCGGTAGGGTGGCCAGTTCCTTTCCGCTCCTGCATTCCCTTACCCCCCCCCCCCACCAACAGCGCGTGGCAACCCATCCAACTCCTGACCTCGCCCCAATGTTGCTTAACTTCGGAGATCTCACGGGATCCGGTGTTTCAACACGGCTACGGCCGTTGGCAGACATTATAGAAAGTTGTGTATATAAGTTAATTTGTCTAGGATTTGAATCAAATCGGAAACGAATACAGAAACAAGCGATTTTAGGCTGTTTTTCCGGAACTGCATTTAGGCGGGAAGTGATTTTCGATTTTTTTTTTTAAAGTTTGATAGAGCTATCGGAGACTCACAAGTTGAAACCTTTCCGAGCCCTTTAAGGCCTTCAATTTTGGACACAATTGAGGAAATTGCTTAATTTTACGTTTTTCATAGTATGGGGACCCTGCTTTGTCTGCTAAAAAGAACAACTTCACCCACCTCTATCAGACACTTCTGTGGCGCTCCGAAGATCCTGGGAGAACGAGGTGGCAGTAGCAGTGGATCTACGATGCGACGTGCTGAAAGCAACAAATACCAATCCTCGCTGCGACTTGTTTTGCGTGGGCGTCCCGAGCATTATCGATAAGCAACCATTTGTGTCTCACTGAACTTTATTCAAACTCTGCAGACATCACTCAGACCCACTCCAGTATCAGCAACGACATCCACTTGTCGCCATCCTCCTTGCGGCAGTCTTAATTCATATTCCGTCAGTAGCAGAAATGCGTACTCCTGCACCGAGCCATGCGGTTAGTGTCGCACAGCTATGAGCTTGCATTCGGGAGATAGTGGGTTCGAATACCTCTGTCGGCAGCCGTGAAGATTGTTTTCCGTGGTTTCCCATTTTCATACCAGGCAAATGCTGTGGCTGCTATAAGATACAGTATATCTGTGTCGGTGCAACGTAAAGCAAATTATAAAAAAGAAAAATATGTACTCTTGCCATTTTTACCTCAGCGCTGTATGTGCTGTCACACCAGTGACATTAAAGGTATTTATTTATTTATTTATTTATTTATTTATTTATTTATTTATTTATTTATTTATCTTAAGACTTTTAGAGTCGGGATTGTCTGAGGACATGCAATTACAATTTTCTTTACGTGGCACCGACACAGAGAGGTCTTATGGCGACGATGGACAGGAAAAGGCCTAGGAGTGGGAAGGAAGCGACCGTGGCCTTAATTAAGGTACAGCCCCAGCATTTGCCTCCTGGTGTGAAAATGCGAAACCACGGAAACCATCTTCAGGGCTGCCGACAGTGGGGTTCGAACCCACTGTCTCCCGGATGCAAGGGCATCTTCGGCTCGCCTGGTGCAGGTTTTTCTATTTGATGGGCAACCTGCGCTCTTAGGTGCGAGAAGATGACGCACGGAGAAGGTAAAACACGGTGTCGGTACATAACCAACTTCTGCCGAATAACGCTAAGTTCAAGGCTTAACGTCTCCATCCGACAGACGAATCACCAGCAAGAGCGGCATTTGCCCTTACTCAATATGAACTCTGATGATGATAAACTGACCGGCGCGATAAATGCCTCCTATCGGACAAATATCGAACCTGATCTGGGTTGTTTGCGTCGTTATGTGTCTCAGACATTGGCATATTGTAAAAATGTTGAAGGCAATACGAAACACCTTTTTTGAGACTGTACATTCAGGATCAATCTATTGCTGAGAATACCACCAGCCGGTGGTGGTGATTATTGTTTTAAGAAGAAGTACAACTAGGCAACCATCCTCTATATAACACTAATCAGAGAGAAAAAAATGGAAGGGATCCGACACTTCGAAAAACGAAAATATCGGCCAAAGAAAGATAAGGGCTACGAAGGGCGTGAAAATGAAAGACTCCCTAGGCCTCGAAAACCTAATACAGTCGGGGTCGGAAAAGAACAAAAGTTGGCCAAGAGAGGTCGGATAGGATAGATGAAAGTGAGGAGCCTGACACAAGTAAGTGGAAGCAATGCCAGGACTCAGCTAAGGGCCCCGTGGTTACCACCACACGCTCCCAAGTTAAGAGCCACTGCGGCCGCTTTTAGTCGCCTCTAATGACAGGTAGGGAATACCGTGGGTTTTATTCTACCGCCGACTTCTACGACAGAACCAGCAGTGTTCAAGCAATAGCGGGAAGGAAGACGGAGATGAAAGATAGGTTACAACATGGATCATTACACCCATAACACGAGAAAATGGGATTTGAAGAACAAAAGAGATGCCAGAAAGGAACTTGCTGTCCCATTACTCTATCTCGGCAGAAGATGAGGAAGAAAAGCGGCCAAGGCAATTGCCAAAGAAGGTTGGCCGCTGGAGAGGCCGATATACATGTTCACATGCGTGTTGGTCGGCTGCTAAGGTCGAAAGTGATCTTTGTGGCCTTAACGAACAAAACTATTCAATTTCAGACTTCGGGTAACATATCGCCAGCTTAGGACGAAATAGAGTGTTTATTAAAAGCCAAAATGCAAATATGATGGTTTTTCGTATTGGAATGAAATACACTTACTGCCAAAGCAGCGTAATGGTAAATGCTTTTCGAAACTAACTTCGGGATCTCTGTCCCTGGTTAAAAGAAACATACACCACTGATATAACAAAACAAACCCCATGCCCGCAATAACTCCGAAGGGCCACTGACTACCAACCGCTGCTCAGCCCGACGGCCTGCAGATTATGAGGTGTCGTGTGGTCAGCACAACGAATCCTCTCGGCCAATGTTCTTGGCTTTCTAGACCGGAGGCCGCCAACTCACCGTCAGATAGCTCCTCAATTGTAATCACGTAGGCTGAGTGGACCTCGAACCAGCCCTCAGATCCAGGTAAAGTAAACTCGTGTCCTCACAGCTCTTTTCAGGCACACCCCCAATGGAGGTCAGCTACATGTACCTTTTCAACCACATACCAGCCCTCCTGCCATTCTTAAATTTCTGGCAGTACCGGGAATCGAACCCGGGTCTCCGAGGACGGCAGCTATGAACACTAACCGTTACGCTACGGAGGCGGACTCAGATCCAGGTAAAAATCCCTGATCTGGCCGGGAATCGAAACCGGGGACTCCGGGTAAGAGGCAGGCACGCCTACCCCACGGGGCCGGCACCACTGATATAACTCTGCATATAAATACACACCGCTGATTACGAATACGTTTTTGTTAGAGGCCAATTCGTAGACACTCGAATCGTTAGGCCATTATTAGTTTTGACGTTGAAGCTTTTTATCATATTCATAATACACACAAAAAACGGAGGCAAATTATCCCTTTTGTGTGTATGTGAAGTTAACATTTTCAAAACAAGAATCCCACACCTTCGTATCAAATATCAATTTGCCAAGCTCAACATTTTATTTATTCAAATCAACTCAAGAACTTTTTTGTGAAGAGGAAATGACAGGTTGATGTAAATATTTGATATTCATTTTTAATTCATTACAATTCCTCGAATATTCAACGTTTCGTTATTCACCAGGTTTGTTTTTTCTAAAAGCTAAACATAGTTTAATTTAACGTTTGTATTTTATAAATCACAGCCGGTAGTAAGATGGGGCAGGGACATGAAAGGAAAGAGAATCTTGTGTCTAACTAGGACCAGACGGGTCCATGACCTTTCAAGTTGGAAGCTGCGTGTGTTGACCACGGGACTCTTAGCTAACTATGGCACTGATGGTGGTGGATATTATTGTTGTAAGAGGAAGTACAACTAGGCAATCATTCAGTATATAACACAAATCAGAGAGAGAAAATGGAAGGGATCCGACACTTCGAAAACTGAAGGTTTCGCCCAAAGAAAGACAAGCGCCACGAAGGGAGTGAAAATGAAAGACTCCCTAGGCCTCGAGTGTTCTAATACCGTCGGGGTCGGAAAAGAGCAAGAGTTGACCAAGGGAGGTCGGATAGGATAGATGAAAGTGAGGAGCCTGGCACAAGTAAGTGGAAGCAATACCAGGACTCAGCTTAGGATCCCGTAGTCGCCAACCCACGCTTCCAAGTTAAGAGCCCCTGGGGCCCCATTTAGTCATCTCCTACGACAGACAGGGGATATCGTGGGTGTTATTCTACCGCCCGCCCCTACAGGGGAAGACTATGACACTGCTCCACTTACTTTTGCAAAGTTCTTCAAATTCATCTTCCATAATCACTACATCCATAGTCACGTAAAATAGAGATTGATCGATTGATTGTTCAAGGATTATACAGGGTGGTCAGGAATAACATGAACCGGGTATATGAGCGTTAGAGGGTTTGTCACACTGACAAATAATTTGAAAAACAATCGATATCTCACACCGTTGTAGTTTTATCAGTCGCCGAAGTCCGTCAATCAGATCGCTTCGTGGGCGATTTCATATGTGTTTTTTTTTTTTGCTAAATCTGCACGCAGCTTGCATAGCAATGCGAGTCCAAGTCCGCTGTACTCATGCCACACGGCTGCTAAACAAACATGTTCACAAATGACCGATTGCCTAGCAACTACCGATGCTGAGAAATCGGAGACGGTGGATTCGAACCCTACTGTCGGCAGCCCTGAGATGGTTTTCCGTGGTTTCCCATTTTCACACCAGGCAAATGCTGGAGCTGTACCTTAATTAAGGCCACGGCCGCTTCCTTCCCACTCCTAGCCCTTTCATGTCCCATCGTCGCCAAAAGACCTATCTTTGTCGGGACGACGTATAACTTGTAAAGAAATCAGCATCAAATGCAAAACACAGTGGATTTCAGCCGGTGTCACTGTAGCGAGCTTGCTATGGCGCGATCCTGTCAGTTCGGAAGTCCGTGTTCAATGATATGTGTAAAGAAGTGGAATCAGAGATAAGGCTGTTTGCAGATGATGTTATTCTGTACAGAGTAATAAATAAGTTACACGATTCTGAGCGACTGCAGGGTGACCTCCATATTGTTATGAGATGGACGGTGGACAATGGTATGATGATAAACGGGGTTAAAAGTCAGGTTGTGAGTTTCACAAATAGGAAAAGTCCTATCAGTTTTAAATACTTCGTTGAAGGGGTGAAAGTTCCTTTTGGGGATTGTTACCGTGTTTTGGTGGATCAGCAGAGGTGAAAGAAGGTGCGGGCTGGAATGGGTCTAACTACAAGTCCGAAAGATGAATTTAAAATTTAAATAAAGGTTATATTTTCAACTGATAACAAGATTTAACAATTTTCACTAGGTGGAATAACAAAGAAAAATCAAGTACAATGCAACTTTACAAACGAAAGCACAAGTTAAGGGGTTTTTACAATTCTGGGCTACGAGCCCCCAAGTTTAACAATTTCTGAGCTCTCAGCTCACAACCACAAATTACCAAAGGGCAGAAAACCCCTAATTACATGGATCATTTGCTTCCACCTCGTAATGTCAAGCCTCCTAGAGGCACCTTACAAAATACCAGAAAGAGCTGACCGCTCTCAATCTTTCAAGCCTATCAAAAGCCCATACACGAACTACAAACTGCCCTCAGGGCACACTTACAAAGAAGCAGGGGTATCTTGTACCCATTCTACCTGGGCCTTAGTGGACAAATACTAGGTTAATAAAAACGGCCCAAAACGCAAAAGGAACGGAGGCGTGAATTAGCACTCCTAAATACACATTTTAAAACCTAAGTGGCGCTAGGCCTATTGCACAGGGGCTAATCCCTATCTATGGAGGTGACTTGTATGCAAGATAAATTTAACACATTAAGAAGGAAGAGAAAAACGTTTACGAAAACATTGTCACCTCAAATTCAAAATTAAGGGGAGCTCGAGAGGGTAAAGCACTCTCTATCCCCGAATTACATTTAAAGTTGTATGAAGTTTTACAACGTAGGAAAAGATTTACATGTTTAAAGGTTACATATTAAAGGTTTCGGACCTGCCCCGCGGGTTAAACTGCTGAGCTAGCAAAGAGACCAGAAAGATGTTAAACGGCCATTACCTTATTGAAGAGCTGCTGCCCGAAGGAAGAGGCGCTACCCGCCCCTGCTATGCTTCTATACACTAAGCAAGATGTTGTTTAAGTGGCAAAGAGCCGAGAAAATCAGCAGTTTTTAAACCCTCGTGGAAGCTTCGAGACCGTTCATGAATGATTAAGACACACCCACTCAACTTTATTGAGTAGCTAAAAGTTATACATCAACATCGAAGAAGAAAGACACTATTGGTCAAAAATTAATTAAAGAAATTCGGGATTGGCTGAGTTCAAAACTGGCGTAAAGAAAGATTGATATTGCCAACCTAAAAAATGAAAGGACAAAATTTAGTAAAGACAAACTTTCGAATACAAAATTTCTTCAAAATGTTCCTTCCTTTCACACCAGCGTGCATGATCATAGTTTTTTAGTAGAGGCATCTGTCAGAGAAGGTCCACAGTTCTTGATCAACCAAAAAACTAAAACAAATCGAAATACACACAGTGGCATCTTCTGAGGAACTGTTGAATTAATTCAGTTGTTAAAGTTCAGAGTTTCAGCTGTAGAGGGGTAATATAGAGCGGAAAATTCAAATGTGCGGCGTATAGGTGTACCAACCGGTACAGGGATCATTGTAAGTACCTAGGTGTTAATATAAGAAAAGACCTTCATTGTGGTAATCGCATAAATATGATTGTTATTGTTAATAAAGGGTACAGATCTCCGCACATGGTTATGAGGGTATTTAGGGGTTGTAGTAAGGATGTAAAGAAGAGGGCATATAAGTCTCTGGTAAGACGCCAACTAGAGTATGGTTCCAGTGTATGGTACCCTCGCCAGGATTACTTGATTCCAGAACTGGAAAAAATCCATAGAAAATCAGCTCGATTTGTTCTGGGTGATTTCCGACAAAAGAGTAGCGTTACAAAAATGTTGCAAAGTTTGGGCTGGGAAGACTTGGGAGAAAGGAGACGAGCTGTCAGAGGAGAGATGGCGTGGGAGGACATCAGTAGACGAATAAGTTTGAGTGGTGTCTTTAAAAGTAGGAAAGATCACAATATGAAAATGAAGTTGGAATTCAAGCGGACAAATCGGGGCAAATATTCGTTTATAGGAAGGGGAGTTAGGGATTGGAATAACCAAGGGATATGTTCAATAATTTTCCAATTTCTTTGCGATCATTTAAGAAAAGGCTAGGAAAACAACAGATAGGGAATCTGCCACCTGGGCGTCTGCCCTAAATGCAGATCAGTAGTGTTTGATTGATTTTTTTCCTTAGTATCGTAAATATTGTAAATACATGTCGCACAGCTAGCAGAAGATTTATTGTACTCTGACGTCCATTTGCTGTTACAATTTGCTTTACGTCGCACCGACACAGATAGGTGTTATAGCGACGATGGTATTGGAAAAGCCTAGGAGTGGGAAGGAAGCGGCCGTGGCCTTAATTAAGGTACAGCCCCAGCATTTGCCTGGTGTGAAAATGGGAACCCACAGCAGAAGAAGCCTGTTGTGCCGATCATTAATATTTTCCAGAATAATATTTATTGTTAATATTGCTATTTCCAGTATTCTTCTCCCTTTTAATTTAAGCAAATGAAGTTTAATAAAATATGGTGTTACATGATCATGTGTATGGATGTCAAGAGTTAATTTAACACATGCATTCTTCTGTGGTCAGAATGAAATGGGAGTGATTGCCTTGTTCCATTTCCCCTTAAATCGAATATCACCACTATCATCACCACAAACCATACCCTGTTCCTGTCGAATATTAGGATGCGGTTACCAGTCCATGTATGGAGTTGGCAATTACGTCCATAGTCTCGTGATTGGGAACAAAACTGCCGATCGAAAAAGCAGCCTGAGTACATTTTACACTGAGCTGTAGAGAAATGAACAAATTCACAACCTACATAAAGGTCATTATAACACGAATTCCATTTACATAACACTCGTTGGCCAAATTTATAGTTTCAATTAAGTGGCGTTTAGTAGCAATTAAACGTGTGACTGGATTACAGTGATCGATAGTTCACAGGCCTGTCTCTACTTTAATTCGCATAAAGCTACATTACAAACGCAAAATCAAAACAATTACTATTTATCTTTCTGAACCAAATATTCAGTTATCGAGATTAAATCTAACAGAATAATTCTAAGAAAAGTAATTGACAAATTGACAAATGCAAAGGAGGCTTGCAGTAGTGTCTCAACGGTGCACTAGTCGCCAGCCTCTAGGAAACTTGTGGCAATCCAATTGTCCAGCTCACTGCTACACTGGGGCGAAACGCTGGTAATTTTAGGATTGAAAAGGCCCAAACGGCGTGATTGTTTTAAACAACAGGAACAATTTGTCACGAGCTGAGAAATCGCACAGTCCTTCAGAACGTTTTGCTTTCATTTGGCCGATGACTTAGATGTTAGGCCCCTTTAAATAACAAGCAACAACAACAACAAGCTTTTATTTAAACAGAATCACCGCCATCCTCACCATTGAGTAAATCTGATCAGAAATTTACAGTCCTTAATATAGCAGTCTGTCCCTCTTAACTTAAACCCATTTCAAACTGCCGAGAAAAATGCAATACCCACGTGTCTTCTGAAAGATTCTGACAAAATTATTAAAAGTCCTTTGAAAGAAATACTCCATCTACCAACACATTTTCCAGACTGTGCACTGAACAAAGGAAAGAAGTATAAAGACCTTGGACTATTTAAGGCCGAATGGGAAGTCAGCACAGATGTGCTCACGCTGGGCGTTCCGTCCCGCGGGTAGCCCGGGCTGGCAGGCGATGAGCGTATGCTATTCAACCACGGTGACGTTGTGGCTACGTCACAGGCCATGAAGACTGGACGAAGTTCTCCACTCACTCTCGATCACTGCAGCGATACCCGAGTTTCAAATGGAGGCAGAAAATAATGAAAGAAATAGGGCGAAAATCCCCGTAATTTTCAATTTATGTTGTAAGAAATAAGTTATTTATATTTCATTGTACTTTATGTATTTTGACCGGATACAATAAAGAGTTAGGACTACAACTTCATGCATTCTATAATGTACGTAATGAATTACAATTTTCACTATTACATTTTAAGCGGTGCTTTAGAAACAGTATAATACGGAGTTACGGTCGATAAGCTGTAGTTTGAGGTCGCTAGATTTTAAATTATCTGATAAATTCACGAACAATATAATCATGCTTACCGGGAATAAAATCAGTAAGGTTATTTATTTGAAGGCATACTGTACAGCTGTCTGGTAGATATATTTACATTGGATAGTAAATGTCAATGTCCTCACTCGTGATGAACCTCCCTCTCGCTATTTAGAGGCTAGCTATTATCATCGGGCACCTGTTAAGTTTTAAATACTATTTTCAGAAATTCAGTGAACAGGGAAAGTCACACAACACTGTGCAAAATCACTGTTGCATTACGTAATTATATTACTTTTTGCTTAATGAATAACAGGAATTTTACATTTTAAAAAATGGAAATACTGTCATTCCCATCCAATGAATTGTAAATCGTAGCTTCTGTGTTTAAACCCTGTACCTTTGTAGAATGTAACACAAAAATTATACCGTGTCAGTTTTCTTTGAATGAATAAATATAAGAAAATAAAACAGGCTGTTTATATCGAGCGCAGTATAAATCAAACCAGAATATCTTGAAAAGGTCAGGTTTTTGTTGCTGAGATTTTAAAGTTTTATTTTAAATAATCTACCCCAATCAACACTTTGCTGAATAGTGGAGGAGAGCTTCGTAATTACAGTCGAACGTTAATGCTCCCTCGCTTCCCTGCAAAGTGTATTCGCTCTCTCGCCTCACTGGGACGTATGCTTGCTACGTAAGCTGCCCGCATTTACGTCACGCCAGCCCGGCCGCACTGGGCTAGCCTCAACGGGCGTGCAGCTGAGCACCTCTGCTATAGCATATAAATGCCTGCAACACACTCATTAGGAATGTACACAACACAATAAGACGACGGCAACGAAGCCACACGCCCAAAGACGAGTGAATCCACCCCCGCCCCCCGACCGAGACAGGGGAGCGGAAAACCAGCCCGCGCCCTATACCGAAGACAGCACTACTAATATAGGAAGATACTTGTTATTTCACTCTTTACATAGGTAAAACACTGGATATGAGAGCAGGCAAGCAAGCCGGCACTTCAACGAACATCTGTATATATATTGTATTGATAACCTTAGCTTAGTTACAGATCTGCAGTGACAAGTGTGCTTCAACAGCACCGCATAAGAGGGACATCGCCAGGCGGAAGAAGATCCCTTCTACCACGCAAGGCTTGGCTCTTATCCCCTTCTCCAAACGGAGACTTGGCACCAGGGACCACTGGCTGCTGGACAGACGCTAGTGGACACGAGCCAATCCGACAGTGACGAGAAGGACTGATCCCCATAATAATAGACAATGGCAAGGGAATGGTTATGATTGGATGACACATATTCTTAACTATCACAACCTCTGGACTTTTCCAGCCCACATCCTTGCATGTTCTATCACAAGATGTCAGGTTTTACATGTAGGCTCTTTCTCTTTTCTGCCTCTGTGGTTTTCCCTGACCCTTCAATACCACACCTTAACACCACCTTACCAACACAAACTTTAGCCGTGGTAGCGAGTCTAACTCGGAAACCGGCCAATACTCCTTGCATCACTTTCCACTCTTCCCTGTTCTTTTCTTCTTAGAAATTAATAGCAAGTCGGAGGCCATGTAGATTGAGTCGAAGGTCACGCGGGGGGGGGGGGGGAGAGCGGGCCTCGGGGGCTCCCCCCCAAAAAATATCATTAGGACTGCAAACGATTACGTGCTTGCAACTAGGGACCCCGCAGCGGAGACTGTGGACTGCTTGAATACACTCGGCATCCTGAATCCTACTCCCATGTTAAATCAGATAACAAATCTTCCTGATATAAGTAAAATACGCAGTGAACTCCGTGAAGGAAAATTTGTTACGTGGTGTAAATTACCTCAAAAGGGGCTAGGAGTAGAGCTGTGTAAGGAATGTACTCCTGCCAACGCCTGGGTGAAGTACCATGTAGTGAATGGCGCGAAGCAATGAAGAATTTTCTCTACGTCGCACCGTCTTATGGCGACGATGGGAAAGGAAGGGGCTAGGATTGAGAAGGAAGTGGCCGTGGCCATAATTAAGGTACAGCCCCAGCATCTGCCTAGTGTAAAAATGGGAAACCATTGAAAACCATCTTCAGGACTGCCGACAGCTGGGTTCGAACCCACTATCTCCCGGATGCAAGCTCACCCCTAACCGCATGGCCAACTCGCCCGGTAGAGAAGGCAATGAAAATTACAACTAATGTTTCCTCAGTTAGAAGTATCCCAGGGAGATCTCAAGACGACAGCCTCTGTCGCAGATGTGACAAAGAGAATGAAACACTGGGTCACCTCTTGGGAAACTGCCCTTATGATGATACATTAAGAAACGCCCACCGTCATAAAAAAAGATCATTCATTGCCGAAGAGCTTCGTGGAAAGGGTTTTACCGTTTACGAAGAGGTTCACGGCGTGTCAACAAATGGGAGCACCAGCACATGATAGTCTTTAAACATGAAAGCAATAAACGGTATATGATCGATCCCACGGTCAGAATAAATCATCACACCGGCCAGCCTGAGGAGGGTAACGTTGAAAAGAGGAACATCTACACAAATACAATATAACTTTACAGGGGAATGTACCATTTAGAAGAGGTGAAAGTATTGGGTTTAATTGTAGGGGCACGTGGCACTATAAGTAGTGTTTTTTTTATGAATTTATGTAAGAGATTCAGCTTACAGAAGTCCAGAATCAATATTTTGCTAATCGCCATTTTACGAGGATCTTTATCAATTTTAAAATCGCATCTGTATTCATAGTAGTTCCATTTAATGTCCAAATTGTATTGTTCTTAATTCTTTTTGTATTTTCCAACGTTTAATGCTATAGATTGTACGCATACTGTGTTATTAATTATTTATATTTTGATGTAGTTAAACTTTGTCCGAGTGGCAATCTAGAAGGTTTGCAAAGTAGTTGAGTTTCTCAACAAATACAAATGTTAATCTTAATTTTAGAGTTTATTAACGATATTAGATTTTTTAGTAACTTATTCACTTAAAATAAAAAGAAAACAGCAGCAAAATGTTTTTCCCCTTCTATAATACTTCTTTTTTTCCACAAGGTTTCAAATTCCATTAAGCACAGTACTACAGTTGGCAACAGTTGCGCATGGCTAAACACGGAGGCTTGATTACGGAAGGATCAGCAGAACATGCACACAAAGAGACAGTTAACATTAAAATGTAATGAAATGGACGCCCAGAGATATATTCACCTCGGGATAGTCGACCTTGGAATAAAATATGCTGATCTAAAGCGTTCTTGATCAATAGAGTTTAACAGTGATAACTAACTGCATAGCGCAGGGAGCAATTACTGCACTTTCGAAACTAATTGGATGGTTTATCTTCCATTTATCGAACGTTAATTAATACAGTACAAGCGAAAGTCGAGGACGCATCGAAGTGTTTAATATGAAATCCTTAATGATTAGCTCAAGAACGGTATTCTCGGACAGCAGGGTAAAGCGGCCTTTTTCTAGAACAGCGATGTGGCTAGCCTGGTATTGAGTTAAAGCCAGCAGAAGACCTCAATGCTCCTTATGTGCATTAACTACAGCGTGAGAAGAAACATTAATTAATTAATTCATTAATTTATCCATGTCCTTGTGGTTCGGATCGCACGAGAAACTGAAGGTCCAAGGCAAACGGTCATGCAATGTTGAATACAGGTGACTCAAAAGCCTGATAACATTTGACGAGGCAATATTTCACGGAAGATTGGAGGTAGAGAGGTAATAATTGGCATAATTGGCACACATGTTTAGCAGGGCACGTGGTTTTATCGACACCAAAATAAAATACACAAAATGACTAACAGATGGCGCTGGACAGCAACACGTCAGGTACAAATGACCACACATTCTTGATATGACATGGGGGTTTTATTGACACCAACAACGAGTTCACAAACAGGCCAACAGATGGCGCTGGACAGCAACACGTCAGTGATGCCGCATGAGACTCGTGAACGGTATAAAAGGAGCCGCCGTGAGAGAGGGCGTCAGATGCGCCTGCAATAGCGGCTTGTCATGCTTGGCCTCCCCAGTCTCCCGACATCAATCCGTGTGATTACTGGTCGTGGGGTTGCCTGAAGTCGCAAATCTACCGCGATCATCCGACCTCATTAGGGATGTTAAAACACAGCATCCGACGGCGATACAAATATCCTGGCCTGAGAGACGGCGCCACCGTCTAGGAGGCCCGCCTCCCCGTTCAGGAGAGGAATGAAGACATTTAGTAGTAGTAGTAGTAGTTAGTAGGCAATTTCTCACCATACGCACGGATATGCTGTACAGTGCTTTTCACAACGTTGTCGCTCGACTACAGGTATTGTTGGTGAATGACACCCGACATGTTCAGCATGTGTTATAAGGAACATCGCCTTTGCTAATCCTCGATTGTTAAGCTAATTATTGCTTGTGAATCATATGAAGAGCCATTTGTTGGTCATTTTTTAAATTTTGTTTAGCTGTCAATAAAACCCCATGTCATGCCAATCATGTGTCAATTATTAACTTTCTACCTCCAATATTCCGTGAAGTATTGCCTCGTCACATGTTAACGAACTTTTGGGTCACACTGTACATCGGTTCTCGTGCGATCACTTGCAGTTATGCAACAGGGGGCGTGGTCGGTACTTGGATGGGTGACCACTTGCCAGCTCCATGGTGTAGGGATAGTTTTGCTGCAGGTTCGACCCCCACGGTCGGCAGCCCTGAAGATGGTTTTCCGTGGTTTCCCATTTTCACACGAGGCAAATGCTGGGGCTGTACCTTAATTAAGGCCACGGCCGCTTCCTTCCCATTCCTAGCTTTTCCCATCCCATCGTCGCCATATGACATATCTGTGTCGGTGCAACGTAAAGCAAATAACAAAAACAAAAAAACAAAAAAAATGCTGCTTCCTTACCCAAAGGTCTCGGGTTCGATTTCGACCACCAGCCAGACCAGGAAATTAATTCTGAACTGGGGGGGCTGGAACGGAGTGCACTCAGCATCGTGAAATCAATAAGAGATGTTTGATACGAGAGGCAGAGGACTCGGTCGTGAAAATCAAGCAATAAGCCTACGATGTCGTCACGCTGTCTATGTGAAAATCCAATATCTGCAGGTCATGTGGCTGAGCAGCAGTCGTCTTGGCAAGTTAGTTAGCGTGCTCTTGCGCCAGGGGATTGGTTCGGAGGTCCTTCACCTATGATCATAACAACAGTCACGTCAAACGAGCTTTATTAATTAATGTGGAGATATTTGTTCTTTGTTTGTTAGAGTTTACATAATATTTGGGGTTTTCATTCGTCAACACGTCATACTTTCCCCAATTAATCTGAGCAGGCGATCCCATTTAAGCAATGTAAACAAAGTCATTCGGCAGAAATGAAATATATAAAAATATGGACTAGTGTTGATTTATTAAAGTGAGGGGCGTGACAGCCAAGTGACACTTAGTACGTTTACATGCAGGATTCAGATCGATCTGAGTACACTTCCTGTATTGAAAACGCCATGTAAACGGGGCTCAGTTCGGATTGAGTCTCAAGGTCAATACGGTAAAATCTGGGATCGTATCGTACTAAGTTCTAATTGAGTTCCATGTAAACGCGAATCGTACTGAGATCGTATTGAAAACGACTGCGCACACACTCCATGTTTGTTCTGACGAAATCATCATCATTAAAGTTCTGTCGAAACAACAAATATAATAATTCAGTAAATATATTTACATGTATAAATGATCAGTAACTGCAATCATATTATAAGACGGCCAACCCTGGCGATTAAGAAAATCACGATAAGCTTCTGTTGGGGGTAAAATTGGAATGTGCGTTCTATCTATTGCACCAATTACATTTGGAATACCACACATACTTTCAAAACTGAAAGTTATCTCATGGGCTTCTACTTCATTTAGCGTTTTTAAATTCTATGAGGTGATATCGATTTTACTACAATTCTGCATCGTGTGTGCTTGCTTGTTGTTTAAAGGGGCCTAACATCGAGGTCATCGGCCCAGCATCGTCTGTATACGTCGATGTTGCCTGGCGGATTCAATGCGATACTCAAATAGCCTACCTACTACATGTAAACGGGGATCGTATTCAGTACGGTAAGTGTACTCAAATCAATCTCAATCGCCATGTAAACGTACCAACTGTCACCGCCTTCTCATAATGACAGCTACGTTTCGAATTCTGACCAATGCAACAGGAATTTTGTTTGTCCTAGTATTTTAACGTCGTGAGGTAAACTCGGCCTACGCGAGAACAATTAAGCAGTTGTCTCACTGCGAGACAGAGGTCCCGGTATAGAAAATCAAGAATAACGGCCGAAGGGAATCGTCGCGCTTATCACGTGCCACCTCGTAATCTGCAGGCCAATGCCAATCAGAGCTCTAGTGCCACGGATTTTTTAATATACAGTCGACATCAGTTATAACGACCAATGGTCATTTTAGCCGATAGTCGCACTAACCGGGTTTCTTTGTTGTTGCTAAAAATGTCATCTGTAAGTTTTAGGCAGCACACTTACATGGTTAATTAACAGAATTAAGTTAAAAGCACAATACTGCGAGGAATGTTACTGGCTTTCGCTTGAAGGATATGTTAATTGTTCGGCACAATATTTGTTGTTTGCTGCTTAAACCAAATTAGAAAATATTCTTCAATATCTTTGTGCTCAGATGACCTGGCCCGCTTGATCTCGACTCTTCGAAAAGAGACTGTATTTTCTCGCTGTCCTTCCAAATTGTAGAAATCGTTCAGTATGATACAGCCAATTCCTTTGCAATGCTGACGTTTGTATTCCCATTCTCTAATCACCATTTAATCTTCAATTAAAAAACTTCCCTTTTTTAAAAAAAATTATTTGGCTTTAGATCAGTTACAGACCAAACAGCCACCTGGATATTACAGTACGCTGGTTTGAACTTTACAATTCAGTACAAGTAATTGTCACAGTGTGAAATATATACATATACACATAAAAGACATAGATGTTGCACATCATTACATTGAAATCACATAATTTCACAAAAATCAATCAAATTTGTAGACAAGTTGTTGTTAAATAGTTCCCAATAATAGTATACACTTTTCTGTTTTTGGTCGCCAGTAGTGTATTTACACAGGTTGGTAACTGTTGTTTAGCGTGAAGCAGAGCTGTAAGAAACACATTTTGTTGTTGGTGGTAATGAGCACATGCAAAAAAGAGATGGTTTAGGTCCTGAATCGACTGACCATCACAGGAACAGTATGGTGTGTCCACTACGTTGATGCGATAAAGGTGACTTCTAAAACTTCCGTGATTGAAGCGCATTCGGGTGATAGTCGAGATGAATCGTCGTTGAGTGTTCCATTGTGCAAACCAAGGACGTCGCGGGGGATTCTGTTCAATCGTTGAGTAAAATTTACCTTTGTGGCTCTTTGTTTCTTCCCACTTCTGTGACCACTGACTATAGGCTCGTTGGAACATAATCACTGTATAATCCATAAAGTTGCTGGGAGTATTCAGGACCTGTCCACTGACACATGCTTTTTTCGCTAAGTCATCTACATATTCATTATGTGGTATCCCGATGTGGGCTGGTACCCATACGAAGTTTACCCTTGAACCACGTCTTTGGAGTTCATATGAAAAACTTCCCTTTTCTTGTGCAACATTTTCTCAGCGATGTTTGCCTTGACTATTTAACACACAGACTGATTTGAAATCTACAATAATAATCGTTACATTGCTGAAAGCAACACCCTAACACGTAACAAATAAAAATTGACACTGGACGTTATGGCCAATACTTTTATCTGAAAATGTGATCACAATACGTCGTTTTATACGATATGTCATTATAAGCGATTTTTAAAATACAGTGTTTATATAGGATTTAGACGTGTCCGTTAGATTTCGTCGTTATATCCAGTATGTCGTTAAAAGCGGTGTCGCAATAAACGGTTTCGACTGTATATATATTACAACTTGCTTTACTTCGTACCTACTAACAGATAGGTCTCATAGCGACGATGGTTGAGAGTGGAAAGGAAGTGGCCATGGCCTTAATTAAGGCGGCTCACACCAACTCCGCGACTTTTACCTGGTTAACACACGAACTCCGCAACTAGCCCATAACTGCTCATACCGCCAGTACACGAACTGCGCAACTAGCGGTCGACCTGTGATTTTCTCTCGCATCAGTAGTAATGGGGTTGGTCTCCAAAGAGGTCTAGTACAGGTCTTCAATTATTTAGCCATGGATCCGGACAACACATCGGTAAACCGTATAATAACAAGCTTCAATTGCAAGTACTTCTATTCAGACTACATAGCATTAGGGTGACGAGAAAGTATAAGGAAAGAGAGGATACAAGGCAGCCGGACGCAGCCGTTTGGCGGAAATCCCCATGTACGCGCCCTTTTAACTGGAGGGCAAGTTGCGGAATTCGGGTACAGGGATTAGTGGACACTTGCTCAACCTTTTCTGTATTGCGCAGTTTGTGTCCGCCCCATTAAAGCATAGCCCCAGCATTTGCCTGGTGTAGAAATGAGAAACCACAGAAAACCATATTCAGCCTTGCCGACAGTGGAGTTCGAACCCACTATCTCCCGAATCGAAATGGGTTTGGTTTAACGATGCAGTAACTCTTGAAGGTTTCGGCGACAGTGGGTAAGGAATGGGAAGGTAGAAACCGTCGTCTTAATTTCTGAACGGTACCCTCCAGCTTTCAAGTCGCATCGAGGACCATGACTTAGTGAATTCAACAAGGAAGATGGATGCTGTGACAGATCCTGGATGAAGGGTTTGTAAGCAGTACTTCACGGGCTGTAAAGCTATCAATGAGCAAATACAAAAGCGGCATATGAGGAGATACCTGTGAAATATTAATCTTGGACGTTACACGAGCTGCTGCTACACTGTATTACAGGATCAATGTCACGGCTGTCAGCCAGTTATGGCCCCTGTAATAGTCACACACGGAATGGGCATTTAAATATTTAGACATCCATCCGTAGCCACCTCGATGACGTGACCATCATCTAGGGCCCCACCCCGTGGCAGGACGGGACAGGTTCAGAGTTTCAAAATTGGAAACTAAAGAGGTTTTTATTATTTACATATTCTGTTCCGTGTATTTGTACTCCGCACCAAACCACAGCAGGTACAATAAAGGAACCCAAGCGGAACTGTATTATTCCACGCGGATATACCTATGAAACAGTACTCCTTTCGTTTACCGTTTAAAAAGTCGCGTGACGATGAATATTCAGGCGATACGATAAAAGACAGGAACATCGTTTAAATAATTGTCAACAAAGGATACGCCCTTTGGGTCATACTGTTGTATCACATGTCTGTTAATAATGTTATCAATTTTACGTCTAACTACGTCTACGGCTTTTGGAGACACCGAGGTGCAGGAGAATAAGCGAATATTTGCCTCAATGTGTCCCAGCCCAAACTTTGCAACATTTTTGTAACGATACTCTTTTGATGGAAATCACGCAGAACAAATCGAGCTGCTTTTCTTTGGATTTTTTTTCCTTCCAGTTCTTGAATCAAGTAATCCTGGTGAGGGTCCCATAGGCCTACACTGGAACCATACTCTAGTTGGGGTCTTACTAGAGACTTATGTGCCCTCTCCTTTACATCCTTACTACAACCCCTAAATACCCTACTCATAACCATGTGCAGAGATGTACCCTTTATTTACAATCTTTCCTTATACTTACAATCATCCCCAAAAGAACTTTCACCCCATCAACGCAATAATTAAAACTGAGAGGACGTTTCCTATTTGTAAAAGTCACAACCTGACTTCTAACCCCGTTTATCATCATACCCTTGCCTGCTGTCCATCTCACATTATCAAGGTCATGTTGCAGTTGCTCACAACCTTGTAACTTATTTATTACTCTGTACAGAATAACATCATCCGCAAAAACCTTATCTCTGATTCCACTTCTTTACTCATATCATTTATTTATATAAGAAAACATAAAGGTCCAATAATACTGCCTTGAGGAATTCCCCTCTTAATTATTACAGGGTCAGATAAAACTTCGCCTGAACTAATTCTCTGAGTTCCATTTTCTAGAAATATAGCCACCCATTCAGTCACTCTTTTTTTCTAGTCCAATTGCACTCATTTTTGCCAGTAGTCTCCCATGATATACCCTATCTCCAAGATATCTGCTAGCTGGGATGAGTGGCTCAGACGGTTGAGGCGCTGGCCTTCTGACCCCAACTTGGCAGGTTCGATCCTGGCTTAGTCCGGTAGTATTTGAAGGTACTCACTTACGTCAGCCTCGTGTCGGAAGATTTACTGGCACGCAAGAGAACTCCTGTAGGACATGATTCTGGCATCTCGGCGTCTCCGAAAACCGTACAAGTAGTTAGTGGACGTAAAACCAATATCATCATCATCATCATCAGATATCTGCTATATCTTTCTGGAATCCTACTCTTAAAATGATGATGATGATGATGCTTGTTGTTTAAAAGGGCCTAACATCTAGGTCACCGGCCCCTAATGGCACGAAATGAGACAAAATGTAAGGACAATTAAAAATCCAGAATCCTCCACTGACCAGAATTTAAAACGTGAGGACGAAGAATGAATGGATGGATATGGAGTTAAAACAATCAGTGGATTCGACCCGCAATGCTCCACATTCCCAGAAATTAGCGTTAAACAGTAGTATTACTGACCAAGGGACTGTTTCAAAAGCACAATACTGAATCGATGGTGCTTGTAGCCTAAACGGGTCCAAAATCCAGGTCATCGGCGCTTCATAATGGTACTTATCGCTATTAAAGTAGAACCATGGTATTTGTCATGTTGCGGTACTAATCAAAAGTAGCGTAGACTCGCGGTATTCCACACATTATGGTACTACTCACAGGTAATGTAATGCGCACATGTAACACAGACCTATGATGTTTCGCACAATGTGTCACTATTTACAGACAACGCAAACATATGGTGTTCTTCACACAAGTGGACTAACCACAGAGACTCACACGATCCCGTGGTGTTCCTCACATAGTGGGTACTAATCACAGGCAAGGCAGAACTATGGTGTCGCTCACCCACGGTGTCGCTCATATAGTGGTACGAATCACAGGTACTGTAAAATGCGTCCTGAGCACACACTGTCGCTACTAATCACAAACCTATTTTGCAACTAACATAGCGGTACTACGCGCAAGTAAAAGCGACCCATGGTGTTCCCTGCGTGATGGTACTAATTACAAGTAGTATCATGGTTCGAATTTGATCATCCCTTGGTCGCCCCTTTTAGTCGCCTCTTACGGCAGGCAGGGGATACCGCGGGTATATACTTCGTCCGCGTCCCCCACCCACGGGGGGTTGTGTGTTTGGTACGCGAGACATATTTTATTTCCCTCAAGTCCGCCGGCAAGCCGGTTAGGACTACCTATCCGCCACCTGGGACGCGCCACGTGGGATCATCACCTCTCCTCCTGCTACGCCAGCGTACTAGGTTCGTGGACTCTTAAAATTAATTGTTATGTATAGTCATATTAAAACTAGAACATGACTCAGTCCCTTTGGATCATCTTCAGCTAGTCGGAGAATTCATTAAATATATACAGGCAAGAAAACGAAATAAAAGGAAAATATATGAAAATGACACATTAAAAGTCTTTAGTAAAACAACATGGTACGATTTTCGAAATCTAGAAAAATGTTCTTGTGTAAATTCGCTCATTAGTGAAAATTATAAAAGTCTCTTGTTGAGAAAGGCAGATCCGATGCTGGTTGTAAATCAAACATAGCTGGAAGGAAATTCTCTTACGTTTATACGATGGACCTTATTGTCAGACGTCGATATTTTCTGACAGAGTCCATTTCAAGGGACTGGAAGAGCGAGATCATTTATCTCTGTGAACTTAAAAGAAGAAATGCAACATGAATAATACCAACACCAAGTATCATATGCAACGTTCCATATTGACGTTCATAGAATTAGAAACACACTTACAATAAGGTCCATCGTGTAAAGTTAATTCCTTACTGCCTTGTTTGATCTACAACCAGCACTGGATCTGCATTTCTCAACATGAGATTTTCATAATATTCACTAATGACCAAATGTATAGTGAGAACATTTTTCTAGACTTTGTAAAACATAGTCTGTTATTTCAAGAAAAAATTTTAATGTGTCAATGTCAAAAAAAATTAATCTCGTTTTATTGTCCAACATATTTTATTTCATGAATTGTAAAGTGTTCTCCTACAATTACTAGCTGAAGATGATCCGAAGGGGTTGAAACATGTTCTAGTTTTAATATGACTATACATACCATTTAGTTTGTGTGTAGTCGTAATTTGTATTAAGTGGAGCCTCGTGTGGGTAGATTTTCTGGCACGTAAAAGAACTCCTGCGGGACTAAATTCCGGCACCTCGGCGTCTCCGAAAAGCTTAAAAAGTAGTCAGTGGGACGTAAAGCAATTAACATTATTATTAGAACAAGTAATTGGGACATATTTGAACTTTAAAACTTCTGCTGGGGGTTAAGTCCAACGTTAACTTCACACACAAGTTTCCACACAACATTGCAGCAACCTTTCAAGTCCAAGGTTGTTTGAAACTACAATGCCCATCTTCATTTTTTATGATGATGATGATGATGATGCTTGTTGTTCTGATGATGATGATGATGATGCTTGTTGTTTTAAGGGGCCTAACATCGAAGGTCATCGGCCCCTAATGGAACGAAATGAATGACATGAGACATGAAGTTAAAATTTTAAAAAGTATCCACTGACTAGAGTTAAAAAAGAATGGTGATGAAGAAAAATGAGGGTGAGATTAAAACAGTCGGTGGATCTAATACGCAATGCCTTATGTTCTATTAAAATAAGAGAAAGTACAGGAAATCGAAGGAATAAGGCATTGCCCAGTAATACAGATATTAACACATAATTTACGTTAGACGTTCAAATAACACATTAAAATGCGCAACACAAACTAAAATGAAGTCAATGAGATAAAAGCGCAACTGGCTTGTTGTTTTAAGCGGCCTAACATCGGTCATCGGCCCCTATTGAAACGAGACGGACGACATAATATATGACAGTTAAAGTTTTAAAACGTATCCACTGACTAGAATTTTTTTTTAAAATGGTGATGAAACATGAGTATGAGATTAAAAGAATCAGTGGATCTAATTCGCAATGCCTTATTTTCTAATAAAATAAGAGAAAATACAGGAGACAAAGGAATAAGGCATTGCCTACTAGTACAAATATATATACATAATTTACGTTAGACGTTAAAATAATACATTAAAATACGCAACACAAACTAAAATGAAGTCAATAGGATAAAAGCGCAATTGACACAAAGACACTAGCACAAAGGACACCATTACGTACGATAAAACAGACCACTATCCCTCATAAAGCGGATGACGAGGTCTGCTGACTGCTCGTCATCTCGCAAGATATGGGAGATCGTACTCGGGAGGTTAAGACTACGGCGAAGATCGACCATTTCCATACACTCCATAAGGATGTGTACTACGGTAAGATGATCGCCGCAGGTACACACTGGAGGAGGTTCCCCTTTCAAAAGATGAGAGTGAGTCAGGACACCGTGGCCGATCCGAAGACGACCTAATAACACAGCTTCCACTCCGCGAAACCCGAAAGGAAGTCCTCCATACCTTCGTTGTTTCTTTTATCGCTCTCAGCTTATTTGGAAGTGGAATGGCCTGCCACTCCATCTCCCAATGGGACGTAACCAGATGTAGCACCTGAGTGCGAACATCTTCATTTTTGTTATACCTGCAGCTTTACCTCTACCACGATTCAGTTGTTCCACAGTACTGTTCACATTTTAGAAACTTTCAGGAAAGGACAGATGAAAGTACCGGAACCTTGCGAGTGGTTTTGTGATGCATGAAACACTATGCTGAATGTCACTTAAGTCAATGCTCACATTTGCCATAGACTACTGTTTTTGCAACTTTCGTTGAGGCTGGATCTTCACTGTCCATGGCATACAGAACGTTCTTAATTGACTCCCATAATCAATAAAAGGAATTGCCCGAATTACGAAATAATCGGGAAATCACGGGCACACTGTCGATTGTTGAGTTGTACACAAGTTATAATATTAAATACTTAAATATGAATGTTTAGTTCGTATCTCCATTATTGAGAGGACTGTTAATTTAATAAAACTTAATATTTTTATCCAAAATATGGACTATATTTATTTTAATGACTAAGAATATGGAAAATATACGGAAAACTCCAAAATATGGATCATATGGAAAATAAACACAGCAGTTTTCAACTCCACACATCATGATTCGCAAAGATAATAACAATATAATTAATTTGAGTTTCATAAATAGACATGTGCTGTATTTACATAGAAATCCGTTCCCTGGTAATAGCTAACAAACCTGACCTCACTGTCACCGACAAATTGCGTAAGAACACATATACAGTATCATAGACAATGCTACACTTACCGTAACTATCGTAATATGAAAACTAAGATCCAGAGGTAAAGGCTTATCAATTAGGAATGAAACTGTGTACAAACTAGCTTCACTGATGTGGTGATGTGAGGCGAATGGAGGATCAGTTACCTGGGAGAATACTGGACTCGGCTATGGAGGGTAAGAGATGCAGAGGGAGACCAAAGCGACGACTGCTATCTAAAGATACTCGACACTAAACTGGACTACAGAGCTACAGTAGTTGCAAATAGCGGATAGTGGAGGAGCTTGGTTAATTCATAGAGGCTTGCAGACTGAACGCTGATGGAAGACATAACACTTTTAAAATAATAATAATAATAATAATAATAATAATAATAATAATAATAATAATAATAATAATAATAATGTTATTGGCTTTACGTCTTACTAACTACTTTTCCGGTTTCCGGTGACGCCGAGGTGCCGGAATTTTGTCTCGCAGGAGTTCTTTCACGTTCCATTAAATGTACCAACACGAGGCTTACGTATTTGAGCACCTTCAAATACCACCGGTCTGAGCCAGGATCGAACCTGCCAAGTGGGGGTCAAAAGGCCGGCGCCTCAACCTTGTGAGCCACTCAGCCCGGCTTGTAATGAAGATGTATGTATGATTGTCCGGCTCCATCGCTAAATGTTTAGAGTGCTGGCCTTTGGTTCATGGGGCCCCGGGTTCGATTCCCGGCTGGGTTGGGGGTTTTAACCTTAATTGGTTATTTCCACTGGATCGGAGACTGTGTGTGTGTGTGTGTGTGTGTGTGTGTGTGTGTGTCCTTAAATAGGAAATAATGAGAAAAATAAGAAAACATCAGTAATTAAAAGGAAGAAGTAAAAAATATTGTATATTATTATTATTCTTTCCGATGGGGCCTGCTAAGGACCACATGCCAATTTCAATTCACTTCTTCGCACTTTGCTGTTTTCTCTTCCGTTACTTCCAATATTCTTTTCATCCTTTCACTATGTTGTTTCTGTTCTCGGATCACTTAGCACCAGGTTTCTTGTTCAATGTTCCTTGGAATCCTTCCATACTTACTACCCTCTTTCTAAAAATATTTCTGTCCATAATTTCTTCTTCTCTTATATTATTTCTTTGTAAATCTTTCTTTACTTCTTGAATCCAGCTAGTTGTTGCCTTTTTGTCCCAAACGTACTTGAAAATCCTTTTTGTTAGTCTGGAATCATCCATTCCGTAAATATGTCCAAAAAATTGCAGTCTCCTTTTTCTTATGGTTTCTGTTATGTTTTCTATGTTCCTGTATATTTCATCGCTAGATCTTAATACTCCTGTTGTTTTCACTGGGCCTAAGATTTTTTTCATGATTCTGCTTTCTAAATTATTAAAATTATTAAACGCTTAAATATAATTATTTTCATACAGAGTGCATCTCGCTGTACTGTAAAGTAGCAGTTCTAATCTTGTTCGAATCATTTAAAAATGTAAAGGGAAGTTCTGCTTTGTGTCTTCACGAGAACTCCTATGTCTCGTGATACTGCACAGTACTTACCTCAAGTACTAGCTAATAATAGAACTCACCAGATATAGCCGTCCAAGCACTTAACTATGAGATTATGACGCTGGCATTCTTCTCGAGTCCTTCTGTCTCTGTACGTCTAATCTGAATTTAGCGGTGCGATCGCTGAAACAATTGGACACTACAGCGCGGGATCTTGTATCTACTGTTACCAGCAATCACCGACCTCAGTAAAACAGTCACTTAGACCATGTCCTTTTCTTCCCAAGATAGCAGTTTGAATCTCGTCTGAGATTGATGGCATTTAAGACTGTTTAAATGTGACAGCTCCGTGTTGCCAATTTCCAGCATATTAAAAGGACTCCTACGGGACAAAATTTCCATACCTTAAAGTTTCTTAAAATCTATAGCAGACGAAGAGAGATTTAATAATAATAATAATAATAATAATAATAATAATAATAATAATAATAATAATAATAATAATAATAATAATAATAATAATAATAATAATAATAATAATAATATTAATAATAATAATAATAATAATAATAATAATAATAATAATACCCGTGTGGGGATTTACCGGTTACCTCCATCGGGCGCGTCCCATTGGAATTGGGGAAGCTCGCTGGCTCTGCCGCCAGCAGAGTCAGAGGGTAGTAGGGGAATAAAATACCACCGTGAAAAAAACTGGTCCCTTGCCAGGGTTACGGCGAAGACTGGTAAATGACCAGAAGCCAGAAAACATCTTGAGGCAACCTCTAGGGCTAACAACCCTAGTTGTAAAAGGATGGGTACCCGTCCAAAGCAAAGTCAAGTCAAACAGCATGATGGCACAACATTTCAAGAAACATACCCCAGGGGGTAAATCTTCGGATAAATCCCTCGTCGTGAACGCCACGGCGCACGAGTCTCGTTCGGATTCTGGGGGAGACTCGACATCATGCAAGAGACGAGTCGGAGCGTCTCGGTGTACCCCGAAGAGTCAAAAACTCAGGCCAAAATCTAAAACCTTTCTAGCAACTTTCAACATAAATTCACTTACACAAACTGGCAAGCTGAAAACCCTCACCAAAGCTCTTCACGAAAATCAGATATCCATAATGGCCCTACAGGAAACAAGGTACCCAGATGAAGAGATTTTTGAATCCGAAGGCTACCGATTTTTCAAGAGCAAAGCGCAAAAAGGAATCCTCAATGGAGCTGTGATGCTTGGAACCGCGTTTGCTGTTAGAACCAAGATCCTTAAATCGGTTGCAAATTTCGAACCTGTGAATGACATTGTCCATACTCACAATTAAACCTACGGCCTAGTTAACGCACATGCTCCTACAAACGATAAGAACAAGTCTCATCCAGACGAAGTTGATAATTTCTGGGACCTACTGGATGAAAAATTAAACAAAATCCCCAAACACCATGTCAGGCTTCTTTTGGGTGACTTCAATGCCCAACTAGGTCGTGAACAGAAGTACAAGAAAGTTATAGGAAATTACCCTGCTCACAAAAGAACCAATCCCAACGGCAAAAGACTGGTGTCCATTTGCGAAAATCACAACCTGCAGGTCATGTCGACCCACTTTCGCCATCTACCCAGAAAGCAAATGACTTGGCGTTCTCCCGTCCAAGCTCTCGGAGAGTTCCAATTTGATCATGTTGCAATCTCTAGGAGAAACAGCCCTGAGATTATGAATGTCAAGGTAAAGAAAGGCATCAATGTGGCCTCAGATCATTATATGTCTCTTATCAAATTCAAACCAATTCCCGCAAACACAAGGAAGACAACCAAACAGATCACACGCTTCGACAATGATAAACTTCGGCAAAGGGTCGAGAAGTTCCAGGAGAAGGCTAGACCAAATGACTGTGACTTTAACAACGCCAAAAGTCTCCTTGTTGAGGCCGCCAAAGACGTTGCAGAAATCAAGAGAAGCATAAAGCATGCCTGGTGGAATGGTGCCTGCGAATCAGTCCTCCAAGAAAGTCTGAATGCGTGGAAACAGTACTACTCTACGAAATCAGAAAATGATTGGGAAACGTACAAAACCCAACGTGCCCAAGCAGCTAGGGTGTTCAGAACTGAGAAACGTAAATACCGAAAAATCTCTCATTGAAAAGATAGAACAAAACTTTAGGAAGAATGAAAGCAGAGAGTACTACAGAGCCTTCAAACGCAAACTCACTGGCTATAAACCACCATCTCTATGCTTTGAGCGAAAGGACGGCTCACTGGCGACGTCAAATGAAGAAAATTGCAGCATTCTGGCAGACTACTTCAAGAATTTATTTAATTGCTCTAAACCGCAAAGCCCCATTGAAACCAAGGAACCCTTACTCAGGTACCCAGATTCCAGACCACCCGACAGAGATGAAATCAAGCGCCACATTGCCCGTCTCAAAAATAACAAAGCGCCGGGTGAAGACTCAGTAGTAGCAGAATTATGGAAATATGCCCCAGAGGAATCACTTGATATCTTGCAAAGGCAAATAGAAGAAATTTGGAACAAGGAGACCCTACCCGAAGATTGGAAAATAGCTTTGATCCATCCATTACACAAAAAAGGCAGCATGAAGAACATCAACAACTACAGAGGAATATCTTTGCTACCCGTGACTTACAAAATTCTATCACTTGCCATCCTGGAGCGTTTGGAAGCACAAGTCGATCATCAAATAGGTGAATACCAGGGAGGGTTCAGAAAAGGTCGCTCAACAGCTGAACAGATCCAAAATCTCAAAACGATCATCAGATATTGCACACTAAGGTCCAAGCAGTATGTGTCTGTCTTTGTGGACTTTAAGAAAGCGTACGACTCCATTGACCGGGAAGTCCTGCTAAACATCTTAAATGAATTTGGAGTTGATTTGAAACTGCTGGCATTAATTAGAGCCACCCTGACCGATACAAAATCCAAGGTGAAGTTCCACGGATGTCTCTCGCATCCCTTTGACATCAAAACAGGAGTCCGACAAGGTGATGGGCTATCCCCGATACTCTTCAACTGTGTTCTTGAAAAGATCATCAGAACCTGGCGGGTGAGATTACAGGAAACCAACTACAGTCCATTGAGAATAGGAACCAAATCTAAGGGGATCGCAACAGACTGCTTAGCATTTGCCGATGATATTGCTGTTCTCTCAAACGACATAGAAACCGCTAGAGCTCAAGTTGAAATTTTAAAGGAAATTGCCGAACAAACTGGTTTGCAGATATCGTTTGAGAAAACAGAAGTAATGACTAACATCAAAGAGGCTCCACCAAAACTCCATACAAAATACGGGGACATCACCCAAGTAGACAAATTCAAATACCTGGGTGAGATTATCATGAAAAATGGACTGGACAAAGAAGCACTTCAGGAGCGAGTACGCAAACTCAAATAGCCTACCAAACATCCCGCACAATCTACAACAAAAAATGCCTTTCCCAAAACACCAAGATACGTCACTTTGTAACAGTTCTGAAGCCAGTAGTTCTATATGCAGCCGAAACACTGTCTCTAAATGCCAACAAAGGACTCCTTGAAGAACTGGAGAAAAGAGAACGCAAAATTGTGAGAGGAATCTTGGGATCAAAGTACAGAAATGGAGTCCATCAAAAGAGATCAAACAAGGAAGTCTACAGCAAAATAGAGAAAATTACCGACACAATCAGAAAAAGACGGGCACGATTTTACGGTCATCTGAAAAGAATGGACGGAAGAAAGTTAACTAAAGAAATCTTTCACTTTTTTGATTCAAACCCCAAAACCACAATTCACTGGTTTAGAAATACCAAAGAAGACCTTCAAATGCTACATATCTCAGCTGAAGACGCCCTTAACAGAGATCTCTTCCGCAAGAAAATATTGACGAACGGGCTAAACCGAGACGAGCAACCGTCTTGGACAGAGGAGCGTAAGCAGGCCCACTCACAAAGAATGAGGGAAATTTGGGCTCTAAAGAAGGCCAAGTTCAGTGTCAAATGCAACAAGACTTAACGTGGTCCTTGATGGCCCCAGCGAATTATATATAATAATAATAATAATAATAATAATAATAATAATAATAATAATAATAATAATAATAATAATAATAATAATAATAATAATAATAATAATAATAATTGTACCGGCTGGTACACCCCTACGCCGCACATTTGTACTTTCCGCCTTAAAGTACTCCTCTACAGGAGAAACTCTGAACTTTAACAACTGTATCAACTCATAAGTTTTCTCAGAAGATGTCACTACCGTAAATTTTGTGATTACAAAGTTGTCAGTACTGTGTGGAGTTCAACTTGTTTTGTTTTCTATTGATCAAGAAGTGTGGACATTCTCTGATAGATGTGTCTAGAAAAACTATGATCATGCACCCTGGTGCGAAGTTAAGGAACTTTTTGAAGACATTTTGTATTCATGTTTTCTCTTTACTAAATTTCGTTTTTTCATTTGTGGGTTGGCAATATTAATATTTTCTTTCCGCCAGTTTTGAATCGAGCCAATCCAGAATTTCTGTAATTAATTTTTGACCAATCATGTATTTCTTCTTCGACTTTGAGTGTATTTTAAAGACGGACCAATAAAGAAAGAGGGTGTGGCTTGAGTATTCATGAAAGGTCTCGAATCTTCCACGGGGGTATAGAACTGCTGATTTTCTTGTCTCTCGGCCACATCATCAACATTTAACTTAGTGTAGCAGGAGGCGGGAAGCGCCCCTTTCATCAGGCAGCAGAACTTCAATAAGGTAATGGCCATTTAACATCTTTATTTCTTGCTAGCTCAGCAGTTTAACCCGTGGGGAAGGTCCGAAACCTTCTACTAATGTAACCTATCTTTTCAAAATGTAAATTCTGCCGGCTTATGTAAAACTTAAATCTGTAATTTTTGCCTTGAGGTGACTACGTTTTGGTAACTTTTACTTCCTTAATGTATTAAATTTTCTTATGCGAGCCACCTCCATAGTTTGGGAATAGCCCCTGGTTCATCGGCCTAGTGCTTCTTAGGTTTTAAGAAGATTTCATGTAGGAGTGCAAGTACACGCCTCCATTCTACTTGGTGTTGCGGGCCATTTACTTAACCTTTTCTTGTCGGCTAAGGCCCAGTACGTTGGGTACAAGATACCCCTGTTTCAATGTAAGTGGTTCCTTGATGGCAATCATGTGTAAAAGTCTGGTATTGCCTTTAATAGGCTTCAAAAATTGAGAGCGGGTCAGCTCTTTCTTGAATTTGGATATGTGCCTCTAGGAGGCCTGACATCGCTAGGGGGGAGCAAGTGCTCCATGTTCTTAGGGGTTTTCTGCCCTTTGGTAAATATGTGGTTGTGAGCTGAGAGCTCCGGAATTGTAAAAAGTGGGGCTTGAAGCCCAGATTGTTAATTTGTCTCTAACTCTAGCTTTTCCTGGTCTTGTACCTGATTATTTTGTTGACTTGTTGTTATTTGTTGAATGTTCAAATTCTATGTGAAAATTGTTAAGTTTTGCTATTTTCGAAAATATAACCTTAATGAAATTTTAATTCATATCTCGGCTTTGTGGATAGACCCATTCCAGCCCGCACCTTCTTTCACCTCTGCATTCCACGGGTATCCCCGTAACAATAACAATAATAATAACAATAATAATAATAATAATAATAATAATAATAATAATAATAATAATAATAATAATAATAATAATAATAATATACCGGGCCAGTTGGCCATGCATTTAGGGGGTCGCAGCTGTGAGCTTGCATCCGGGACATAGTGGGTTCGAACCCCACTGTCGGCAGCCGCGGAGATGATTTTCCATGGTTTCCCATTTTCACATCAGGCAAATGCTGGGGTTGTACCTTAACCAAGGCCGCGGTTGCTTCCTTCCGACTCTTAGGCATTTCCTATCCCATCGTCGCCATGGGACCTATCCGTGTCGGTGGGACGTAAAGCAAATTAAAATAATAATAATAATAATAATAATAATAATAATAATAATAATAATAATGCCGGGTTGAGTGGCTCAGACGGTTGAGGGGCTTCCCTTCTGACCCCAACTTGGCAGGTTCGATCCTGGCTCACCCCGGTGATATTTGAAGGTGCTCAGAAGGTGGTCAGTCTCGTGTCAGTAGATTTACTGGCACGTAAAAAACTCCTGCGGGACAAAATTCCGGTATCTCGGCGTCTCCGAAAACCGTAAAAGTAGTTAGTGGGACGTAAAGCAAATAAATAATAATAATAATGATCATCATCATTATTATGATAATAGTAATGATAATAGTAATCCTATGATCTCAGATACCGTATGCAGGCATTTTGATCTGACACTATCTAAATCTCCTGCTTGTCAATTTCGATGTTCAGTTTTATTTTGCCAGAGAGCGAAGTAAATCGGAACTCTATTGGGCAATCTATGGCTGAGTTTTAATGAATTTAGTCTGGTGAACACGAAATATCCGCCTCCGTAGCTTAACGGTTAGCGCTTTTTAGGTGCCGTCCTCGGGTACCCGGGTTGAATTCCATTCCTGGTACTGCCAGATATTTAAGAATGACAGGAGGGCTGATATGTGGTGCCGCTCACCTCCATTGCGGATGTTCCTGAAAAGATTAGCACCACCTCGAGAGGAGGAGACGAGTTTACAATGTCCAGTTCCCTGGCTGAATGGATTACAGAGTCCTGGGTTCGATTGTAGGTCGGGTCGGGGATTCTAATTCTTAATGGTTATTTCCTTTGGCTATAGGACTGGGTGTTTGTGCAGTCTCAAACATCCTTGCAACTCACACACCACACACAACAGACGCCGCCCACCATTGCCACATGGAACTGTTAACACCAAATGTGTCACCAGAGAGATCTTTTACATACCGATATCGTATGCCATGGAGTGTCTAATGGACTTAATTTCGCCCTTCAAAAAACCGACCGCCTCTGCCAGGTTTGAAACTGCGATTTTTGTGTTCCGGAGGCCGACTCTCTACCGCTCATCTACAGGATGTACCTAAATTCTTGTTACACACTTTGAGGGCTTCTAGTGGTGGGGAGGGTGGGGAGTGTAGGTAACATTTTTAATAGGAATCCATGTCCGGAAACCGTTGTGCGCGTCAATGTCCTCAGACAGGCGCGCATTCCGGCTGGTACCCGCGCCGCTCGTCAGTCTCATCATCTCTCTCGTACCACTGCTCAACAACCAAATGCAAAGCTAGCTGCCAGTATCTATACGAATTGCGTTGTTGTTTATATGACTGCTTTTGTTATTGATATCATCTGGTAATCTAAGAGAAATAAACGCTCTAGAGTACCTCTGCATGACTGAACCCGCGATCTTGGGATCGAGAAGCCGAAACTCCACCACTAATCCACAGCAAGAGTTAACAGATCGATGTTAAGACAATTTCGCTCGAGAGCTCGCTATTTATTTATTTATTTTTTTTTTTTTACAGAATACTGCTGATCGAAACTCCGAACTGATTCCACTTAGTATACTACCGCCTTGGAAAGAATACGCATCGTAATTATTTACCTCTTTCAGTTTCGTATTTCCTATCCGATATTCAATCAGCTTACGTTTCTTCCCAACTGATATTACTTGAGTCTTGGAAATATTGTCATACCATTCATATTATTATTATTATTATTATTATTATTATTATTATTATTATTATTATTATTATTATTATTTTGATTCGTTATGCCCAACTAAGTAGCGCGTTTGAACTTTTTATTCTTCTCTTCCCAATATATCTTCATTCTCTCACTGTATTCCTTTTTAAGTTGTTCAGTCCATTCCGTGTTTAGTCGGCTGGGCTTTATTATCTTTGTGAATTAAGATTCTGAATTTTATTGTATCTTGAATGGTTTATTCATTAATAAGATAAATTATCACAAAAATAATTTATTTATTATCACCACCTATTCAATACCTGCCATGTGTTACGTGGTTGAAATTTACATAATACTATTGTATATAAACTTCTAAAGGACATGTTTCGCCCCTTCTTAAGGCCTGTAGGCAATCTTAAGGTCAAATGTCTGAAACCTTGCCTTTCCATACATGGTTTACAAAGAAAGTTCCATTACACATTAAAAACCTCTTAAAATTAATATGCTACTATTATATTATAAAAAATGCCACATTACACGCTATGAGTATCGGGAATTGATGGTATCTTGTTCTTTCGTTCGTTCGTAATCTGTTTACCCTCCAGGGTCGGCTTTTCCCTCGGACTCAGCGAGGGATCCCACCTCTACCGCCTCAAAGGCAGAGTCCTGGAGATTCAGACTTTGGGTCGGGGATACAACTGGGGAGAATGACCAGTACCTCGCCCAGGTGGTCTCACCTGCTAAGCTGAACAGGGGCCTAGTGGAGGGATGGGAAGATTGGATGGGACAGGCGAGGAAGAGGGAAGGAAGCGGCCGTGGCCTTAAGTTAGGTACCATCCCGGCATTTGCCTGGAGGAGAAGTGGGAAACCACGGAAAACCACTTCCAGGATGGCTGAGGTGGGAATCGAACCCACCTCTACTCAGTTGACCTCCCGAGGCTGAGTGGACCCCGTTCCAGCCGGGAATCGAACCCGGACCTCCGAGGGTGGCAGCTAATCACGCTAACCACTACACCACAGAGGCGGACTGATGGTATCTTGTACACATGAAAATTTAAAAAAAACTTTAACATGCTACAATTATACTACAAAAAGATGCCGCATTACACACTAGTACGAGAATTGATGGTATCTTATACACATGAAAATTAAAATCTTATTGGTGCTGTTCATTCTAGATCTAAATAAATCCAAAGCTAAAATGGATCCTCTTCGTAGCAACCTGCAGACCATTGAGATAGCAACAGTCTTGAGTAAAGAGTGTACTCTTCCTTGCGTATATCTGACCCAAATGTTCAGTGTAAAATCGAAGTCAATTAATTATAAACAACAGCTGGATGTTTAACAGTAAATTGGATAAGACTGAGTGTTGTTATTAAGATGTCGTTATTATAAAAATACACGATCGTATGTTTTCTGTCGCGTGAAGCAGTGTCAAGATTCCAAGTTGAGGCTGCTGCTTAATTGTGAAATTATGTCCTTGGCGTTTACGAACAGTGATGTGTGAATAATCTTTCTTGCTGATTATTAGCCTTAGAGAGGGATATTGCTCGTCAAGGTTCCTAGCGCAACCTTTTTCATGATGGTATTTGTCTACTCGGGTGATATCCCCGTATTTTGTATGGAGTGTTGATGTTTTTTTTAAATGCTATTTATTCGGAGCGTCGACCTAAGAAGATCTTTTGTCCTTACTTTGCATCATATATTATGAACCCGCGTATATTTGGAAATTGAGGAAGTGTAAAGTGTTGAATGTGAGGAAAGGAACATTAACGACGACACAAATACCCAGTCCCCAGGCCAGGGATATTAATCATTTACAATTAAAACCCCTGACCAAGCCGGGAATCGAACCCGGGGCCGCCCCCTACACCGCGGGGCCGGACCTCTTTGATGTTAGTCATTACTTCTGTTTTCTCAAACGATATATACAGACCAATTTGTTCGGCAATTTTCTTTAACATTTCAACTTAAACTCTAGCGGTTTCTACGTCATTTGAGAGAACGACAATATCATCGGTAAATGCTAAGCAATCTGTTGTGATCCCCTTGGATTTGGCTCCTATTCTTAGTGGACTGTAGTTGGTTTCCTGTAATCTCATCCGCCAGGTTCTGATGATCTTTTCAAGAACGCAGTTGAAGATTATCGGGGATAGCCCATCACCTTGTCGGACTCCTGTTTTGATATCAAATGAATGCGAGAGACATCCGTGGAACTTCACCTTCGATTCTGTATCGGTCATGGTGGCTCTAATTAATGCCAACAGTTTCAAATTAACTCCAAATTAATTTAAGATGTTTAGCAGGACTTCCTCGTCAATGGAGTTGTACGCTTTCTTGAAGTCCACAAAGAGAGACACATACTGCTCGGACCTAAGTGTACAATATCTGATCATGTACAATATCTGATGATCGTTTTGATATTTTGGATCTGTTCGGCTGTTGAGCGACTTTTTCTGAACCCTCCTTGGTATTCACCTCTTTGATGTTCGACTTGTGCTTCCAAACGCTCCAGAATGACAAGTGATTGAATTTTGTAAGTCACGGATAGCAAAGTTCTTCGTGCTGCCTTTTTTGAGTAGTCACTTTCATTTTGTCAAAGCCAAGGATAAAGCTGAGACAGATCAATGAAAGTAACAAAATTTCTCTAGCCCATACAAGAAGACATAGTGCACTGTAAACACTAGGTCCCGCCAGCAAAGACATTTATTATTATTATTATTCCAACACTGCACGACTGAATCTATACGGTCTGCCTGAACCACTATATGTTATCTCCGTATCTCCCGTCAGTAGCCTCCCATGTACGCACGAGTTATCGTCCATGAATATTAATTTGCCTGTGAAATCCAGGTGAGAGTTCCACAGGGGCTGTAGAATGTTGTGCCTGTATTGATGAACGCTGAGTTCGCTCTGAATGACGAGGAGAGGCGTATAGTACAGCAACCACGCGTAATGCCATCCTGAAACTACTGAGCCACACATTGCTACACTAGCTGAGTCGGACAGCCCTTCCCAGATTCTTTTCTAACACGTTTTTGACGATTTATCTGTAGTAATATAACGACAACTCAGAATTTCTCTTGCCTATTTACCAAATAATGAAAATGTAAATCCATTCGACCGGGTCAGGAATGGAATGAATGAAGCCCCCATCTAGCGGCGAGGATAGGAACTGTGCCGGTTGCCGAAGCCTGTCGCACTCCTCTGGCTGTCGCACTCCTCTGGGGCAATGATTAAGGAATGATAGATGAAATGAAATTATATTGGAGAGTGTTGCTGGAATGAAACATGACAGGGAAAACCGGAGTACCCGGAGAAAAACCTGTCCCGCTTACGCTTTGTCCAGCATAAATCTCACATGGAATGCCCAGGATTTGAACCACAGAACCCATCGGTGAGAGGCTGGCGCACTGCCGCGCTGCCGCCTGAGCCACGGAGGCTCCCTTTATCAAATGATAAGAAAGTTAAGTAAAAAATGATAATAAAGGTGAATAAATATAATACAAATCGATTACAGGCAAAGCAACGAAACGTTACCGCACTATGCATGGGACCGGGAAAAGTTTGTCCACAACGGGAGAGTTGGCCGTGCGGTTAGGGGCGCGCGGCTGTGAGCGTGCATCTGGGAGATAGTGGGTTCGAATACCACTGTCAGCAGCCCTGAAGATGGTTTTCCGTGGTTTCCCATTTTCACACCAGGCAAATTAAGGCTGTACCTTAATTAAGGCCACGGCCGCTTCCTTCCAACTCCTAGGCCTTTCCTATCCCATCGTCGCCATAAGACCTATCTGTGTCGGTGCGACGTAAAGCCACCAGCAAAAAAACAAAACAATACTGTCCACAATCCATTGCTACACTGCAACGCTAGAGCAGCACGGATGGGCGTTCAGTTCGATATAATAGGCCTAACCAACCGTTGGGTTGAAGAGATAATGATGATAACTTTTTATTTTTAAGACCTCAAGTTGCTACCTACAGTATTTCCATGTAAATACCGTATGTATAATTTTTAGGAAACTCTATCATTTTTAAGATGTTCAGTTCAAGGTATGACACAAAGGATAAATTTACTACCGATAAATTAAATCCAATCGAAATAGTAAGTAGTTTATCTTACGAATTAAAACTGTTTTAAAAATAAGATACAATTTTTGGCTTCGGAATAACGTCTAATTTTGTAATCATATTTAGGGTATCTTAACCTGCAAACTTAGTATAGATTCTAATTTTCTCTGTACATTACACATTTTTGTCTCACACTTTCTTTATATCTCGCATTAGTTTTAGGCCCTACAAAAGTCAACATTTTGTTTGTTTGTTGTTTGTTTGATTGATTGATTGATTGACTGATTGATTGATTGATTGATTGATTGATTGGTTGGTTGGTTGGTTGGTTGGTGGTTACGACATCGCGGGAGAAAACTAAACAGAATGTCTGAAAAGTCGGTATTTAAGTTCAGAGTTAGCCGAGTTGTACACTAGGCTATATATTATTCCATTAGTATAAAGTTGCATAGCGAAATTAAGGAGGTCAAAACAGGAAATTTGGACTTTTATCTCCGTTAATATTAACTGAACCTAAAGGTTATACGTAATTAACATTGTAGAAAATGCAACTTCCGATCTTTACTGTTTCACACTTTTTTTTTACAGTACGGCCTATGGTAACGGAGATATTCTAAAATATAGATTTGTATTGCAAAAGCCATCATAATTTACAATCTGCTTTTCATCGCACAGAGACAGATAGGTGTTATGGCGACGATGGGAGAGGATGGTTGCCCAGTTGTACTTCCTCTTAAAACAATAATCACCACCACCACCACCGACGATGGGATAGGAGTGGGGAGGAACCGAACGTGGTATCTTCAACTGCCACCAGAATGAGCCAGGATCGAACCTGTCAATTCGGGGTCAGAAGACTACCGCCTCAGCCGTCAGAGCCACTCAGCCTGACTAACTCAATTCATTCATTTTGACTAGTTTGTTTAATTATATAATCAACACCATCTCTCTCTCCTCTCTCTCTCTCTCTGAGATGTTAGTGGGGCAGGGACTAATGGCCAGCATTTGACGTCGTCAATGGCTTCTAATCATCAACACACCAATACATTTTAAATGAAAATTCATGTCTCCTTGGCTCGGATTCCACGTAAACCTCGAGGTTCCTTGCCTATGATTACGATAATAACACCACAGCAGGCAGCTTGCTATTTCTCCATCTCTCTCTTAACAATTCTGCTTTTAATCAAATCGATCAACAACCAGCTTGATGAGGTCATAACATGGCAACAGCACTTCCGTGATAAAAGTTCAAAGATAATTATTTCAGGCTTCTCAAATGGCGGCAGGTGGCCACGGACACTATGACGTAATGGTATCCTATCACAGTTTTTGAAAAGCATTGGCTGAGTACCGTGAGAACGCTGTGAGTTAGGGCGTGGCCACACTCACCTAGCGACCACAGCGGATCGATATCCAGAGAGCGATCATTCTCAAGTAATTTATTAGCACCACACATGTGCTAACATGTCGCGGTTCTACGCGCTGGACACTATAATTACCACCAAAATTGGAAAACAACTACGGTACTGAAAGAGCAGCTCTCGTGTATCATCCAGCGGAGACTCGTATACGGCGCGCGAAGGCTGCGGCATTCTAATCTGTTTCGTACACTCCGAAGAGTTGGTACAGTAGCTCTCACAGAAGCTCCTTCTTCGTGACCTTTCTTCCCCCACTTTCTTAGGATCGTCACTGGATGTAGATTTGGTCCACATTTACGGACGTATGCCCTTCCTGACACCAACCGATTAAGCCAGAAATAATAATAATAATAATAATAATAATAATAATAATAATAATAATAATAATAATAATAATAATAATAATAATAATAATAATAATAATAATAATAATAGTCTGCGGCTGTGGTATAATGGTTAGTGTGATTAGCTGCCACCCGCGGAGGACCGGGTTCGATTCCCGACTCTGCTACGAAATTGGAGAAGTTTTTACAATTTTGCATTATTTCGCACGGACACAGATAGGCCTTATGGCGAAGATGGGATAGGAAAAGGCTAGGACTGGGAAGGAAGTGGCCGTGGCCTTAATTAAGGTACAGCCCCAGAATTTTACTGGTATGGAAATGGGAAACCACGGAAAACCATCTTCAAGGCTGCCGACAGTGGGGTTCGAAGCCACTATCTTCCGTATGCAAACTCACAGCTGCGCGCCCCTAACCGCACGGCTAACTCGTCCGGTAAATTTGCGAATTGGTACGAGGGCTGGAACGGGGTCCACTCAGCTTAGGGAGGTCAACTGAGTAGAAGAGGTTTCGATTCCCACCTCAGCCATCCTCGAATTGGTTTTCCGTGGTTTCCCAATTCTCCTCCAGGCAAATGCCGCGATGGTACCAAACTTTAAAGACACGGCCGCTTCCTCCCCTCTTCCTTGTTTATCCCTTCCGATCTTACCATTCCCCCACAAGGCCCCATGTTCAGCATAGCAGGTGAGGCCGCCTGGGCAAGGTACTGGTCCTCCTTCCCAGTTGTATACCCCGACCCAAAGTCTCACGCTCCAGGACACTGCCCTTGAGGTGGTAGAGGTGGGATCCCTCACCGAGTCCGAGGGAAAAATCAACCCTGGAGGGTAAACAGATTAAGAAAGAAAGGAAGAAAGATTAATTTTTTACAAGTTGCTGTACGTCGCACCGACACCGATAGATCTTATGGCCACGATGGGATAGGAAATGCCTACGAGCGGGAAGGAAGCGGCCTTGGCCTTAATTAAGGTACAACCCCAGTATTTGCTTGGTGAAAAACTGGGGAAACACGGGAATCCATCTTCAGGGCTGCCAACAGAGCGGTTGGATCCACTTGTCTCACGAATGCAAGCTTACAGCTACGTGACCCAAACCGCGTAGCAAATTCGCTCGGTTGCAACAATGTTAAGAACATCCACTATACAGACGACATCGAGATACTAGCTGAAAATGCAGAAGACATTCAATTCCTTTTGAACAAAATTCACAGTACTAGAAAATAAATAACGCTGTTATTATCCCGGACGGAAACAAATTTAAAAGTACTACGATGCAAGAATGTGATCCAGATGTAGAAATCAAAACCAGAATGAGGAGAATAAGGTTAATCTAGTCTAGTGTGTAGTGACTTCGACTTCGAAACTTATTGGCGTGTCATGAAGTTTTGTGCGTTATCGCTGGTGCTTTAAGGACTGGCACTAAAGGCTTTGTCAAAGGACCGACTATATGGTTTGAATGGTGGATAAAGCACAAAATGTTGAAGAACTCATGGGTAGACCGCGTCGCTAATGGGGATGTATTCTGTCGTGCCGGCAAATCATGTGAAGTATTGTCCGGCTTCATGGCTAATGGTTAGCGAGCTGGCCTTTGGCCACAGGGGTCCCGGGTTCGATTCCCGGCAGGGTCGGGAATTTTAACTATAATTGGTTAATTTCCCTGGCACGGGGACTGGGTGTATGTGCCGTCTTCATCATAATTTCATCTTTATCGGGACGAGCAGGTCGCCTACGGGAGTCAAATCAAAAGATCTGCACCAGGCCCCTCCGGAGGTCACACGACATTTCATTTCATGTGAAGTATTCTTCTTCTGCCGCTTTTCCCACTTATGCGTGGTCGCGGCTACGAACTGCGTCGCACATGTGGATTTGGCCCTGTTTTATGGCCGGATATCTTATACATAAGTTAGAAGTAACAGACATGAACGTAGCAAGAATGATGGCTGGTACAAAGAGGTGGGAACAATGGCAGGAGGGTACTCGGAATGAGGACATAAAGGCTAATTTAGGAATGAACTCGATGGATGAAGCTGTACGCATAAACCGGCTTCGGTGGTGGGGTCATGTGAGGCGAATGGAAGAGGATAGGTTACCTAGGAGAAAAATGGACTCTGTTATGGAGGGTAAGAGAAGTAGAGGTAGACCAAGACGACGATGGTTAGACTCCGTTTCTAATGATTTAAAGATAAGAGGTATAGAACTAAATGAGGCCACAACACTAGTTGCAAATCGAGGATTGTGGCGACGTTTAGCAAATTCACAGAGGCTTGCAGACTGAACGCTGAAAGGCATAACAGTCTATAATGATAACGTATGTATGTATTTATTTATTTTGGCAGGATGCCCTTCCTGACGCCAATCCTATATGGAGGGAAGTAATCACTATTGCGTGTTTCTGTGGTGGTGGGTAGTGTAGTGTGTTGTCTGATTATGACGAGGAAAGTGTAGGGGCAAACACAAACACCCAGTCCTCGAGCCAGAAGAATTAATCAGACGCGATTAAAGTCCCCGACCCGGCGGGGAATTGAACCCAGGACCCTCTGAACCGAAAGCCTCAACGCTGACCATTCAGCCAAGGATTCAGATATTTCATATGAAATATTATCCGTCACAAAAGGCACGAAAGTAGCCTATGTCTTGATTGCTACATAACGCAAAGTGGAATTGGATTAATACCCGAACAAGAGAAAAATCTGTCAATGTTTAAAAGTGAACAGAAATTCAAATAGATAGAACCAGCAAATTAAGGTATTATAGAGCAGTGGTATTCCAAGTGTAGTACGCTGTGTTGTCTCAAGGGGTACGCAAATTTGTCGCAGTTTCTAACCGTTTACAATAAGCTGTTCATGAAAGAGTTGAGCCTGCTCATTATCTTTTTTTGTGTCCGGCTCCATGACTAAATGGTTAGCGTGCTGGGCCTTTGGTCACATGGGTACCGAGTTCGATTCCCGGCAGGATCGGGAATTTTAACCATTATTCGTTAATTTCTCTGGCACGGAGGCTGAGTGTATATGCCGTCTTCATCTTCATTTCATCCTCATCACGACGCACAGGTCGCCCATCGGGTGTCAAATCGAAAGACCTGCACCTGGCAAGCCGAACATGTCCTCGGACACTCCCGGCACTAAAAGCCATACGACATTTCATTTCATAATTTTGTGTGTGTTAAGAATGAAGCCCTACTTTCCACTGTCGACTTAGTTAAAAGTAACATAAAAACTTTCCTGTCTGTCATACACACAACAATATTTCAATGTAAATTATAACACTAAAAAATACATATTTCGTTCTACAACCTGTGACAATAAAGTTCGGTGAATAGTCCTGTACTATCAAGATAGAAGAACAATGCAAGTCAGTGACTTTATTGTCCTTCGAAATAGTCATCTCCCATAACTATGCACTGTTGAGATCGGCGATACATGTACTGGAAACTTTGCAAGAAGGCTTCCTTTGGGATGATGTTCAAAAGCCTCGTCACGTTTCCCTGGATGTCAGGAATATCGTCAAATCTATTTCCGTTCAAAGCGAGTTTGATGCGTTACTTTTCGGCTCTGACCTTTTTCCGATGAGGGGATCCCGGAGAATGTCATTCCATGCTTTGCCGTTTCGTTTCAGGGTCGTACCTGAGACACCAGGTTTCATCCTCAGTGACAAAACAGTTCAAAAAATTTGGTGTTGCATCCGCCGTTTCGACCAAATCCTGCGAAGCCTCTAAACGTGCCTGCTTCTGACCGTCAGTCAAGTGATATGGCACAAGACGAGAACACGTTTTCCTCTTCCCTAACTTCTCGGTAACGATTTGTCGCACAGATTCATGGTTAATCTGCAGTTCATCCGCTATCATGCGCACAGTTAATCGCCGATCGTTCGTGATTAATGTCCTCACCTTCTCAATGTTTTCGTCACTGACGGCGGTCACAGGTCTTCCGCTACGGGGGTTGACAGAAACACTTTCCCAGCCTCCTCGAAAACGGGCGAACCAGTCGTACACACACTTGAAGGACAGTGCTTGATCTTCATAAACACGTACCAGAATCGCATGCGTTTCTTTCGGTGTCTTGCCAAGCTTAAAACAAAACTGTACATTGATCTTTTGGTCGTTTATGTTCCTGTTCGCAGTTCAGAACCAACGCACTAAACACGCACTGTGTCAAACAGGACTTGCACGGCACACACACGATGCTCAATTGAACAACGTTGCAGCGTTGTATGTCGCCAGTGTTGCCGGATCGACCGTTCTGATTTCATTCACCGAACTTTATTGTCACAGGTTGTACAAGAACATCCTCAGATTCTAGCTGGACAGTCCTGAAATAGTGTTTGGTGACAACGGACTTAGCTTCGGCAGTCTTTAAGTACAGAAGATTTTTTCGTTATATTAATACTTGTCAATTTTTTATTTGTCAATACTGGTTCATATTATCACTAAACTCTCAATCATTGACGAGTTTACGCAACGTAAACAATACTGTACATATATAAGCATGTTTTAAGTGATTTGATAGAATCTGAGGATGTTCTTGTAGAACGAAACATGTCATTCTTTGTATAATAGTGTGTGCTGTTTAGTGTTATAATGTACATTGAAACTGTTGTGTCTTTAACAGACTGGAAAGTTTTTATATTACAATTATTTTTTGTCAATCACTACACCGAGTCCCCTTTCCGAACAATTCATTCTAAAATATGTGTCAGGTTGTACCTCCCACTGAATAGGTATGTACAAATGCTTACTCATGCTGTACTGCTCTTTTTTTTTAAGTCTTGTTTCGAAATCCACTCATTCACTTCAATTTTTTTCAGTAACAGTGAATATAGTACAATATTGTTGCATCGTTGCTAGGCAATGAGAACCTCGTAATTCCACTCATGAGAAGACCACGTTTCTCCATCCGTCTTGTGAAGGCTTGTGGCGTTGCCTGAGAAGGGAACAGAAAACTCCAATGGTCGAATAACTGGGCTATCATTAAGCTATGAAAATGCCAGGCCATTGCTGGCCGCTCAGTTTTGGTCTGTAAACTTCACTCCGAAGGAGTTACGAGGTTTCCTTTGTCCAGGGACGATATATAATATATACGATACACAATTGTTATTATTGGGAACAGGATGATGTAGCTGCTTGCCTGTCATCCCGGCGACCGTGGTTCGATTCCTGGTGTTGCTGGGGTCGGAGGTGTCAGGAAGGGAATGCGAAATTGAATCCCGGCCAAAAGTATTTCATGCCTGAGTGTGTGCAGGGACCCTGAGCTAACTGGATAACCTGCGGATGATGATGCTATTTTGCTTTACGTCGCACTGACACAGATATGTCTTACGGCGACGATGGGATAGGAAAGGCCTAGGAATTGGAAGGAAGCGGCCGTGGCCTTAATTAAGGTACAGCCCCGGCATTTGCCTGGTGTGAAAATGGGAAACCACGGAAAATCATTTTCAGGGCTGCTGACAGTGGGGCTCGAACCCACTATCTCCCGATTACTGGATACTGGCCGCACTTAAGCGACTGCAGCTATCGAGCTCGGTGCGGATGATGATGATGATAAATAATATTACTTGGCATCCAGCGATTTCTGGTTAAATCGCAATATACTCGTACTTCGGGGGTTCGATGGTAAAAAAAAAAAGTTTTCGTGGGTACGCCAACCAAAACTTTTGAATACCCATGTTATAGAGAACAGATTTGCAAGTACGTGAAGTAACAAAATGACCGTGAACTAACCTGTGCTTCTCGCTACTTTGCTGGATCTCTCAAAAGTGCAGAACTCACCTGCAATGAAGAGAAAAACATGTTATTAGAAACACGATTCTGAAATACTAATTACGGCCTTTTCAAATACACATTTGACTGAATAACATGAAAATATGACACTAAATTCAGTAGCTCACAACAATGACCATGGGCAGACCTAGGAGAGAGTTGTGTTCGAATCCTAAGCTCAGCCATCCTGGAAATTTTCTATCATTTCGAATTTGGGTTGCCACTTCTTCATTCCAATTCAATCCCGTATTAATTGAAAAATACACTAAACAAGACAGTGCATGAATACAGTTATCAAATACTCGGTAAATGCACAGAGGTGTTGAACATTATACCCATTATACCCAAAAGCAGGAGACATTTACTGTACAGTCGAAAAAAAAACAGAGTGCATGGTCTTGTATAACTTCCTCACAGGTACACACATGCACAGAAATGGTGTCCGACATAATCAACACTGCCCCATTCCAGTACTAAAAAGGACGGGAGTGAGTGAAGGGGCAGTGTGGAAGGCCACTCCAGTAGCGAAAAGGAGGGGAAGGGAGTGAACGGGTAGGGCTGAAGGCACAACGTGTTTATTGCAATATATCCACCACTCTGCCCATTCCAATCACAACAGTCTTGTAGCGGGCTGTCTAACTGCAACAATACCCGTCCTGGGATATCCCGACACTAAAAGTCACACGACATTTTCCGTTGGCTGAATTGTCAGCGTCGAGGCCTTCGGTTCAGAGGGTCCCGGGTTCGATTCCCGGCCGAGTCTGGGGTTTAATAGTGTTTGAATAAATCTGGCTCGGGAACTAGGTGTTTATGTTTTTTCCAACACTTTCCTCTTCATATTCAGACAACACACTACACTACCAACCACCACAGAAACGCGCAATAGTGATTACATCATTCTTATACGGTTGGAGTCAGGAAGGGCATCCGGCCGTAAACCAGGGACAAATCCACATGTGCTACACAGTTCGCAGCCGCGACTCCACAGGTGTCTGAAGAGCGGTAGAAGAACAAAATTACTCTCTCCCCATTTCTATGCGATCCAGAACTAGGGGATGGGATTATTCCATTCTTCTTCTTCTTCTTCCAGTAATCCAGAACTGTACGCTGGACACGGTTCTCAATTAAAATTCGGGCACGGAAAATAATGTCCAACAATTCTACGTCATGTTTCGTTAGCGAAATAGATTGCTTATCGCACCTTCTTGGAGGTGATGGGTAGCGAACTCTTCGAAGTTTTCTAACGCCGCCTCTGTCTCAATTTCTAGATCAATGGCTACGTAATCTTCTGCACTGACATTACAATAATTACACTGTTCTAGAATTTGTTATCGTCCATCTTAGATCCACTGGAATAGAATACATATATAGTCGCAAAATTTCCTTCCATTTCCGCGTCAGAGTGGTTCCGCAAAATACAGGTAAAGTTACATGAATATTAAACCATAATTCACGGGACCGGGAAAATTTTCCTATGTTGGCAGTTTTCCGGTTCATAAATGTTCCGCTAAAGGCAGACTTTACTGTATAATGTTTGTTGTGGGTATGGGTACCAACAGGGTTTCTATCTACATGAAAGGTGAATTATATTTCTTCTTTTTTCTTGATCTTTTTACCCTCCAGGGTTGGTTTTTACCTCGGACTCAGCAAGGGATCCCACCTCTACTTGTTATGCTGAACAGGGGTCTTGCGGAGGAATGGGAAGATTGGAAGGGATAGACAAGGAGGATGGAAGGAAGCGGCCGTGGCCTTAAAATAGGTACCATCCCGGCATTTGACTAGAGGAGAAGTGGGAAACCACCGAAAACCACTTCGAGGATGGCTGAGGTGGGAACCGAACCCCCGTCTACTCAGTTGACCTCCCGAGGCTGAGTGGACCCTGTTCTAGCCCTCTTACCACTTTTCAAATTTTGTGGCAGAGTCGGGAATAGAACCCGGTCCCGCGGAGGTGGCAGCTAATCACACTAACCACTACACCACAGAGACAGAGGAATAATGTTTTGATAACAATTAAATTTAGATCCTCCGTGGCTCAGGCGGCAGCGCGCCGGCCTCTCATTGTTGGGTTCTGTGGTTCAAATCCCGGTCACTCAATCTGAAATTTATGCTGGACAAAGCGGTGGCAGGGCAGGTTTTTCTCCGGGTACTCTAGTTTCCCCTGTCATCATTCATTCGAGCAACACTCGCAAATATCATTTCGTCGCTGGAAAGGTAAAAGGTTGTATTCCACAAAGCTCTTCCTATCAATTATTCTCCTTAAGACTGGTCACGCCTCCCAGCCACATATAGATACGCAGCCCATCAGGACAATGGCCGTTGTGTTCGTTTTCCTATGTCGACGATTAAACGAAAATGAACCTTACATGCATTGTACACTAGGAGTGCGTAAATACGTAATGCAAATGTACATTCCTACAGTACGGTACTGTAAGGTTCATTTTCCTTTACACATGGGCATAGGAAAATGAACACAACAAAATTTGTTCTGATGGACTGCATATCCATACGTGGCTGGGAGGCGTTACCAGTCTTAAGGAGAATAATCGATAGGAAGAGCTTTGTGGAATACAACCTTTTACCTTTCCAGCGACGATTTCATTTCATCTGTCGGTCATTATTAATTGCCCCAGAGAAGTGCGACAGGCTTCGGTAGCCGGCACAGTTCCTATCTTCGCCGCTAGATGGGGCCTTCATTCATTCCATTCCTGACCCGGTCAAATGACTGAAAATAGGCTGTGGATTTTCATTTTTTCAATAATTAAATTTAAGTCTGATAAAAGGAACATACCCCATGCGCTCATTCTTTATTTGAGTGAATATAGCCTACATTGAAAGTCGTTACACTTAAAGAAAACAGTTAAAAAAACAAACATCGAAGGTTTTGGTCGATTGTTACAGAGCGGGCTTCGGCTGGTCCGACAGCTCTACACTCACAAGGAAACATCGGCAATGGGTTAGTCGCCGATCGCGATGAAACTTGGAAAACACATTGAGGTACCCGTAAAAATGATGTCGGCATCAATTTTGGGTGCCAACATTCATTAGAGCGTTAACTACGGGGCCTAAAGGTTGCGACATTTCAAAATTCCGCGCGATCAGCGATGAATACCTGCTGGCCAATGCTAAGCTGGCACACTGCGTACTTAGGAGACACGCCTCGCACCTCCTCCCCTCCACGCTCCAATTGGTTCGCCACCACTGCCGGCAAGCGCGGGGAGAAGGGAAATTTGCGGTGGCGAACCAATTGGAGCGTGGAGGGAGGAGGTGCAGAGGCGAGTCTCCAAGTACGCAGTGTGCCAGCTTAGCATTGGCCAGCAGGTATTCATCGCTGATCGCGCGGAATTTGAAATGTCGCAAATTTTAGGCCGCGTAGTTAACGCCCTAATGAATGTTGGCACCCAAAATTGATGCCGACATCGTTTTTACGTGTATCTCCATGTGTTTTCCAAGTTTCATCGCGATCGGCGACTTACCCATTGCAGATGTTCCCTTGTCAGACCGACCAACCGAGCAGAGAGGTGGCCGTGGCTCTGCCGTGATTCTACGCCTCTGCATTCGGGTGGCAGAGAGGGGCTGGTCCCCTCCGTTGGCTGTACTGAGAATGGTTTTCCGTGTTTTTTCATTTTCCTGCACTAAGGCGGATTCCGGAACAGTTCCTAGTACAGGCCACGGCCGCCAACCCTCTTACCTTCTCCAAGCATCTCCTTCACTGTAACAAATCTCCTGGCCTGAGAGACGACGTCACCGTCTTTGAGGCCCGCCTCCCCCTTCAAGGGAGGAATGAAGACATTTTAGTAGTAGCAGTCGAAGGTTTTTCAGCGACGGAAGGAAGGGCTAGCTTTGGGAAGGTAGCAGCCGTGGCCTTAATTTATGGCCCCAGCATTTGCCTTGTGTGAAAATGGAGACACAATCTTCATGGCTGCCGACGGTGGGATTAGAACCCAATATCTCCCGTATCCAAGCCGACAGCTGCGCGCCCCTAACCGCACGCCAGCAAGGTATAGTATACACCTACACAGCGATCGTTATAACTGGTAATCAAAGGTATTTACTGATTTTATTGCAAGAGGTGTAAAAGTAGAATAGGTCACATGACTAGCATAAAGGCTTTTGGTATGCAATACTGGCGTTCGATGCCACGCATATCACGGAGCGGAAAACGAACAAATGTCTCGATCATAGCAGGACTGGACATCAAAAGAACCCCTTTCATCTTATGTGAAGTAAAGAATTCTTAGATTCCTTTGTACCGGGCGAGTTGGCCGTGCGGTCAGGGGCACGCGGCTGTGAGCTTGCATCTGGGAGATAGTGAGTTCGAATCCCACTGTCGGCAGCCCTGAAGATGGTTTTCCGTGGTTTCCCATTTTCACACCGGGCAAATGCTAGGTCTGTACCTTAATTAAGGCCACGATCGCTTCCTTCCCATTCCTAGGTCTTTCCTATCCCATCGTCGCCATAAGACCTATCTGTGTCGGTGCGACGTAAAGCCACTAGCAAAAAAAAAAAAAAAAATCCTTTGTCACATAACCAGGAGAGATGAAGGAGATCCTAAAAAGAGCATCTTACAAGGAAAAAGATCAAGAGTCCAAGAGAAAGGACAACAGAGAAGTGAACTGACCTAATGAAGGGGATCCCTTGTATGGAGTTTGAACAAATCTACAGGGAGGCTAAGATGAGCAATATAGATGTTCTGTATTAGAAATGTGACTGAATTACGGTTACGACTCTCAGGAATTACTAACAAAGACGTGGTTGCATTTGTGACAGCAGACTAAACGCTGAAATGCAAAAAGAATCTAAAATGAAACTAAATTTACTTAATAATGTTTAACTACTGTAGTTTAACAGTTGTTTTTACACTAATCGACTAATCGAACTTCCCATATTTACATTCATATCCGTCCAAAACAAAATTACGCCAGGATTGTAACATGCAAATCATGGAGAACTCGTAGGATGCCTGAAGATGGGAATTTTAACTCTGTTCACTGTTCAGTTCTTGTCACGCGAGACTACACAAAACCCCTGCTAGAATCCGGGCCAGGCGGGCGGAAAGCTGCCATGTTAATATCGAAGCCACATACGAAATAATAATGTTATTAGTTTCTTTGTTGCTAATTTTGCTTTACATCGCACTGACACAGATAGGTCTTATGGCGACGATGGGATAGGAAAGACCTAGGAATGGGAAGGAAGCGATCGTGGCCTTAATTAAGGTACAGACCCAGCATTTGCTTGGCGTGAAAATGGGAAACCATGGAAAACCATCTTCAGGGCTGCCGACAGTGGGATTCGAACCCACTGTCTCCCGGATGCAAGCTCACAGCTGCGCGCTCCTAACCGCACAGCCTTATTAACTTTTACGTTCCAATAACTACATTTTCAGTTTTCGGAGATCCTGGCTCAGTCCGGTGGTATTTTAAGGTGCTCAAGTATGTCAGCGTCAGTAGATTTACTGGCACGTAAAAGAACTCCTGCGGGACTAAATTCCGGCAACTCGGTGTCTCCGAAAATCGTAAAAGAGTAGTTAGTGGGACGTAAAGCAAATAATAATAATAATAATAATAATAATAATAATAATAATAATAATAATAATAATAATAATAATAATAATAATAATAATGAACTTCTTCCACTTTTCGCACCCCTGGTAGGGTTGCGAGTGTGACCTGTGTCACACTTGAAGATCTGGTGCAGTTTTTCAACCGAATGTCCTTCCTGACGCCATGTGAGGGATGCATTGTACTATTAGGCCTAAGCCTTTCTGTGGTGACTGGTAGCGCGGAGTGTAGTCTGTTAATGAAAACAAAAATTACTCAGTCAACAAGATGGAGGAATAAATCAGACATGTCTGAAATCTCCGGCCCCGTCGGAAATCGAATCCAGAAACCTTTGAACAGAAAGCCACTGTACTGAACATTGGTTACGCCATTGCCTGTAAAACAGTATTATTATTATTATTATTATTATTATTATTATTATTATTATTATTATTATTATTATTATTATTTGGGTAGTAAAGTAACTAACGATGGCAGAAGTAAGGAGGACATAAAATGCAGACTAGCACAAGCAAGGAAGAGCTTTCTTAAGAAAAGAAATTTGCTCACTTCAAACATTGATATCGGAATTAGAAAGATGTTTTTGAAGACTTTCGTGTGAGCGTGGCATTGTATGGAAGTGAAACATGGACGATAACTAGCTCAGAAAGAAAGAGAATAGAAGCTTTTGAAATGTGGTGTTACAGAAGAATGCTGAAGGTGAGATGGATAGATCGAATCACGAATGAAGAGATACTGAATCGAATTGGTGAGAGGAGATCGATTTGGCTAAATTTGACGAGAAGAAGAGATAGAATGATAGGACACATCTTAAGACACCCAGGACTTGTTCAGTTGGTTTTTGAAGGAAGTGTAGGTGGTAAGAACGGTAGGGGTAGACCAAGGTATGAATATGACAAACAGATTAGAGCAGATGTAGGATGCAATAGTTACGTAGAAATGAAAAGGTTAGCACAGGATAGGGTGGCATGGAAGGCTGCATCAAACCAGTCTATGGACTGATGACTCAAACACAACACACATTATTATTATTGTTATTATTATTATTATTATTATTATTATTATTATTATTATTATTATTATTATTATTATTATTATTATTATTATTAATAGGAATGCTAACTTAAAAGAAGAAAACTCTGGATGTTGACAAATTACCGATCCCCTGGTTTAGCCGGGGATTCTGAGCAAAAATATTAACGTCTGGAATACTGGAGAAGAACAAAGAAACGGAGAAAAAATACTGAAAGAAAGAAAGAAAGAAAGAAAGAAAGAAAGAAAGAAAGAAAGAAATAGTTTAATATCCTGTAACCCTCTTTATAAAACACTAGAGGGTAAGAATGCCCTGAAAGTAGTCGTTTAACGTGTTAGTAGTAAGACACAAAATGCTGCGCTGGCCTCATTTCCGCTATCTTGGGCTGAGCCTGTCATACTGTGCTACGACCGTTCGTAAAATACGTCGAAGCTTTTAATGCAGATGCACAATTAATTCAACAAGCCAGAAGTCCTCTGGGTATGTCGGAATGTTTACTCGTCACATCAAGTAAATTGAGGCCGGTACACTGCCTCCAGGATGTTCACTTCTATCAACACCCGAGGCCAGTTCGGCAATCCACTTGATTAAGGAGCTCTCAGTTGCTACCCTTGACCAGCAAGCAACTAACATGTTGCAATTAGTATCATCAGGTGGGAACGTCAGGGGGTCACTCCATTTAGCGACCGACACACCCCGCGGAACGACAAGGTCAGCATCTCGATTATGTACTCGACGTTCGATCCATAAAGAAGGCTACACGAAGTGCACTGTAATGTCATACTTTCATATTAATCCTTTCCGGTTGCAACACTCATAAAGAAATGAAAATAAGAATATTATCTACTGAGCAAGATGTCGACTACATACAAACATACAGTATGTGGCTCTGTTATTCGTACAGGCTTCAATTTCTTATAAAGTCTCGTACATTCACATTAACGATTGAAAATTTGATATAAAACGTACATTACGGGTAAAAATATGGCTTGTTAATGATAATTCGTTAGTCAAAACCATACTTATTTACATACAGGCAGGAAGATTTGATATGAATGTGCCGGCATTGACAAACGGGTGTACCAGTTATATTCGTACACATGGACAGGATGGTGCGCACCGTTTGTTTGCTGTGCACGGAAAAGTCGCAGTGACGACGTACGACTGGTCAAGTGCATTAGTCTTCTTACTAGTGTATCTGTGGTGGGTATGGGTAAGAGTGCAGAAAGAAAGTACGAAGCTTAAGAACACTACACTTAAGGTCCGACTCGGTGGCTGAACGGTCAGCGTACTGGCCTTCGGTTCAGAGGGTACCGGGTTCGATTCCCGGCCGGGTCGGCGATTTTAACCTTAATTGGCTAATTCCAATGGCACGGGGGATGGGTGTATGTGCTGTCTTCATCATCATTTCATCCTCATCACGACGCGCAGGTCGCCTACAGGCGTCAAATAGAAAGACCTGCACCTGGCGAGCCGAACCCGTCCTGGGATATCCCGGCACTAAAAGCCATACGACATTTCATTTCATTACACTTCACTTAAACTGGCACTTGAAGGATTTTCATTACGAAAGATTGGGCAGCAGGTCAATAGAACATATTCTATGGTGCAATATATGGTTGATAAATGTAAATACAAAGGCACTATTGAGAACACGCCAAGGAAACCCAGGAGAAAGTGTTTGACTGAAAGGGAAGAACGGTTTGTTGTTCGGCTGATAAAGGCAGATTCCAAAATAGTGCACTAGTATTGAGGCAACTCACGGAGGAACGACCTGGAAGGATCAGCAACTCCGCCATCCGTCGGCTCCTGTATCGGCATAGGTACTATGGAAGAATCCCTCGGAAAAGGCCATACGTAAGAAAAAAAAAAGGCGGCTTAGAATGGCATTTGCTATCGCTAAGGAGCATATAAATGAGGAGAACGAATTCTGGAATGATGTTATCTGGTCTGATGAGACAAAAATAAACCTTTTCGGGTCAGATGGCATCCACAGAATATGGAGAAAAATTGGTATGGTCAGTGATGTGGCAAATACACTCCCATCTGTAAAATACGGTGGTGGGTCTGTAATGCTTTTGGGCTGTATGTCAGCCAGAAGTGTGGGTAACATACATTTCATTAACGGAATAATGAACAAGGAGGGCTATAATGCAATCCTGAGGGCAAACGTGAAGCAGAGTGCCGAAAAATGGGGATGCCACATGTTTATATGTTCCAGCATGATAATGACCCAAAACACACTGCTGACATTAATAAGGCATGGTTGATCTGGAACATTCCTAAGCAGTTTAGAACACCTCCCCAGTCGCCGGATTTAAATTCCATGGAATATCTTTGGGCTACGTTGAAGAAATATCCGTAGGCAACGTGTGCGTACGAAGGAGGAACTTAAAAGTGTGATTCTTCAGGAATGGCAGAAAATTAGCCCGGACATATGTACGAAATTAGTGTGTTCTATGCGGTGACGATGCCAAGCAGATATAAAGAATAGGGGACATACCACTTGATACTAACATGTTCCAGGAACCTTTAATTGTTTGTTTACTTCAAGTGTTCAATTTGCTTGTACGAATAGGAAAGATACAAGATTATGGGCGCACCTTTCTTTATTAGAAGTTGTATGTTTTGTAAACATGGTTGTAAACAGATATAGTAGATATATGTTTCCTGAAGGCTTTGTTTAATACGTATTCCGTGAATAAAATCCTTTTCAGTTTATTGTTTTCTGGCAGTGCGTTGAGGTACGAACTAACGCAAACAGCCCGTTCGAATAAAAATTGCACGTACTGTACATACATAAGTACAGTATATATATATAATAATTACATACACTGAGTGGCCAAAAGTCACGGGAAGGGGTGTCCCATTAGAAAATGTACCGTGTATGACCCCTGAGCGTGGCGGTTAGCTGCGGCGAAACTGAACAGTCTGTTACACACACCTAATAATAATTAATAATTTCGTGTGGCTATATCTAGCCGGGTGCAGCTCTTGTAAGGCAGACCCTCCGATGAGGGTGGGCGGCAACTGCCATATGTAGGTAACTGCGTGTTATTGTTGTGGAGGACAGTGGTATGTGTGGTGTGTGAGTTGCAGGGACGTTGGGGACAGCACCAATACCCAGTCCCCGAACCAAGGGAATTAACCACTTAAGGTTAAGATCTCCGAACGGCCGGGAATCGAACCCGAGACCCTCTGGACTAAAGACCAGCACGCTAACCATTTAGCCATGGAGCCGGTGAAGATGGCAACACGTCGCCAGTTAACAGACTTTGGGATGATCACACGCGTTTCCGAAGTCAACAGTGTCGAGGGTGGATCTTCAATATTGCAGAATAGAGAGGGAATCGAACCCCGGTCTCTAGTGATGGCAGCTAATCACGCTAACCACTCCACCACAGAGGCGATTATTATTATTATTATTATTATTATTATGAACCCATGACCTTTGTGCCCTAAGAACATTATGCATTATATAACAAAATAATTAAAAGTTGGATTCTTGATAGCATGGATTTGACACGTGACGAGGGGGTGATTACCTTCGGTCCCACGCTCTGGGGTACGTGACGTCAACCACACGTGTCGACGGCGGAAGAATCTCAAGTAATTTTTATGAACTATTTCAAAGCGCGTGTACACGGCGTGACCACGCCAAGTCAAAAAAATATAGTGCCTATCAAAGGAGGTCAATCATCTCACAAATCGAACCCGTAAAATTTTTAAATGTCCATGAACACTACCGCCAGAAATGTAGCAAGCATGTAGTCACTTTCAAAACTCTTGAAATTACAGTTTAGGTAAGTCAGAAAATTTATAGAAATTTTCTTGGCGGCAAAAGGAGAGATCCGAAGAGAGGGGGTAACTGCTATAAATATGAAGGGACACCATGACGAAGCTTCCTTCTCCGGCATTTGTGATACAAAGCGGACGAAATTGTTGAGCTGCTCTGCGAAATCAAATCAACGAAAGTAGACTGAGTTCGACTGCAGATTTTAGCCAGTGTGGCTAAGTCTTGACTCCATGGGGAGATAGTTTTCTTGAGAGAAATAAGTGTATCAGATAGGACGGTCAAAGTACTGAAATATTCTAATGTGATTAAGTAATTCGTGTGCGGGAATAATTATAGTCCATCGTGTGCGCTCCGCAAACAAGTGAAGGGTATTTTTTTTTTTTTTTTATGCTTTATTCCAGGAAACCTGAAGAAACATAATGAGATGTACAGCCATGAATGTACAGATGGCTAAATAAAATGCCAGGGTCACAGGTGAGCCCTAAGATGAATACTGGTGTGACTACATAAGGTAATGTGACTTTCCATCTTACTACCTCTTATATCTCGTATCGTGATTTCTAAAAGTGTATTTGCATGGGGATATACGACGCAGTGGTCGCCCTACTAAGTTTTGTAAATGTGAGAGTACGACTAAGAGTCATTTGTTTTATTTTCCACTTGGATAAATTTTTGAAGTCTTGCGAGTGCCATATAATGTTGTAAAAAGTTATTGAATAGGGTTCGGAAGTGATATCACGTCCAATGTAGATCGTCATCCGTGTGAGTGTACTGCCTATATTTTGTGATGTCAAAGTAAGATGTTCATTCGACGTAAAATTCTTCTGTCTGCAATTTGACGTGAATAATAATAATCCATGGTCACTCATTTTCAATCGAGTGGAAGCGCGCTGTCGGGTGAGAACCTAGGGGATGAATTTGGTCACGGAGAGAAACGTTCTTTTTTTAATGCCCATTTTAAACTGTGTCTGACTGACAATAAAAAAAGATCTAGTAGAATGTTTCAGTCATTTCTCGTAAAGATCAAGTTATTAAATACGATATCATTTATGCGAAGTTATTCATGAGTAATGCATTGTGCGATATTAGATGTTGGGATTTCTAGTGGGGATTTTATTCCAGTTCTTGGTCGATGATAATTGTGGAGCTGGGAAACAGAGGTTAGTTTTGTGAATCAGGTTGGACCTGTCATTGAAGCCGGGATACGGAAGCCCGAGGAGTGTTTTATATGAGTTGAAATGAGATGTGCGAATCAGGTTAGAGTCCTGTCAGTGAAGCCGGGATATGATAGTCTGAGGAATATTTTATAATGTTGAGAATGGAAAGAAATTCATAGAAATCCATAGCGGTATAATTGGCGACGCGTATAATTAGTGTGGGCATCTTGAAGCATATCTGTGCATTTTGTTGGTTAGAATATCGTATTTGTTTAATCATGTCGGCAGAGTTTAAAGGGAGCATTTTGAGAAGTCAGTCAGGTAGAACGAACCGGGTGGTTTATGTAACTGCCAAGCGAGCATGGGGTGAGAGACCTAAGCGGACAGCGGGGATAATAACGGGAATAGGAGTGGAGTTGAGATTGTACTGTATTCTCGGCCAGGAAAATGTTAAAATGCTGGATTTAGTTGAAAATTCATAGCCGGTAATGATCTAAGTATTGTGAAATACTGTAATTGGGGACGTAATGAACATTGGAAACCATGAACTTTGAGTATAAGGAACAGAGTAACCCAATTTCAAGGTTGTCCAAAATATAGAGCGATGGTCGTGATGATCGATTTGTCTGCGAGGGGTGTGCAAAATTCATAATGGTAATGACGAGATATGACATCGTAATTATATGGCGAGTTGTTTGGTTTGTACGTAGATTATTAGGATATCCAAGTGTTAAACGGTTAGGATTAGATTAGATTTTTAAGCATGATATCACGAGATGAGATATATAGCTGGACATGAATGATGTAACAAATTCTTTTCCAGCCAGATAAACATCGCAATATTGAATTCACATCACAGCTGCGTAGAAATTTGTGAGGAAACCAGAGTCCGCGGAGATGAAATTTGTTGTTTGTTCATATTTCGTTAAATCATTTAAATTTATTAAATTATTAAATTCAGTGAAACCGCATTTTGAAATAACTTTAATCAAGCGAATAACTTGGAGATGCATTCTGGAAATTTTAATTTGTTGTCTGGGGAATATTAAAAAAATAAAGTAAAGATAAAAGGGACATATCCGAAGGAAATGGATTTTATGCCACAAAGTTTGTGAGCATTGTTGATGTTGTAATTATTGAACTTTGATTGATTGAGCAGTGAATGTGCTGGGGATAGTAAAGTGGAAACTTTGGTCATCAACCGATGTAACTTAATTGTGTTTAGCCTTCAGCCTAGAAACTTGGGTGGTCAGGGGGTCATCAACCTCAGTGACTTAGATTAGGGCCATATGCCATTGTAGCATCATTTCCTTGTGGTCATCATCCACAATGACTTTAAAGTAACTTAGAAAATTAGATGTCGGTCCATGACATAGACGCAGGTCACATCGATTCAATTAAGGGTCCATGCCGTAGAACCACTGTGTGGCACACACCGATTGGACGGCCTTAATTATACTCAGAGTCCAGAGTTCGTGTTACGAGGGCTGGACCATAACGAATCACTATGATGGTACATGTGGTCTCACATGGAAGCCGAATTTAAGGATTTCCAGACTTTCCTTTCTTAAATGATTAATAATTGAGACAATGGTTTCTAGTAAGAATGCCCATCAGGCAGTTATGTTAAAGTCTCACACCAGTGTTCTGACATTTATGTAAAAATGATTGTGGTGTCCAGTGGACACAATTGACTATGACACCGTTGACATAGTAAATTACTTCAGAATTTTCCTGAATAAATAGGAATCCTTTAAATAGACCTTTCATTCCAGTAGATAGATTAGAATTAATGAACCCTACCTTTACCACAGCAAGTGACGAAGAACCCGAAACGACCCAAGAGACAGATCGCATGAGCTTTGCTGATAGGTAAGGAAGGTAGGTATCCCTCAATATGGACCTAAAGGGTTCATTAAAATGGCTTCCAACGTGGTGGCTTCAGTCACTTAAGAGAGGGCCTAAGTACATCGAGAATAGAAATACAAGTTAGGTTGGTTGACATCAGTGAAACGATGACCAACTGTAGGATTGTTATACGTTGGTTGATCATTAAAATGTCGCACCAACGATGGGGCATAAGTCACGATAACGATGAGGGAACCTAAGTCACGATAACGATAAGGATATTTGGAAAAATCGTGTACTAGAGGAAAAGAGAAATAATGTTGAGGCTATGCCACATTATAGATGATAAAATCGTGCGCCAGAGTTGATAGTGAACTCGAAGAAATAGATAAACGCCCGATGAGTAAGGCTAGGAGATACCACTATGAGAATAATTTATCTACTGAATGAAAGGTATAATTTAAGTGTGTTAGTGTAATTTCCCAAATTTTTTAATACTGGTTTGAGTGTTTTGGCTGATCACTTTGATCGAGTGAACATTGCATTTCACGTTTTATTAAATATTTTTTTTTTAGAGAATGTTGCATTAACAGTGTGATGTGTTAGATAGGAGGATGTTGTGATGTTTATCGTTGTAGTCTTATTATACGCCGTTGAAGTCTCGGGCTCACCGATGACCTATCGTTCTGTTAAATACAGTATGTTTATGCAGGAGGGAGAATTGGCCCAAGGGCAGGTGGCCCAAATGATCAAGGACTTAATGGAGAGGATGGAAAATAATAAGAAGGACTTTATGGAGAGAATGGATGCCGATAGGAAGGACTTAAGTGAGAGTGTAAAATCTATTAACAATGAGTTAAAAGGTATGAAGGAAGTCGTAGGAACCATGGACAATAAATTAGATAGTGCAGATGTAGAATTAAAAGGTATGAAGGAAGTTGTTCAAAATGTTGACATTAAAGTGCAGGACACTCAGGATAGTTGTAAGGAAGCTAGCGTTGATATTAGGAAGGACATTGGTGACTTTAAACATGAAATAAATCAGCAGTTTATAGAAACTCGCGAGCTACATCGTGTTCTTAGTGAAAATCAGGACAAAATTAGAGGGGACCTCGATAGGCACGTCAACGAAAGTAGAGATCTACATAAGCAGTTGATGTCAGATCAAGCTGAGCCTAGGGCCGATCTGAAGACAGAGGTAGAAGACGATATAAGAAATTTAGGTACGACTCAGGAAGAAACGCCTAGGAGTATTGAGGAGGTACAGGCAGACTTGAAGGAACCAAGTGAAAATATAAAGGCGGATGCGAAAGACTCGAACAAGAAGTTAGAAACAGTGGAGGTTATATTCGCCCGTCTACTTGAATATTTTACTAACATGGAGTCTCCTAAATCAGCGCCACAAGTAACTAAGCATGTGGAAAACCAAGTGACTGGCGCAAACCATATCGAAGAGAGTAGACCGGATAGGGATGTCTCGCAGGCAGTCATACAAGAGAATAATGGGCAAGGGTTTGAAACCATACTAAACCAGGATAGTAAGAACGTGGAACAACCTAGCTACCTGTACGGAAAGTGGAATAGACGCCGTGATCCGTGTAGGAGGAACCAGGGTCGATGTCGGGAAAATTCTTACCAAAGACGTAGACGCCATCGTGGAAATGAAGCCGATAGAAGATGGAATAATTACAAATCCAGACATTCTGATCTATGGCATGGGTCTGAAGAGGAAAAAGCAAAACCTAAACGATTTGGTGCCAATAAGAAGAAAAGGCCTAAGATAAGTAGAATTGATGAACGTTCAGACGGGGATGCCAGTAATGACGATTATAGTCCGTCAAGAAAGGCTCAAGCAAATGCGAAGAAGTGTAAGCCTGCTGCTAAAATGAAGAAGATGAGGAGGGTGATGAAGACGAAGTGTAAGCCAGCTGCTAAGATGAAGAAGATGAGGATGATGATGATGAAGAAGAACGGTAAACCACCTGCAAAAATGAAGAAAGTCAGGGACAACGACAGTAATGAGGACAGGGATTTGAACCCAGAAACTTCGCATTTTGATGTGAATGCAAGTTCGTCGAGAAGTTGGAAGGACAAACCACCTAACTTCCAATAAGTCAACTACCATTCACTGGAGATCTACCCCGCAACCCCGAACTCTCCAAGCAACCAAGAACTACCAGGAAGCTGAAGGCATCAACCAGTATCCGCACACCAGAAAATGACCAACTGCATAAGAGAGAGGAAAGGAATTTACATTCAAAGGTCATGTTTCATCAGACGTCAAAATTAGAAATTTCGCCATCTGGAGTAATTTAAAGGAAATTCCTTGTCACTGTGCGAAAGGAATTCGTGTCTTGGGGGAAATATGAACCCATGACCTTTGTGCCCTAAGAACATTATGCATTATATAACAAAATAATTAAAAGTTGGATTCTTGATAGCATGGATTTGACACGTGACGAGGGGGTGATTACCTTCGGTCCCACGCTCTGGGGTACGTGACGTCAACCACACGTGTCGACGGCGGAAGAATCTCAAGTAATTTTTATGAACTATTTCAAAGCGCGTGTACACGGCGTGACCACGCCAAGTCAAAAAAATATAGTGCCTATCAAAGGAGGTCAATCATCTCACAAATCGAACCCGTAAAATTTTTAAATGTCCATGAACACTACCGCCAGAAATGTAGCAAGCATGTAGTCACTTTCAAAACTCTTGAAATTACAGTTTAGGTAAGTCAGAAAATTTATAGAAATTTTCTTGGCGGCAAAAGGAGAGATCCGAAGAGAGGGGGTAACTGCTATAAATATGAAGGGACACCATGACGAAGCTTCCTTCTCCGGCATTTGTGATACAAAGCGGACGAAATTGTTGAGCTGCTCTGCGAAATCAAATCAACGAAAGTAGACTGAGTTCGACTGCAGATTTTAGCCAGTGTGGCTAAGTCTTGACTCCATGGGGAGATAGTTTTCTTGAGAGAAATAAGTGTATCAGATAGGACGGTCAAAGTACTGAAATATTCTAATGTGATTAAGTAATTCGTGTGCGGGAATAATTATAGTCCATCGTGTGCGCTCCGCAAACAAGTGAAGGGTATTTCTTTTTTTTTTTATGCTTTATTCCAGGAAACCTGAAGAAACATAATGAGATGTACAGCCATGAATGTACAGATGGCTAAATAAAATGCCAGGGTCACAGGTGAGCCCTAAGATGAATACTGGTGTGACTACATAAGGTAATGTGACTTTCCATCTTACTACCTCTTATATCTCGTATCGTGATTTCTAAAAGTGTATTTGCATGGGGATATACGACGCAGTGGTCGCCCTACTAAGTTTTGTAAATGTGAGAGTACGACTAAAAGAGTCATTTGTTTTATTTTCCACTTGGATAAATTTTTGAAGTCTTGCGAGTGCCATATAATGTTGTAAAAAGTTATTGAATAGGGTTCGGAAGTGATATCACGTCCAATGTAGATCGTCATCCGTGTGAGTGTACTGCCTATATTTTGTGATGTCAAAGTAAGATGTTCATTCGACGTAAAATTCTTCTGTCTGCAATTTGACGTGAATAATAATAATCCATGGTCACTCATTTTCAATCGAGTGGAAGCGCGCTGTCGGGTGAGAACCTAGGGGATGAATTTGGTCACGGAGAGAAACGTTCTTTTTTTAATGCCCATTTTAAACTGTGTCTGACTGACAATAAAAAAAGATCTAGTAGAATGTTTCAGTCATTTCTCGTAAAGATCAAGTTATTAAATACGATATCATTTATGCGAAGTTATTCATGAGTAATGCATTGTGCGATATTAGATGTTGGGATTTCTAGTGGGGATTTTATTCCAGTTCTTGGTCGATGATAATTGTGGAGCTGGGAAACAGAGGTTAGTTTTGTGAATCAGGTTGGACCTGTCATTGAAGCCGGGATACGGAAGCCCGAGGAGTGTTTTATATGAGTTGAAATGAGATGTGCGAATCAGGTTAGAGTCCTGTCAGTGAAGCCGGGATATGATAGTCTGAGGAATATTTTATAATGTTGAGAATGGAAAGAAATTCATAGAAATCCATAGCGGTATAATTGGCGACGCGTATAATTAGTGTGGGCATCTTGAAGCATATCTGTGCATTTTGTTGGTTAGAATATCGTATTTGTTTAATCATGTCGGCAGAGTTTAAAGGGAGCATTTTGAGAAGTCAGTCAGGTAGAACGAACCGGGTGGTTTATGTAACTGCCAAGCGAGCATGGGGTGAGAGACCTAAGCGGACAGCGGGGATAATAACGGGAATAGGAGTGGAGTTGAGATTGTACTGTATTCTCGGCCAGGAAAATGTTAAAATGCTGGATTTAGTTGAAAATTCATAGCCGGTAATGATCTAAGTATTGTGAAATACTGTAATTGGGGACGTAATGAACATTGGAAACCATGAACTTTGAGTATAAGGAACAGAGTAACCCAATTTCAAGGTTGTCCAAAATATAGAGCGATGGTCGTGATGATCGATTTGTCTGCGAGGGGTGTGCAAAATTCATAATGGTAATGACGAGATATGACATCGTAATTATATGGCGAGTTGTTTGGTTTGTACGTAGATTATTAGGATATCCAAGTGTTAAACGGTTAGGATTAGATTAGATTTTTAAGCATGATATCACGAGATGAGATATATAGCTGGACATGAATGATGTAACAAATTCTTTTCCAGCCAGATAAACATCGCAATATTGAATTCACATCACAGCTGCGTAGAAATTTGTGAGGAAACCAGAGTCCGCGGAGATGAAATTTGTTGTTTGTTCATATTTCGTTAAATCATTTAAATTTATTAAATTATTAAATTCAGTGAAACCGCATTTTGAAATAACTTTAATCAAGCGAATAACTTGGAGATGCATTCTGGAAATTTTAATTTGTTGTCTGGGGAATATTAAAAAAATAAAGTAAAGATAAAAGGGACATATCCGAAGGAAATGGATTTTATGCCACAAAGTTTGTGAGCATTGTTGATGTTGTAATTATTGAACTTTGATTGATTGAGCAGTGAATGTGCTGGGGATAGTAAAGTGGAAACTTTGGTCATCAACCGATGTAACTTAATTGTGTTTAGCCTTCAGCCTAGAAACTTGGGTGGTCAGGGGGTCATCAACCTCAGTGACTTAGATTAGGGCCATATGCCATTGTAGCATCATTTCCTTGTGGTCATCATCCACAATGACTTTAAAGTAACTTAGAAAATTAGATGTCGGTCCATGACATAGACGCAGGTCACATCGATTCAATTAAGGGTCCATGCCGTAGAACCACTGTGTGGCACACACCGATTGGACGGCCTTAATTATACTCAGAGTCCAGAGTTCGTGTTACGAGGGCTGGACCATAACGAATCACTATGATGGTACATGTGGTCTCACATGGAAGCCGAATTTAAGGATTTCCAGACTTTCCTTTCTTAAATGATTAATAATTGAGACAATGGTTTCTAGTAAGAATGCCCATCAGGCAGTTATGTTAAAGTCTCACACCAGTGTTCTGACATTTATGTAAAAATGATTGTGGTGTCCAGTGGACACAATTGACTATGACACCGTTGACATAGTAAATTACTTCAGAATTTTCCTGAATAAATAGGAATCCTTTAAATAGACCTTTCATTCCAGTAGATAGATTAGAATTAATGAACCCTACCTTTACCACAGCAAGTGACGAAGAACCCGAAACGACCCAAGAGACAGATCGCATGAGCTTTGCTGATAGGTAAGGAAGGTAGGTATCCCTCAATATGGACCTAAAGGGTTCATTAAAATGGCTTCCAACGTGGTGGCTTCAGTCACTTAAGAGAGGGCCTAAGTACATCGAGAATAGAAATACAAGTTAGGTTGGTTGACATCAGTGAAACGATGACCAACTGTAGGATTGTTATACGTTGGTTGATCATTAAAATGTCGCACCAACGATGGGGCATAAGTCACGATAACGATGAGGGAACCTAAGTCACGATAACGATAAGGATATTTGGAAAAATCGTGTACTAGAGGAAAAGAGAAATAATGTTGAGGCTATGCCACATTATAGATGATAAAATCGTGCGCCAGAGTTGATAGTGAACTCGAAGAAATAGATAAACGCCCGATGAGTAAGGCTAGGAGATACCACTATGAGAATAATTTATCTACTGAATGAAAGGTATAATTTAAGTGTGTTAGTGTAATTTCCCAAATTTTTTAATACTGGTTTGAGTGTTTTGGCTGATCACTTTGATCGAGTGAACATTGCATTTCACGTTTTATTAAATATTTTTTTTTTAGAGAATGTTGCATTAACAGTGTGATGTGTTAGATAGGAGGATGTTGTGATGTTTATCGTTGTAGTCTTATTATACGCCGTTGAAGTCTCGGGCTCACCGATGACCTATCGTTCTGTTAAATACAGTATGTTTATGCAGGAGGGAGAATTGGCCCAAGGGCAGGTGGCCCAAATGATCAAGGACTTAATGGAGAGGATGGAAAATAATAAGAAGGACTTTATGGAGAGAATGGATGCCGATAGGAAGGACTTAAGTGAGAGTGTAAAATCTATTAACAATGAGTTAAAAGGTATGAAGGAAGTCGTAGGAACCATGGACAATAAATTAGATAGTGCAGATGTAGAATTAAAAGGTATGAAGGAAGTTGTTCAAAATGTTGACATTAAAGTGCAGGACACTCAGGATAGTTGTAAGGAAGCTAGCGTTGATATTAGGAAGGACATTGGTGACTTTAAACATGAAATAAATCAGCAGTTTATAGAAACTCGCGAGCTACATCGTGTTCTTAGTGAAAATCAGGACAAAATTAGAGGGGACCTCGATAGGCACGTCAACGAAAGTAGAGATCTACATAAGCAGTTGATGTCAGATCAAGCTGAGCCTAGGGCCGATCTGAAGACAGAGGTAGAAGACGATATAAGAAATTTAGGTACGACTCAGGAAGAAACGCCTAGGAGTATTGAGGAGGTACAGGCAGACTTGAAGGAACCAAGTGAAAATATAAAGGCGGATGCGAAAGACTCGAACAAGAAGTTAGAAACAGTGGAGGTTATATTCGCCCGTCTACTTGAATATTTTACTAACATGGAGTCTCCTAAATCAGCGCCACAAGTAACTAAGCATGTGGAAAACCAAGTGACTGGCGCAAACCATATCGAAGAGAGTAGACCGGATAGGGATGTCTCGCAGGCAGTCATACAAGAGAATAATGGGCAAGGGTTTGAAACCATACTAAACCAGGATAGTAAGAACGTGGAACAACCTAGCTACCTGTACGGAAAGTGGAATAGACGCCGTGATCCGTGTAGGAGGAACCAGGGTCGATGTCGGGAAAATTCTTACCAAAGACGTAGACGCCATCGTGGAAATGAAGCCGATAGAAGATGGAATAATTACAAATCCAGACATTCTGATCTATGGCATGGGTCTGAAGAGGAAAAAGCAAAACCTAAACGATTTGGTGCCAATAAGAAGAAAAGGCCTAAGATAAGTAGAATTGATGAACGTTCAGACGGGGATGCCAGTAATGACGATTATAGTCCGTCAAGAAAGGCTCAAGCAAATGCGAAGAAGTGTAAGCCTGCTGCTAAAATGAAGAAGATGAGGAGGGTGATGAAGACGAAGTGTAAGCCAGCTGCTAAGATGAAGAAGATGAGGATGATGATGATGAAGAAGAACGGTAAACCACCTGCAAAAATGAAGAAAGTCAGGGACAACGACAGTAATGAGGACAGGGATTTGAACCCAGAAACTTCGCATTTTGATGTGAATGCAAGTTCGTCGAGAAGTTGGAAGGACAAACCACCTAACTTCCAATAAGTCAACTACCATTCACTGGAGATCTACCCCGCAACCCCGAACTCTCCAAGCAACCAAGAACTACCAGGAAGCTGAAGGCATCAACCAGTATCCGCACACCAGAAAATGACCAACTGCATAAGAGAGAGGAAAGGAATTTACATTCAAAGGTCATGTTTCATCAGACGTCAAAATTAGAAATTTCGCCATCTGGAGTAATTTAAAGGAAATTCCTTGTCACTGTGCGAAAGGAATTCGTGTCTTGGGGGAAATATGAACCCATGACCTTTGTGCCCTAAGAACATTATGCATTATATAACAAAATAATTAAAAGTTGGATTCTTGATAGCATGGATTTGACACGTGACGAGGGGGTGATTACCTTCGGTCCCACGCTCTGGGGTACGTGACGTCAACCACACGTGTCGACGGCGGAAGAATCTCAAGTAATTTTTATGAACTATTTCAAAGCGCGTGTACACGGCGTGACCACGCCAAGTCAAAAAAATATAGTGCCTATCAAAGGAGGTCAATCATCTCACAAATCGAACCCGTAAAATTTTTAAATGTCCATGAACACTACCGCCAGAAATGTAGCAAGCATGTAGTCACTTTCAAAACTCTTGAAATTACAGTTTAGGTAAGTCAGAAAATTTATAGAAATTTTCTTGGCGGCAAAAGGAGAGATCCGAAGAGAGGGGGTAACTGCTATAAATATGAAGGGACACCATGACGAAGCTTCCTTCTCCGGCATTTGTGATACAAAGCGGACGAAATTGTTGAGCTGCTCTGCGAAATCAAATCAACGAAAGTAGACTGAGTTCGACTGCAGATTTTAGCCAGTGTGGCTAAGTCTTGACTCCATGGGGAGATAGTTTTCTTGAGAGAAATAAGTGTATCAGATAGGACGGTCAAAGTACTGAAATATTCTAATGTGATTAAGTAATTCGTGTGCGGGAATAATTATAGTCCATCGTGTGCGCTCCGCAAACAAGTGAAGGGTATTTCTTTTTTTTTTTATGCTTTATTCCAGGAAACCTGAAGAAACATAATGAGATGTACAGCCATGAATGTACAGATGGCTAAATAAAATGCCAGGGTCACAGGTGAGCCCTAAGATGAATACTGGTGTGACTACATAAGGTAATGTGACTTTCCATCTTACTACCTCTTATATCTCGTATCGTGATTTCTAAAAGTGTATTTGCATGGGGATATACGACGCAGTGGTCGCCCTACTAAGTTTTGTAAATGTGAGAGTACGACTAAAAGAGTCATTTGTTTTATTTTCCACTTGGATAAATTTTTGAAGTCTTGCGAGTGCCATATAATGTTGTAAAAAGTTATTGAATAGGGTTCGGAAGTGATATCACGTCCAATGTAGATCGTCATCCGTGTGAGTGTACTGCCTATATTTTGTGATGTCAAAGTAAGATGTTCATTCGACGTAAAATTCTTCTGTCTGCAATTTGACGTGAATAATAATAATCCATGGTCACTCATTTTCAATCGAGTGGAAGCGCGCTGTCGGGTGAGAACCTAGGGGATGAATTTGGTCACGGAGAGAAACGTTCTTTTTTTAATGCCCATTTTAAACTGTGTCTGACTGACAATAAAAAAAGATCTAGTAGAATGTTTCAGTCATTTCTCGTAAAGATCAAGTTATTAAATACGATATCATTTATGCGAAGTTATTCATGAGTAATGCATTGTGCGATATTAGATGTTGGGATTTCTAGTGGGGATTTTATTCCAGTTCTTGGTCGATGATAATTGTGGAGCTGGGAAACAGAGGTTAGTTTTGTGAATCAGGTTGGACCTGTCATTGAAGCCGGGATACGGAAGCCCGAGGAGTGTTTTATATGAGTTGAAATGAGATGTGCGAATCAGGTTAGAGTCCTGTCAGTGAAGCCGGGATATGATAGTCTGAGGAATATTTTATAATGTTGAGAATGGAAAGAAATTCATAGAAATCCATAGCGGTATAATTGGCGACGCGTATAATTAGTGTGGGCATCTTGAAGCATATCTGTGCATTTTGTTGGTTAGAATATCGTATTTGTTTAATCATGTCGGCAGAGTTTAAAGGGAGCATTTTGAGAAGTCAGTCAGGTAGAACGAACCGGGTGGTTTATGTAACTGCCAAGCGAGCATGGGGTGAGAGACCTAAGCGGACAGCGGGGATAATAACGGGAATAGGAGTGGAGTTGAGATTGTACTGTATTCTCGGCCAGGAAAATGTTAAAATGCTGGATTTAGTTGAAAATTCATAGCCGGTAATGATCTAAGTATTGTGAAATACTGTAATTGGGGACGTAATGAACATTGGAAACCATGAACTTTGAGTATAAGGAACAGAGTAACCCAATTTCAAGGTTGTCCAAAATATAGAGCGATGGTCGTGATGATCGATTTGTCTGCGAGGGGTGTGCAAAATTCATAATGGTAATGACGAGATATGACATCGTAATTATATGGCGAGTTGTTTGGTTTGTACGTAGATTATTAGGATATCCAAGTGTTAAACGGTTAGGATTAGATTAGATTTTTAAGCATGATATCACGAGATGAGATATATAGCTGGACATGAATGATGTAACAAATTCTTTTCCAGCCAGATAAACATCGCAATATTGAATTCACATCACAGCTGCGTAGAAATTTGTGAGGAAACCAGAGTCCGCGGAGATGAAATTTGTTGTTTGTTCATATTTCGTTAAATCATTTAAATTTATTAAATTATTAAATTCAGTGAAACCGCATTTTGAAATAACTTTAATCAAGCGAATAACTTGGAGATGCATTCTGGAAATTTTAATTTGTTGTCTGGGGAATATTAAAAAAATAAAGTAAAGATAAAAGGGACATATCCGAAGGAAATGGATTTTATGCCACAAAGTTTGTGAGCATTGTTGATGTTGTAATTATTGAACTTTGATTGATTGAGCAGTGAATGTGCTGGGGATAGTAAAGTGGAAACTTTGGTCATCAACCGATGTAACTTAATTGTGTTTAGCCTTCAGCCTAGAAACTTGGGTGGTCAGGGGGTCATCAACCTCAGTGACTTAGATTAGGGCCATATGCCATTGTAGCATCATTTCCTTGCGGTCATCATCCACAATGACTTTAAAGTAACTTAGAAAATTAGATGTCGGTCCATGACATAGACGCAGGTCACATCGATTCAATTAAGGGTCCATGCCGTAGAACCACTGTGTGGCACACACCGATTGGACGGCCTTAATTATACTCAGAGTCCAGAGTTCGTGTTACGAGGGCTGGACCATAACGAATCACTATGATGGTACATGTGGTCTCACATGGAAGCCGAATTTAAGGATTTCCAGACTTTCCTTTCTTAAATGATTAATAATTGAGACAATGGTTTCTAGTAAGAATGCCCATCAGGCAGTTATGTTAAAGTCTCACACCAGTGTTCTGACATTTATGTAAAAATGATTGTGGTGTCCAGTGGACACAATTGACTATGACACCGTTGACATAGTAAATTACTTCAGAATTTTCCTGAATAAATAGGAATCCTTTAAATAGACCTTTCATTCCAGTAGATAGATTAGAATTAATGAACCCTACCTTTACCACAGCAAGTGACGAAGAACCCGAAACGACCCAAGAGACAGATCTCATGAGCTTTGCTGATAGGTAAGGAAGGTAGGTATCCCTCAATATGGACCTAAAGGGTTCAATTATTATTATTATTATTATATCACGTTGTACTTGGAATATCGAATTATAGCAACTATAACTCCATATGGGTTGGAGATATTACTGTATTTTCATTTCAGCGTGTGTTCGGGTATTTAGTCACAATACAATACATTTCACCGAGCGATTTGGCCGTGCGGTTAGAGTCGCGTAGCTGAGAGCTTGCATTCTGGAGATGGTGGCTTCGAATCCCACTGTCGGCAGCCCTGAAGATAATTTTTGTGCTTTTTCCATTTTCAAACCATGCAAATGCTGGAGCTGTACCGTAGTTCTACCAATTTCCAACCGCTGAGTCACCGAAAAACCTTGACGTGTTAGTGCGACTTTAAACCATTAGCAAACTTTAAAAAAAAAAAAAGGATAAGGTGTCAATAAATTTATTATCAGTGTATGTTTAAATTCAAATTTGTGAACTCTAATAATGTGACTCTAAAGATAGGAACATGTGCTACTGTGTTATTAAATTACCTATTTAATTAGAGTTTGAATGTTTTTAAACACATTATTATTTAAACTTACATAGTTCCAATATTTTAAGTGTTGTAGTGTCATCTCTGCAGGGGGATTCTAAGGTAATCATATTTACCGTAACTACAGCAACTTTAGGTTGTTGTTTATTAATAAGGGGTAGCTCAATTCGGATTTTCATGAAAGGGGTTCTCGAGTCGGAAAAGTTCGGAAACTATCCTTTATGAGATTAGTCTATTCTCAAATAATGGTTAATTTTCTCGGTATATACTGTACTCTGCCTTTTAGCCAGCTCATACTCTTAAAAGCCTGTATTTGCCACTGTGGAATGAAGAGTTGTGTGTCGCCTGAAGCTGAGGAAACTTTGTACAACTCTTGTTGCTACAAAGCCTCGTGCCTGCTTTGTAGCCCTGCCACCTTCCGAACCTCGATTTACAAAACGGGCAACAAAAAATACCAAATGAAAACAAACAAAAACAAAAAGGAACGTGAAAGGCTAGGAGGACGAAGGCAGGAAAGAACTACAGCTCTCGCACTGGCGAAAGTTACGACAAATTTGTTCCTGTTACGTTTCGTATATCTTCGGACTGAACATTAAAAATGGGTACGGCTAATCAGAACAGGGATACTTAATAGAGACTTGCATAAATAAGACCGTGCGAGTACAGATAATAATCCCTTTAATGGTTGCAACAATACAGTACGCACGTGACGAGTAGTAACTGGCACAGTGTTATCGTATAATTATAAATCAGCATAGTCAGGGACATATGCCAACAGAAACAGAAATATATGTATTTAAAGTTAATTACAAGTAGGACCAGAGGTCTCTTTGGTTGTAACTAGCTGCCACTGTAACTTAACGTATCAGGTACTATACAAAATCTATGGAAAATGGAAATTGCGTATGGCTTTTAGTGCCGGGAGTGTCCGAGGACATGTTCGGCTCGCCAGGTGCAGGTCTTTTGATTTGACTCCCGTAGGTGACCTGTGCGTCGTGATGAGGATGAAATGATGATGAAGACGACACATACACCCAGCCCCCGTGCCAGCGAAATTAACCAATGATGGTTAAAATTCCCGACCCTGCCGGGAATCGAACCCGGGACCCCTGTGACCAAAAGCCAGCAAGCTAACCATTTAGCCATGGAGCCGGACTAGAAAATCAATAAAAATAATACATAAAACAGCTTAAGGTACATTTTTCTTTTATTTTGCAGTTTGCTCTGCCGGCCCCACGGTGTAGGGGTAGCGTGCCTGCCTCTTACCCGGGGCCCCGGGTTCGATTCCCGGCCAGGTCAGGGATTTTTTACCTGGATCTGAGGGCTGGTTCGAGGTCCACTCAGCCTACGTGAATACAATTGACTGTGAGATGGCGGCCCCGGTCTAGAGAGCCAAGAATAACGGCCGAGAGGATTCGTCGTGCTGACCACATGACACCTCATAATCTGCAGGCCTTCGGGGTGAGCAGCGGTCGCTTGGTAGGCCATGGCCCTTCTGGGCTGTTGCGCCATGGGGGGGTTTACGTCGCACCGACACAGATAGGTCTTATGGCGACGATGAGACAGGAAAGGGCTAAGAGTGGGAAGGAATCGACTGTGGCCTTGATTAAGGTACAGCACCAACATTTCCCTGGTGTGAAAGTGGGAAATCACGGAAAAACATCTTCAGTGCTGCCGATAGTGAGGTTCGAACCCACTATTTCCGGAATGTATGGTGAAAGCTACGTGATCCAAACCGTGCAGCCACTAGCTCAGTACGTGTTTATCTTGAAAACAAGCATCAACGAGATAAGTTTGCACATCACTGAAATGATAGGCCTACTATTCAGCCCGAAGGCTGGTTTGATCCTCAACAGTTCCACCATAAGCTGTCATGGACAGCCTAGGTGTCACTGAAGAGGAAATGAAGAGTGAGGTAATTTCTCGTTGCTTTTCTCATTGAACAAGAAATTAAGACCTCAGCCGTGAACTCGTGGTGCATGCGCACGGGCTTACGTTAGTTCCGGTCTGCGAAATGGACTGGTCCGTCACCATCAGTTCTGTCAGCAACAAGCTGTCCAAGCCTCCGCGGCTCAGTCTGCTGGGTTCCGTGGTTCAAATCCCGGTCACTCCATGTGAGATTTGTGCTGGACAAAGCGGAGGAGGGAGAGCTTTTTCTTCGGATATTCCGGTTTTCCCTGTCACCTTTCATTCTTGTAACACACTCCAATCTCTTTTCATGTGATCTGTCAGTCATTAATCGTTGCCCCAGAGGAGTGCGACAGCCTTTGGCAGCCGGCACAGTTCCTATCTTCGCTATATGGGGACTTCATTCATTCCATTCCTGACCCGGTTGAAACTGGAAACAGGCTATGGTTTACATTTCCATTTCATAAAAGGAGGGACTGGCTACATAAAGAAATGGCATCGCTCACACCTCAATCACTTTCATGTTGTCAATGAAAGTAATAAATCTGTTCTAGACCATGCTACAAAAAATACTAGGTTTCGCCAGCAAGGCACAAGTGTGTGTATGTAAATTTACGCAGTGTTCTGCATTCCTTCGAGCCCTCACCCGAAACCACCCCTCGCTTAACCAACTCGTATGTGATCCGCATCCCTCTTCCCCACACTTTATTCAAACTCCTCTACATCTTTATCGGTCCCAATCCTCACCATAAGGTGATGCTTAATTGTGTTCAGTGACATGACGCCCTAAACCCTATTTTCCTCCCATTTCTCAACCCACCCCTCAAAAACAAAAAAAAAACAAAAAAAAAAAAACACGATATGATCCTCAAAAACAATTGTTGTGGGAAACCCTTTATATAAATAATGCAAATAGACGCTTAAATCCAATTATGTATTATGTACAACATCTGAATAAAACTTAAATTGTAAATATCACAAACTATCTACTCTGAAGGAAAAAAAAAAACAATAAAAGGGAAAAGAACAAATACCGATAAGCCGATAGGCCAAACACCTCCCACCCACTACCCACCTCCTAAATCTATCTCGTCAGCTTCAGCTTTAACACGCCTGAATCTCTTGGGCAGAGAGAAGGCGTTACCTTCTAGTTGGCCTACCTCCCCCTTCAGGAGAGGAATGAAAACATGCTTTAAAAATTGTAATGCTACTACTACTACTACTACTACTACTACTACTACTACTACTACTACTTACGTCCGGCTCCATAGCTAACTGGTTAGCGTGCTGGCCTTTGGTTACAGGCGTCCCGGTTTCGATTCCCGGCCGGGTCAGAGATTTTAACCTTAAATGGTTAATAATTCCCTTGGCTCGGGGATTGGGTGTTTGTGCTGTCCCAAACATCCCTGCAACTCACACACCACACATACGAGGGTCGAGTCATAAGTCATGGCAACTTTTTTTTTTCTCGCGAACAGGAGACAACACGGAAAATCTAAGATATGCATTTGGAAATATAGGGCATGCATTTATGCACAGTGCCTGAAGACAAATTCTGACTTCAGGAGATTCTCGTGGGAAAGTGACAGAACACAGCCCATTGGTAAACATTGCTTTTATTATGGTATAGACGGCAAATACACAAGACTACGTACAAAGGACAGGTCTCCACTGGTTACAGACCCTCGAAATAATCACCCAAGGTTTCCACTGTGCACTGCCAGCGGTGGGGCAGGCGCTGAATACCATTCGCTGCATGTGTATCGCTAACGTGTGACACATCTCTTCGAAATGCTGTTACGATGTCTTCTTTGTTAGCAAACCGTTGTCCACGTAATGGCTTCTTGACGTTGGGGATTAGACCATAGTCACATGGGCTCAGATCAGGCGAATAAGGCGGGTGTGGAAGAACCTCCCATCCCCACCGTTGTACTGCTTGTTGACTTCCATTTTGTGACGCTCTCACTCATACGCTGAATTTGGGGGCATGCTTAGGCCCACACTGTTGTTTACATACACCATCTAGTGGCATCATACGCAAGTACATACCGTACGTTTCCAAATGCGTACCTTAGATTTTCCGTGTTGTCTGCTGTTCGCGAGAAAAAAAATAGTTGCCATGACTTATGACTCGACATACGTAACACTATCCTCCACCACAATAACACGCAGTTACATACACATGACAGATGCCGCCCACCCTCATCGGAAGGTCTGCCTTACAAGGGCTACATCCGGCTAGAAATAGCCACACGAAATTTTTATTATTACTACTACTTAGAAATTAGTTTATTAGTAGTTTTAATTCTACTGACTGCATCGCTCTCGTAAGTGAAATTTGGTGAGTAAACTATGTTTTTTTTGTTTTTTTTACAATTTGCGTTACGTTGCATGGACAAAGATAAGGTCTTATAGCGACGATGGGATAGGAACAATCTAGGCGTGAGAAGGAGCCGGCCGTGGCCTTGACTGAGGAAAACAATCTTCAAGGTTGCCGACAGTGAGGTTCGAACCCACTATCTCACGAATGCAAACGCACAGCTGCGCGATACTAACAGCTCGGTAAACTCACTTCTCTTAAATAAAAATCAATTAATATATTTATGAGAAGGAAAAATGTGAGTTAAGAAGCGATCTCTTGCCACTATTTAACTGAGTGGGTGGTTATAAAAAGAGCACACTCTCCCTCTGTGCACCGGGACAGAACGTAGCCATTGAAGAGATTTGCGAAACTCTTTTCCAATGAGTGGAACGTTGGGATATCTGACCTTTAAAATGAGATTTTATTCCCTGGCAAAGAACGAATAGAAATGTGCGTCAGATAAAACCACTGTCAAAGAATGGCTGCTGTATTTTATTTTTATCTTCCCGGAAAGCCACGATCTAACTGTCCCCACTCCATCCCCATTGTCTCTTCTGCTGACACGCCAGTTTCTTCTGAGGGAGGCTGGTGACCCCAATGTAAGAGGGGAGCTGAAGATCGACCCCGATAGCAGACGACACGTCACCTCATTTCCTCTCCGGCGAAATGCAATTCTGGATCCAGACAGCGGGACGTTAGACAGGAAATTCTCGATCTGGGGTTAGTTTTAAGGGGAAAAGTGGGACAAATTTCCTTCTCCCCGCTTCTGGATCGCACCTACGTTATTTTAGTTTCACATTTTCAAGGTTCATGACCACGAACTCCACATTACTTCTTCTGTAATGTCAGCTTTCTTTTAAGTGAATAATAATAATAATAATAATAATAATAATAATAATAATAATAATAATAATAATAATAATAACATATACGAACATATATTCAAGTGGGGCTGTGTCGGGATCACGACCTCAAATTTTGACGTAGGGGAGACCGGGACAAGTTGACGAACGGGGCAAGATGACTAATGACAAGTAACTCCTTTAGTTACCTACATAAATTGTTCTACCCGGTGTCCTCGAGTGTCACCCTCGCCCACTATAATCTATTTGCAACGGAACTTTCCATTCACCTAGGAGTGGTCATTGTGGTAGATGGTATGTTCCGGGCGCCAGTGTTATAATAATCAAGGTAAGTTCAGTAAGATTTCGGGATTGTATAATATGAGCTATGCAATTTGTTATGCATGTGTTTTGTTAGTACATGTGCTGATGTACTTGGTTTGTGGAGGATGTTATAGAATTTAATCCCTTGTTCAGTGGAAAAATACTATAAGTAAGAAGTAACATCTGAGGCAAGATGACGGGGGCAAGTTGCCCTACATCTAGCGACTGTAAAAGAAGGAATGGCATTTGAACAGCTGAATTTTCCTTATCACTGTTGTTTTATTATTATTACAGTAATAGCAGAAATTTGGGCATGATTTTATTCATACTTTTAGACATGCCTAGAAATTATAAACGCAAAACGGAAAGGAGGAGCTAGAGTGAAGAAAATATGACTGCAGCCCTCCGAGCAGTAAAAGAAGGTATGTCATGTAACGCAGCTGTATCTTTACATGGCATTCCGGAAGCTACACTGAGACGTTAAGTAAATACAGCTGAAAAGGATTTGCCGATGCATGGGAGAAGATTCCGCAACAGATTTTCACATGAACAGCTCCTAGAATTACAAAGATATCTTACAGAAATAAGACAGAGACTTTTTGGAATGACCAAACTACAGTGCAGGAGATTACTGTATGATTTTGCTGAGACGAATAACGTTGCTCATCCGTTCGAACTACGTAACAAGAATGGCAGGATAAGATTGGCTCAATAACTTCTTGAAGAACTTCAACTTTAAGATGACAACTCCTGGAGCAACCTCTATTGGGTGTATGAAAGGTTTTAACAAGGGTGCAGTGCCACATTGTATTCAATATTGAGAGAAATTCGCCTAAAATATGGTTTTACACCACAAGCACACATGATATTTTCGACGATTACTTTGGTCAATGGACGTTTGTCCATTCTCGATCGATATCCATAGTATACCAATCTTCGTTTCCGCATTGTATCCATGATCTTTTCGATGTATTGCAGAGGCCCTTTGTTTTCCCTTTCTTTCCATGTCGTGTCTGTATTTATCGGCTGTACTAAGATTTTCTTTAGGATTATTCAGTGTAAATGCCTGTTGCTCACGGTAAAATTTTGTCAAATTTATTGCACAATAATTTCATTTTATAAAATTTCTGTTGCTCACGGTCAAATTCAAGTTTTGTAAAACCTTTGATAAAACTTTTCATAAAATAGGACATGTTCTATTCCGTAAAATTAATTTTACGAAACGAACCAATCAGCGAAGCTGACATCACGATGATGCTGGCGCTACGTCGTGAGGAGATTGTGAAGCTCGATTTGTAAACAAACACTTCTTTCTAAAATGGCAGGATCCGGGTGGACTAAGGAAGCTGTAAGCGTTTTAGTGGACGAATACCAGAAATATTCTTGTTTGCATGAAATTAAAATGCCACATTACCACAACAGAAATGCAAGAAGAGAGGCAGAAAACACAATCGCCTAATTCCTATATAAATGCTGCTCTTCTAACATCAAGTAAATTTCGACCAAGGACACCTTCTTCTCTTCTTTTGATCCAATCCCGAGTCCAGCATTTCCTGGCATTTCTTTTCTTCCTTTTTACCACTGCACAACATATAATTGCAGCTAAAGCAGCAAGTGTTGCTTTATTTGTTGGAGCCATACTCTCAAAAGCAATGTAAGTTGAACAGCTGATTCTTGATTTAAAAGTGTATCGATAGATGGCAGCACATACACGTCTTAGTTCAGAGTGAGTTCATAGATGGCCATCCTGATGCTTCCACGGGTTTTATAAAATAATTTTACAGTAAGCAACACAACTTGTTTTCACCAAATTTTTATAAAATTAATTGTACAACAAATTTTACGAAACATTTTACCGTGAGCATTAGGCATAAGACCCTCCGAACAGTACAGTCTCTTCGGTTTTTCCACTATGGTACAGTGTCTGATTTTGGTCTTGTAGGATATAGCCCGTTTATTACAGACCTATTGGTTGTGTGTTAGTCTGTAGGTATTATATACACTATTTCACATGTGTAAGCCCTCCTCTACTCTATCACTGAATTTTAATATCCTGCGAAACTGTACGAATGAACTCGCCTGTGATCCAACGCGGAAGATGTAAATTACAGTAATGGTTAATTTGGGGCTGTCACTACGAGAGATGTAATGGCAGACACCAGAGCTTAATGCAGCTGTGGTGATTAACCTGAGTGAGGCCGCTGCCATTCTCATTACGCAACCTTAGGTCCACCCCAGTACGGCGAAATCACAGACCAAACCAGCTTCCACAGCAGTATAATCACCAGAGTACTGTTCTGGCCATTTCAGCAGTAGCTATATTCATGGACTATCAGAATGCGTGCAGTTTGAAAATCCGAAAGACGGCGCTCTACAAACTGAGCCACTCAGATTGGCTAACGGAAAGAGTTATTACTACACATCGGATTTATATGCTGTAAAAATCAACAAAAACCAGTGCGGCATGGGCTCATAGTTGGATACCGCACTTTCCCAAGACACTGGCTAGCACGCCGGTAGGGACACCACTATCTATCAATCTATCTATCTATCTATTAAAGTTTTCATTCCCCATTCTGATGGGGTGGGGCGGGTCACCTAGAAGGGAACTCCTTGGCCAGCCACCACTGCAAGCAATACATGTGATAGGCGCGATGCAGTGCCGACGTACTTGAAGAGAATCGCATCTCCACTTGCTATATATGCCCTCCCGGGCCAGCATGACCATGCCGTACTGGTGCGAAACACAGGTAATTTCTGACGATTGAGTTTCCTGAATTTTATTCACCAATATAAGCATGCAACTACGCTACAAAAAAGTGGTAAAATATGCACTTAAATATACGCTAATTTCCATGCTATTACAAAACACTTTTATGAAATGCAAACGTAAGATATCTTTATTAGACCCACCAATTCACCCACACTAATTCATAAAATGATGATCATGAACAAAGAATTGCATGAAAAACAAAAAGTCACACTCTACTTACACCTGCGGCTGTTCCACTAGAACAAACAATCCGTGCATAGTTTGGGAGACGTATAATTCTATCAGTGTTCACTAAAACATGTGCACACGTCTCCTAGGTAAGACACGTGTTAATCAATATACACGATAAATCATAATTGATCGTCGCCATAAGACCTATCTGTGTCGGTGCGACGTAAAGCAACTAGCAAAAAAAAAAAAAAAAAAAAAAATCATAATTGTAAGGCTGTAAGAAAACTGTGTAAAAAAACACAAACGTGAAGGAACACGCTTAAATGCACACTCCTACATTGCACACCTATTTTTCCTGTCAATAATTTGGTTTGCAGCACACTACAACAATTTTCTCCAACTATTCTGGTATAAATCGGTGGCGTTTGTCTATTAAAATTAGTTTTAATGCGGAGAATTATCTCTCTACCCCCACGCAGGCCTACTTGAATCCGGGAGCGAAGAACTAGAAAAAATCCAAAGTAAAGCAGCTTGATTTGTTCTGGGTGATTCCTGACAAAAGAGTAGCGTTACAAAAATGTTTCAAACTTTGGGCTGGAAATACTTGGGATAAAGGAAACGAGCTGCTCGACTAAGTGGTATGTTCCGAGTTGTCAGTGAAGAGATGGCGTGGAATGACATCAGTAGGCGAATAAGTTTGTGTTGTGTCTTTAAAAGTACGAAAAATCACAATATGAAGATAAAGCTGGAATTCAAGAGGACAAATTGGGGCACATATTCGTTTATAGGAAGAGGAGTTAGGGATTGGAAAAACTTACCAAGGGAGATTTTCAATAAATTTCCAATTTCTTTGGAATCATTTAAGAAAGGCTAGGAAAACAACAGATAGGGAATCTGCCACCTGGGTGACTGCCTTATATGCAGATCAGTAGTGACCGATTGATTTTTACTTGAAATCTTACAACACCTGTAACATTCATTCAAATCAGGCTAGTCATTCCGCAAGAGTTCATGGCATTAATTACTTCATATTTTTTGAAGACTGCTTCTATGTTAAAATATATGTATAATAAAAGTCGAAAACATGCACAATAAATTTGAAATTTGAAATGTATGCACTAATCTCAAATATATGCATATTCACCAACATATGCTTGTAACTATGCTGGAAACAGTGGTAAAATATGCACTTAATTATATGCTCATTTCCATGCTATTACAAAACACTTGAATGAAATGCAAACGTAAGATTTCTGTGTTAGACTCACGCGATTCACCCACACCAATCTAGCAAAAATCATGCACTGTTAAAATTAATAATTCGTCCAATTTCACATTCAAACGCACTTCTTTGTCGATTCTGGAGGTGTACATATCGACAAACAAAATATGCATTTGCATACAAATCCGAAGTCTAGTTATGACCCCTCGAAGAGAGTGCATGGCGTAAAGAAAAAGAGGAATCAAGAAGGTCGAGGAAACTGAGAATCCTCCAAGGCCTCCCCAAACCTAATACCAAGGCAATTGGAAAATATTTATAGGTGAAGCACAGCCATATTCAACTAGGGGCTGCCATGGTAGCTACAGTACACCCACCTCCCGTAAGCTGCTGTGTAATTAGGGACTCCGATTGCCACGTTTTAGTAATACCAAAACGGGACAGTTCATGTCGAGACGACATATTTGCTCAAGAAAACAATGAAATATAATTTACAGTACTGCTCCGTAGCATCCGTTAGAAATAGGTCCGATAACTCGTCTTGATGTGCCTGAATAATCACCACCACCACCACCACTCGTAGTCATATTGTTTTGTCTGTCCTTTCCAATAGTTTTATGAACATTTAATGCCGGTGCATAAGAACTGATTCATTCGTAATGTAGTTTATTACACTTCTTTCTATACAATATTCACTGTGCTTCGATCATTCGGGCGCATCTGGATCTCAACATTTTCAAACTATCTTGCCCGAGATAGAGCAACATACAATTGGCCGTGACTGAACACTGCTTCGGGTAAGTAGACACCCACTATTTCAAGAGAGTGCCCCTGCGCTTTATTAATGGCCATAACGAAGGCTAGTCGACTTGATAACTTCCCGTCTGTGCGTTCGTCGATGTTTCTATTAGCAGCATGTAAGTGATTAGGAAAGTTCTGCCATCTGTTGAGTATATTTCGAAGCTGGGGAAGGTCAGAGAATCAAAGAGTATATAGCACAGATTAATATTCTTCCATGATCAGAGGAATTTTGTACTCTGTGACTTGACAGGTAGTAATCAAACATGGCTGCATGCAATGGCATCAGTAAGGAAGAAAATCGCATATACCAGAATATTAATGAAAGTGCTAGTCGCTTAACAACTTGCTAAGTACAGAATGTATAGCGGGTTAGACTAAGTCTTCGCCTGCAATTCTTTTCAAGTTGCTTTACGTCGCACCGACACAGATAGGTCTTATGGCGACGATGGGATAGGATGGGGCTGGGAGTGGGAAGGAAGCAGGCGTTGCCTTAATTAAGGTACAGTCCCGGCATTTGCCTGGTGTGAAAATGGGAAGCCACGGAAAACCATCTTCAGGACTGACGACTGTGGGGTTCGAACCCACTATCTCCCGAATAGTGGATACTGGCCGCACTTAAGCGACTGCAGCTATCGAGCTCGGTCCTGCAATTATTGGAGTGATCATTTAATAATATGATTTTATGATTACCCAAAGTTGGCTGAACTTAATGACCTATCAAAGCCTCATGATTCACCGGCAGGTTATTCCGGAGAGAATAAAACAAAAATGAAGCAAATCGGTCCAATTGTACGGACGGTGGTGGCGGTGATTATTGTTTTAAGAGGAAGTATACAACTAGGCAACTATCCTCTGTACAACACTAATAAGAGAGAAAAATGGAAGGGAACCGACACTTCGAGCCAGGCTGAGTGGCTCAGACGGTTGAAGGCGCTGGCCTTCTGACCCCAACTTAACAGGTTCGATCCTGGCTCAGTCCGGTGGTATTTGAAGGTGCTCAAATACGTCAGCCTCGTGTCGGTAGATTTACTAGCACGTAAAAGAACTCCTGAGGGACAAAATTCCGGCACCTCGGCGTCTCCGAAAACCGTTAAAGTAGTTAGTGGAACGTAAAGCAAATAATAATAATAATAATAATAATAATAATAATAATAATAATAATAATAATAATAATAATAATAATAATAATAATAAATAATTATTTCTTTCTCCATTAGGGTCTTCTAGGGACCAAGAGACAATTTCAATGCTTCATCCATTGTTGTTCCTTCTTCTCTTCTTCCTCTTCCAATACTCCTTCATACGCTCACTATGCTCCGTTTTCCTCTCCTTGGACTATTTTGAGCCTATTTTCTTTCCCTCGCGACCTTGGAATCCTTCCATTTTCTTTCTAAAAATCTCTCTCTGTTGCTTCTTCTTCCCTTATGTTGTTTCTTTCCAAATCTTTCTTGACTTCATGAATCCAGGTTGTTGTTGACTTCTTGTTCGGAAGATGATGTTTGACGATATCTGTTGTTTAAAGAGGCCTAACAGCTAGGTCATCGGCCCCTAATGGTACGAGATGGAATAAAAGGACATAATAATTAAAATTTGTTCGAAAGATATCTGTAGATCTCTTATCATCCAATCTGTATAAAATGTACAAGAAATATCAATCGCTTCTTCCGCATTGTATCTGTTATGTTTTCTTATTCTTCTTTTATTCTTCTTCTTCTTCTTCTTCTTCTTCTTATTATTATTTAAAATATCGACATCACTGTAAATAGATAATTTTAACAATAGCAGAAGGGCGTCCCGTATGCTGTTAAAACGGGGCGGTACTTCAGACCTTCAAATACGAGACATCCCGTATAATACGGTGCACCTGGCAACTCTATACTATAGGGATTGTAGGCAGTAGCGCTGTAAACCTGGCTAACAGAGAATAGTGTTCGGGCTACACACATCGGCTGAGGTTTCGTAATGGAATATGCTGGTAAAAGAAGGCCTTTGTATGTTCTCAGTAGCGTAGCATCGTAAACATCTGTGTGCAGCCCTCCCAGCCCTATTTAGACAAGCAACCGCTGCTATAAGGATGAAGTAACAAGGAATGCCCTAAGGCAGTAGTATTCAAACTTTTGGGTTGGCGTAACCCCAAAATCGTTTTACCTTCGCATGCCCGAACTACGAGTACCGATATATTGCGATTATACCAGAAATAACAAATGATTGTTGTTGGATCCCAAATAATATTAACTATAATCATCACCATCATCATAATCATATCTGCCTCCGTTGCGTAACGGTTAACACTGTTAGCTGTCGTACTCAGGGGTGCGGGTTCGATTCCCGGCACTGTCAGAAATTTAAGAACGGCAAGAGGGCTGGTATGTGGTTAAAATGGTACATGCAGCTCACCTCCATTGGGGGTGTGCCTGAAAAGATCTGCACCACCTCGGGATGAGGACACGAATTTACTTTACCGTATCATCATCATCATCATCATCATCATCATCATCATCATCATGTCCGGCTCCATGGCTAAATGGTTAGCGTGCTGGCCTTTGGCCACGGGGGTCCCGGGTCCGATTCCCGGCAGGGTCGGGAATTTCAACCTTAATTGGTAAATTTCGCTGGCACGGGGGCTGGGTGTATGTGTCGTCTTCATCATCGTTTCATCCTCATCAAGACGCGCAGGTCGCCTACGAGAGTCAAATAAAAGACCGGCACTTGGCGAGCAGAACTTGTCCTCGGGTACTCCCGGCACTAAAAGCAATACGCCATTTCATGTCATCATCATCATCATCATGATCGTCCACAGCTTATCGCGCTCACTCAGGGTCCCTGTACGCACTGAGGCATGGGAGATTTGTTGCCGGGGATTTAAGATTACGTGCCCTTCCTGACAACCTGGGATTTTCAAATGAAAATCCCACCCCAGCAACATCAGGAATCAAACGACGGTCGCCTGGATGACAGGCAAGCAGGTAAGCTGCTACACCAGCCGGTTCCCAACAATCGGCCTAATATACTGTATATATATTCGGAGTAACGTAAAGTAAAGCAAAGCCCAAAACGGAGCGGTGACCAATGGCCGGAGAACTGTTCCTGGCATTTTCATTGCTTAATGATTCGACCATTGGAGTCTCCTGTTCCCTTCTCAGGCAACGCCGTAAGCCTTCACAAGGCAGATGGAGAAATGTGCTTTTCTTGTGAGTGAAATTACGAGGTGTCCATTGCCTAGCAACGAAATATGTGCGACTATATGTATTCAATCTATTAATGAAACTGTTTAAAATAGTTTAATTTGGGTCCACCTTGTCAATGCTCTTTCAATGACTGAAAATTATTTATTTTCTCATACATGTTTCAGGATCAATATGCATTTCCTACATCAGTGAAGTCAAATCAAGGATAAAAACAATATACCACTGTCTTTTGTTTAGCCTACAATTTAAAGGAGTGTTTTTGTTTGAGTCATCAGTCCATAGACTGGTTTGATGCAGCTCTCCATGCCATCCTATCATGTGCTAACCTTTTCATTTCTACGTAACTATTGCATCCTACATCTGCTCTAATCTGCTCGTCATATTCTTAAAGGAGTGTTTTTGTTTGAGTCATCAGTCCATAGACTGGTTTGATGCAGCTCCCCATGCCATCCTATCATGTGCTAACCTTTTCATTTCTACGTAACTATTGCATCCTACATCTGCTCTAATCTGCTCGTCATATTCATACCTTGGTCTACCCCTACCGTTCTTACCACCTACACTTCCTTTAAGAACCAACTGAACAAGTCCTGGGTGTCTTAAGATGTGACCTATCATTCTCTCTCTTCTTCCCGTCAATTTTAGCCAGATCGATCTCCTCTCACAAATTCGATTCAGTATCTCTTCATTCGTGATTCGATCTATCCATCACACCTTCGGCATTCTTCTGTAACACCACATTTCAAAAGCTTCTATTCTCTTTCTTTCTGAGCTAGTTATCGTCCATGTTTCCCTTTCATACAATGCCACGCTCCACACGAAAGTCTTCAAAAACATCTTTCTAATCCCTATATCAATGTTCGAAGTGAGCAAATTTATTTTCTTAGGAAAGCTCTTCCTTGCTTGTGCTAGTCTGCATTTTATGTCCTCCTTACTTCTGCCATCGTTAGTTATTTTACTACCCAAGTAACAATATTCATCTACTTCCTTTACTCTTCATTTCCCAATCTAATATTTCCTCCTTCACCTGCCTTCGTTCGACTGCACTCCATTACTTATGTTTTGGATTTATTTATTTTCATCTTGTACTCCTTACCCAAGACTTCGTCCATACCATTCAGCAGCTTCTCGAGATCCTCTGCAGTCTCAGATAAAATAACAATATCATCGGCAAATCTCAAGGTTTTGATTTCCTCTCCTTGGATTGTGATTCCCTTTCCACATTCCTGTTTGATTTCCTTTACTGCCTGTTCTATGTAAACACTGAAAAGTGGGGGGGGGGGTAGTATATGCTAATTCACCATATCAATGAATAAGTAAATATTACTGAAATATTATGAAAATTATCAGTACATAAAATTTTAATAATTTGATGATGTTGAATGAGAATACCTAAATAAATTTAAGATCTTCGTGTTTTTTTCTTTTTCTTCCTTAAATGATCAAACGATAGTTTATACAATGGGTTCTCATCTGTTCTTCTTTCATTTAAACTTGATTCAAAGCAACATTCTTAAGCAAGATAAATTTCTAAAGTTTCTAAAACATTAATGAATTTTCCCTTTTTGCATGAATGTATTAACTGCATGTCATTAGAAAGATTTAAACAAGTCAATACATGATCACGCCAAACATCTATTATGGTTAAGCTTATCAACAATAACTATTAATGCAACAGTTACTATTGTACTTTATACATTGCTACTCAGAAAAATGAATTGAATGAGTGGATTTCAAAACAAAACAAAAAATTAAAAAATTAAAAAATTAAAAAGAGCAATGCGGAAAGGGGATTTTGTGCAGTGGTAGACAAAGACACTAAATCCAAAGATTTCATTGGAAATGAATAGGCTCCTGAATTGCTCAATGAAAACGGAAGTTACGATAAGTTTGCGTACCCCTTGAGACGACACCGCGTACCCCTCATGGTACGCGAACCACACTTTGATTATCACTCCTCTAAGGTAGCAACTTCTCAAATCGAAACGGGATAGTAAGTTGTCATTGTGGCCCCCTATTAGGAAAATAGCGAACCTTTTGTTAGCGTCTCATGTTGTTTGTGGATATAAATGTTATTTACAAGTCATTAGCGTTCTGCTATTGTGGGGCAATCCATTTCTCTGTGGTTAGTGGCAGGTCGGTTAACATGCGGCTTTGATCCTCCTGCTAACAGGCTCTCAGAGGGGGGGATTACCCAGGCTTACACTACTACGAGCATCCTGAGCGCGCATTCCGCAGTATCTCCATCCTAAAAGCAATATTCGCTCCCAAATACAGGACAATATCTGAAGAATCCCAATATCAGTTCCATCACTAATCGTAATACGTGAGGTATAATATCGATTCATGCAACATTTCTAATATCGATTCATGCAACATTTCCACAAACATGTGTTAAAAAAATACTGAGGCACTTTAATTAATTAATTTCGTATGGCTATTTCTAGCCAAGGCAGCCCTTGTAAGACAGACCCTCCGATGAGGGTGGGCGGCATCTGCCATGTGTAGGTAACTGCGTGTTATTGTGGTGGAGGATAGGGTTATGTGTGGTGTGTGAGTTGCAGGGATGTTGAGGACAGCACAAACACTCAGCCCCCGGGCCATTGGAATTAACCAATGAAGGTTAAAATCCCCGACCCGGCCGGGAATCGAACCCGGGACCCTCTGAACCGAAGGCTAGTACGCTGACCATTCAGCAAACGAGACGAACACTGAGGCACTGGAAACAACATTTGGCATTCGCTGGTATTACACTGTCAAAGAATTTTGTCGAAGATCTTTTGTAAAATATTATGTGCCGGGCTGAGTGGCTCAGAGGGTTGAGGCGCTGGCCTTCTGTCCCCAACTTGGCAGGCTCGATCCTGACTCAGTCCGGTGGTATTTGAAGGTGCTCAAATACGTCAGACTCCTGTCGGTAGATTTACTGCCACGTAAAAGAAATGAAATGGCGTATGACTTTTAGTGCCGCGAGTGTCCGAGGACATGTTCGCCCCGCTAGTTGCAGGTCTTTTGATTTGACACCCATAGGGGACCTGCGCGTCGCGATGAGGATGAAATGATGATGAAGAAGAGGACACACACACCCAGCCCTCGTGCCAGGAGAAGTAACCAATTATGGTTCAAATTCACGACCCTGTCGGTAATCGAACCTTGGACCCCTATGACCAAAGGGCAGCACGCTAACCATTTAGCAATGGACTCGGACTACGTAAAAGAACTCCTGCGGAACTAAATTCCGGCACCTCGGCGTCTCCAAAAGCCTTAAAAGAGTAGACAGTGGGACGTAAAGCCAATATTATTATTATTATTCAAATATTTTGTGCAAGTTAACTTTATACAATATTGTAACATACAGCATTACACTACATACATTTTGTTCATGTCTGTCTGTCAGGTCATCAGCCCAGAGGCTGGTTGGATCCTTAAATAGCACCACCAAAGGTTATGCGGTTATAAGGAAACCGCAAAAACCAATGGCAGCACCAGAATGAGGCGTACTAGGCAAGACGAGGAGTGAGGTAGTTTGCCATTGCTTTCCTCACTGGGTCAGAAAGTACTTTTGCAGCACGACTGACCCTATGAGCAACACCTTTCACAACACTCAGGTGCACTAGTCGTGCTCTGAATGTCATTACTCAGCACCACTCATACCCCAGCAGCTTCCATATTGTCACAGCCATGGATGAGACTGGGACTTCGGTGGAAGCTACACTTTACTCTGGCCTGTGCCAAGAGAGGGATACAAAAGTACTGTATCGATCAAGAAATGACAACAGGCAATTTTTTTAAAAATCATAGTTCAGCAAAAATGGATGAAGGATAGTTGTGTGCATGTTTGGACATTATCAGCTTTTTCTTGTATTGTAACTACCAGGGCCAGGATTTTGATGACCTAAAAGTGTTTAAAAATGATCTATAAAATGACGGCATAAATCCAGTCAAATGATCCGAAAACTTCAAAAATGCAAAAAAAAAAAAAAAAATTAAATTAAATGCTTTTTTCTTTCAGAAGTTGCTTTAGATCGCACCGACAGAGATAGGTCTTATGGCGACGATGGGACAGGAAAGGGCTAGGAGTGGAAAGGAACTGGCTTTCCAATTGGAGGTGAGCATTTCCAAGAAGCATGTGGTGTTCTTTAGTCCCCAGATTGAAAAAAACGTTGTGAAGATTCTCAAGTCTCCGTATTTATCCTCTCTTAAAGTTGCGATAATATCCAATAGCACACGCGTAAATACTTCAAAATCCTCAAACATGTAAGAAAAGTATTTTAAAAAAGCCTAATAAATTCCATAAAATGACCAAATAATGACGTTTAATTTTAGAAAATAACCTAAAATTACAAAATGGCAAAAAATGACAAAAATGACCTAATAAATTAGCATTTCTACAATATGGGAACTATGATCAGAATTTCTGTACAACTTAACAATGTCTGTTGTGAGCCAATTAAAAGATGACAATCCTAGCCGTAATAATAATAATAATAATAATAATAATAATAATAATAATAATAATAATAATAGTAATAATAATCATCATCATCATCATCATCTGTTTACCCTCCAGGTTCGGCTTTTCCCTCGGACTCAGCGAGGGATCCCACCTCTACCGCCACAAGGGCAGTGTCCTGGAGCTTCAGACTCTAGGTCGGGGGATACAACTGGGGAGTATGACCAGTACCTCGCCCAGGCGGCCTCACCTGCTATGGTGAACAGGGGCCTTGTAGGGGGATGGGAAGATTGGAAGGGATAGGCAAGGAAGAGGGAAGGAAGCGGCCGTGGCCGTAAGTGAGGTACCATCCCGGCATTCGCCTGGAGGTGAAGTGGGAAACCACGGAAAACCACTTCGAGGATGGCTGAGGTGGGAATCGAACCCACCTCTACTCAGTTGACCTCCCGAGGCTGAGTAGACCCCGTTCCAGCCCTCGTACCACTTTTCAAATTTCGTGGCAGAGCCGGGAATCGAACCCGGACCTCCGGGGGTGGCAGCTAATCACGCTAACCACTACACCACAGAGGCGGACATAATAATAATAATAATAATAATTAATAACCTTTACTTTCTTTGTACTGTAGGCCTACAATGCCTACGGACATCCTACTTAAACGTGATAATAAACTGGGCCAGACTTCTGGTTGCCGGAAAGCTTTATTTGCGGTCCACACCTCAACTCAAACAGACCGGTCGAGTAACTGTGGGCGTTGGAGCTGGAAGTTTCGCTTTGAGCGTAGCAGATAAGGCGGGGGCGACACTTTATGCATGCGTTTAAATGGTGCAGCAGTGACATCACGTTGATAAATGCTACACTTGATTAACATACACTGTGGGGATGATAATGCACATACGATGTGAAATGCAATATAGGGAACATAATTGAACTACTACTGATGGCATGGACTGGTGCAGCAGTTAATTTGGGATAAATTGTGGCCATCTGTAGGAGGGAGGGGTGGACTGATTAAATATGAGGGGCAAAACACTCGGGCATTTCTAATGAATCTTCATTGAATCATCTCCGGTATCATAAAGGAAGGTATCGACAAGTTACCCATACCACTGACATATCACGAGGATATAGCCATCACCACCATCACCATTAAATTCTATGAAAACGATGACTCAGCCATAGTTCGCCTAACAGAGATCCATATAAAGGATCAAAGCCAAACCCCATAGCGCAACAGCGCCGAAAGGCCATGGCCTACCAAGCAACTGCTGCTCAGCCCGAAGGCCTGCACAGTACGAGCTGTCATGTGGTCAGCACGACGAATCCTTTAGGTCGTTTTTCTTAACTTTCTAGACAGAGTTCGGTATCTCGCCGTCAGATAGCTCCTGAATTGTAATCCTGGCTAAATGGACCTCGAAACAGCCCTTAGATCCAGGTAAAGGTCCTTGACGTGACCGGGAATCAAACCCGGGGCCTCCGGGTAAGAGACAGGCACGCTACCTATATATCGCGGGGCGGGCACTTCCATACCATCTAGCAGATTACAATCGAACGTTGAACCTACTGAAAAAAAAATTGTAAATAGGTAAAAAGAATGTATATATAAACAAACTTCTAAAATAATAATAATAATAATCGTATGGCCTCAGCTACCGTGTGTAGACATTTCGATTTGACGCCATCTGGCTGTCTGCTCATCAATTTCGATGTTCCGTTTTACTCTAGGTCCGTTAGATGGCAGACAGAGTAAACCGGATCTCTCTTGGGCGTCTATGGCTGAGATTTAATTAATTTTGTCGGGTAAATACCAAATGTATCACCAGATATCTTTTACATGCCGACATCGTACGACATGGAGTGTCGAATGGACCTTTTACCGCCCTTCAAATATTCGACTATCTCTGCCGGGTTTGAACCCGCTATCTTGGGATCCGGAGGCCGACACTCTACCACGGATCCACGGTCTGAAGGTTCAGTATCCGTGGGAGAAAGGATAAAGGTTTATATGATTCCGAGTGAGTGAGACTCTATGGGGGTAAGAATGAGCCGGCCTAGCTGAAGTATATGAAGGGATGGGGATTTAAAAAAAAATTAAAAAAAAAGAGAGAGAGAGTAGAATTACTTGAATGTTGAGCAGATCTTTTGAATATTATGCAAGTAATACGGTAACTGTATATTAGCGTATTGTTTAGACTATAATTGACCGGGCGAGTTGGCCGTGCGCGTAGAGGCGCGCGGCTGTGAGTTTGCATCCGGGAGATAGTAGGTTCGAATCCCACTATCGGCAGCCCTGAAAATGGTTTTCCGTGGTTTCCCATTTTCACACCAGGCAAATGCTGGGGCTGTACCTTAATTAAGGCCACGGCCGCTTCCTTCCAACTCCTAGGCCTTTCCTATCCCATCGTCGCCATAAGACCTATCTGTGTCGGCGCGACGTAAAGCCCGTAACAAAAAAAAAAAAGACTATAATTGAAACGTTTAATATTGTAATTTTAAGTGGGGATGGAGGCTCATTCGTGTATATGGGGCTATACCCTTTCTCCATTCACCACCCCTGAATTGTATCCATAATTTGTGGAAAATACTTTTTCTTTTTTCATTTATTTGTTTTGCGTCGCACCGACACGGCTAAGTCTCATGGCGACGATGGGGGGCTAGGAGTGGGAGGGGAGAGACCGTGGCCTTAATTAAGGTACAACCCCAGCACTTGCCTGGTGTGAAAATGGGAAACCACGGAAAACCATCTGCAGAGCTCCCGACAACGAGGTTCGAACCCAATATCTCCCGGATGCAAGCTCACAGCTGCGCCCCCTAACCGTATTATTATTATTATTATTATTATTATTATTATTATTATTATTATTATTATTATTATTATTATTATTATTATTATTATTATTATTATTATTACTGTTATCATCATCACAATCGAAAAGATCCGGCCTCGTAAATTCGTTAGACGAAGTAATTCTTCCCAAATTCTTTCTAGGTGATACCGTTTACGGCGGTTTTCTGCCAGTGAATTCTAGTGATCATTCGATCACCCTTCGCTCTGTTGGTCCTCCTCTTGGTCTCCCCTCCTGACCCGCCTTTGACCATCTACCTACTTTCTTGCAAGAAACATGGCCGGCCCACTGCCATTTCAAGGTAACTGTCCTCTTCAGGACGTCATTAACCTTTGTGACCGATTTGACGTCTTCTACCCTTTTCTTACCTTTTCGAGTGAAACCCAGCATTGACCTTTCCATACCTCCTTAAGGCCCGCTCCCACCTAACCGAATGGAATGGAATCGAACATAACAGAATTTGTTTTTGATATGTGTTTAAACGGGAGATCGAGATGACGATAGCCACGAGTCGAATCGAACGGAACGAACTGGATTGTCTGTCGAGAATATTTTTTGACTAGTGGAGCGGAATAGAACAGATTGATCAAGATTCGTGCAATTTCGTAGACGGTCGGGTCGAGATACTTCGGACTAACATTTGGTGGCAAATGCGTTTCAGCTTCAGCTGGAAAGTCAACTATTTCTTGGATACGGTCTGGAACGTTCTGTTTTGTGACAGTTCAATTTCGTGGTAGATTACTGTAGTCCAATTTATTTCATAAGATTATTGTTGACTTCATCACAAAATCATGTTATGTTGGAGTCCACATGCAGTATATCAGTATGATAATCGACATCACATCTCACATGGGATGCATCGTGTTTATTACATTTACAGTGAACAATTTCGTAAGTGGCATTCCCTAGGTTTCAAACTGTCGCACACGTGTTCCTAACAAATAGTACTACATATAAAACTACTCTGCTGTGGATAATAATACACTTCACAGTGTTTATTTAATGTTACCGAGAGAGTTGGCCATGCGGTTAGGGTCGCGCAGCTGTGATCTTTCATTTGGGAAATAGTGGGTTCGAAGTCCACTGTTCCCAGCCCTGAAGATGGTTTTCCATGGTTTCCCATTTTTACACCAGGCAAATGCTGAGACTGTACAGTAATTAAGGCCACGGCCACTTCCTTCACAGTCTTAGCCCTTTCCTATCCCATCGCCTCTATAAGACCTGCCTGTTTCCATGCGTCGTGAAGCATATTGTCATAAAAGAAAAATGTTGAGGCTACCTCGATTAATGATTTCATCCTGCCACGGAACGCAGTCTACTGCAAAACTGTATGAGAATAGTTTTAAACATGAACACGGACTCCCATTGCATCTGAGGTAGTATTTCTTCCTGTAAAATGGAACTTTTTATTTTGTTTAAATTCTACTATCTGAAATAGTTGTTGAAATTGCAGTACACTACCGGCAATTCTGAAGTACCGTCGAGACAAAATAGGAACAAAATTAAGAAATCGAATCTAGCAAAGAAGTGAGCTAACGATAACATGATAGCAAGCATAATTGGCAGTCATACAAAATGGAAGGGTATGTACAGGGGTCTAGATAATTTAAGGCACAAACAGGTTCCAAAAAGGACATGTTCGATAGAAGGCAGTTCGGGGCTAGGGAAGGATATTCCAGTGAAGCTCAACTTGTAGGATTCCAGCAAGATATAGCAAATATCTTGGATATAGAAGGGCAAATGGACTGTACTCCCCCTTCGGCTCTCTTGTTAATATCATGCACCCAGAAACTACAACGATCGCTCGTAATGGACTCGATTGACCTGTCTAAGGCATTTGCTAGGGTGGACCATGGGAGACTACTGGCAAAAATGAGTGCAACTGGACTAGACAAAAGAGTGACTGAATGGGTTGCTATATTTCCAGAAAATATAACTTAGAGAATTAGAGTAGGCGAAGCTTTCTCTGACCCCGTAATCATTAAGAGGGGAATTTCTCAAGGCTGTATTATTGGACCTTTATGTTTTTCTTATATATAAAAATGGTATTAGAAATGAAGTGGAGTAAGAGATAAGGCTCTTTGCGGATGATGTTATTCTGTATAGAGTAATAAATAAGTTACGAGATTGTGAGAAACTGTAAAATGACCTCGATAATGTTATAAGATGGACAATAGGCAATGGTATGATGATAAACGGGGGTTAAAAGTCAGGTTGTGAGTTTCACAAATAGGAAAAATCCTCTCGGTTTTAATTACTACGTTGATGGGGTGAAAGTTCCTTATGGGATCACTGCAAGTACCAAGGTGTTAATATAGGGAAAGATCTTCATTGGAGTAATCACATAAATGGCATTGTAAATAAAGGGTACAGATATCTGCACATGGGTATGAGGGTTTTTAGGAGTTGTAGTAAGGATGTAAAGTTTCTGGTAAGACCCCAACTAGAGTATGGTTCACTTACCAGGATTACTTGAGTCAAGAACTGGAAAAAATCCAAAGAAAAGCAGCTCGATTTGTTCTGAGTGATTTCCTACATAACAGTAGCGATACAAAAATGTGTATTACCCGCCGAAATGCAAACATTAAAAATAAGGAAATTCTGTTAACTGATTGCTGATTCAAAATAATGAGCCAGAATTTAGCAAAAGAGAATACAATATAACTTCTCTTCAAAACACGCAGCTTTGAAAAAGATAGAACGTAGGAGAATATTTCTGGAGGGAGTACAAACAAAATGTCAAGAGCAAATTTGGTCGCGTTGGCTTGATGTGGGAGGAAACAAACAGGTTATGCAAAATAATGAAACTAAGGAAACCAATATGCTTCTGCGAATTATCTCATATACCGGTGGTATGTTAGCTCATATTATTAGGAGGGACATTTCAGAACATTAGCGGTACCCATGTGTTTCGCTATACGTACAAACCTTAATGATCTCTTAGTATTTGTTTTACATCAAACCGACTCAGATACGTCTCATGGCGACGATAGGATACGAGAGGCCTAGGACTGGGAAGGAAGGTGGTGGTGGTGGTGGTGGTGGTGGTGATTATTTTAAGAGGAAGTGCAACTAGGCAACCATCCTCTGTGTAACACTAATCAGAGGGAAAAAAATGGAAGGGATCCGACACATCGAAAAATAAAGATATTGGCCAAAGGAAGACAAGGGCCACGAAGGGCGTGAAAATGAAAGACGCCATAGCCCTCGGAAACCAAATAGCATCGGGGTAGGAAAAGAACAAGAGTTGACCAAGGGAGGTCGGATAGGATAGATGAAAGTGAGGAGCCTGGCACAAGTAAGTGGAAGCAATGCCAGGACTCAGCTAAGGGACCCATGGTCGCCAACCCACGCTCCAAATTTTGGAGCCCCTGGGGCCCCCTTTAGTCGCCTCTTACGACAGGCAGGGGATACCTAGGGTGTTATTCTACCGCTCCCACCCACAGGGGGATGGAAAGGAAGGGGCCGTGGCATTATTATTATTATTATTATTATTATTATTATTATTAATTTACCACAAATTACACAGAATTTATAGATATTTAGAGAAAAAGGGCAAGTCCCCTGTATATTAAATGGTTCGCATACAAAGGTAGAACCCAAGTATTTGCCTGATTTAAAATAGAAAACCAAGGAAAACCATCTTCAATACTGCCGACTGCCGATTTCTAATCCACTACCTCCCGAATGAAAGCTCACAGCTACTCTAAATACTAATGGAATAGACCGCGTTATATAATACAGTAAAAAATCTGTCCTAAACGGACCCCTGTATTTTTCGCAGTTGGAACATGACCGAGCTCGATAGCTGCAGTCGCTTAAGTGCGGCCAGTATCCAGTATTCGGGAGATAGCAGGTTCGAACCACACTGTCGGCAGCCCTGAAGATGGTTTTCCGTGGTTTCCCAATTTCACACCAGGAAAATGCTGGTGCTGTACCTTAATTAAGGCCACGGCCGCTTCCTTCCCACTCCTAGCCCTTTCCTGTCCCATCGTCACCATAAGACATGTCTGTGTCGGTGCGACGTAAAGCAACTAGCAAAAAAAAAAAGGTTGGAACATGTTTACTGAAACTTTTCTCAATGTGAGAAATTTCTCTGGAATTCAACATGAAATTTAATTTTTATTTTTTTTTATTTTTTTTACAAGCGAATGGACCACGAAGGATCACGCTACAACTTCATTTCTTTCTCTTCGTGCGGAGTTTTCTCTGTGTCCAACACTCCTTCATGCGTTCACTGGCCTGCTTCCGTTGTTCTTCTGTCCAGGCTCCTCCGGTCTTCCTAGTTCTTCCTGCGGCTTGAAGAAATTCCAAATTCTTCAGTGTGTTCCTAAAGGTATTCCTTTCTAACAGCTGATCTTCCAAGATACTTAACCTTTCCATATCCTTCTTCGTTTCCTTAATCCATTCTGTAGTGGCCTTTTCTCTCCAGAAGTAATCAAATATCTGTTTGGTAAGTCTGCGTTCATTCTGTATAGATGTCCAAGAAACGCCAGCCTCGTTTTCTTCATGGTCTCTGAGATTCTTTCCACCTTCTGATAAACTTCTTTGTTACTCCGAAATTTCCATTCGCTTTCAGTTTGGACAGCTCACATAATTTTTCTGAAGATTCTTCTTTCCAGGACCTCTAGCTTCTCCAGCTTGTAGTTCATCGGCAGGCATTCACTGGCATACAGGCATTCTGTTTTGACCACGGTGTTGTAATGTTTTAATTTGGAATTCCAAGATAAGCACTTCTTATTGTAGATGATTTTTTGTCAAGCCGTATGCTCTCTCCATTTTTGAGATATTATTATTATTATTATTATTATTAACAAATACATCGCAATTGGGTAATGTACCAGTGGCAATGATCACGTACAGTAGTGTGATAATAAAGTTAAAACATAATTACCCAACAACAAAAACAACAATAACGACAAGAGTACAACAAGCAATTCCATGGGAAAAAATTACAAGAAATACTACTAGTTTAATATTCTAAATCCAGCATCATCAAATACAAATTTACCACAACTTGAGTATTTCAGTGCTTAACACTATGGCTTACAATAGCTTACCCATTACATCACCGTCATATACAAATTCACACATACCTTAAATAATTCAAAACGCCTTGATACTACAATTTACAGTGAGTTGAGCGTTGCATTAAAATATGACAACGTCATATATAAATGTACACACAATTTACAGAATGCTGGAGTCTACCGTATTCTTGAAGCAACTTACATTTTTGGGAAAAAGGCTCTAAGTACCGTTATCTAAATTATGATTACTATTATTATTCCCATTAATTTTTTCGTAGGTGTTATTGCATTATTAGCTGCCTCTGTGGATCCGTGGTAGAGTGTCGGCCTCCGAATCCCAAGATAGCGGGTTCAAACCCGGCAGAGGTAGTCGGATTTTTGAAGGGTGGAAAAAAGTCCATTCGACACTCCATGTCGTACGATGTCGGCATGTAAAAGATATCTGGTGATATATTTGGTATTTACCCGACAAAATTAATTAAATCTCAGCCATAGACGCCCAAGAGAGATCCGGTTTACTCTGTCTGCCATCTTGTGGGCGTAGAGTAAAACGGAACGTTGAAATTGACGAGCAGACAGCCAGATGGCGTCAAATCGACATGTCTGCACACGGTAGCTGAGGCCATACGATTATTATTATTATTATTATTATTATTGCATTATTGTACTTAGGAAGCAAAATTTCAATTTATATTACAGAACATTGTGTAATATATTATATATTTTATGTACAGTAATATATCACAATAGTAGGCTGTCGTTATTGTTTCAATTTTGTAGTTTTTTGTTACTAATGTATTCGCTGGTTCAGAAAAAACCGTTTCCCACAAGGTAAGAAAAAAAATGGTTACGCGTGCGTATAGTGTTCTGAGTCACAATTTCGAACATCACAGCTCGGTCTCATCGGTGAGTTTTGGAAATTTTCCATTTTTCTAGGGATCACAAATAGATTTTCTGGTACCAAGTTTTGAACTTTCTAGAGTGCCTCGAAGTGCTAAATAAATTCATGTCTACTTCCATTACAATATCTAGGAGTCTCCGAAAATAGAAAAAAGCTAGTTGGTGGAACACAAAACAAAAAATTATCACGGTCCTTGATAAATAATTTTCAGGGGACTGAACTGAAATGGCGGATGGCTTTTAGTACCGGGAGTGTCCGAGGACACGTTCGGCTCGCCAGGTGCAGGTCTTTTAATTTGACTCCCGTAGGTGACCTGCGCGTCGTGATGAGGATGAAATGATGATGAAGACGACACATACACCCAGCCCCCGTGCTAGCGAAATTAACCAATGATGGTTAAAATTCCCGACCCTGCCGGGAATCGAACCCGGGACCCCTGTAACCAAAGGCCAGCATGCTAACCATTTAGCCATGGAGCCGGAATTCAGGTGACAATATCGCTTGGAATATCTACAGTCATCAGCTTCAAGATATTCATATTTCCACAAGATTAAATGTCCAAGTCTTCTTGTGTCTAGCTCATCTGTAAGTAAAGCATTTAAAATTAAAATTCTAATGCAAACGCTCACAGCATTATTTTTAAAGTTACCTCCAGGCGAAGCTGAACATCGGAATTATTATTTTGCCGACCAAACTAAACCATTACGAACAAATTGCCGTTTATTATTGTTAATTTTCTCTCAACAAATGTCCTGACTGAGAGCTTTTACATTATAGTAATTCTATTCTAAAGCTTCGTAAACGACACAGGAATGTAAAGTCTGCCGCAGTGGCAAAGGGTGTGTGTATTTGTTTTACCTTTGTCGCAACGAACGGACCAACTAACTAACGCTGAGTGAGTAAATTAACAACATAAAAATAAAATTGAACAAACAATTCAACGTGGCGCTTGTATCGCCTCGCTTGTGTTGAAATAGAAAAATAATCCAATCATTTTACCCAGACCAAGTATGGACAAATAATAGATTTTTTTAAAAGGTTAAATAAAGGCTGTCTGGCTGTCCGGGTCGACAACCGCAATCCCTCCTCTTGTACAGGCGACAGTTGGCGCATTGCAGAAATATGTGAACAAAGAAATATCCACAGCACGTATTTACTCCAATGAATTGTGTCATAAGAACGGCTGGTTTTCCGCCCTTAACATGTCGTGCTTGATGCACACTATGAGCTTCACCCATCTTTTTCTATTTGCTTTACGTCGCACCGACACAGATATGTCTTATGGCGACGATGGGATAGGAAAGGCGTAGGAATGGGAAGGAAGTGGCCGTGGCCTTAATTAAGGTACAGCCCCAGCATTTGCCTGGTGTGAAAATGGGAAACCACGAAAAACCATCTTCAGGGGTGCCGACAGTGGGGTTCGAACCCACTATCTCCCGATTACTGGATACTGGCAAGCACTTAAGCGACTGCAGCTATCGAGCTCGGTCTTCATCCATCTATTGGCCATCGTCTCATTACTTGTGTGGAAAGTAATGAGCGCCTTTCTAGATGGTAACATCAATTTATCTGGAAATATGAAAAACTGCGTTAGCACAGAGCTGCACCAGGTGTGAACTGAAGATGTTTGATTATATTGATTTCATACCGCACCTGAAGACTATTTACAAGGGAGGCAACTCGTGCGTAAAGTGGACGTTTTTGCTAGAGTGGAAATAATTCAGTACGAGGCCTTAGCCGAGTACTTGAAGTACAAGAGTGCAAACATGTTTACAAGCTGCATAAATACCATGATAAAAATATCTATTCCATGGAATTAAGCAAAAAAATGAAGTTTTTTTGGTAATGTATTAAAATTGTTCGGATCCTTCGTTTACGTTATTCTAGTAAGTATGCACTCTTTGGTATTATCTATACATATAAAATCCCTATATCTGTCTGTTCCATGGCACATCGTCCGAACAATGTCATTTTGAAATCTAAAAAAAAAAAAAAAAAAAAAAGTTTGGAATATTATGCTAAATTAAAATGAGGGTATTAAATGTAATAAGGGCAAAGTGCAAATACCTTGCTGCATGCTGTTTTGCTTTCAAATACGAGCTCGTCGCCGTAAGACCTATCTGTGTCGGTGCGACGTAAAACAACTAGCAAAAGAAAAAAAAAAATACGAGTAGTCCGTGAATGTCATATTTACCACATTGTTGGAAGTTCTTATATATCGTTATTAACAGAAAAAAAAGCGACATAAACGACTATTTACCAAATAAAAATTTATTTTATTGCAACAGCCTCGGTCTAGATGGGACAGTTCCCTTGTTTTAATAGTGGGTTACATCCACTCTCAACCAGAGAAATTTGACAGAGTTGAAACAATCTCACAATTATAATTTTTTATTCAAGGAATTGTGCACAATTAATCCCATACAATAAGAAGCTTTTGGAACTAATACATCGTTGTCCAGATACATTAAATGAAAGTAGAGTACTATAGAATAAAAATGCGCGCGGCTGTGAGCTTGCATCCGGGAGATAGTAGGTTCGAATCCCACTATCGGCAGCCCTGAAAATGGTTTTCCGTGGTTTCCCATTTTCACACCAGGCAAATGCTGGGGCTGTACCTTAATTAAGGCCACGGCCGCTTCCTTCCAACTCCTAGGCCTTTCCTCTCCCATCGTCGCCATAAGACCTATCTGTGTCGGTGCGACGTAAAGTCCCTAGCAAGAAAAATAAATAAAAATAAAATGGCCATATGCCATGTGCACTAAACGTATCCTGCCGTCACCGTGAATTCAGTTCCAATTTGTTTTTGATTTCTGACATCTCGTTTTCAAGGCAATGACCAGCGTAGTGATGAAATTCACGAAGTTATGTATGAGTGTAAATAATTTGTATTATTCTGGTGTCTAATTATAATTAATCCACTTTCGTTTCCCACTATCAGCAGCCCTGAAGATGGTTCTGTATGGTTTTCAAATTTTCACACTAGGCAAATGCTGTACATTACTGAAGACCAGAGTCGCTTCTTTTCGTTTCCAAACCCTCAGTCTCCAAAAGGCCTGTCTGAGTTGGTGCGACGTTACCACAATAAAATAAAATAAATACATGATTAATATTGAGAAAAGAGATCCAAGTCATGAAGTGCGGAATCATACATGCATTCTGCGTCAATGATCGAAGAGGACAGCTATGGAAATTCACTTTTCATTATACTGGATGCTGACAATACCTAAAACTCGAGGTATTTTCGGTGAATAGCTGAGGAGGACACTGAAGAACACTCAATCTCAAGACAGTGGATGTCAAAATTAGCCCGAAATATTTTCTACCTATTAATGAGGAGAGCAAAGAAATCTCTACTTCAAGTTATCATATATCAACACAGCTAGAGATCCAAAGTATTTTCCGTGAATGGCCCATAAGAAGAGAGAAGGAAATTAATTTTCGGTTCATCCGACGGATTTTAGAATGTTTTTTTTTTTTCAATGCATCTGACCTCGACAATCTGGTCAATTCTAAAGTAGGCTGATGACTTCTAATTTTTTTTTAAATTAACCTTCATTCTTGCACGTTAGCTTATACAAGTAAAGAGTCATTATAGAAAGTAAGAAATTATTTTTATTCTCTTAGGTATAAAGTATGTTTTTCCTTTCATTTATCCGGGATCTCCTTTAGTACGATTCCAACAATACAAAGCCACACCTTGTCCCTAGTAGCAAGGTAAGTTCTTTACTACGGATCTGGAAATTGCGAGACTTCTTCTCCAGCTCCCGATCTGGTTCGTTTGACCGTGCCTCGGGAGGCAGTTCTGCCAACTTAGTCGTTTTTCAACTAAATCCGTTCTTTTCTTCGCATGAAGAGGTTGCTCAATTGGTGAAATATTATTTTAAATTGCCAGTGAGAAATCATTCTTCCTCTTTTCTTCTTTATTACTGGACACGAATAATGTCACTGGCACTTTAACCTACCCACTCGACTCTCAACTCGAGTGTCACAGATTCGATTTCCAGCAACTTCGGGTGAGATTTCCAGGCTTAGAAAATAACAGCGCGAAGAGCTTTCTGATGTGGTAATCAAACCCACGTGCTTCCGGGAGAATCGAGCACGCCTCTATCACCCCTCGGCTAGGCAGCCCCTAGTAATTATTAATATTGTAATTGTAATTAATAATAATAATAATAATAATAATAATAATAATAATAATAATAATAATAATAATAATAATAATAATAGAATATCTTGCGCTACCGCGTGCAAGTATTCAAATTGTTTATTTAGGCTACGTGCACATCACTTCAGACATTCGGTTTTATTCTACCAGATGGCGGAGAAGTGGGAAGTGTTGGGTGATCTATGAACGAGTTGTACTTATTTTTGTCGAAAGAATACCAAATGTGTCATCAGAGATCCTTCTACATGCCGACATCCTACAATATTTTTTTCCACCCTTCAACATTTTTACTACCTCTGTCGAGTTTTTGAAGCAGTGATCTTCTGATTGGTAGACCACCATTGTAGCTAAACAAATAATCAACAACTCAAACTGCAATGTTCTTCTTCCCTTTAAGTATAATGTTTATTTTAATATACTTCTTCTATCTAATTCCCCCTGTGGTTAGGGTCGGTAGAATAACACCCACGGTATCCCCTGCCTGTCGTAAGAGGCTACAAAAAGGGGCCTCAGGGGCTCTGAACTTTGGAGCGTGGGTTGGCGACCACGGGGCCCTCAGCTGAGTCCTGGCATTGCTTCCACTTACTTGTGCCAGGCTCCTCACTTTCATCTATCGCTAAGCGACCTCCCTTGGTCAACTCTTGTTCTTTTCAGACCCCGACGGTATTACGTATGGAGGCCTAGGGAGTCTTTCATGTTCATGCCCTTCGTGGCCCTTGTCTTCCTTTGTCCGATACCTTCATTTTTCGAAGTGACGGACCCCTTCCATTTTTTCTCTCTGATTAGTGTTATATAGAGGATGGTTGCCTAGTTGTACTTCCTCTTAAAACAATAATCAACGCCACCACATCTTCTATCTAATTGTTATACTTATTTCAGTACCATTTCAACGACAACTAAGAATGAAATCTAGTAGTTAAACGCCAGATTCTACATCCTTCAGAGAGAATATTTATCCTGTTGGTATCCGTGGTAGTAGTAGCCTGACCATGAGAGATTCCCAGCAGTTTACATCCGTCATGGCGACTAACCAGCCATCCCTTTCTTCATTAAGCGTGTGTGAATGGAGATCTCACGTAGGATGTATCGAAAGGTCAACTTCAAGGTGCTACAACTTTCAGATCGCCTTAATATTGTACTTACGCGCGAGCATACATCATCAGATAATCATTGCAATGCTGAAGTATCTAACTAACTTATGGAAACTCATTTCTAAAACAGGATAATTACAGCACGAAGGTACTGCATGTAAGGTTCAGTTCTCACAGGTACCAGTTGTAATCAACACATGTATTCAACTTAGAGTGAGTACTGAGCATGCAGTCCTTTGAGGAGTTACGTGATCAGCGTAACAATATCTCCAGCCAAACAGCTTGTGTTTCGTGGATCATATCAGAAAACTTCTCAAAACGGTCTCACGCCACAGAAGACTCTCCTTTTCAACCCTCAGCTACAAATAAAATCCTTGGACTGGTCGGGATTCGAACACAAGGCTCTCGGTAAGAGACAAGCATTCTATCCCTACACTACGTTATTAATAGTGGAACGACAAAAGAATGAAGGCATTCACGGCCGTTGTCAATATAATAAAGCATTCTGCCTCCAAGGTGGAGACGAACTTTCATACGTTCTTGTATATGCGTAAGTCGTCTTATTCCTCCTGGTTCTTTTCCGAATGTCTTCAGGTCAGTACTCGGTGTGGATATGTCCACTTTTACGATCGGATGCCCTTCCTAACGGAATCTCTACGTGGAGAGATGTGGTGCTTCCGTAGTGGTTGGCAGCGTGTTATGTTGAGTGTATTCATGTGTATTCAGACGAACACAAACACCGAGTACCCAACCTAGAGGAATTAACCATATGCAGTTAAAATACCCTTCCCGGCCGGTATCGAACCCGGAGCCTCTGAACGGAAGGCCACTACAATGGCCATTGGGCCAATAAACCATACTATTATAATATACAATAGTAGTTATTAGAGAGATGTTTTTGAAGACTACTGTGTAGAGCGTGGCATTGTATGAACTAGCGGATATAGAATGTGTATAGAAGGTTTTGAAAATTACAGAAGAATGCTGAATGTGAGATGAATCGAAGACATACTGAATCGAGCTGATGAGGGGAAATGATTTGATGAAATTTGTCCACAAGAAGATATGACTTAGATTAAGAAAACACGCTGTGCGACATCCACGACTTCTTCAGTTAGCTTTTGAAGGAAGCAAAGAGAGTAAAGACGGTAGTCATGAATATGACAATGCTAAAGATGTCACAGGATGACAAAGAAAGCCATAAAGAACAAGAAATGGACGTGTCGTGTCATGATCTCAGAATTTGCAATAATTCCATGATTGTGGCCCATTTAGACGAATGGTCCGCTCATTCTCTGCCCACTCTACTTGTAAAGTCTAGAATCATCCTGGATAGGGAGGTTGGAGCCCTTTGAGAGACCGCGACTGAGAAGGTGATAATGCAGAGAGTCAATCAGGGAGATGATTCTAGCAGTCGCTCCAGGTAATCAATTAACATGCAATGGCTGTCGGTTAGTGCCGGCCAATTTACCGGCACAAAGACAGATCCTGACTGAGACAACACGCTGACAACTGTCCACAACTAACCAACTATAGAACCAGCCAGTGTTTCTCAAACACACCAAGGGCTAATGGAAACTGCTAATTTGCAATTTGCTTTACGTCGCACCGACACAGATAGGTCTTATGGCGACGATGGGACAGGAAGGGGCTAGGAGTAGAAAGGAAGCGGCCGTGGCCTTAATTAAGGTACAGCCTCAGCATTTTCCTGGTGTGAAAATGGGGAAACCATGGAAAAACATCATCAGAGCTGCCGACAGTGGGGTTCGAACCCACTGTCTCCCGGATGCAAGCTCACAGCTGCGCGGCTCTAACCGCATGGCCAACCCACCCGGTGAAACTGCTAATATGCTCAATTGATATTCAGGTTTAAGGCACAAAACACTAAGGCAATAACAACACGAGAAGAAAACCTTTGAATTATGTAAGGTGATTCCCAACCACTTCAAGGATTAACGAAAACAGGTGATGTGGTGAATCGATGTTCATGTTCAAAGCGATAACACATTTTTAAAAAAATTAAGATTTTAGTAGATCCCAACCAGATCAAGGGATGTCGAAAACCGGTGATGTGTTCATCAGTGTTTAGGTTTAAAGCAATAACACACGAAAAATCCTATGAATGTGATTCCCAACCACATCATAAGTTGCCGAAAACAGTTGACGTGGTCAAGTCACTGAAGTCTGAGAAAAAAAGGAACTATGTATTAATTGAAGTGCTTTTTCGACCAAGTCGATGGTGTTCAGGATTACTGTAATGATAATCTACACTAAGGCGATAACACGTGAAGAAGAAACTATGAATTCGAAAGTGTTTCTCAACCGCATCAAGGGCTACTGGATGAAAGTGATGTAGTCAACAGAAGTTTAAGGTACTGAACAGTCCACCCCCCATTAGAAAATTTCTAATATCAGCTGTCGTCCTCGGAGCCCCGCGTTCGATTCCTGCCAGAGATTTAAGATCATCAGGAGGGCTCATGCGTGGTTAAAAAGGTAGTTGCAGCTCACTTCCATAGAGGGTGTACCTGAAAAAAGCTGCACCACCTCCAGGAATGCAAGGACACAAGTTCACTTCACTTACTGTCAAAGAATGAAACAAAACTACACATTAAGTGGTTCTCTACCATATTACGAGTTATTTAGTGAATCGTTGTTCATTCCTGGTCGGACCAGGGATTTTAATTGTCACTGTCTGATTCCTCCAGCTCAAGCACTGAGTATTTGTGTTTCGTCTTAGTGCACACTGTCAATGAAATGAAAGCTGTTATGTGTTTTCGCGCATTTTCCCCGGCAAGTTGAGATGATTCCGTTAAAACATCAGATACTGTAACATTGGCTACCTCTCCCATAAAGTAAAGCGGGGTATATATTTCCTCCAATGACGGATATCCTGAGATTATAAAGGATGCTTTATTGAAGTTGCCGAGTACTCACTTCATCAGCTTCGTTACGGGCGCTAATCCGTTCGCGGTTAGCCGAAGGAGACAGATAGACAGACAGACAGACAGACAGACAGACAATGCTCTCTCCACTGCTACAGCAACCTTTTACCCCCTTCGTCGGACTCAATTAACCAACTGATAGTCTAATTTGGAGGATTAATTCGCGGGCATGGTTTCAAATTCTGGCAATATGCTGAAGGAGCCACCAGAAATCAAATGGAGTCATTTGTTTGGCCCAATTGGATACACGTTCGCCAATTATATCAGAGGTTGTGGGATCGAATAACAATACAGCAAGTCAGCACTTAAGGGTGTTTAAATGGTAATTGGTAATGATCCCGTCAGTACATTACATTTTTTTACAAGTTGCTTTACGTCGCACCGACACAGATAGGTCTTATGGCGACGATGGGATAGGAAAGGCCTAGGAATGCGAAGGAAGCGGCCGCCGTGGCCTTAATTAAGGTACAGCCCCAGCATTTGCCTGGTGTGAAAATGGGAAACCACGGAAAACCATCTTCAGGGCTGCCGACAGTGAGGTTCGAACCCACTATCTCCCGGATGCAAGCTCACAGCTGCGCGCTCCTAACCGCACAGCCAACTCGCCCGGTGTCAGTAGATTAAACGGCATGTAAAATACAGGCAGACTTCGAGTACCCTGATATCTATTAGGACTTCAACATAGCAGGTGAGGCCACCTGAGCGAGGTACTGGTCCTCCTCTGCAGTCGTATCCCCGGCCCAATGTCTCACGCTCCAGGACACTGCCCTTGAGGCGAGGGGAAAATCAACCCTGTACGGTAAACGGATTAAGAAAGAAAGAAAAAAAGAAAGAAAGAAAGAAAGGAAGGAAGGAAGGAAGGAAGGAAGGAAGGAAGGAAGACATAATAAATACGACAACCTATATACTGAACTACAGACAAAAGCATTGTGAATACCAATATACCAATGTCAGCATTATGCTGAACGCATTGTTAACACACACACACACACACACACACACACACACACACACACACACACACACACACACACACACACACACACACACACACACACACACACACACACACACACACACACACACACACACACACACACACACACACACACACACACACAGAGCCGCATACAATTTGGCCGCTAGTTAAAATCGAAGAATCCGCTGCATTAGAGACCCATCAATCAGGCTAGACCTGTACAGTGCTGGCCTTGAAATGGAAACATACATAGCATCTGGCTGGTAGACATCACCCAGATCGGATTTCTAGATGGATGCAAAAAAAAAAAAAAGTACAGGAAACTGTTTCTAAAAGGTAAAGGAGCAGCTATCTTTCCATTATACGACGCGTTCCCACAGCAGTAGCTTAGTAAATGCGCTGTATATGGGCGATGGGTATACAGTGCAGAGGTTCGAATCCATCCAGTGATCGCTAACTAGTAGGTACAACTTGTAAGCACCGTCACTATTTTGAAAACACTAACAACATTAACGGGTAACAATTATCGCAGTTCCCTAATTTCGTTTCATTTCTGTGTATAGCTGTGCGTACGATAATATTTGGTTCATTAATAGCTTAGGTAAGCGAAGAGCCTGCACGGTTGCTAGGTAGCACTGTCTGGCATCACAGCCTGCACGGTTGCTAGGGAGCACTGTCTGGCATCACAGCCTGCACGGTTGCTAGGTAGCACTGTCTGGCATCACAGCCTGCACGGTTGCTAGGTAGCACTGTCTGGCATCACAGCCTGCACGGTTGCTAGGTAGCACTGTCTGGCATCACAGCCTGCACGGTTGCTAGGTAGCACTGTCTGGCATCACAGCCTGCACGGTTGCTAGGTAGCACTGTCTGGCATCACAACCTGCACGGTTGCTAGGGAGCACTGTCTGGCATCACAGCCTGCATGGTTGCTAGGTAGCACTGTCTGGCATCACAGCCTGCACGGTTGCTAGGTAGCACTGTCTGGCATCACAGCCTGCATGGTTGCTAGGGAGCACTGTCTGGCATCACAGCCTGCATGGTTGCTAGGTAGCACTGTCTGGCATCACAGCCTGCACGGTTGCAAGGTTACACTTCCGTCGCTCATTTTGTTATATGACACTATTTCGTTACACAAATTTTCATTTAGACATATTTACACTCATTGGTAGAAAATTGCATTTTCCGGGGCAGTTACCTTCGAGGGAAACATTGCCTATTCGCACTTTCGCAGAAAGGATTATTGCATAGGTTTCAAAGACCCCCTTGGGCTTTAAAAATAATGCTCCTTCCTAATATCTGCCACATGATGGAGTGACTGTGCTGTGTGCATGTGTGGGTGGGAGAGGGAGATGGTTGGAAAGCGAAGTGAGACCACACGTGCGGTGCCTGCTACCAGCACTGGGACTTGAATCTCAGATCGCTAATCAACGTAACCGCGCGCTCTCCTGTGAAGGTGGTTAGATTTACACACATCACCTCTGTAAATTTAGCCAGCGGTCTCAGATGATGAGTGGGTGTGTTATATCAATAGAGTAGTCGCTATAATCAGCAGGTAAGGTAAACAGACCAGCACGTATCCCTACTCTACGATACGACGGTAAACGTATCTCAAGTCATAGCTTCAATAAGGATATACTGATGTATGGAAATCTGACATAGATCTTCTCGTTATGAATTTTGACGGTCACTTTACATAAAGACTTCTTCTTCAGGCATTCTGAAGGCAGTGGATTCGAGCCTTACTGACGGCAGCCATGAAGATTGTTTTCCGTAGTTTCCTAATTTTCACACCAAGCAAACTGGGATTGTGCCTTCTTATTTAATACCACGGTCGCTTCCTTTCAAATCCTAGCCTGTCCCATCCCATCGTCACCATGAGATCTACCTAAATCAGTGCTTCTAGTGCGGTCCTGTTGGCACAAGGTACATTTTCGGGGCCTATGATAATCATTTCACGTCGTCTTAAGCACTGTTGCGCTTCAGACTGATAATATTTACGTCTGCATTTATTGTATCATGTGAGCACTGCTTTGGTCGTCCTCTGGGGTGTTGGTCTTCGACGTCAAAATGTACGACAGAGTTAATAACTGTACCAGACGCTGCACACAGGGCGTGGCCCTATCATTCGAGCCACTTTGGCATAATACCGATTTGTTTTCGAATTAAGTTGTTCCTGACGCAGTTGGAAAAGGAAATGCCATCGCCCAGCGGAGTATTCTCGTCTTCATGGCGGGTCGCTAGCGTCGAGTGATGTCGACTGTTCGAAACTGGCCATATCATTGTCAGAATTAAAACAGGTCACCTGCAAAAACACGATTATTTGTAATGAAGAAAGAAAAATATTCATACAAATATTCCATGTAAAAGGAACCAAGTTAACTTTCATATCCACTCTCCATCTCTACATTACGTATTCCAAGTCCAGTCAGTTTTGTCCCAAGAATTTTACAAATTGTCATGTCATTTTTAAGTGCCTCGCCTGGTATTTAGGCCTACACGACGGATAACAGGGAGAACCCCTCATGATAATGCTACCGTGCCGAACTGAGCATTCTTGGTGGTCACAGGATGTCCCACAGATGATTGTTTGTAAGGGGAAGTACATATGAAAAAAAAAATCAGTTCTGGTGATAAAAGACAATGAAGCTCGAGAGTGCAGGACGTCGGCGAAAGTGAATAATGCCGACGAACAGTGACAATGTCCGCGGGAACAGTAAGAAGTAAAACAATACCGCCAGCGAAATTTTCAGTCTAGCGATCCCAGAAAAATCTGTAATTTAAAACTATGAAAATCTTCTATGGGCTATATAAACGGCGTAGCTGACGAAGCTGCAGGAAACGAGGAACCAACAACAAGAGGACTCAAGCTAGTAGTAGTAGTAGTAGTAGTAGTAGTAGTAGTGAAATCAGGTGAGATAGAATCCCCCCTCCCCCCTCAACAGCTTTCACAGTGTTTCCACCGCATGAGGTGGTGTCATCGTCAGGTATCTTGTAGGCTCCCAGTTCGATGCAACAGCTGTCCGGTGACCACTACCGCACAGCTTGTTCGGCACCCACGTAGGCGCCGATGTGCATCAATATTTTGAGAGGCCACCCGGCCTCTCATCGCAATTGCCCCCTTTACCGGGCGATTCAACGGACAGAGGGAAAAGAGAATCGTAGCCATGTGCCCGCTTACACCAATATGCCCCGCCTCGTGGTCACGTTCTCTGGGACCGGACACTAGGCACCAGTGACCCCAACGAGGCCAAGCTGTGTTGCAGGTTGTAAAATCTCTCGTGACATACCTTGATAGCTGGCGCTAGTTATAGCAGTGCCTAGACAAATCGCACCCGCCAATCTGAGATCAGAATTTCAGCGCTCTACGTCTGAACTACTCAGCCCGATCGAGTAGAGCAGGGCCTCTCAGGGTGCATGCGCGTGCTGCATGCACTGTGCACGGTGCAAAAGACGACTTGGCTTGGTTGACCAGAGTGCAGACCCCCCACTCCTCGATTTGGAGCAATAGCGCTGACTCTCTCTTTCCTCACGCCTCTCTCGCTCGCTCCGCCTGTCTCCCTCTCCGCCACTTGCGCCGTAGCGCTCCAAATCCGGGCTGAGTTGAGCCGAGTATAGCCGAGTAGAGCCGAGCATAGCCGAGTAGCCCAGAGACGAAGCGTTGATCCGAGCCATACCGAGCGGCACCGAGCGACACCGATGCACAGTGCACGGAGCTCTTGCGCCTCGCTCTGCACGCGTGAGATTTTGGGCGTTTGAGAGGCCCTGGAGTAGAGTATACTTCGGCTTAACAGCGGTTATACAGTAGTTTTAGAACCTTGAAAGCTCTACATTTGGATGGTGGAGGGGCTGGTCCCCGCCATTGGCTGTCCTGAGAATAGTTTACCGTGCCTTTCTATTCTCTTGCATTAAAACGTTTTTTGTTTTTTGTTCTTTTTGTTGAAAGTACATGAGAGTCCCAGGGCGAAAACTATGACCTTCTACTCATCTGTTTCCGCGAAATGCCGATGAGTCGGAAGATCTCCATCACGTACGCTGGCGAGGCAAAAACGGTCTGTCCTGGAGGTTAATTTTACCCCTACGACAGGAAAGAAAACTCTTCTTTAAGACTGACAACAATCAAATTAATTTGGAGTACTGAGATGAAAAAGAAAATTTAAAAGGAGAGGGAGGTAAATTTCGCTTCTTAACAAACGGGTCTCTTAAGGTGATTTAATTTTGATATTTAGTGACTCAGCTTCTTGGTTCTTACGACCCGTTTAAAGAGCAGGATGCCTGGGTCGGTAGATTGACTAAGGAGGATCACCTTGTCTATTTTGTTTACCTGAAACCTAACAAGTGGAATAAGAAGTTCGTTTCGTATCTCTTTTGTTAGATTTCAGGATTGGGTCTTTTGTCATTTTACGAACAATTTTATTTTGAAAGGTCTGAAATTTTGAAAGAGGAGTTTTCGGAATATTCTTCCTGGCCAATAGCGGGACAATTCCTATTATAGGCCGCGACCGCACCCACCTCAGTTTCTCTGCAAATCACGTCACCGATACTCAAGTCGCTGGCGTTATCGTCTAGGAGGCCATGCCATGCCCGAGTACAAAATGAAATAGGTTGAAATAGGTGCGAGATGCGTTGTTGATTTACAAATGCCATGATGGTGTCCTTTTCCGCCGCTTTAATCTTCGGCCATATCGCATGTCTGCTGTTCACAATAATTTGCATGATTTTCTCTTAATTTCAATCAATCAATCAATCAATCAATCAATCAATCAATCAATCAATCATCTGCAAAGAGCCTTATCTCGGATTCCACAACTTTCCTCATATCATTGATATATATAAGAAAACATAAAGGTCCAATAATACTGCTTTGAGGAATTCCCCTCTTAATTATTACAGGGTCAGATAAAGCTTCGCCTACTCTAATTCTCTGAGTTCTATTTTCTAAAAATATAGCCACCCATTCAGGCACTCTTTTTTCTAGTCCAATAGCATTCATTCTTGCCAGCAGTCTCCCATGATCTACCCTTATTAAGCAGACTATAACGCCGACAGAAAAATTCTACTAATAGCCATACCTGCCTCACACACACACACACACACACACACACACACACACACACACACACACACACACACACACACACACACACACACACACACACACACACACACACACACACACACACACACACACACACACACACACACACACACACACACACACACACACACACACACACACACACACACACACACACACACACACACACACACACACACACAGTAAGCTCTTAGCCATATTTCCGTCATTGTGATTGCGATCGCTTGTATTTATAAAGCTGAACAAATCATCAACGACAAACAATGACACAGATCAGCACCTAATCCACAATGGGTCACATAAATAATTATCAGTTCATTCCATAATAACCATGGTCGATAGAGTTCTCATACATAATTAGTATGATTAAATCAGGAGGAGGTTGAACAACTGAACATTACAAACAGAAATTAGGGAATTATCAATAATGAAACTACGGGTAGTCAATGGAAAGTGATTACGGAGAGCACGAGGCAGAAAACGAACACAAGTAGATGTCTGAACATATTTCTGAACACTAATAACTAAAGCTAGAAATTTTAGGTTCTGTACCTTAATTTTTTCGCTATTAAAATGCCCAAATTATCTTGTCTTGCAAAGAAAACATACAATGAACACCCCTAACTGTGTTTTATTTGCATTTATTGCACCCTTTCTCAATGTTGGCATATTTTTGTACCGTTTCTTCATGTCAGCATATTGACGGAAGTGCGATAGCAGGGATAACTTGAAAACAATATTCTCTCACCCATGGGTAACAAATGCAGATATCGAGCTCGATTATTATTATTATTATTATTATTATTATTATTATTATTATTATTATTATTATTACATCATGTGGACATTAGATATAATCGTATTGTGTGTGAGGTTATGTCCCGGAACATATGTTGTACATAGACATTGGTATCAGTTTAGTTAATGTAAATACCTGTAAATTATTATTATAATTTATTCTTACCTGTATATATAAATTGTAACCCGTAATTGTGAAATACGTAAGCTTCCGGAATGGTAATAATGCACTAGAACGTTTGAGAATATTATATACATTGTAATCTATGTAATGGACACTCTGGAATATTCAAGAAGATTTTTTTTTTTTTAAATGTATCTTTCTGGAAGACTGGCCAGCATATAGACAAAGAGACATCTTGACGGTGAAGTATGTGACAGTTTTTGGACGAGTTATTGTTTGGAAGTTATTGGAAGAGAGTTACTGTTTAGTAGCACGTGGCTGACATGCCGAGCCTGGCAGTCTGCATGTTGATGTGATCGGTAGTCATCTGTTTTATCTGTGTTTCAAAGTGTAACCTCTGTGGTATTCGGTGTCAGTTGTCAACTGTTTAAAGATGACGGCTTTGTTGATATCCTACAAATGAACTGTTTTTGTTTTGTGATACGGTGATTAAGATTATGTGTCTTTTAATTTGTGAATATGTAAATAAAAGTATTGTACCAACTGGCAGCATCTCGTGTGCGTTAACCTTTATCCATTTGTTTAATTCTCTGTTGGCTCCTTTGCCACCTTTTATTCCTAAAGAAATTAAGGAAAAGCCTAACATTTCGCAGGTAAAGCTTGGTTCTATGTAGTTCCTCAATTCGTCACTGGAATCGTAGGCTCCCTCTAATGCACTAATCAGGAGCTTAAGTACGTACCTGGTGACTGTTGAACTATTAGCTTGCCGCCCTTAATCAGCTGCTTATCTGCCGGTCTTGTTAGTATTACGAGGTAACGGTTCAAAATACTCTTTGACTGTGTGTGGTGTCTACCATTGTCCTATTAGCAAGTACCTTAATATTACGCTATTTGCTATTACGTAAGTATAAGTATGCTGAAACAGAAAATGAACGGCGAGAAAGTACGTGATAGTGTAAAATAGTTTAGCGCTGATGGTATTCAGAGGGACGGATCAGTTCTCAGGAGCAATGTTTGTGATATATAATTACTAACTGATACCAAAAACATAAACACCAACGTAATCATCTTATGCAGTATATAGCTAGGGCAAAACATGTGAAGAATCAGGAGGCTATATGAAATTTCTTAAATGGGCTGTTGTGATGGATGTGAAGGAAGCACTGGATGGTATTGCAAAACAGATACTATAACACAGCTTAGCCAAAAACCTGATAACGATGTCGTAACAAAAATGCATTTAATATCGACTGCAAACAAAATATGCACAACTTGTGTCTGTTCACGTTGAAGATTCCATTTCTATGTATGAAACCTCACTGAAAAACATTAAAAGTTAAATGTTATCTGATTTGACAGTTTTCTGGTCATGTGATTTTAATATTATGTTCTGGGACTTGTTTTGAGTAGATTTTTAATGCATGATAACATGACTGAATTTTGTGTCCTTTTATATGATTTTGGTGATGTCGTATGAAAATTTACATTTAAAATTTGCACCTTTTTCGACTACATTAAAGCACCCTTCTTGAACCTTTGTAACCAAAATTTTGCACATAAAATTCCTAGCTCTACTAATTAAACACGTATGCAATGGAAACAGTGTCTGAACAGGGAGCTGAGTTTTCCAGATTTTCGTATGCCAAATTTAGTAATTAAAAAACTCACCACTTTTCCCTTTGCGCAAATCAAATTGTCATAAATATCTCTCTCAATTATGGCCAACTATCAACGGCTGCTAATTTCAGATGACTACCAACCATAAGACATAGCCTTATGCTAGATAACAATGTCTGGCCATCCGTCCATACCTTACATGACAGTATTCAGGAACTACCATTAAAACGCGACAGCTGCACCGGTTATCGGAAACTATATACACTATAGACCCTTTCGTGAAACAATGCCAAAAACAACAACAGAAAAACATCACATGGAGTGGTTGAGTGCTTTTAAAGTGGAAAATAACTTCCACCAGCCAACCTAGAAAATACCTTCTAGTAGTTTTACCGACAGTGAATCTCCATTTTTGTTCTACAAACTAATACCACAGGCATTACATTATGGCAGCAGTCGGCTATAGAAGCCACTTCACGGGTAGGTTACGATATTTTCTTTAGGAAACAGTGAGAAGACGGGAGTTTCAGAGAAGACCTTCGTGCGCAATATACAGTATGTGGTGCCCATCGATCCGAACTCTCTTTCCCTGTTCTCCAGACCCGTTATTCTCAATATAGTCGTGACAAGAATCCCTACACTCCCCGTTTCTTCATAAAGCATACTTTGCAGAAACATATTACCTATTTAATGGCCACTATATGGAACATTTTCATTCTTCCAGTTCGAAGCATTCCATTCAGCTTCGTGTACATCTTCATACTAGAAATAACAGCAGGAAAAAAGAAAAGAAAGAAACGGTTTACCTCACACATCCTAGGCTTTCGAATAGTAAATCTCTATAAAGATTAACTGACGTTTGTATGTCTGTCTGTCTGTCTTCTGAAATCACGTCCAAATTGCAGGGCGGAATTTCATTAACTTATACGCAAACATCCTCAGAAAGAACTGACACATTATTAACTACGAGGTGTCCGACTCGTTGGCTGAATGGTCAGCATACTAGCCTTCGGTTCAGAGGCTCCCGGGTTCGATTCCCGGCCGGGTCGGGGATTTTAACCTTCATTGGTTAATTCCAATGGCTCGGGGGCTGGGTGTTTGTGCTGTCCCCAACATTCCTGCAACTCACACACCACACATAACACTATCATCCACCACAATAACACGCAGTTACCTACACATGGCAGATGCCGCCCACCCTCAGCGGAGGGTCTGCCTTCCAAGGGCTGCACCCGGCTAGAAATAGCCACACGAAATTATTCCCATTTAATACCGTGTATCTCCGCCGCTGGACTTGATAACCACCTGGATTCGGTTAGGAAGTGAGTTCACAAGGTTGTGCAGGTACGACGAATCCAGGTTAAACCACTTGCTGAGAATTTGATCGCGCAATTCCACCAAATTTCGGGGATGCTGATATCGGCGTTTTACCGTCTGTTCCAACATTTCCCACAGATATTCAATGGGGTTCAAGTCAGGTGATTTTGCAGGCCAATCGAGATATAATAGGGTGGGGGAGTGTTCGTAAAACCAGTCATACATGCGTCCAGCTCGATGAACTTTAAATAATCGGAGTATCAACAGCACACTCATCATGCAGAAAGCCAACATCTGATCATCCAGAATGTTTAAATAAACATGCTGGTTGACACTAGTGAGCAGGCCAATCCATGATACGAAAAACACCCTCAAAACATCGTCGACCCACCTCTGGCTTGAACCTGACATTGTACACATCCAGGATGAAATGCTTCATTTGGCCTTCGGTGCACTTGTCGACGTGCGTCATTGGACAACAGACAAAAACGTGATTCGTCGGTCCACATTACGTTCCGCCAGTCAGCTACTGTCCACGTTCGGTGTTTTCTAGCCCACTGAAGACGCTCAGCTTTATGTGCGAGGTTACGGGCCCCAAATGTTCATTGCATGCGGTTCCCGTCGCAAGGTTGGGATGGACCTTCATTCACTGACTGCAGCAATTCCTGTCGGGTTTGGAAGCGATTTTGGTTTACAAGCCGTGAAACGCGTCTCCGGTCCCTCTCAGTCAGGACCGTTTCCGACCACAATTCTGACGACCCCAGGTTGAAATATTAATCTTTAAAAAAAAACACGTGGTACAGGAAAGATATGCGGCCGTAAAACTAGGCTTCTTACACAGGTATTACTTACCCGAATAATTATGAACAAGAAGTAGAAGAAGAAAGAATGTGTACAATGGACAGCAATACAGCTGAGGACACACTAATCCGTTGCAGACAGTAGAGGCAATTGTGATTAGAAGGGGAGGGAATAGAAAAAGTTATAGACCACAAAATGTACCCGAGTTTGATGGACCTTTTTTATGCTCTCTGAGCGAATTTCGACACAGAGGTAAAGGTTGACAGTCCGCCAACTTACGTGCAGTAATACTAAGTTGTTTTTATTTTCATTTTTAGTTTTTTACATTTTGATTCAACAATACACAATAAAACTTTCACCAAAAGAACACGTCTATTACTATTAAAAAGAAGTACGGCGAGATTACACAATTAAAAATAATTCACTATCTGACCACACACTAACAAACACTAAAGAGAGTGACAGAAGTGCGTGGTAAGCGGGTGAATCATACCTCAGTGTCCATGACCTTCTTCTTAATCTGTTTACCCTCCAGGATCGGTTTTTCCCTCGGACTCAGCGAGGGATCCCACCTCTACCGCCTAGAGGACAGTGTCCCGGAGCTTCAGATTCTGGGTCGGGGATAAAACTGGGGAGGATGACCAGTACCTCGCCCAGGCGACCTCACCTGCTATGTTGAACAGGGGCCTTGTGGGGGGATGGGAAGTTTGGAAAGGATAGACAAGGAAGAGGGAAAGAAGCGGCCGTGGCCTTAAGTTAGGTAACATCCCGGCATTTGCCTGGAGAAGTACAAAACCACGGAAAACCACTTCAAGGATGGCTGAGAAGCGAATCAAACCCCTCTCTACTCAGTTGACCTCCCGAGGCTGAGTGGACCCCGTTCCAGCCCTCGTACCACTCTTCAAATTTCGTGGCAGAACCGGGGATCGAACCCGGACCTCCAAGGGTGGCAGCTAATCACACTAACCACTACACCACAGAGGTGGACGTCCATGGCCTTGGCAAAAATATACCCCCTGCTACCCTTCCTCACAGCACATGCTACACGCTGCTGCGAGAGTCTCCACTATGGTTTCCGGACATTTCGTACCACGGACATTCCGTACCACATGATTTTTGAAACATTTCGTACCATCTAGGTCATTATCTACGTGCGAACGGTTTTCCGGTAATCCCCAGATATTTACGCCAGGACAATCCGTACCACTTGATGTCAAATTGGAATTCCGTGTCCACGCCAGCGGGCGTAATGAGCCTGACAAGCACACTTTAGAAATCAGAAACAAAAAATAATTTACAAAATTTGCTGAAGAAAACTTTTATATTATTTTAATAATTGCCCTTTAAACTATACTTATCACTTATGTTTACGTAGATATCATAAGAAAGTTGATATTTTTGAAGTATCAAGCCTGAACAAAACAATACAATACAATACAATACAATATACATCGTGTTCGGGCGCAACGTGCCTGACGGGCACTACTATTGTGAATATTCATAAACTCGTGTATTATTTCATTATCAAGTAAGTAAAATAAAAGATTCTGATGAACTGGCCGATATGGGCTTGAACGTCACGCGGAAACACGAAACTACTGAAAGGTGGAAGTAGCTAGGTCCCCGCGAATGGCGAATACGAGATAAAAATTAACACGTGCACCAATCAAACCAGTTGCGTCCGTGGGAAGGTTAACATCAGCAGTGGTCACATCGTGCGGATGCTTCTGCGCCAGTAGTGGACAATGGGTATACAAATGAATACATTCATTAGGAAATCGTTTTTACTTCGCCATACTTCCATTCTCTTTCAAGTGGTACGGAATGTCCTCTCCTGAATATTTAACTGACACTTCGCAGGTAATTATCCGGTCAAGTGGTACGAAATGTCCGGTGGTACGAAATGTCCTAGAACCCTCCACTACTTGCTGTGGAAATCGGTTAAGTGCGACGAAAGACAGTTTGTGCGTATTTCCGCTAAGACTTTTCTTAATAAAAGAAATTAAAGGAAATAATTAGATAAGAAAACAGGGCATGTAAAAATTGTTTTATTTATAAATTACCGTAATTCATAGTTTCAGGCGGTTACAATGGATTAAAAATGTAATGTTTTCTCCCGCCGCCCTCCCTAACCGCTGCCACTGCTTACAGATATTCCACACTTTAGTAGAGTTTATAACAATGCTGTGGCTTCACTTCACGTCGCGAAGGATTAAATCGACTAATGTAAAAAACACAACTGATTAGAATCTCGGAGAATATAAACATTTGACGATGCTCTTAACTCCTGCGTGCGACGAGGAAGACTTGGGAATAGGAGGAGAACGAGAGTACGCATCGGGGAGGAGTAATCAGCCAGCAGCAGTTCTTTTCACCGTAAATCCTTAAAAGAAAGCAGGTGGTTCAGGAAAGGCATCCGGCCGTAAAACTTGGCTTCATAAACAGGTTGTACTTACCCGAACAATTGTAAAAAAGTAAAAAAGGAAGAAGAAGAGTCCAATGGGCAGCAATATTGCTGAGGACACACGAACACTTTACAGACATCCCACCTTTTAGTAAGAATTAAGAACAATGCTGCGGCTTCACTAACTTCACGTCGCGAAGGAGTAAATCAAATAACGCAAAAAAAGGCTAACGATTAGAATCTCAGAGAATATCAACTTTTTACGATACTCTTAGCCCCTGACAAAGAGACTAACATGTGCGTGCGACGAGGAAGGAAATGGAATAGGAGCAGAACGAGAGTACGCATGGAGAAGGAGTAATCTGCCAGCAGCTGTTTTTCCCACCATAAATCCTACATGCAATCGCTCAGAAATATTTCACTGCTGCAGCCGTACAAACTGCTGCAGAGAAATAACAATAATTTAAATATTATTTTCGATGTAGAGCTCGTGGGGCTGAGTTACGAGAGAAGGTAGAGAAAGTGTTACTGGGTTGGAACATGGAAGCGCGGCTAGAGAGCAGGTTGCCAGCAGACGTAAATCAATTTTATTCACTAGATAACGCACCACTACTGTATACTTCACTTTATAAAGTAAACACGAATTCTTGCAATCTACGTGAACGCTGTAAATAGAGTATGTTTTGTGTTGTTCACAAAGAAGCAGATTTATACAACACAAATAAAATGTTTATTGTTGAAGCTTTTTTCTCTGTACGAAATAAAGGTTTCCATAACTTGCTTCTTTTGCTGAATGTACATTAAATCATTAATCTGAATAAGCTTGAGGATGCCTTGGAAGAATGATACATAGTTGATTCAGCAGTCCCAATATCGTTTCTGCAACCCAACTAACATGCAAATGGTTATGTATTCCTCTGCAGGCGTACTGTATGGCACTAATGTTCAGTGAGCACATTTTGCACAAGATTTCCAACCCTAGCGAAATGTTATATCATCTGTTCGCAAAACATGACGCCGTGAATCATGTAGCAACGTCCTTTTAACATGTAACTATGTGTGGTGCGTAGCGCATGTGGTTAGGCGTTCGCCTAGCAAACGACGGAATGTGCCAGCGGCGGTTCGAATCCGGCATCATTCAAATATTTTTGCACCGGTATGATGTTTGAATACGTAAACACAGGCCCACGTTTGCCACATTCAAACAGTAGAATGACGCTGTTATTCATCTTGTGCCCTGCGCATACTCCGCTGGTTAGGGCCTGAATGTACTGTAATTACTGCTCTCATTGGGCATGTTTTCCACAGAGGAATACGTTGACATGCTCCTCAATTATGGAAAAGCAAGGCAAAACGCGTGCGAGGCACTACGTCTGTACCAGGAACGGTATCCCGACAGGCGAAACCCGGCTGCTCCGACATTCCGCCGTGTTGAAAGACGCGTAAGGACAACAGACGTGATTTCCAAACAGCTACTAGTCTGCGATAGGCCCGTTACATCGGGTGAAACAGAAGAAGCCGTTCTGGACGCAACTAGTAATGATCCACATATCAGTACAAGGGCGATTGCACGACAGGCGAACGCCAGCCAGCCAGCCGTCCAACTGGCGAATACTGCATGAACCTAAATTTCACCCATACTATCTCCATGGGCGGGATTTCGAAGCTCGAATGGAGTTCTGTATGTGGCTATTAGGCAGGCTGGACAATGATGCAGCATTCGTATCGCATATCTACTTTTCGGACGAATCGTGTTTCCACAATAATAGGAACGTCAATCACCACAGCATGCCCTATTGGAGTCCGGGCAATCCTCACTGGGTGCGACAGGCGGCCCATCAAGTACGATGGGGAGTGAGTTTTTGGTGTGGAACCTTGGAGGATCGCCTGATTGGACAATATTTCTTTTAGGACCATTGGACGGGCCCACGCTACCTGCACTTTCTGCGTCAGGAACTCCCACTGCTGCTGTGACGATGTGGTTGCAACAGGATGGAGCTCCACCTCATTCGACTTAGCCCGTTCGCAACCATCTGAACGAGGAACTGCCAAGGTAATAGATAGGACGAGGAGGCCCTGTTTCTTGGCCCGCCAAATCACCGGATTTAACGCCGTTAGACTTCTTCTTGTGGGGACATATGAAGAATGTCGTTTACATTCAAGCACCGGAAAATCTCGACCAGCTACGGCAACTCATTACGGACGCCTGCCGAGCAATTAATCTGGAATGCTTCAGCGCTCAAGACTATCTACTGGACACCGGGCCCGAATGTGCAGAAACCAAAACGGTCATCACATCGACCATTTGCTGCGATAAAACATTGTCAGGGCAGTTGTGTTCCTATTATTTCCGGTCTGTATGTGTCCGGCCTGCTAACTAATAGGCCCTTCTTAGGGCCACAAACATTCACTCACACACAATTTGCATGAAAGCGGGTATTGAACTTACATTGCGTTCGGTACGTATTAAACAAATATTTTAAACATTTGTAATCTTCGCCCCAGACTCGAACCTCCCACCTGGCATGCAAGCCCGCTCCGCCACGCCTTTACCAACTACACTACGGTTCCGTACGGGACACTGGGCAGCTTATAGCAAGTACTAGGTTTACTGCAGCCACAATATCAATTTAGTGTTTCACGGGCGTGTCATGTTCATATGATATAGAAGGCACACGCATGTCTTCCAGTGTTTAATACGAGTATAACATTACGGCGTCCTATCATGGCAAGGCGGTAAATACCAAGATATCCGGTTGTGTTGTCTGAGCATACCGGTTTTCAGGACGGAATGAATATTGTGGGTTGCATAAAAACTACATTGGAAGGGTCGGCTGAATCACGCTGTATATACAAATCTAACCTAATATGTACAATGAGTTTCTCGTTGCCAGAACATAATGCAAATCAATAATTGATTGCCTAAGTTGATCATGAGAATTGTTCTAGCATAAGGCTATATAAGTTAACAATCATAATATGACTGATACCAGTAAAGAAAATGTACCAAGCCATGCAAAGCAGATAGGATGTGTCTAGAGAGCTTGACCTGAGGTGAAATCTCCCGGCTAGCATTAGTACACCAGTTCGGCGCATATTTTCAAGAGGCGTGACCTCCTTGCCCGACTTACGGTGTAGGCTTAGTTGTTGGACAGCTGCTAACAGCCTGCCTGTCTCTTCCGCCTGCTCGCATATTTATACCTGGTGCTCCACCAGCTCCTTACGATCCAGTGTTATGCATCCCTTCACATTTACCACAATTCTGAAAGACATCGGTAATATAACGAGATGTGTGTTTACGGGATAGAAGACAGCAGGAATCGTGAGCGCCACTGTTAATTCATTATGGGTACCTCGAATAAACCCGTAAAATGAGTACAGATACGCAGAACACCGTACTTTAAAACATGAGGTGGACGCACAGACCGGGAGCACGGCACTGTATAGGCTGGGAAGTGGGCGCCGTAGGTCAAGTATCGCAGTAGCTCACATGGCTAGCGCGCGGTAGGATATTTGATAGTTGACAGTGCTCGAGGGTTAGAAGGTTCAAGTCCCATGCAAGTAGTTTTTAAGCCAGTCGCCTGGGATGTGGCAAGGTTGTATACTTAATACCCGTATTTTTCACAGGCTGGTTTGTTTGTTTGTTTGGCCCTGAAAAGGGTCGTTGGTATGAAGCTGGGTTGATAGAGGCTAGGAAGCATGTGACAGGATTTCAGTTATCCACGTCGTTTAACGCAGCACCTGCTCGAACTGACGACCTCCGTGGTCGATACAGAGCTGCACGCGATGTTGTAAGGACCGTCTGGCCCGTTGCAACATCTGTGGCAAAACGGACAGGCATGCCTTGGTGATGAGCTGTCTAAGGTAACAAGGACTGGCCGGCTCCTGTGCATACACCAGTTGTTTAACATGGCCCCACAGAAAAAAATCCAGGGGCGTAAGATAGGGCGTTCTGGCGGGCCAGGGAACAGGTCCTCCCCTTCCTATCCATTTATCAGGATACGTCGCATTGAGATGGTTCCGGACGACCACTGCTGCGTGCGGTGGAGCTCTGTCAAGTTGAAACCACGTTATGCAGCGGTCAAAGAGTGGCACATGTCCCAAAAACGGTGCTAGTTCATCTTAGAGAAACCGCAGGTAGCATTGGCTAGTCAGACGGCCCTCAAAGAAATGGGGACCGATGAGGTGATCACCCGTGATTCCTCACCATACATTCACGCCCCACTGTACCTGAAAATATGTCTGTCGCACCAAATGGGGATTATCTGCACTCCAGTGATGCACATTATGGCGATGAACGGTTCCATTGTTGTGCAATCGTGCTTCGTCCGTAAACAAGAGAGTCGCTAGAAAAGCAGGATCAGTATCCACATGCTGTAGGATCCATTGACAGAACGCCACCCAGGCATCGAAATCATGACTATGGAGCTCCTGGTGTAAGTGCAGAAGGTACGAGTGAAACCGGTGGGTATGCAATATCCGTATAACAGACTCTCGACTGATGTTCGTCTCCGGTGCAATGGCCCATATGCTAGTATAAGGGTTACGCCGGATAGCCTCAAATACGACCTTTTCATTGTCAGCAGACACCACGGGATGATCTCGAACAGGCCGTGTCCTTCCCAGGGATGCAGTATCCCGCAGGCGTCTTTCCTCATTCCGAAATATCATGCCAGTCGGTTGTCGTCTATCCGGATAGCGTTCTTGGTACAGCTTCTCCACAGACAAGTAATATATCCACATACTCGTCGCTGGAATACATCTCGAGGCAGTGAATAAGCTTTGTGTTGTGAATTGCTTCGAAGGAGGGGAGTTCGCACAGCTATATACTTACTTGCCATCGCATGTTGTTATCGTTCCAATGAGGCATACTTTGCCCTACCTATGGTCTACGAAGCTTGGAACATGTACGGCATAGCTAACTGGCCACAGACCATCATCTCCTCATCCTCGGCCAACCCGGCACCTTACCCAACGCAACGATACATACGGTCTTTTACAGGTTGAAATAAACAAAATCAGTCCTTGGAAGCTATCAAGTATGCAACCTTACCACATCCCAGGCAACTGGCTGTTAAAAAACGTGATATGGGATTCGAACCTCCTACCTCGAGCACTATCCATTATCACATATCCCCCCGTCCGCTTGCCATGTGAGCTACTGCGACACTTGCCCTACGGCGCCCACTTCCCAGCCTATACAGTGCCGTGCTCCCGGCCTGTGCGTCCACCTCATGTTTTAAAGTGAGTGTTCTGCATATCTGTAAACGCTTTACGTGTTCATTCGAGGTACCCATAATGAATTAATAGTGGCGCTCACGATTCCTGCTGTCTTCTAGCCCGTAAACACACATCTCGTTATATTACCCCGGTTCAGGGAGAGGGACCGATGTCTTTCAGAACTGTAGTAAATGTGAAGGGATGCGTAAAACTGGACTGCAAGGGGCTGGTTGACCACCAGGGATATCGCAGGCGGGCTGACGTCACAGTCTCGTCAGCGTGCTGGTTGGGAAATACGTCGTGTTCCCTAAGAGTCGCAGTGTAGCGCGCTGACTTCGAACAGGCGAGGTGGCACCACAACATTGTCCCTCCACACGATGTTGTCCGGTAATTCCCCTCTAACTACTTCATATTATTGAATGAGTGCAGGAAGCTACAGCATGTGCTAAATGTAGTGCATTTATGGCTGTTGTACACCAACAAATGTTTCTTTTAATTGAATACTTAACAAGAAATAGTGTAAAGTCTTGTCGAAGATTTTTCGACACTGTTGGAGGTTGGAAAATATTTTAAAAGATTTGGCAAGGTTTGATAGCATTTTGTTTTAAGATGGAGGAAAGGCAAGCAGCAGTTGTGGTTCCAGGACTAGCAGGATTGTTTGAGACATGTTCTATCTAGTGATGCAATCACGTTAGTTCGAAAAAACATATATAGTTGCCTTGACGTATCGCCTACCCTCGTGTCTACAGAGTCTTTCAAAACTCAACGGAAAAAAATCACAAATGATTTCCTTATGTAGGGAGAAGGAAAATAAATAAATAAATAAATAAATAAATAAATAAATAAAATGATATGACTACATGGCTCCGGAAATGTATAATGAAAGAGTTATCCGACCTTTTACTTAGTTCATAATCAACACTACTCGAATACACGACAGACTTTACGTGTCCTCAAAGGTAAAGGTTCCGAGGATTAAAGTCAGGGAAGCGTGGTAGCCTAGCGAATTGTCCACTTCCACCTATGCAGCGCCCAGGATAAAAGATATGTGCACATTTCTCCGCTACACGGAAAATAAATAGAATCACTAATACGTTTTTAGGCTTAGAAGACGAGAGAGAGAGAGAGAGGGGGGTAGATATTCTGTGGTTGTGTGATAATACATATATCACACTCTCGCATTGTATTCAGAAGTAAGATATGTTACTGTTATTATTCGTATTGTTATTATCATCATTTCATTTGTATAATTATTCTTAATATTTTAAGCTGGAAGGTCGCCATACGTGATATGAGTAATTTGTTTTGTACAAGCGGATGGGAAAACAGTGCTATTTATAGCTCGAAAAATTTCTTTGAGTCATGTGGAGCAGCCCAGAGTCGATGACTCTGCCTTGTTATTGTCCTCGGACCAGGAAGAGGTTCGGGGTGAGGTCTGGTATGCAAAGAGGATCTTCCACTCGGGACGGGATGGCCAGGATCAATCTAGACGTATCATGACAGAGTAGGGGTAAGCTGAGGTCTATATAGGCATGTGAGAGAACGGTTGAGGTTGACTTAAAACTTTGGTGGAGCGGACTTGCCTTAAAACGTTTGTGGAATGTGAAGTGTGGTACTGACCTACAAAATGTGGAGTGCTTAGGCACTTGGTATTTTATCACTTGTGGCGGCTTGGTGTCTTAGATGCTGGTGAGAGCTATGGGGTGCTGTACAGTATTTCTGGCTTACCATAATTTATGTTCTGGAACAACAAGCGTGTGTTGCTCGAGTGAATGTATCTTTAAACCAACTGTTAGAGTCAGGAAACACAGTAGTATAAAGGTACAGTATCTGCGTGATATAACAAGTGCCAATAATGAGAATATGCAAGGTGTGTTGATACAAAGAGACAGGGAAGGATCTTAATCCACACATACACATGTGCTTTGTAATTAATGTTCAACGCACGACTGCAAACGATAGCTTGGTCCTCTCTTTTCGTTTCCCACTGTTTTTGTTGTTGTTGTTGTTGTTGTTTATGCTGTTGTAAATACGGAGTCTTCCAGCAGAATTTTGTGAGTGTAGTTTATGTATATTTTGGTGTGTTGATGATATGCTCATGCGCGGATGTTATTTAGATTATAGTTATTTTACAATCAGTGGAGTTATTGATGAACCTAGGTGCAGTTCCTACCTATTTAGTCGTTTTCAGAAGGTTAGGTAAGGCGTGAAGCAGATGTACCAGTACGTAGCTTTATGTACACGCCCTGGGAGAGAGTTTTCATGCTTTAAAATTTGAGGGATCCATTCTGGTGAACTCTGGCGCCCATATTACGGACATTTAGATTAAACCTTTTTATTCATTTATTCTATTTCAGTTATTTCATTAAGCTATTTGAGTTATTTTATTTATTCAGATATCTTTTACAATAATTAATTTCATTTGGCGCCCAACGTGGGGCCATTAAGTATTTTATTCATATTTAATAATGGGAGGTTTCAGTTGTTCACCTCTTAGTTGCTTCTTACGGCAAGTAGGGGATACAAATAATACACTAATTCAACCCACCTACAGGGGAGAAAACGAGTTCCGATTAATCGAAAGAAATATATAGCATCATGATCTACAGTACGACCGACAATATGGCAGCTGATCCAGATCGCAACATTTCCATGCCATGTCACAAGATAACCCACCCAATCAACAAAATGGCTGCAGATTTAGCACACAATTTTATGGCCATCAATATTCGCAAGATATTATAGTCGCCTGAAGAAAAGCCGCGTGGTAGAAGGTGCGAGGAATAAGGATGGCTGCTGCGTACGTGCCTATCGTAAGACTCAAGACCTGACAATAAACACCGGTTTCGTCCGCGGTGACTTTTGCGAATTGAGGTGGTGTCGTGAAGTTTCAAACTCATAGTGCAATTGTGCCTAAGCTATACACTTACTGTAATTAATAAGTCCTGCATAATGAACGGCTTAATAAGTAATAAGCAGGAGCTCGCATTGTCTGTCACGATTAATGTTTGTAGCTAAGTCCCTCCGCACACGGGTCGACTGTTTAACAACGGGAGTTTGAAACCGGTTGCATATGCAACTGTTCTGCATCCGGTTTGCAATCTATTGATGATATCCGTCCGCACACGAACGCGACTGGATCCGGATCAGTCGAGAGTTTCATAGTAATGTCTTTCCTGGAGTAGCTATTTTTTTGCTAGTTGTTTTACGTCGCACCGACACAGATAGGTCTTACGGCGACGATGGGACAGGAAACAGCTAGGAGTGGGAAGGAAGCGGCCGTGGCCTTAATTAAGGTACAGCCTGGTGTGAAAATGGGAAACCACGGAAAACCATTTTCAGGGCTGCCGACAGTGGAGTTCGAACCTACTATCTCCCGAATACTGGATACTGGCCGCACTTAAGCGACTGCAGCTATCGAGCTCGGTCCTGGAGTAGCCAGGGAGCTTATAATTATATAGCACTTCCACCTTTTCCACCTCTTCAACTAATTTTATATTCCACGTCTGATCATTCATTTCGAATATCGACAAACAGCACTTCAAAATGTCAAGTATATATATTAAATTGACATTACGTCGCACCGACACATTTAGGTCTTATGGCGACGTTGGGATAGGAAAGGCCTAGGAGTGGGAAAGAAGGGACCGTGGCCTTAATTAAGGTACAGCCTGGTGTGAAAATGGGAAACCACTCAAAACCATCTTCAGGGCTGCCGACAGTGGGGTTCGAACCCACTATCTCCCGAATGCAAGCTCACAGCTGCGCGCTCCTAACCGTACGGCCAACTCGCCCGGTTGTCAGGACTATAACCTACGACAACGCTGCAATAACGACTTCCAACAGTTCTACAATGCAACCGTGCACCTGAACCGTTTCACGACCCTGCAAGCAACTGATTTCAAACAGGTCCCGTTTCTGTCGACCCATGCGCCGCTACCCATTCTCCTAAACGTGAAGGGTCACCAAGCGGTTGGTAGTGCAATCGGTTTCAAACTCGTTTTGTAAAACAGTCGATGCGTGTGCGGAGGGCCTTAGAGTAGAGTATCTGTTACTCGTACCGCTTGCACAAGCTGCCGAGACGCAGATAGTACGTATTATGGGAAAAATCTGCAGCCCTCGATGACGACATGTGTAAGGTGCTTTGTTGTGACGTAGACTAAACGCCACTCAAAGACAGTGGAAATTCGCTTAAAACCGGCGCCATTTGTAGCTACTGTTATAGAAGGCAGAGTTCTGACACGCGGTGATAATGCGAGGAAGAAGATGATTAAGACTTGGTATAGACAGATGACGAGCAATGGTTGCCTGGTTACCGCGGTGTCGGTTTTCTGTCCACGCTAATTCCAGATATACCGCCAGCAAAATAACATACCATGTTAATACGCATTAAGGTGTCTGCGGGCAATGTGCGGAAGAACCATCATACATGAAGTACAGCTGTCGACAGGATGTTAAGTGCACGCCTTCCAAGTAATCAGGCAATGTAGTACGCAAGAAATCTAAGTAGTTTGATGTAAGTGTAATGGGCTAGTGTAACTTGGAAACAATTCTCTGACCCATGGGTAAATAATGAACATATCGAGCTCGACAAATTGTTGTTATTATTATTATTACTTGTGAGGTGCGGCTATGAAGTTGCTTACAAGTATTATTATTATTATTATTATTATTATTATTATTATTATTATTATTATTATTATTATTATTATTTACGTGGTTATATACGGACGATTGTATTGTTAGTGAGGTTATGTCATGAATTATCTGCTGTACGTATATTAATATGAGTTTATTTAAGGTAAGCACACGTAATTAATAGTATATAAGTGATTATTACCTATATATTTGATTTGTAAATCCAACGCAATATTGTACAACACACTGTAATATCCAGAACAACGTATCTTTGGCATTAGAGAGTTATAGAAAAATCGAGACTCTCGAAGTTACGTGAAAACTTGTTGTGTCATATTCTTCTAGAAGCCTGGCCAGGCAACGTATATAAAGAGGCAGTCTTGACCTTAGAGTTGAGTTGTTTTAACGAGACATATGTGGAAGTCGTGTTAGCCGAGTGTTTGAAGTCAAGTATGTGAATTTTGTTGGGTTGATAGTTGGTTGAGATGAAAGTGTTGCAGTCTTCTTCTTCTTCTTTTTATTCTTCTTCTTCTTCTTAGTAGGCAGCTGTTCAAAATGCTGGTTTATTGTATGTGTATAATATATGTGAGTAGTTTGTAAATAAAATAGTGTACACAACTGACAGCATCGCGTGTGTGCGTGTTTGTGGTTACATCAAGTTCTGCCCAGTATATTTTATTCTCGCAATCAGGACGTGTCGGCGTGCACTCAGTAAATACATGGTCGGACAATTCTTTAATTATCGATTTCCGGACCCACGTTGACACGCCCTTTTTATCTTCTCTCCATATTACGAAATTCATCTCTGAAATTCTGCCCTTGAGTTTTGATGCACACTGTATAATTATTTCTTCTTTCTTTCTTTCTTTCTTTCAAATCCGTTTACCTTCCAGGACTGGTTTTTCCCTCGAACTCAGCGAAGAATACCAGCTCTACCTCCTCAAGGGCAGTGTTCTGGAGCGTGAGACTTTGGGTCGGGGATACAACTAGGGTGGAGGAAAAGTACCTCACCCAGGCGGCCTCACCTGCTATGCTGGACAGGGGCCTTGTTGGAGAACTGAGAAAAATGAAATGGTGTATGGCTTTTAGTGCCGGGAGTGTCCGAGGACATGTTCGGCTCGCCAGGTGCAGGTCTTTCGATTTGACTCCCGTAGGCGATCCGCGCGTCGTGATGAGGATTAAATTATGAAGACGGCACATACACCCAGCCCCCGAACCAGAGAAATTAACCAATGATGATTAAAATTCCCGATCCAACCGGGAATCGAACCCGAGACCCCTGTGACCAAAGGTCAGTACGCTAACTATTTAGCCATGGAGCCGGAAGGGGAGTGGAGGAATTGGAAGGGATAGACAAGGAAGAGGGAAGGAACCGGCCGTGGCCGTAAGGTACCATCCCGGCATTTGTCTGGAGGAGAAGTGGGAAACCACGGAAACCACTTCGAGGATGGCACAGTTGACCTCCCGAGGCTGAGTGGACCCTGTTCCAGTCCTAGTACCAATTCGTATCAGAGCCAGGAATCGAACCCGAGCCTTCGGGGGTGATATATAATCACACTAACCAGTACACCACGGAGACGGACACACTGTGTAATTACCAGAATAATATATTTCTCCCCCTACCCAGAACAGCGCGGAGAAATGTTAAATACACAGCACTGGACATTACATCCTATACTGTAAGGTTTATTGTCACAGTGATGACAGGTTCTCGATTTCAGATACTCAAGTTTCAACTTTATTTAAACTCATCTTCAGCCTATAAACACAACAAAAATATCATGCTGGGTTTCATTACATATGATCACATGCTGCAGCTTCGTAGTACTTGTTTGCTTTTTACTTCAAAAACATGCGAAAACCATTGTAACACATCGAGTGCACATTCTCTATTCACATGATGTAATCACACGAGTAGAGATAATTATAATTATTTTTGAGTCTACTGTTAGCCTTTGCATAGAGTTGATGACAATACACAGCCAGGCGTAGAAACAATATTACAGCAGTCATTCATTTAATGTGTTTCAAACAGAGTACAAAGAGCTGCAGATGATGACATTTGAACCGTATTAAGTCCACCGCTAATTTAATACCTTTTACCCGAGTGACAGGATCAAGAGGAATGGATTGCTTTTTCATTCCCGTACTTCATGCTTTGTTTCAGGTAATAAATACATATCTAGTTCAACAATCATCATGTGGAAAGCTGTGATTTAGGAACTGTTTCTAAATAATACGCACACTTCAAGTGCAGCATGTATAGTCCGTGTCTCCTGACTGTAGATCAGTTGGTCTCCTGACGCCACCATCATGGGTTCAAACCCGGCTGATGTAGTCGAATACTTTTGGAAGGCACTGATGGCACATCTGATGTTCAGCCTACAAAACTAAGTAAAACTCAGTTATAGATTGCCCATGAGGGTTGCGGTTCCTCAGCCATCTGGTAGAGTACGACTATTCTTCTTTCTTTCTCTTTCTTTCTTTCTCCGTTAGGGTCTTCTGAGACATTTTCAATGCTTCACTGTTGTTCCTTCTTCCTCTTCCAATACTCCTTCATCTGCTCACTACGCCTCTTTTTCCCCTCCTTAGACCTTTTTTTTTTTTTTTTTTTTTTTTTTTTTGTTATTTGCTTTACGTTGCACCGACACAGATAGGTCTTATTGCGACGATGGGATAGGAAAGGCCTAGGAGTTGGAAGTAAGCGGCCGTGGTCTTAATTAAGGTACAGCCCCAGCATTTGCCTGGTGTGAAAATGGGAAACCACGGAAAACCATTTTCAGGGCTTCCGACAGTGGGGTTCGAACCTACTATCTCCCGAATACTGGATACTGGCCGCACTTAAGCGACTGCAGCTATTTTTAACTTTTAATATTGTGAGTTGCATTCATATTCATCCAATCATTGTTCATCATCAAGTTTTGAATTCTGGTCAGTGAATGAATTTTGGTGTTTTAAAATGTCATTACATTTCGTCTCATTTGGTACCATTAGGGGCCGACGACCTAGATGTTAGGCCCCTTTAAACGACAAGTATCACCACCATCATCATCATCATCATCATCTTTGATTTTTAGACCGGGGTTTCCATCTCACCGTCAGATAGCTCCTCAATTGCAATCATGCACATTGAGTGGTTCTCGAGCCAGTCCTCAGATCAAACCCGGGTTCTCTCCTAGCCCGCGGGGCCGGCGATGGATCTTACTTAGGTCTACTATATTTGCCAGTTAGGGACCAATTTCACATGATGTTAACTATTTACATTACTGCGGTGCGATTTGTACGTATGTGACAGTCCCTACCTCACCGCTATGCTCTTGACAGGATGATGTTTCGAAAGTTACAATTCATCGATGACGTTCACAGAACATTATTTTGTAGATAAACACAGGCAATGACCTAATGTGTGATGCTATATTGAATGGTGTTAGTTACATACCCACACCTCCACACAAATATATGTGTATATATGTTGTTATATGTGATGGTGGAACATACAGAGAGTGATAGAAGCTGCTTGCATTATGATTGGATAGGGTTTTCGTGTATCTACATAGCATTAGGTTCAGAGTGGGGGATGGGCTGGGGTAGGGCGGAGTATTTGCGTGTTAATCATTCACGGGGAACAAAGCTACTCTCCTCCCATCAAACCCCCTCCCTCAACCACCCCCTCAGTAGTGCAGTAGCGATCGATATAGTGTGTGTAATACGCGTGTGCAATAATGCGTACACACATATACACATATATATTCAGCTATGTAAAAAAAAGGACCGAAGATAAAAAAACCCTGTCAACTATAAAATAGCTATTTTCAAATATCGCATTACGGATTCAATTGTGAACGGATGTACGTCAATTCATGTTCTCTCTAGGCATCATTTTAATGTAAGCCTAAAAATGTAGCCGCTTCTACCACTACCATCACCACCGATGAGACAGGGTAGGGTGAGCAATTTCCATTTCAGTATACGTTATGTGCATAACAATCTGATGTACATCCACAACCCCACAGTGTCCCAGTCGCCTCCTCCCCTATATAACCCCTGGTTGATATCGACGCGAAAAACGTGTCAAATTATTTGCCTGTATAAACAAATTCCTCGTTTAGGGAATATGATAGATGTGCAACAACCTGAATAGGATTACAATTGATAGGATGGAGCCATACAGCTCATGTCAAGGTACAGGCCAGCTAAACTTACTGTTTCGTCACACACTGTTCATTACATAATACATAATCTCTAAGCGACCCCCTCCCCTCTCTGTACGTGTGTTCATAAAACAACAAACACCACTCTCAAAGGATTTAACTCGCAAAGTTTCGAGTTATTGTGATAATTACATTAATGAAGCCGTTTTGGAGAACGTTCACCTGATTGGCGTCACAATGGACAGAGATGAAAAACATTTTGCACTGGTTAATAATATAAAATGCTCACGTGTATTGTTCTGCTAACAAGCAGTAAATAAGCTGAGCTTTATTAAACGAGTTAACTAACAACAGGGCCTACGCTGCTATCTCATGGTAGTGGTAGCAATAATGCCGTGTGGCCTTCAAAGAGGCCTGGTGACCTGCACGTCTATGAGGATGAGGCCTGCCTATGATCAATTCACCCAGCCCCCGAGCAATCGGAATTAACCAATGAAGGTTAAAATCCCCGACCAGGCTGGACGAAAGGTCCAGAACGCTGACCATTCAGCCATGGATTCGGGCAGTGGCAGTGATGAGAACTGCCTACTCACGGCGCCATGAAATGGAAGTTAGGAATTATGAGGTGGTACATTAACACGGCGGTCTAGAAATTTCGAGGTGAATGAAGTCAAAATCTTTCTTTCCTTTCTTTCTTAATTAGTTTACCCTCCAAGGTAGGTTTTTTCCCTCGCCCTCGGTCAGCGGGGAATGCCACCTCTATCGCCTCAAGGGTGGAGCGTGAGACTTTGGGTTGGGGATACAATTGGGAAGGAGGACCAGTACCTCGCCCAGGTGGCTTCACCTGCTATGCTCAACAGGGGCCTTGTGGGAGATGGGAAGATTGGAAGGGATAGACAAGGAAGAGGGAAGGAAGCGGACGTGGTCTTATGTTAGGTACCATCCCGGCATTTGCCTGGAGGAGAAGTGGGAAACCACGATAAACCACTTCGAGGATGGTTGAGGTGGAAATCGAATCCCCCTCTACTCGGCTGACCTCCCGAGGCTGAGTGGATCCCGTTCCAGCCCTCGTACCACTTTTCAAATTTCGTGGCAGAACCGGGAATCGAACACGGGCCTCCGGGGGAGGCAGCTGATTACACTAACCACTACCCACAGAGGCAGACAAGTCGAAATTTATAAAATATAACTGGATATGAAGAGCACTCAGCATATGGACAGTAGAATAGACCTACATTCAAGGTATCTTCTGCCTGGCGTACGAGGCGACTAAGGGAGTAACCACTGGTCCTCAAGCTGAATCTGACACGGCTTCTTCTTCTTCTTCTTCTTCTTCTTCTTACTTGTGCAGGCTACAAACTTTCACCTTTCCTAACCGACCACACTTGGTCAAGTCTAGTTCTTTTCCGACCCCAATGGCGTTAGGTTTGCGACGCCAAGGGAAGACTTTCATTTTCATTTTCACTCCCTTTTGCCATTATCCTCATTCTTCGAAGTGTTGGACCAGTGTTAAGGGAGGATGGTTGCCCACTGCCACACTAACACTTTCTCTTAAAACAATAACAACCACCACAAGAATCGCAGTGCACTTTGCTTATCGACAGTATAAAAAAGCTTATGGGGGGCGGGAGGGATGGAAGAGAGAAGAAGGCGAATGTTCACAGAAGCACCCTTGCGTTCAGAAGGTTCTAGTTTCGATTCCTGGCCGAGTCGGGGATTTTGGCAGAGTCAGGTTAACACCTCTAGCTCAGGACTGGGTGTCTGTGATTGTTTTAATACACGCCAATAGTACTGAATATCTGAAAACATAAAAGTCTCCTAACAACCAGCAGCTTGAGTATAAAGGTCAGGGAGCGAAGGGCGCCCGCAAAATTTCTTCCGTAACAAGGTTCGCGAGGCACAGTAACACTTTTCCAAATCAACTTTCCTGCAACAGAGATGTTCCATTGTCGCTAGATGATGATGACGACGATGAGGAGGTGGAGGAGGAGGAGGAGACACACTTACCACCGCCCCCTTCACCCATCTTTCGTTTCATTTCTTACTTGCTTTGTTACAAGTAGCATTACACTGGTCAGAAACCGTTGGATACCTTATGGCAAGAATGTGTGGATATTTTGTCTTTAGTTTAGAATTTTTATCTCAGAAGTTTGCTTTTCCATTTCATCTGATCTTCTTCCTTCAAAGGAATATTTCACGGGGAAAAAGGAAAGAAAAAAGAAAAAAATCCTTGATGGTACCTGCCGCATTATTTGAAAGTAAGAGTTCAATGAGGTCGTTTTAATACCAGGTTAAGTTTATGACTAGTGCAGTGACAGAAAATAGCCATATGTTATATTCTTTTTACGTCCTGCCATCGCAGCACAACCGTCGCATCCTTGACCACATAGTTTGGTTAAATCGAGAGCAGAACTTGTTAAAATATCCAAAATTTGTGGTTGCGACTTGGTATTAATTTATTCCGAAGATTGAAATCCAAGGAATTCTTCACGTACTTTCAAATTATCACCAGATATATTGTTTAGAGTCGAGCTCCAAAAGACAGCTGCTCGATTCCAGATATGTCAGCTGTCTCGTCATCAATAACAGAGAAGGCATTCCATTAATTTGCTTCCGTAACAAGTTTAAAAAAATGTCATCTCCGTACAGGCCTTGGATGGGTGGAAGGTAAATGCTTCCACTAATCTCAGCACTTGAGGGGGTTGAGTGGTTACTTTTACGCGCGGCCGCCTTTTCCTACAGTAATTAACCTGCTGCTCATTTTTGGTGTAGGCTGAGTGAACCTCAAAACCATATTCACTTTCGGAAGTGGAAATCTCGTATCTTAATTTTTTCGACTTCCTGACGTCCTTCCGGGTGAACCAAGCACGTCTTTACCGACCGCTTCGGCCAGGCAGCCCCTTTCCGTAACCACTAACTCTCGTAATTTCTGTTCACAAAACGCTATCACTTTATTTTGAATCTGATGAGAAGTGTCCTTGGCATTTTTTTCAGAATTTGGGAGATGTTCTTGTGGTACATCACCCGCTTCCAGGCGGAATTCCAATAAATCATGAAAAACTCCACTGTCTGGCGTTTTTCGTCGAAGTGACGTATCACTGTGCCACAGAAAATAATAGCTGACAAAACTGGTTCTATTATGTTCATTCTCATGGTGGAGACTACTAATGATTTGATCAGACACCGCGAGCTACCTTCCTTCATAAATAAATATTTTACTAGGCTATGTGTTTTACGTCGTACCGACATAGATAGGTCTTATGGCAACGATTGGATAGGACAGGGCTAGGAGTGGGAAGGAAGCGGCTGTAGCCCTTAATTAAAGTACATCCCAACAAGCATTCGCTTGGTGTGAAAATAAGAAACCACGGAAAACCATCTTCAGGGCTGCCGACAGTGGAGTTCGGACTCACCATCTCCCGAATGCAAGCTCACAGCTGCGCGCCCCTAACCGCACGGTCAACCTTTATAAATATCCCAAAAGGTTCTTTTTTGTTTTTTCTGATATTTCTCTCTAGCAATTTGATTTTATATGATCTTTGGCGCTCACATTAAAGTCGTCGTATTCTGTCAAAGGTTTCGTAATGAATGATCCTTGAATACCTCTGTTGGCGTCCGCTTCCGCAGGTTAACGTTCCGGGCTCGATTCCGGTACTGCTAGAGATTTAAGAACGACAGGAGGGCTGGAATATGGTTAAAAGAAAAAGGTACTTGCAGCCCACCTCCTTTCGGGGCGTGCCTAAGAAAGAGGAAAAAAGAGCTGCACCCCCTCTGTACGAGCGACATGAGTTTACTTTTTAACCGCTTTAACGCGCGGCTTTAAAAGAACACATGTTCGACATATGGCGCCTGAGAGTAGCATAGCAAGGTACAATGATCCTTCAACCACTGGTGTCTAAAAATGTGGCTGGCTCCAACTCGCAAATCCTCTTCAAAATCGTACGCTGATTGGCAATGATTCGTGTTTGGTAGTGTCACATATATTTTCCTGCGTTAAGGCCTTGCCAATGTCTTTTCTGTCACTTTAATCTTTCAGAAACGCATTATCACCAATTATTACTAGATCTCGGGTTTTAGGCAAAAACCTATTTTGTTCCTGAAGAGATAACTTAAAACGTTTCATGTATTTATAAGATTAGAGATGGTGGTCCTAAAGCGCCTAAAATGCATAAATTGACGTGAGAACATATTTTCCTTTAATTCCTATATTACCGAGCTCGACAGCTGCAGTCGCTTAAGTGCGGCCAGTATCCAGTATTCGGGAGATAGTGGGTTCGAACCCCACTGTCGGCAGTCCTGAAAATGGTTTTCCGTGGTTTCCCATTTTCACACTAGGCAAATGCTGGGGCTGTACCTTAATTAAGGCCACGGCTGCTTTCTTTCCACTCCTGGCCCTTTCCTGTCCCATCGTCGCCATAAGACGTGTCTGTGTCGGTGCGACGTAAAGCAACTTGCAAAAGAAGTCGTATATTTTATCCCCACATCGATTTAATGTTTTTAATTCATCGCGAGAAACTAAAATATTTGCGGACTCATTTTCAGTACCTTGTAGAGAATATTCTTGAAATCCTTTCCAAAGAAAGTCTTAAAATCGGGAAGATGTACACCATACTTCCTGGAAGTCCTTAAGAACTTCCTGCAGAAGAAACTCCTCTAGTGTGGGTGTCACGAAGCAGGGGAGAGTGTCTAATGACCTGTTGGAAACAAAATTCTTCATTTCTTTCTGTAAAAACATTTCAGTTGTCCGTTTGTGCAGTGTGTGTATCATGCCGAAAGTGTCGGCTTACGAGTCGTCTTTAATCAAATAGTGGTTACAGGAGCTTCCCCACTTTTCATCGGATGGTAAAATTCTATTCCGTGACGTTTGCCACTTCATCCCCGCCTTCAGAGATCGATGCCGAATGAAGACATCCCCTCCTTGAGATCACTCTACTCCCCGAGTTGATACAACACGTTAGTTTACAAATGATTTACTTTCATATAGATCTTCAGAGTAGTTCAATAAATTAGATCTTGAGAGTAGTTCAATAAATTAGAAGGTATGAAGCCTCCAGAGTTTCACAATTTATGGGACGTATGCGGTGATCACAGGGCTCCAGCAGAGTGTGGGATTGCTACATGCCAGTACTACTCGACCTCCCTTGGATCTCTCTTGTTCTGGACCAAATCCGATGGTATTAGGTTAACAAAGCCCAGCGACCATGTAGCCTGTACTGCAATTCCTTGTCATTAGAGATCAGTATACTCTAGGTTCAAAACATCGGTGTCCCTATGAGACTACCGTTAACTTTAAAAGCGTGAAAACGTCTAAAATAACATGTTTTTAATTACACATTTCGCTTATGGTGTCGTAAGGTTTTACAATGGAATTATTAACTCTTTAAATCATTTTTACCTGCTACTTATTCAGCATACTCATAATGACTGGAAAGGTAGGTCTACCAGTAAACTCCGTGCACTCAGTACGCTGAAAAGTTCTCTGCAACGTCCGATAATGGCGATGACATGTTCTTAATGCACCGATCTTATTCTTCTGGACACATTATACATCCATAATACATCACACACATACAGACACCAGCACATATCCACACAATGTAACACACGCCCACTGTAACAGGACACACACATAGTTAAGCACGCACCACAGTTAAGCAACATTAAGCGTGGTCACCCACTGGATGGGTGACCAACATGTAATAATCACACTTACTGTGCATAAAATACCTATACAGGAAACATTAAAACAAATCAGACAACAGTCCACTACTCTTACCGACCGACAGAGGAGCTCCAAAGGGAGCACCGGTATCGGTACGTCACAAATCATACAGACACCCAGGGGACAATCACACGCTTTTAGTGTTTGGGTAGATCGCGTATATCACCGAGAGTATTTCATTTATGATTATGATTAATATCTCAATTGACAGATAAAAGACGATACTACCTGTTGAAAAAAAAAATGAAAATCTGAAACGTAATTTTCATGAAATAGTACTTCAAAGTAAGGCAACAGTTGTGCTAAATATGTGACGTCACACGCATATGCTGTTATAAGATGGCGCCGTGTTGACTCGCGCGCTCAGTAGGAGGTTAGCTGTCCCTGTGCATACATCGTGGTCAGTTGTATAGAACAACAAATTTAATATTGGAAAAGAAAGATTTGATTAGGATTCAGCAAAACCGTGCAAAAGTTGAAAGAAGAAAAGTGAATGATGAAGGAATATGCATTACTGTGAGAAACTGAAACAGCGAAAACAATTTACAATAAGTAACTACTTTGAAGTGGTGGTGGTGGTGATTATTGTTTTAAGAGTAAGTACAACTAGGCAAACGTCCTCTATATATCACTAATCAGAAGGAAAATGAAGATATCGGCCAAAGGAAGACAAGGGCCACGAAGGGCGTGAAAATGAAAGACTCCCTAGCCCTCGCGAACCTAATAGCGTCGGTGTCGGAAAAGAACAAGAGTTGACCAAGGGAAGCAATGCCAGGACTCAGCTGAGGGCCCCGTGGTCGCCAACCCACGCTCCGAAGTTCAGAGCCCCTACTACTTTGAAGATCGGAGGAAGAACTATAAACAATTTTGGAATATACTGACGATACAACCCTGCTGACATAAATATAAGAAGGTCTAAAGCTTTTAATTTCCCGCCTCAAAGATGAAAGTGAAAAAGTAGGTTTTTATCTCAGTATTAAAAAGACCAAAGATTTCCGTCCATTCTTGAGTGTCCAAGGCATATAGCCTTGGATGGTGCAAGCTCCAAGTTACTACTATGGTTGTGAACCATAGAGGTTGCCTCAAGTTGTTCTCCGGCTGTCATTTTACAAGTTAATACGTAGAATTTTGGAGAAGCTTTGGAAACAAAAACAACAACCTGTCTGGATAACAGAAATAAAATAAGACATGAAAGAATTAGACATAACACTGGAGGATTTAAAGAATTAATCAAACAAAGTAAATAAATTGAAGAATAGTAAAATCAGCTTCCTACCAAAAATTGATAAAAGCGAAATAACTAAAGGGGTATTTTCAGAAGAAGAACGAAAACAAATATCAGACAGAATGAAGAAATACTGGAAGAACAGAAAGGAAAAACCATAAAACATCATAGAAGACCGGCAGAAATTGACTAAAGTGGTAAAGCAAATTCTTAAAAAAATGGTATCAAATTGTATTTTTAGAGTTATTTGCAAATATATAATTACAACAGCGATATACTAGGCCGAGGATTTTAGCAGCGTTCTGTTCATTTCTCTGGCTCGGGGACTGGGTGTTTGTGTTAAGTATCTAGGTGTTAATATAAGGAAAGGTCTTCATTGGGATAATCACATAAATGGGATTGTAAATAAAGGGTACAGATCTCTGCACATGGTTATGACCGGACAAAAATTGACTACAGTGGTCCATTGCGGCCGTAGAAGTGCAATAACAATAAAACTTAAAAAGGCCAAAGTTATGACAGCGGATGAGTGTGGCACAGCTGAATGGGGAAGGGATAGAGAGTGTGGAGGATTTTGTCTTCTTGGGAGCGAAAATCAGTGAAAGTGAAGATTGCGGTCCTGAAATTAAAAGACGGATTTCGCTTGGGTGAATCGCTATGATGACATGTCCCCGATCTAGAGATATCAGTTTGGCTACCAAGTACAGAATAGTCAATGCGATTATATTCCCACTGTTCATGTATGGAAATGAAAGCTGGACGCTGAAACAGGCGGACAAGAGGAAGATCGACGCTTTTGAACTCTGGTGTTGGCGAAGACTCTTACGAATACCATAGAGTGCAAAAATAACCAATAAAGCAGTTTTAGAGTGTATCAAGCCTGGTAAGTCATTGGTTGGTAAGATTATGAAGTTGAGACTAGTATACTTTGGCCACGTTATGCGATCACATGCGTTGGAAAAAGCAATCATGCGGTACAAGAAGGCCAAGTCGCCAGAAGACTCGTTGGTTAGACACCATAAAACAGACACCACCTTCACCGTGGAACAAGTAAAGGAGGCAGTGTGGAACAGGACAACTTGGAGAGCCCTAATTCATAGAATCGCTGATGGTCGGATTCGTCTGAACTGATGACATCATCATCATCAAGTACTTTGAAATAAGTGAAGATGCATCTACAGCAAGTACTACTTTGTTAGAAGACAAGAAAAGTAAACCATCCACAGCTGGATGTGACTGAAGAAACTGTTCATGAACATCGTTGGAATCGCACTGATGTATCTTGCAGAAAGTATTTCCAGCAGCATTTTCTGGACAATGATTATGGTTTTGCGTGTTATGTTTGCGATAAAACTTTGGTTTATTTCTAATAAGTAAGTCGGGAGGTAGTAAATTCGAATCCCACTGTCGGTAGCCCTGAAGATGGTTTTCCGTGGTTTCCCATTTCACACCAGACAAATGCTGGAACTGTACCTTAATTATGGCCACGGTCGCTTCCTTCCCAGTCCTAGCCCATCACCCATCGTCGCCATAAGACATATAAGACCTCTCTGTGTAGGTGCGACGTAAAGCAAATTCTAAAGAAAAAATTAAATCTACGAAACTTTCAAGTCCCTGCGGCCATTAAAATAGTGCCAACCTACCGTCAATTATTTTTAGGTGTCAAATTGTATGTTTAGAGTTCTTCTTTGCAACAATATAATTACAATGGCGATATACTGGGTCGAGGAGTTTAGCAGCGTTCTGTTCATTTCTCTGGCTCGGGGACTGGGTGGTTGTGTTTGTCTTCATCTACACACACAACACACCACACTACGAACCACCACAGAAATATGCAATAGTGAATACATCTCTCTACATGGTGTTGCATCAGGAAGGTCAATCGGCCGTAAAAGAAAGCCAAGTCGACAACGTTCGCACCTGCCGCCCCATCAGATGTGGGCGAGAAAGAATAAGAAGAGGAAGAAGAAGCAGAAGAATAAGAAAAGATTATAATGTTGAAAACATTTCTTAGCAGGCAAAGCAGGGGTCCTTATACTATGAAAAACGTAAAGTTAAGCATTTTCCTCAAACGTGCCGAAAGTTGAAGGGGTAAGGGCCCGAAAAGTTTTCAAATTGTGAGTCTTGGATAGCTCTATCGAACTAAAAACAAATTTCGAAAATCACTACCAGCCTAAATGCAGTACCGGAAAAACAGTCTAAAGTCTCTTGTTTCTCTCCCTTTTTTATTCAAATCCAAGCCATATTAATTTATTTACATAATTATTTCTGTAATGTGCTCCTTGGTTCAATACCCTCAGGTGTTTTTTGATTTTTCGAATGTCCACACCGAATGTAGTTATAAGGGCTTAACTGAAACTCTGCATTGACTCACATTAGCACTCGTAGTGGTGCTTAACTGAAACTCTGCTTTGACTCACATTAGCACTCGTAGTGGTGCTTAAGTGAATGCATTGACTCACATTAGCACTCGTAGTGGTGCTTAAGTGAAACTCTGCACTGACTCACATTAGCACTCGTAGTGGTGCTTAAGTGAAACTCTGCACTGACTCACATTAGCACTCGTAGTGGTGCTTAAGTGAAACTCTCCATTGGCTCACACTAGCGTTCGTAGTGGTGCTTAAGTGAAACTCTGTATTGACTCACATTAGCACTCGTAGTGGTGCTTAAGTGAAACTCTGCACTGACTCACATTAGAACTCGTAGTGGTGCTTAAGTGAAACTCTGCATTGACTCACATTAGCACTCGTAGTGGTGCTTAAGTGAAACTCTGCATTGACTCACATTAGCACTCGTAGTGGTGCTTAAGTGAAACTCTGCATTGACTCACATTAGCACTCGTAGTGGTGCTTAAGTGAAACTCTGCATTGACTCACATTAGCACTCGTAGTGGTGCTTAAGTGAAACTCTGCATTGACTCACATTAGCACTCGTAGTGGTGCTTAAGTGAAACTCTGCATTGACTCACATTAGCACTCGTAGTGGTGCTTAAGTGAAACTCTGCATTGACTCACATTAGCACTCGTAGTGGTGCTTAAGTGAAACTCTGCACTGACTCACATTAGCACTCGTAGTGGTGCTTAAGTGAATGCATTGACTCACATTAGCACTCGTAGTGGTGCTTAAGTGAAACTCTGCATTGACTCACATTAGCACTCGTAGTGGTGCTTAAGTGAAACTCTGCACTGACTCACATTAGCACTCGTAGTGGTGCTTAAGTGAATGCATTGACTCACATTAGCGCTCGTAGTGGTAGGAAAAGGCAAACTGATAATCTAATCGACCGGATAACGATGATGAAGAAAAGGATTGTAATTTTTAGGAATAAATAAAGAATATATTCTCATACTTTATTATATTTGATTTACCTAAAATTCGTAGCTCATATCCCTAGGATGTTTTCACTGTGTTTCTTGTACAAGTTGCTTTAAGTCGCATCGACACAGATAGCGGGAAGGAAACGGCCGTGATTTTAATTATGGTACAGTAGCTTACTAGCATTTTCTTGACGTGAAAATGGGGAAACCATGGAAAACCATCTTCAGGGCTGCCGACAGTGGAGTTCGAACCCACTATCTCCCAAATGCAAGCTCACAGCTGCGCACCCCTAACCGCACGGCCAACTTGTTCGGTAGAATAATAATAATAATAATAATAATAATAATAATAATAATAATAATAATAATAATAATAATAATAATAATAATAATAATAATAATAATAATAATAATAAGAAGAAGAAGAAGAAGAAGAAGAAGAAGAAGAAAAGCTTAATGATGTGTTGAACAAACTATTTATGAGTGGCGTACCTTTGTTTCTGATACACTCGTATGAGTGACGCTAAGGGCCGGTATTATAATAGAGGTTTAAACTGTTGGTTCAGTTTAAACTTCGGTTTATCTGTTAGTGGTGTATTATAAAACGTAATCTTAAGTTTAACTAGAGACTAATTTTACTGCCACTCATCTACCGTTTAAACTGAAGTTTACGAATACATAACCTTACAACATGGCAGAACAAATGGATCTCGAAGATATTTTTGAGGTGTTGGAAGAAATACTAAGCGATGACGAAGAAGTGGTTCAAATTATTGAACGACCATGGGCATCACGAGTTTTTCGGGCAAGGCCACGTCACTTTCATATATGGAATGAAAAATAGTTTTAAAATAGGTTTAGGCTTTCAAATCAGACTGCCATAACCCTATTTCAGCAAATCGGTGCTAGAATAAAACATGCAACGAAAATGTAAAAATGACTTTTTGAACTGTTTGAATGTCAAAAGTGTAAATTTTAGAAAAATAAAGTAACTTCCTTCTATTTCAGAAATCATGCTGTAGAACCCCTCAGTCAGCTACCAATAGCATTACGGTTTTATGCCTCCCGTAGTACGTTTATTACAATGGGAGATTTCAGAGGAATTCATAAGGCCACTGTTTCGCGGACTATATAAATATTTCTGCACTAATTGCACAAGCAATTCTATTTCCTTACAAGTAAAATTAGGACAACGTTTATTGCTTTTATCCGCCATTTTACCTATAAGAAGTAAACAAAACATTATCGACAGTCATCTTTTCTCGCAAGTCACTGCTACCAAGATTGTGTATTTCCTTCTTCACCTCAGTTTAACTTAGGCCGGCCATTATAAGACTCAACATCAGTTTAAACTCAAATTACAGTTTAACTCAAAATTCAGTTTAAACCCTCATTATTATACCGGCCCTAAGTCAAGTAAACAATGCAGTTTAACAGATGAACAATATGTTAATTCTACGTTTAAGGATTTCATTCCCGTTCTAGTTCGCAGTATACGTGATTCCGCGTCAGACACAGCTTAAAGTCGAAATTCTACTATACAACAGTCAAGTTCTTCACCGTACTGCCAGAATCACTGCTTTGGTTTCAACATGCCTGTTGAAGTGCGGACACAAGTACTTCCCAGCACACAAATCTATCTGGAGTGTCTGTTTCTTCGTGCCCTGGCACGACTTGTCTAGGAATGTAGTAATTACTTTTAAACATAATAACGTCCTTGACCGGGTTTGAACTCACGGATTTTCCACGCGGGGAACACTGCTTTTTTCAAGGACGACTGGTACGTACAAAGGAAGTAAGACATAGCAGTGAATTAATCATCCGGGTCGAGTCGTCTTAAAACTTCTCCTGGTGTCGAAAATTCAGGGATAAATCTTTGGTAAATTGCTAAGCTCTCCACGTCAGAACAAGCTGCAATATTATGGGTGCAAAGTGACTCCCGCTTGCGGTGACCAAATCGTGTCGTCTCAGAACTGGGCCGACGACCTAGATTTTTTTTTACAATTTGTTTTACGTCGCACCGACACAGATAAGTCTTATAGCGAGGATGGTATAGGAAAGGCCTAGGAGTGGGAAGGAAGCGGCTGTGGCCTTAATCAAGGTACAACCCCAGCTGACCTAGATGTTAGGCGCCTTTAAAGAACAAGCATCAAGCAAGCAAGCAAGCAAGCAAGCGTCTCAGAACTCACGAGTGTCAAAATTCACGAATTCCAAGGAGAGGATTAGTAAGAGAAGGTTTCTTTACCTGGGCCAATCTCAAAACTCACGAGCCGGGTCACTTCTTCTTTGAATGGATAAATGCCCACTCTACCCACATAACGATTCTAGTAGATATTTGAACATTTAATCAGAATTATGCGAAAAGGTCCATTGTTAGCGCCAGCCGGAACTGCGTACCCTCTTGTAATCGGCATCTCTCTCATCAAGAGGCGGGCCTGTCGTGTAGCTTCGCACGAAGTATACGTGACAAGAGGTTGAGAAACCCACGGACGTCAGGTACACACTGGTGGGCTGTTTCACTTATGTCACTTGCAATATTTATAACTTCACCGACACACGCGCATGACAGACTTTTATGGCCAAACCATACTGATTCGCCCGACTTGCTTTTTTAACTGCTTATAAAACCTATAACAGTTGTAGATTAAATTTAGTTCATAATTTTGTGGAGTATTGAATTCCATGTTGTGCACTGCTCGATGGCACGAAGGAGAATAAGTGTGTAAAGATCAGTATTTTGGAGAATTTGGTCTAGAATACATGGAATATACAATTCTAGAAGTGGGTGGACAGACATCATGGGTTGAAGGGCAGCGAGAGTCACCGCGCACCTCATCCCTCCTGCGGTCATGGCAGGCACCTGCTGTCCGGAGTCGTGAATTTTGAGACTCGTTAGAATGTAAATTTAGCTAGTAGTCTGTAGTCGTGAGTTTTGATACTATATTTTTTACTCATTTTAGCCCGAGAGGTTTGAGACGTAACTGTTGAAGGAAGGAATGCGGGACAAGACAGTCAAAACAGGGGGATATACCACAATTCTGGGGGACAGCTACATTTTTAGCTCTAATTTTAAATGGACGAACATTTTAACGTTTTCAAAGCATTGTATTGTCATTTTCCTTCTTTTCGTTGACCAAGAGCGCTCTTACTGAAGAAATAACACAGAAAAATACATACCTTAAAATAGGGAAGGTTAGTCACCCTACTCCCGTATATTCCTAATTCTCGATGGGTGCAGTAATTTTGCATTTGTCTCTTGACAAAGGCCACAACTATTGTAGCTTCCAAGTCTCATATTTTGACTGTGTCTGCTTGGTAGCTGCTGAAGTATGAGTAGTACCGAGTAATGACATTCAGACAACGACAGGAAGGAAGGTATTTAGTAAATGTCCCGCAATTGTCTCGTTTTGTATTTGAAAAAATTTTCGTGTTATTGTCATCGGTACGAATTTTCACAATACGCAACTGTCCTGCCGTCTACCTTCAACTGAACATAGCATAACCTTTGCCAACAGCATGAGCTCTGAAAGTGCAAAGAAGCAGATTACATTATCATTGGAAAAGCGATCCTGATCCACTAAATGACAAAGACATTTTGGCTTGTGCAAGAAGTGCCCATAAATACAGTTTCAAGTAAGATAAATGATGCAAATAGTTTTACTTATATTGACAACAGACAACCAGACAACACTAATCAGAGAGAAAACAAATGGAAGGGATCCGACACTTCGAAAAAATAAAGATATCGGCCAAAGAAAGACCTACGAAAAGCGTGAAAATGAAATATTCCCTAGCCCTAAGAATGCTCTAATAGCGTTGGGGTCGGAAAAGAACAAGAGTTGACCCCGACGCTTTTCTTCTTAAATAATTGCAAAGAATTTGGAAATTTATTTAACATCTCCCGTGGTACATCATGCCAATCCCTAACTCCTCTGCCTATAAACAAATAATTGCTCCAATTTGTCCTTTTTTTTTTTTTGCTAGTTGCTTTACGTCGCACCGACACAGACAGGTCTTATGGCGACGATGGGACAGGAAATGGCTAGGAGTGGGAAGAAAGCAGCCGTGACCTTAATTAAGGTATAGCCCCAGCATTGCCTGGTGTGAAAATGGGAAACCACGGAAAACCATTTTCAGGGCTGCCGCTAGTGGGGTCCTCTTGAATTCCAACTTTATCTTCATATTGTGATCTTTCCTGATTTTAAAAACACCCCTCGAACGTATTCGTCAACTAATGTCATTCCACGCCATCTCTCCGCTGACAGCTCGGAACACACCACTTAGTCGAGCAGCTCGTCTCCTTTCTCCCAATTCTTCCAGCCCAAACTTTGCAACATTTTCCTAACGGTACTATTTTGTCGGAAATCACTCAGAACAAATCGAGCTGCTTATCTTTGGGTTTTTCCAGTTCTCGGATGAAGTAATCCTGGTGAGGGTCTCATACAATGGAACCACAGTCTAAGTTGGGGTCTTACCAGAAACATATATGCCCTCCCCTTTACATCGTTACTATAACTCCTAAACACCCTTATAACCATGTGCTGAGATTTGTGCCCTTTATTTACAATCCCATTTATGTGATCACTCCAGTCACTTTCATTTTCCGTAGAATAAATCAGTATTAGTCAACATTATAGCATATAACGTGCCTTTCTAAACACAAAAACCAATAAAATAGCTTTTTAAAAAAGAAGAAGAATCTGCATGTTTTAAGAGTGACAGATATTTTCGAGATAAAATATCTGGTCAGTACTGGTTTGAAATGTTATTGGCCTTTATCTGAGTCCTGGCATTGCTTCCACTTACTTGTACCAGTCTCCTTACTTGTTTATAGGCAGAGGAGTTAGGGATTGGCATAATGTAGGCCTACCACGGGAGATGTTAAATAAATTTCCAAATTCTTTGCAATTATTTAAGAAAATAATACGAAAACAACAGATATGGAATCTACCACCTGGGCGACTGTCCTAAATGCAGATCAGTGGTTACTGATTGATTGGATTAATTGATTGATTGATTGATTGATTGATTGATTGATTGATTGATTGATTGATTGATTGATTGATTGATTGAAGATGTGGCCAACTTGTACAATTGAAACTAAATCAAACCCCATGGCGCACAGCCCTGAAGGGCCACGGCCTACCAAGCGACCGCTGCTTCGCCCAAAGGCCTGCAGATTACGTGGTGTCATGTGGTCAGCACGACAAATCCTCTCGGCCGTTATTCTTCGCTTTCTAGACTCGGGCCGCCATCTCACCATCAGATTGCTCCTCAACTGTAATCACGTAGGCTGCCTGGACCTTGAAGCAGCCCTCAGATACAGGTAGAATTCCCTGACCTGACCGGGAATCGAACCTGGGGCCTCCGGGTAAGAGGCAGGCACGTTACCCCCACACCACAGGGGCGGCTTGTACAATTAACATTTTTCAAATAAAACTTTCATAAAACATGAGCGCTTTTTTACGTTTTCTGTTTTTGTTGTAAAACATACATTTCATTCTCTCTTTCTGTCGTTACCGGGCGAGTTGGCCGTGCGCGTAGAGGCGCGCGGCTGTGAGCTTGCATCCGGGAGATAGTAGGTTCGAATCCCACTATCGGCAGCCCTGAAGATGGTTTTCCGTGGTTTCCCATTTTCATACCAGGTAAATGCTGGGGCTGTACCTTAATTAATGCCACGGCCGCTTCCTTCCAACTCCTAGGCCTTTCCTATCCCATCGTCGCCATAAGACCTATCTGTGTCGGTGCGACGTAAAGCCCCTAGCAAAAAAAAAAAAAAAAAAAAAAAAAAAAAACTTTCTGTCGTTAGTCATCAATTCAACGGTGGTTGCAAACGCAACAGAAAAAGCTAAGATTCGTCAAGGCACGAGTGCAAGATGGAACGATAGCAAACGAGTTTATTATGTAGCTTACATTCAATCTGCGAGTTCCTAGTTCAAATTAATAAGAAAAAATGGAGACGGAAGGATAAAGTAAAAACGAGGAGCTGGCGTACATCGAACCCAAGCTGCCAGTATCACAAGTGAAGAGATCTTGTAGAGCGGAAGACTGTGCAGTTTCACTGTATGGATTATATTACACATCAACATATGCCAAAGCATCGCTTTGGAAACAGAACCAGAGCGCATATTTGAGGGCTGAATAATCAATGAACTGCACTAATTATAACCCATCTACCATCACCACGTACCCCTTTGAAGTTGCAGTGGCGTTCCTTTACAAAAAATGTTTCCATCTGCCGAGTTGTTGTGGAGCCAGTGATCTGAACAGAAGCGATTAGCACGCACACACAAGATGCGATCCCTAAGCACTCGTCACCCACAGCTGTCACCAGCACAAAGCCATGAAATTGACTTTGTTTGCATCCATCAGTTCGTGTTCCTTCACTTCCAACCCCACAGCCAGTCGATCGATAACACAGTCCTTTACTTTCTAGTTATTTACAATTCCTTGCTTTATTAAGGCATAACAGCTCCGAATTTGAAGAAAAAATTCTCATTCATGAAGATAAAAATCATTTAGATAGATAGATAACTAATTTATCCTGGCAAAGTTGGGGGCAGCTGTCTCTGTTTTACACTTAACCAGTATCAAAATTAGGTAGATAACTAAATAATTACATACGGTATTATTAAAACGTAACCTCATAAACTTGCACATTAAAATAACAGAAGTAAAGGGGAAATGGCACAATAAACAGTAAAATTGTAAAAACACAAAAAAGAACAAAACATTATCTGTAAAACACAACTCTGTCCTGTGAGTTTCCCTCCAAGTTGAGATGAGAACAGGGTAAGGTTAAATTTATTGAAGGTATAATTAAACTAATTAAGATCTTCATTCGGTGACTTGTCATTGATATTTAATGCTTCTTCCGGCGTGCACTACGTCAGTTTATTTTCACTGGCATTTGCCAGAGAGCATTTTATACCCATGCTATAATAATTATGAAATACGGCATCCCAATCTTAGTCGCTGAAAATGCCACCTAATAATAGCACCATATGGTCTTCTCAATGACGATGACAAAGAAGTCTGTTGTTGCTTTACGTCGCACCGACATACGTTGTCACCGGCTCCGTCGCTAAATGGCGAGCGTGCTGGCCTTTGGTCACAGGGGTCCCGGGTTCGAGTCCCGGCAGGGTCGGGAATTTTAACCATAATCGAACTCTGGACCCCTGTGGCCAAAGGCCAGCACGCTAACCATTTAGCCATGGGGCCGGACACAATGATAGGGACGTCTGTCGACAATGAAAATGTCATATGATAGCATGGAACGTCCCAACCTTAGTTACTGAACATGTCACATGATAACATGGTTGAAGTGCCCGAGCTCTATCTTGAGACTTATTTCTCCACCTCCTGAAGAGCAGCTAATTAAAATGTTTATTTTATGAAGAATGCCCGGGAGAAGATAAGTGTATAATTAAATACATATTTCGCCTCTTAACGACGGGGAGGGCATCATTATTATATCTCTCATCAAGCCCAAATCCATCTCTGGTGAGATTTCGTATTTCTACAGGGTTATTTCTAAAATGGGCGTTAACCAAGTTTATTACATTCATCGACATGATTTTGCCCGTTCTTCGGTATTGAGATGGTGTATGCATGTATGCTTACTACTCAGTCCGAGGCTGGTTGGATCCACAACAGATTCGCCGAAGAGGCGTACTAAGGAAATTAAAAATGAGGTAGTTTCCCGTTGCTTTCATCACTCGACGGATATTGACACTCTGGAAAAGTACAGCAAGTTCGATTATAACCCCTCCTTAAAAGAATTGAACAATAGTTACAATCCGCGTTTCACCCTTTGGATATGTTTGTTGTTTAAAGGGGTCTAATATCTAGGTCATCGGCCCTCACCCTTTGGATATGTCGCAGGATATTTAGTATCGAGAATGCCTATGAAAGAAGTAGTTAATCACACTTGTTGACTTTGTCACTGACTTAATGTCTGGTATACTTCATTCATAACCTTTGTAGTCCCAAGGTCGGAAATAACTTTGCATAGCTGAACACTTGGCTGCCGGAGGCAGGAATTGTGTTAGGATGAATTAGGGGAGTATACTGGTGTGCTGTCGGCAATCTACATCTGGAAAGAACACTCCAGAGGTGTGTGTAAAAGTCTCTTAGTTTCTTCTTACATACGGATAATGGAAGCTTACCGTATGTAATCATTTTTTGTGTTGTGGAATCCACTTTAGCTGGTGAATCGACTCGTTTATTTCCGTAATGTCCGGTGTCTCCTTAGATCCAGTGAAGTGTGATTATGTTGGTATCAAGTACAGCGTGGATGGTGGTATGAAGTACAGCGTAGATATCTTTTCTACCTTAATGATTGTACCGTTGGAGGATTTACAGGATAAAATTAGCTTTTAGCGCAGCTTGTGAATCGACTTAGATCGCATATCTGTCGTTTGTTTCTGTGTTATGAGCTATCCGATTTACAACCATCTGAATTCCTTTTACCTCTGCCTGAGAAGGAGTACATTGCGGATTTAAAATGTATTTTGAGTAAATTACAGAAGTACCGTCGAAGACAACCATGGCTGCTCCCACATTTCCTTCGATCCGTCCCCTTGGTTACATTACTAAAAGTGAAAACAGATTATCGATATATTTAACGTTTTATGCGTCATTTTAGGTGAACCTGTTGGCCGACTCATTCTGTATGAATTTTAGTTAAATAAAATATAATAAATTATGAGAATAGGATGTTCTTTATTTATTGCTAAAATTACAATCCTTTTCTTAATCTTGATCCGGTCGATTAAATTAGCAGTTTGCCTTTTCTACCACTACGAGCGCTAATGTGAGTCAATGCATTGTTTCACTTAAGCATCACTACGAGCGCTAATGTAAGTCAATGCATTGTTTCACTTAAGCACCACTACGAGCGCTAATGTAAGTCAATGCATTGTTTCACTTAAGCACCACCACGAGCGCTAATGTAAGTCAATGCATTGTTTCACTTAAGCACCACCACGAGCGCTAATGTAAGTCAATGCATTGTTTCACTTAAGCACCACCACGAACGCTAATATGAGCCAATGCATTGTTTCACTTAAACACCACTACGAGCGCCAAGGTGAGTCAATGCAGAGTTTCACTTAAGCCCTATAAATACATTCGGCGTGGACATTTTTCAAAAAATAAAAAAATTCCTGAGGTTACTGAACTAAGGAAGACATTAAAGAAAAAATTATGTAAATAAGTTAAATTGGCTAGGATTTTAATCAAAAGAATACGAGTAATAATAATAATGTTATTGGCTTTACGTCGCACTAACTACTTGTCCGGTTTTCGGAGACGCCGAGGAGCCGGAATTTTGTCCCGCAAGAGTTCTTTTACGTGCCAGTAAATCTACCGACACGAGGCTGACGTGTCTGAGCACCTTCAAATACCACCGCACTGAGCCAGGATCGAACCTGCCAAGTTGGGGTCAGAAGGCCAGTGCCTTAACCGTCTGAGCCACTCAGCCCGGCAATAATACGAGTAAAGAAACAAGCGATTTTAGGCTGTTTTTTCAGAACTGCATTTAGACCGTAAGTGGTTTTCAAAATTTATATTTTTCGTTTGATAGAGCTATCCCAGACTTACAATGTGAAACCTTTCCGGGCCGTTTAGCCCGTCAACTTTCGGCACAATTGAGAAAATTGTTTAATTTTACTTTTGTTTGTAGTATGGTGATTACCCCCCCCCCCCCCCCACCTACTTTGTCTGCTAAGAGATGTTTTCAACGTAAAAAAATATATTTAGTATTTTATTTAACCACTCAATCTCAAAATATTTTCTGCCTCGCTTTGGCCTCACAGAAATCTGGGCACCTTATGCATATAGGCCATTTATACCCTTGGTTTACTCAGTTGTCCAAATGAATAAAGCAGAGATTTCCTTGTTTGGCGGTCGAGGTGCAATGCTGACCACACTGACCCCACCTCCTCCAGCGGAAGTCAAGTATGTGGCGAGCCTTATCCCTAAACCAGAAAGGGCACTTAATTTACCTCATACCAGCGTGAGGTGGAGTGATGAATCAATTACAGTATCGAGGAACGTTACGAACACTTTACATTGCCTCTCGTGTACAATTCCATGAAATTCAATAAGAGTGACGCCAGATCGCTTCGCAATACAAACCGCACGGCCGTGCGGATGTGGCTCTAGGTTTTATCAGCACGCTCTTCCTGTAAGTAAAATTTTGAGGTTTTACCAAAGTATGGAAGACTGTTTGAAATTCATTCAACACAAAAGTAAAGCTTATAAATATTTGGTAAGACCGACTCTCGAATCTGGGTCTGCGTGCTGAGATCCGTTTAATAAATTCCCTAGAAAAAGTTCAAAGAAGAGCGGTGCGTTTCGTAAACGGGAATAGGAGGAATACCATTAATTGGGAAAGTCTTGAATCTAGAAGAACTAGAGCTCGCCTGTGTGGTCTTTATAGGAGCTACATGGGAAATGCTGCCTGGAGTAGTATTTGGAACCTCCCTCCTACTTATCGAGAAACGATCACAAGCATAAAATTAGGGCCAGAAACCAGCATAAGGATGTGAGCACGTTTTTCTTCGTAAACAGGACCATAAGGGATTAGAATAAATTACCTTCAGCAGTCTTTGTTAGATTCCCTTCCGGTACCCAAACCTTTAAGAAGATCATTAGTGCTAGTGTAAAGTGAAAAGTAAAAATTGTATATGACGGAGACTGAATTTGTGATTACCTACTACACATTTTTCAATGTCTGAAATTTTTTCCACCTGATACTATTATACCAAGACTGTGATATAAAATTATATTACATCATATTTTAATTGTGTGACTACGGAGTTAGCCGGCCCCGTGGTGTAGGGGTAGCGTGCCTGCCTCTTACCCGGAGGCCCCGGGTTCGATTCCCGGCCAGGTCAGGGATTTTTACCTGGACTTGAGGGGTGGTTCGAGGTACACTCAGCCTACGTGATTAGAATTGAGGAGCTATCTGACGGTGAGATAGCGGCCCCGGTCTCGAAAGCCAAACATAACGGCCGAGAGGATTTGTCGTGCTGACCACACGACACCTCGTAATCTTCAGGCTCCGGGCTGAGCAGCGGTCGCTTGGTAGGCCAAGGCCCTTCAAGTGCTGTATTGTCATGGGGTTGGTTGACTATGGAGCTACGTGCCTACATACTGCATTTAGAATGTTAAAGTAGTAATATTTCTTGTAACATCTTCTTTCCATCGAATTGCTGTTGTACTCTTGTTGTTGTTGTTGTTGCGTAACTATGTTTTTACTTTATTAAGATCACACTACAGTAAGTGATCATTTCTACCGGGATATTTCCCAAATGCGATGTATTTGTTAATAATAATTTTAAAAAATATAAGCAAAAAAAGACTCCATTACCTTGATGATTTTATTAAAGTTTCTTTGTCATAGTGTTATAATAGTTATTTACGACACGAATATCATACTGCAAGAAGGCAAAGTTTCATAGCCCACAGAGTATAGTAATATATGATGTTACGATAAGGATATCGTACTAGGTTTTATCTGAAGAGAAATGGATGTATACAATTTTTATATTATATTAGATTTGATAATGTTTTGCGAGACGTGATACGGTGTTATTTTTAACTTTACCTAGTTACGGTATCTACGTAGCTACACTGGTTACGTTAGTGAAAGTGAATTACAATAAGTCATTACAACAATTTTTTTGTGTCTACACTAAAGTAGATGAATATAACATTAAGCTATTAGTAATTCACTGTACCGTTCATCTATTACAAATAATTTTATTATACTGGAAAAATTGAAGTTAATTTCTGTATGATTACTTTGGAATTACCATCCTGGCATTTGCCTGGGGGAGAAGTGGGAAACCACGGAAAACCACTTCTAGGATGGCTGAGGAATCGATCCCACCTCTATTCAGTCGACCACTCGATGTTGAGTGGACCCCGTTCCAGCCCTTGTACCACTTTTCAAATTTCGTGGCAGAGCCGGAAATCGAACCCGTACCTCCGGGTGGCAGCAAACCACGCTAACCACTACACCACAGAGGCGGACCTAAATGTCAACAAGTTTAAAAAAGCTTCCGAAGGTTGGTGCTCAGTCAGTACACTTTCAGTAAGTCATAGCCTATTTCGGATTTTTAAAATTTGTGCGGAAAAAATCAGGTCTGAAATGGCCCTTTCCAAGGACCACATTTCCAAAGTACAGACGATGTCCGCTTTTAAGGCAGGTCCCACTGAGTAGGAACAGAGGAACATTTGAATAACCTCATTCTTTCACTGACAAGACCTTCCTTTAAGCTCTCGCCATAAAAATGAGATGAAATTGTTAACTGCATTAGAAACACATTGAGCAATACTGGAGTTTTAACTCTTTCTCTCGCACCCCTCAGGCGCTATCTTAATCTCATTCATCTTCATTAGCTTCTCACATTTCTCTCTCTCTCTTGCCTACAGACATGGGCCGCCCACTCCAAATTTATTTCAATGGTAATGGTGGGGGTGCTGCAAAGATGGCCGCTTCGCGTCTATTCAGTTACTGTTCGTGTTTCTCCAGAACTTGGGAGAGTATACACAAGGTTTGGCTTGGGGCAGACATGGTAAGTTTGAGAAACATTACATGCTCTAATCCTTCTGCTAAACTCAGTGAATATTACATAACACCAATCTATTAAGATATATACAACACTCAATCAATCAATACTGATCTGCATTTAGGGCAGTCGCCCAGGTGGCAGATTCCCTATCTGTTGCTTTCCTAGCCTTTTCCGAAATGATTTCAAAGAAATTGGAAATTTATTGAACATCTCCCTTAGTAAGTTATTCCAATCCCTAACTCCCCTTCCTATAAATGAATATTTGCCCCAGTTTGTCCTCTTGAATTCCAACTTTATCTTCATATTGTGATCTTTCCTACTTTTATAAACGCCATTCAAACTTATTCGTCTACTAATGTCATTCCACGCCATCTCTCCGCTGACAGCTCGGAACATACCACTTAGTCGAGCAGCTCTTCTTCTTTCTCTCAATTCTTCCCAACCCAAACATTGCAACATTTTTGTAACGCTACTCTTTTGTCGGAAATCACCCAGAACAAATCGAGCTGCTTTTCTTTGGATTTTTTCCAGTTCTTGAATCAGGTAATCCTGGTGAGGGTCCCATACACTGGAACCATACTCTAGTTGGGGTCTTACCAGAGACTTATATGCACTCTCCTTTACATCCTTACTACAACCCCTAAACACCCTCATAACCATGTGCAGAGATCGGTACCCTTTATTTACAATCCCATTTATGTGATTACCCCAGTGAAGATCTTTCCTTATATTAACACCTAGATACTTACAATGATCCCCAAAAGGAACTTTCACCCCATCAACGCAGTAATTAAAACTGAGAGGACTTTTCCTATTTGTGAAACTCACAACCTGACTTTTAGCCCCGTTTATCAACATACCATTGCCTGCTGTCCATCTCACAATATTTTCGAGGTCACGTTGCAGTTGCTCACAATCTTGTAACTTATTTATCACTCTATAGAGAATAACATCATCCGCAAAAAGCCTTACCTCCGATTCCACTCCTTTACTCATATCATTTATATATATAAGAAAACAAAGGTCCGATAACACTGCCCTGAGGAACTCCCCTCTCAACTATTACAGGGTCAGACAAAGCTTCACCTACTCTAACTCTCTGAGATCTATTTTCTAGAAATATAGCAACCCATTCAGTCACTCTTTTGTCTAGTCCAATTTCACTCATTTTTGCCAGTAGTCTCCGAGATATATGCAATACCATCTAGTCTTGTCTAGTTTGTTTGTCCAACTCTTGTCCCGTTTCTCTATAGGATCGGGTATGAGTTGAGATGAATCTGTCGTGGCGGGTTTTTATGAACGGATGCCCTTCCTGACTTCAACCTCATAAGAAGAGTTAAAGAGATGAAATGAATGACGTGATATAAGAAAGTAGGAAGGGAGAGGGTGAAATCCGGTGCCGGCACATAGCCTACTCCTATCGAATAGCACCAAGGGATCTGTTCAAGGCTTAACGTCCCCATCCGACGGATGAATCACCATCAACAGCGTCATATGCCCTCACTACTTATAAAGACTGCGGATACCACCACCTTTCCTACCTTGTAGGCCAACATTCTGATGGTGAAATTTTTTTCGACTAACAGGACTCGAACCAGCTAACCACGGCGTCAGGCCGTTTAAACTTCAACGCCTTAATAATAATGGCCACCAAGCGAGGGCTCTAGTCTTGTCTAGTAATCTCTGTTAAAATTCTTCTTTATTCGAAAATGTTTATTTTAAAAGTAACTAGTACGCTATTTTTACAATATTGCGAAAAAATCAACCAACCGAGGAGCTAACTGATATGATAAACAGGGGAGCCGGTCTGGATAACCAAACAACATTGCTGAGGATGGCATCACCTGATCACGCGACACTGCAGGTTATCTGGCAGGATACCGGGTGAATTGGCTACGTGATTTCTGTCACATAGCCGTTAGGTTGCATTCGGAAGGTAGTGGGTTCGAACCCCATTGTCAGGAGCCCTGGAGATGGTTAGGCATGATCGCTTGCTTCCCAGTCTTAGCCCTTTCTTAACCCGTTTGGTAGAATTCTGTAGGACTGAATCTGTTGAAAAAATCACAATGAAAGCCTATTAATTCTAGCTGATGTTCTTCAGTTGCTCCATCAACAGCATACAATGTAACACAACTAAGATTAAGGTTGAAGGAAGAATCCCACCTTCCAATACGTATTTGCTTTTTGTGGCTAGTTTATGTAATCACAAACATATTCCAGCTTAAATTCTAGTTAAATGACTAAAAAAGTACATGTTTCGTTCCTCTGATTTGGAACATGTTAAGTTAAAAACGTGTATTAAGGTACAAAAACTGGCACTTACGATGACGATGAGATAAAATATTCCTTCATATTGAGTTAAAAAACTCAACAAATCAATGTTCAACTTTGTAACTAAATCTGTGTGTAAGCGATCATAGAAAGTGATCTTCTTTCTTCCAAATGCCGGAGAAGTTGCTATAGTATTTTAGTAAGTACTCTAAATAACTTGTGGATGACTATAGACTTAAATTTAAAATACGATTACTGGGGGAAACTCAAATGAAAAACCGAAGTTGAGGTTAAATCTTGATAGAAAGTTTTGAGGTGTTGAAGAAAGCCTGTAATAAATGGAAATCAATTGAGTTGATGCCAATACGGGATAAAAATGAGATTTTTAAGTTGTATACAATGTATTTAAAACATTTTCGAAATCACTGAAGGATTAAAATCACCCGTTTAAGACACCCTAGCTTAGTAAACTTTGACCAAACATTCCATTGACTATACCCAAAAAAAATTGTTAGTCAACTTATTATAAGCTAAAGTATGCAATGTTTATACTTCTGGAATTTTTTAAACCATAAACATCCATCCTTTTGAGATTTTGTTATTATGATAAATGATAGGCCAAATATATCGCGGACCGCAAATTAATGACTGGTGGCCAAGAGTTTGAGACCGCTGGTATAAAGTGAATCCCGCTGCACAGTGGGTACTTTCTAGCATCCAGCCGGCCAAACATAATATTTTCAACCCTTGTCTTTGGTGCACATTTTCTGTGAGTCGTGTTTATAAAACTCTTGGGTACAGTAATTAAGTATTGAAAAGTCGCGCTGTGTGATTATCTAATATCACCGAAGGCCTAACGTGGCTCTCCTCCGTTAGGGCAACATATTCTGGCGAGGAGAGCGCGCAGTTATTATTATGTGAGGGCTGAGTAAAGACGTCAGAGTTAAATATTTCTTTAGCTTACGATGTGATTGTATTAGGTGAAGGTATGTATTTTATAGAGCATGTAGCATTTTCTGAAAATAACTATATTGTTGTCCGGAATATGCACTTAAAATTCAGGTACACAGTGTCCAAGCGCTATCTAATTATACAAATTTGAGCTGACTTTCAAAATGGATTGCCTTTGTTTTCCGCAATGAAAGCCTTTTGGATGAGTTATTTATACTTTAATGAATAGAAAACTGTGACTTTCTGCTGCGACCAGGCGCGACCATGAGAGTAATTAATTTTTTTCAGAAGCCATGTACTCTGTAACCCGGAGGTCGGTTTTCGAGCTGTTGAGGAACAGCAGGGAATATAAGAGGAACGATGATTTTCCGAATGTTGTAATTGAACATTTAGGCTTTTAGGATTATTCCGAGGATATATCCAAGTCAATAAGGAAATCTGTGAGTATTCTGTGTGCTAAAATTCGATCACGCTGGACAAAATATAGTAGAAAAAGGGACAAATTGCTAAAGTATAATAACAGTTGGTTCGAGCAGAGAATGCGCCTTGCAGAAGGACGTGTATCACAGCAATGTCAAGATGAGCCTGCCAGTCCTATATCACATTCCATGTCAAGAAAACAGTATTGCTCTTATGACAACAGGGTTGCCATATCGAACGGCTCCGCTCAACGCCATCACGGGAAAACGACGGCACATAAATTTGTGAAATTCAGTATGTAAGTTCAAGACAAAAGGCTGAAGAAACTAAGCTACAAGTTACGTTTATGAACTAAAGGGGACGTGGGGTTTACAGGGGCCACTTTTGGTTTGTACAGAATCAGAGGTAAACTACGGCACATAAGAAATCTCAGCACTGAAATACAAGGCAAATTGCGAGAGAAAATAGACAAATAAATTTATGAGCTCGAGGGGCGGGAGATGTATTTAATTACATTTAATAAATTTATCCAGACAAAAGCTAGAAAACAGACGCAAAAAATAAATACTGCAGATGACTATAAAAGATCACAGTATTAATGTTAAAGAAATAATGATGATGATGATTGTTGTTTAAAGGGGCCTAACATCTAGGTCATCGGCCCTTAAAGAAATAAATCACACACATAGGCTTTTCGCATAACTCTCATTCAACACAAATCGTTTACGCATTGATTTAAAGCCTAAAATACACACGCAATAAATAAATACTGTAGATGACTTCACTACAGAAGTTCAGGGAGGAAACGCGTCTATTGGTTGATATCCGAAGCAAAGTGCTGGCAATACCAATGATGGAAACCGCTAGAAGATTCATCAGACAGGCTTCCACTTCTGCGGATATTACTGGAGTAGATATAAATTTAATAAACCATCTACGTGCCATCGTAGAAACTCTTTCGTGTGAGTATGCCATTGATAAAGTGACATTTGGCATGTACGCAAAGGAAACTATACAACTGTGCTTACAAAAATACAAATCGTACTACATGCCTGTAACTTTGCACAAACTCTTGAGTCATGGAGAGGAGGTCGTTAGGCACTGTATTATACCTATCGGACAACTCTCGAAGGAAGCCCAGGAATAAAGATAATAGGAACCCTTCCAGAAAGACACAAATACTCGGACCCTTATATTACCAGCTTAGGGAAATCGAGGAGGAGGAAGTTGATTCCGCTTTCACGAGAAGTGCTCAACTTACTGTCTGAGCCTCCAGTATCTGGTTCTGCCGAATGAGATAATGACAGTGACGATAGCGATTCTGATGTAACTGCATCTAACGAATAAATTGTTTGGCAAGTACATGTATTCCTGTATCTGTTTTTGAACATTCTAAACAGCATATCCCACCATTAACATCTATTTAATTTCTTAAAGCTATAACGAAAGATGATTAAAATTACAAAGATTACTAATTCTATTCCTGACGTAGTAATTTTTTCTTTGTACTTGATTGACCACACACTTAATTATCTCCAATAATAGCAGTTTCATGTTACAGTTTTATGTAAATCGGTCCATTAGTTTCCGAGATACGATTTTTGGCCGGCTAGATTCCTGAAATTACGCACTGTGCGCTGTTAACCACATGGCTATAACCAGATTTAAACAGCAACAAAACACAACTTCACTGTTTAAAATCTCATACCAATGGTATTATATGTAACTGCCCTTCGAGTAAATTGGCACACACTCAGATTTATTTCTTACTTGTCATATTACAAGGTTCGCCACAAGTCTCATCCTTGGGAATGACAAAAAAAATAGAGAATCTGCATCATTAACGTCCATACGAAGAGATCATTACCTTCACAGTACTTAAGAGAACTGGCATAATTTGGTACACATGTTTATGTGTGCTATTAAAGACATAGCTGAAAGGCCAGAATGAAATGAACTAATAATTTCTGACGGTAAAAAATGTTCCAGCTTAGATGCAAATGACTCAATCAATAGACATGCACAAAAAACTTCTCTGCAGTTAATCATTCATTTGGTTGAGCTTAAATTAAAAGACGACGGCGTGTGAGAGGGGACCTAGTCGAGTTCATTCCTTTCCCTTTCAGTCTGACTGGAGTCAAGGCCGATGAGATCCGCATAAGCGCTCTCGTCCATACAGCGGGCCGTGACACTGCCCTTTCCAGAGAACTTTCGCTTGAATAATGCCGTACCATCGATCAACTCGCCAACAATTTCACATGCTGCTACTGCTCGTGTTAACCTCCCACCCACTAAAAGGTCGAAATCAGATCTTGTAAAGTTGCAATGCGAGGACAACGTCATGATGAGAATTTAAAACAGAACAAGGCATGGCCGATAAAATCAATCGAATGATAGTGAAATACATGGTGGTAGGAAACAACGTGTGTGTTAGAGCGTTGGTCATACTGATAAGTAATTTGAAAAAAAAAAAACCACGTCGATATCTCGCACCGTTATCATTTTATCAGCTGCTGAATTTAGCCAATCAGATCGTTTCGCGGGCGAATTCAAATGGGCTTTACGAGGCGGTGTTGTTAAATCTGTACGTGGCTTGGTCGGGCTTGAGAGTCATGCCAAGAAATAACCATGGTCGGGGTATTGCTGTCGAACTTGGTGATATGCTATCGGGGACTGAAGTTGTAGGTTTTGTCAAGCCAGGTGCTCAGTTCAAAGATGTTCTTAAGTCAGATATGGAAGAGATGGGAACACTTAAGCCCCATTCATAATACAAACGTAACGTAACGTAAACTTAAAATTAACGTTAACTTAGAAGTTAGCGGCCAAGTTACCTAATGGAACCATTCGCAATGCGCCGGCATAAACTTAACTGCGAGTCCGTAAAATTAAGGGATTGCAAACTCCAAACTCTTGCGGTTAATTTTACGTTAGGTTTAAGAACCAGACAATCAGAGCAGACGTAAACATTGTATTTTGTGCAGGATATAATGACTTCTTTCTACGAAACACTTGTAATTCTCTTTCAACATAATCCTTGTGTGTATGTATGATAAAAGGAAAAATAATTACAAAGACGCTGTACCGAAAAAAATACGTGGAAATAAATATACTGTAGGAATTAAATCTGACGGGAAATGGCGGGAGACAAGCTCGCAGCGCTAGCGACCGGACGGGAGACAATCACTGTCATAGATAAAACAGTGTCCCTGTATATTTCTTAATATTATGCCAGACTGCTAATTAACGAAAACGCTATCATCCAAACATCTAATGAGAGTGTGATTGCTAGGCGCATAGATGTCGGTAAAGCAGACCTTACACTTCTTTTTATTAGGAAAGGGGAATCAAATCGTAAGATAGTGTTAAACAGTTCGGGTTAAATCCGCATGTACAAAACGAACTGAGGAGGGTCATCTCTTAGAGTAAATTACCGAAATCGCCCTGAGATTCAAGCGATGAACCCATTTTCTGCACCGTTGTTTAGTTCGCCTTTTCATGTATAATACACAGCTCCTAGGAGCAAAGCAAGAGACGTTTGAAGTAATATAAATTCCGCTACCATGTTGTTTGATCCCTTCGAGATATTAAAATATAAAACTGCGAGATAGCCTAAAACCCGACAAGGCAGTGTTTTTATTGGCTGCTGTGTACTCTTTACGTTCATGTTACGTTCCTTCATTGTGAATACCACAAATTTTACGTTAAGTTTACGGTTAGATTTGCATTGTGAATGGGGCCGAACACACCGTGGGTTTCAACCAGTGCCACCCTAGCGTGCTTTCTATTGGGCGAGCCTATCAGAAGGATGGTCCTTGTTCAATTCCCTTCCCTGAAGTAGTTTATTTCTTCAACTGACGCACTGAAGTCGATTATAAGACACGTGAGATCCCACATGAGCTTTCTGCCGCACGTGAATTTAACAAGAATTGCCAACAGCTATTGTTTGGCTAAACTACTGGCGGTGAAACTACATCATTTTTAGACAGACAGATAAATAGATAGACGAAGCACGTTTCAAACATTAAATATACAATATTCCTTCGCTACTCGGAAAAAACATAAAATCATGAATATATTTTGGGGCTTAGAAGAAGAAGAAGAAGAAGAAGAAGAAGAAGAAGAAGAAGAAGAAGAAGAAGAAGAAGAAGAAGGCTCAGATAGCAGCGTGTCGGCCTCTCACCGCTGGGTTCCGTGGTTCAAATCCCGGTCACTCAATGTGAGATTTGTGCTGGACAAAGCGGAGACTAGACAGGTTTTCCTCCAGGTACTCCGGTTTTCCCCTGTCATAATTCATTCCAGCAACACTCTCCAATATCATTTCATTTCATCTATCATTCATTAATCACTGCTCCAGAGGAGTGCGACAGGCTTCGGCAGGCGGCACGATTCCTATCCTCGCCGCTAGATGGGGGCTTCATTAATTCCATTCCTGACCCGGTTGAATGACTGGAAACGAGCTGTGGATTTTCAAAAGACAGAACAACCAGTACAAATTCCTTGGTTGTTCCTCTCTTACTAGCCTCTTACGACATGTAGGGGGCACAGATAATCAGTCTTCCAAGCAGCAGTTTACAGTGTAAACTTTTGCGCAGAGAGAACTCGTTCGAAACTGAATTGACCGATCAACTTGTTATTGGCATTATATATTGTTCAAATTTACACAATTTACACAATTTACACTGTAAATTACCTCGGATCGAGTAGGGGTATTTCAGTCGCCTTGACAAAGAATACTGCAATATATTCGAAACGTCGGCAAACTGCACGTGATGTACAGACAACTACAACACGGTTCAACCCGGAAATTGAATTAAATAATTATATATTGTTGTCGAATAAATGTGTGACGAAAGTTAAATGTTCAGCAAAATTTGTGTATAATACTATCTCAGGTGCATTACACATCAACAAACTATCATTTTCACCGAGCTCGATAGCTGCAGTCGCTTAAGTGCGGCCAGTATCCAGTATTCGGGAGATAGTAGGTTCGAACCCCACTGTCGGCAGCCCTGAAAATGGTTTTCCGTGGTTTCCCATTTTCACGCCAGGCAAATGTTGGGGCTGTACCTTAATTAAGGCCACGGCGGCTTCCTTCCCACTCCTACCCTTTCCTGTCCCATCGTCGCCATAAGACCTATCTGTGTCGGTGCGACGTAAAGCAACTAGCAAAAAAAAAAAAAAAAACTATCATTTTCTAACTAAAATATGTTATTTTGTTAAGTTTTGATAGTCTTCTGTACGTATTGTACATTTTCTAATCACACAAGGACCTCGTTTATCCGGCCCTTTTTAATCCGGATCTCCGGTTTAACCGTTTCTAAAATAATAAAAAAATAATTTTACTTGTACAGTATTTCTTTTACGGGGTCGATTCTTCTTGAATGTCTTTTCCGCCAAGGATAGTTAAGGACAGGAACTGGAAGTAATTCGGCCGCGGTCTATCAAAGGTACCGTCCCGGCATTCGCCTTGAACTGAGAATGGGAAACTGTGGACTCTTCTGAATTTCTTGACACATCTGCACGCATTCCCGGATGCTCGGACGTAGATGTGAAGGACTTAAATGACTGGTTGAAAAATTACTGTAATTCAAGCTACGGCTTAATGACAGATGAGTAAATTCGAAAATGAAACCAGCGCTCCACCAGAAGAGACAATGACTCGTGGAGAGGCAACAATGCAACTGGACAAACTGATGGCCTATTTAGAATCCCGAACTGAAACCACATCGGCAGAACCGATGTCAGTAAAACGTCTTCGTGATCGTGCTGCGCGCAAACACTATTTATTATAAACAGAAAAAACTCACACATTTAGTGCATAAAACAGAGTCGTAAACGTAAGAAAAGTGTTCTTACATTTTTTTGTACAATTTAAAAAGGTATTACTGTACAACTTATGTTAATAGATTATATAACATGTACTGTATTTGTTTTTTAAGGTTTATCTGGATTATCCGGATTTTCGATAATCCGGATCAGTTTCAGTCCCACTTAATCCAGAAAAAGGAGGTTCTTGTGTAGCATTTCTGTTCATTGATATGTAGTCCGAAGTGTATTCTTTTCTAATTAGGTTTGTTTGCTTGCTTGTTAGTTTGTATAGGTAGCCTATATACCTAATTGCCAATACAGTGAATACTCTCTCCTTAGTTTCTGGAGACTCGGAACTGAAGGAGGGGAGTATTGCATTCTATTCTAGTGGAAAAAGTTACATTTAAAACATGTGTAGTCTAGATACGATTGATATAGTTCACCTAGTGGGAGTAGTAACTAGCTTCTGAGTGAGGCTGCGATGCATGCGGGATTTCTGAAATAAAGTCACGTCCCTGCAGTTCGGATTTAAAATAAAAAAAAACAGAGATCCCGTGAGTTCGGACACGATACCATATAGAACTATAACTGGCCTTCTCAATAGCTAGCCCGCGGCTAGAGCCGGCGTGGAGGGATATTTCTGCAAGCTCCTCAAGAAATTGTCAGAAACGAGAGAAAAATCAGACCGAGCGATTGGCTGCGTGGTTTGGTTCACGTAGCTGTCAGCTTGCATTCGGGGGACAGTGGAAGATGGTTTACCGTGGTTTCCTTTTTTTTTACACCAAGCAAAGGCTGGGACTGTACCTTAATTAAGGCCACGGTCACTTCCTCGCCGATCTTAGGCCTGACCTATCACATCGTCGCCGTAAGACCCGTCTGTGTCGGTGCGACGTAAAGTAAATAGTCAAAAGAGAAAAATCAGTTCTAATAATTTAAAGGAAATTACATAATGCTACTATTAGGTTTCTGCTTGTTTTTAAATTAGTCGCTTTCGAACAGGGAGTTCCTGACGTAACCGCAAAGTGAAGATTGACCATGAGCGACTATTCTCGCTACGTTCCAAAGATCGATGATAAGGTACATCGATACTCTCTGGAATTGCGTGATTTCTCCCTTCGTTTGACTGTGAACGAGCTCTTCACGACATCACTAACTAAAATACTACTGACCTGAATGAAATACAATTAACAAATTTCCAGTTATCATAGTAATAACAGTGCACTGGCAATGATTTTATCATAATGGATCTGCGACAGAACGTCCACCGTACTGAATTTACTGTCGAAAGTAAGAAGAGAAGAACTTTTGAGGGATGATACACTTAAAAACATGCTAGTCATTTTCCCATCTGTTATGAGCCTCAGTATACGGAAATCATGAAGAACAGTATCACCCATTTTTCGCACTAAGGTCCTTGTCAAGTTCGTTAGCACGCAACTGTATTTTTAAAAATTCATTTCTAGGTTCTTGGGACAAAAATCGCATTTACAGTCGAACCTCGATATCTCGAATCCCCATTAGGCTACTCGAATTTTCAGTATCTCGTAGTAACTTAAAATTTCCCGGCCGTTTTTCCTATTCTTTACGTGTATTTATTTCTTTATTACTCGAAATTCGGTTACACGCATTTTTCGATTTCTCAAAGCAAACATTTAGTCCCTTGAAGAAAAAAAAGTACTCTGTAACTCAAATCTTGTGTAACATTCACTGTGAAATGAAATTAAATGCCGTGTGGCCTCCGGATGATGACGACGACATATACGCCCAGTTCCCGTGCCAAGGGAATTAACCAATTATGATTAAAATTCCCGACCCTGCCGGGAATCGAACCCGGGACCCTTGTGACCAAAGCCCAGCACGCTAACCACTTGGCCATGGAGCCGGACAACATTAACTGAGCAATACGGCATTTGTGGTTTGTGAGGAACAGTTAACAAGTAAAGAAAGGTTCACAGTGATGCTGGGAGCTAATATGACGGGAACCGAAAAACTAAAACTTCTAACGATCGGAAAATCGGCAAAGTCTCGTTGTTTCTCGGGTGTGAATTAATTACCGGTCACGTACGAAAGCAACCCCCGAAGTCAAGGATGACAAGCTCCATCTCGGCTGCGTGGTACTGACGAGAAGTTTCAACATGAAGGGAGGAAAGATTAACAGCAACAAACAGAAAGACTAACGGATTTTTTCCAAAGGTGTTAACCGAGGTATGTTTCTTGTTTCACTACTGTATGTACTGTATCCTGTCTTCTATAACGTTACTATCATAAGGGTTATAATTAAAGTGATGCCGTAAAATAGACTTTGTTTGTATGTTTTTAAATACTGTTAAAAATAATGTATTCAGTATAAGCCCGTAAATACATATGATTCAATTGTGTGCTATACATGCTCAGAAATTGTGTTCTCTATAGACTATGTCGAAATTTCAATCTCGAAATAAAATTTATCTGTCTGTCTGTGTCTGTTAGGTCATCAGCCCAGAGGCTGGTTGGATCCTCAAATAGCACCACCAAAAGTTATGCGGTTATAAGGAAACCGCAAAAACCAATGGCAGCACCAAAATGAGGCGTACTAGGCAAGACGAGGAGTGAGGTAGTTTGCCATTGCTTTCCTCACTGGGTCAGAAAGTGCTATTGCAGCACGACTCACCCTATGAGCAACACCTTTCATAACACTTAGATGCACTAGTCGTGCTCTGAATGCCATTACTCAGCACTACCCATACCCCAGCAGCTTCCATATTGTCACAGCCATGGATGAGACTGGGACTTCGGTGGAAGCTACACTTTACTCTGGCCTGTGCTAAGAGATGGATACAAAAGTACTGTATCCATCAAGAAATGGCAGCAGCCCGACGTGATTCGAGATATCAAGGTTTCACTGTATATCTCTGACAATGGTTTATTTTTCTTTGGTAAAAAACATAAATTAAAGCGAGGCTCATTTCAATAATGTAATTTTCGTCCCACCTTATCTCTGATTTTTTTTTCACTTTCGTTCCTCGAGTACCTTAGATATAATATTAAGGTACATGGCCCTGAGGAAAATTTAACTGAGAAAGTCTGAACTACAAGCTTACTTGGTTGTGTAGTTTTTTAAAGGTTACACCAAAGAATGAATAATGATCGTTCATAGAAGGCTCCCGACCGAGTAAAGTTCACGTAATAAACCCAATGAACGCAGTTAAATTTGGCCATGTATCTTCTGTAGCAAGAATCTGTGAGTGTGTTCGATTGAGGTATGGAAACACCGTAGCAGAACAATGGCAGACGCTCAGAGAAGGGAGCTCCGGAAATATTTCGTTACTCAACCATCACGACCTGGCCGCAACGCGTGAAGTATGCCCTTCGCCTTATTTACACCTGCAGCGTTTAGACGAGGAATGGTGGATATTTCCTTTTAACATTGACCGTGACATCATATTGACGGCGAAAGCTTTACACCCGGCTGGCTCAACCACTGCATTTTTACATATGGTGGAACTGGTTAGAATTCTGCTGGCATTTTGAATTTCAAACATAATCCGGTCTACTTGGTGTAGAGAAAATCGAAGAAAATTGAGGATATTTATGAAATCCGCCTATTTATTGCGTGTGGTGACTTCATATCAGGAGCTTGATATATTCTGCTGAAACAGACCTATATACTTGGTATGTGTAAAATATTTAATAATTCATTCATAATAGATTTTGGCCAGTTATGGACCACGTAAATAACTCTTCATGATTTCAGTTTTCATTGGCGCCGATATTCCTTCATTCTCTTGGTTACAGCTTCTTTCTTTCTTTTCGGCCGTCGAATGTTGTCTCTTCTTGGTCGCTGTTTCTGGGTTTTAGGAACCCCTCAAATGTGTGTATCTTGTTTCCGAAAGTGGTTCTGTTGTGGATATCTTGATCCATGATGTTCATTTCTTGCAGATCCTTCTTGGGGTTTACAAACCATTTGTCATAAGAGTTGCCTTTCTACTGGGATTATTAAAATGGTTAAAAAGAATTCTTAGTGAGTCTGTCGTAAGGCATTCTGGAAATATGTGCAAAGAATTTAATCCTTCGTTTGCGTATGGTATCCGAAATACTGCTGCATGTTTTACGAGGGCCGAGTCATAAGTCATGGCAACTATTTTTTTTCTCGCGAACAGGAGAAAACACGGAAAATCTAAGATATGCATTTGGAAATACAGGGCATGTACTTATGCATAGTGCCTGAAGACAATTCTGACTTCATGAGATTCTCGTAGGAAAGCGACAGAACACAGGCCATTGGCAAACATTGTTTCATTATGGTATAGACAGCAAATATACACGACTACGTACAAATAACAGGTCTTCACTGGTTACAGACCTTCGAAATAATCACCCAAGGTTTCCACAGTGCATTGCCAGCGCTGGGGCAGGCGCTGAATAACATTCGCTGCATGTGTATCGCTAACGTCGGACACCTCTCTCCGAAATGTTGTTGCGATGTCCTCTTTGTTAGCAAATCGTTGTCCACGTAATGGCTTCTTGACTTTGGGGATTAGATCATAGTCACATGGACTCAGATCAGGCGAATAAGGCGGATGTGGAAGAACCTTCCATCCCCATGGACACTGGACGGCCTGGGCGAGGCAAATCGGCAGTGGATACTCTATCCCGTTTGAACGTCTCCACCCACCTCCCCACTGTTCTGTAGGGCATGGCATGCACACCTAATGCTTCCCGCAGCTCTGCATGGCATTGGCGTGCATTTCTACCGCGGAGAACTGCTATTTTAATATACGATCGTTGCTCCTGCTTGTTGACTTCCATTTTATGACGCTCACACACTGAACTTTGGGGCATGCTTAGACCCACACTGTTGTTTACATACGCCATCTAGTGGCATCATGCGCAAGTACATACCGTATGTTTCCGAACGCATATTTTAGATTTTCCGTGTTGTCTCCTGTTCGCGAGGAAAAAAATAGTTGCCATGACTTATGACTCGACCTCCGTATATACTTCCGATCTCCCGATCAAGAACCATAAAGCAAACAGTAGGGGTGTTACAAGGTGACCCACTTAGTCCCCGTGTATATACAGTGACCACAGCGGACGTAATAAAGGTGAAACATTCTGAGAAAGTTAAAATATATAGTTATGTAGATGACAATGTGATGACCTCAACATCGATTGAGGATTTGCAAACCTCTTTCGATCACTTGGCAGACTGGACGAAGAACAACGAGCTATGTATTAATAAAGAAAAGACAGTAACTATGCCATTTAGAAGAGGTGGGACAAAGGCGACTTTCTTTCCATAGAACAGTTCCTCTAGCAGCAGTATCACATGCGAAATATTTGGTAGTAATCATGCTAACAGGTGGAGACAAATGTTTCTATCACATTAAGGACAGAGTCAGCGTAGCCTTTAGAAGCACACATAGCATAAAAGATCTTGAGAAAATTGTCATTAAAAACAGCAGTAAAATTGTTTAACGTCAAGGATTCACCTGTCATCACCTACGGAATAAAAAACATCTGGCCATACCTAACAAAAGATCAACTCTCAAGCATAGAAAAAAGTTAAAGCATCATTTCTAAAGAAAGCTTTATGTGTCTTCAGGTACACCCCATCTCGCTTGGTGTACGTATTGGCAAGGGAACCATTTTACTTAGAGGAAATAAGGCTACGATTTCTACTTCCAGCCACACCCACCTTCAAATCTATCATGATGGAACTTGCATCAAAGAGAGAAGAAATCTGGGAAGAGTTCCATGCACCGACGCCATGATCATACAAGACTGGAAACAACCAAACTACGACCTCAGCCATGTGACGACTCAGTTTGCAATACATGGTTTTCACCACCTATTATGCCAAAAGTAGGTTTCCATTCTCCAGGACAAGAATGTGTGTGCAAGCGCTATGGTGGGCTATGTGACAGATACCATGCGATGTTTTGCAAGCAAAGGACCGAATCACTGACTATGTTCTGTGCTAGAGTCAACTAACCATGTATTGTCTGTACCATGTATGCACATTGTGCGAATTTCTCTAATTAATATACTTCTTTGTTAATGCGTAATCGGTATGCGTCAGCATATTTCTTGGTCCGAAAATTGTTCTTTCTTTCCTTTTTCTCGATTTCTTCAATGTCTTTTCTGATTATTAATCCTAGGTATTCCGGAGTATACAGGGACTCTGGATGGATTACTGGATTACTGTCTGATAGTGTCGTAGTATAGTCCTAATAGAAATCGCTTTCTTGTGTGTATTTTTCGTAAGGTGGAATGCAAGCTCTATTTCTTTTTGGCTCTCTCGCGGTTTCCTGCCTTATCGAGCCCGTTAGGCTGTAGTACTTGAATATAATTTTATCTCTACACTTTAAATTATTCATTTTAATCTCGAGTCAGGTAGGAATACAAAGTCGAAAATGGGTTCAGTTTAGTTTTTGCCTGTCAGTCTGTGTCTGTTACATAATGAGAAAATGGCTCAACAGGATTATAGAAACTCAACATTGAAGTTCAGCGTTATCCGGGTTGTGCTCTATGCTATATACACTATTATTTGATTAGTGAAAAGAGGCGTAGCGACATTAAGGGGCCCAAACCAGGAAATGTCACATGTATCCTTTAATGTTAGCTGCACCGTAAAAACAGAAATAACGAAGGAGGTAATCGTGATTACTAAATGTTTCATAAATTTCCAAATAATATCACCGCAAGTATTAATTATATTTAAATAACAAAGGATGTAGAAATTCAATTTTCGATTTTTTATTATTTAGACAGTCTTTTGCTAGTGGTTTAACGTTCCACTACAACATCGAAGTTTTCAGCGATGCAAGGATGGGAAACGGCTAGGATTGGGAAGGTAGCGTTCGTGGCCTTAATTATGGTATAAGCCTTTACCTGGTGGGAAAATTGGAAACTACAGAAAATCATCTTCAGAACTACCGACAGTGGGGTTCGAACCTATTATCTCCCGAATGCAAGTTCACAGTTCCACACCCCTAACTGCACGGCCAACTCGCTCGGTAACATATTTAGTAACAAGTAAAAGTAACAACTTGATTAAAAATAGATTGGCATATTTCGCTCTTGAAAGATTCTATCAAATCACATTCGAAAATATTTAGAAATGTATCAGAAATTTTCAATTCCGGGAAGAGAGTAATGTTAAAATTCCAAACCTCCTCACATTTGTAGAATACACACTGTGTATGTGTATGTTCAGTCTTCAGCCCTAAGGCTGGTTGGATCCTCAACAGCTCTGCCATCAGCTGTCATAGATGGCCTAGGCATCACTGAAGAGGCGTACTAGGTAAATGAGGAGTGAGGTAGTTTCCCGTTGCTTTCCTCACCGAGCCAGAAGTTGCTACTACATATCAGTCTGCTAAGCCCACTGAAATGCATGCACCAACCGACCCTATGAGCAGCGTTTTCACAGCATTCATAGCAGGGACTGGCTGCACAAGGAATGGCATTACTAGCATCGCTCATACCTCAGTCACTTTCATATTGTCAAAGCCAAGGATAAGACAGAGACAGATCAATGAAAGTAACAAAATTGCTCTAGCCCATACCAGAAGACATAGTGCGCTGTAAACACTAGGTCCTGCCAGCAAAGGCATAATACACACTGTATTTGCCTGGAATACCAGCATCACTGATGAACTTTTGGAAAAGAGATACAAGCAGCATGATAATGGGAAGTGTGAAATCCTTGATTAAATTAAATTTAACCGTGATTCCAGCTGCTATGACATTTGCGAATTAATGAAAATATAACAAATTAATGAAGATATAATGCGAAAACCTGCATCCTCAGGAAAAATACACGTGGTATACGAAGGAGTCCATAGCTGAACCCTCTTATTCTAGAGCCTACAGAGTCACATTTCGAAGTTTATAAAAACCAAAAACCAAACCCCACGGCACTTAACGGCCTTGAAGGGGTCTTGGACTACCCAGCGACCGCTGCTCAGCCCGAAGGCCTGGAGATTACGAGGGGTCGTGTGGTCAGCACGATGCATCCTCTCGGCCGTTATTCTGGGCTTTCGAGACCGGGGCCGCCATCTCACCGTCAGGTAGCTCCTCAATTCTAATCACGTAGGCTGAGTGGACCTCGAACCAGCCCTCAGGTCGAGAGAAAAATCCCTGACCTGGCCGGGAATCGAGCCCGGAGCCTCCGGGCGAGATGCAGGCACGCTACCCCTACACCACGGGGCCGGCTAATGTAAGTTTATGCTTTACTAAAATATCAAAGTTACCGTATCCTCGTTTTTTCCTTTAGAAAATGGTAGCCCTAATCAAGCGTCAAGATGACCTACAAAGATCGAAAACATTTCGTTAGGAGAATTTCTACTAAAGGCTCATCTTCACAAGCAGAAAACATTTTGTTCTGAACGATTGTTAGATAATAAGCTATATGAACTTACTGTTTAAGTCCAGCTAACTACTTCTACGGCTTTTGGAGACAATGAGGTGCGGGAATTTTATCCCTAAGGAGTTCCTTTATGTGGAATTAAATCTACTGACGCGAGATTGCCGTATCTGAGCACCTTCAAATACCACCGGACTGAGCCGGGATCGAACCCGGCAACTCTAGCTCAGAAGGCCAGCGATCTACAGTCTAAGCTACTCAGCCCGGCTGAACGATTGTTAATAGTAGTTGAAGAGGTTAGAGCTAAACTGGAAAGCTGTAGTTCAATTAACGCTGACCGAGGTTCAAATCCTGGCAGAGCATTGCATGTCGAATTTGCGATAAGTAAAGTGGCTGTTGACAGGTTTTCTCTGGGGCATTATTATCTCACTGCTGCTCCATTTCCATAGCACTATCGTAAACAAGCTGATCACATGCCAGAGATACTGTACAGTCAGTCATCCCTGGCTTAAGCCCAAGAGGGCGATCAACCAGAGTTTGATGGCGAAGTTCATTAAGTAAACAGGAAGGTTGGGCTGCCAACCCCTCATCTAACACCCTCGTCAAACATCGCCAGGCGTAGTAAACTTCCGTCAAGTATTAGTCACTACAAGCTAAGTACTTAGTGTAATCACAAAAAGATGAGTACGTTCTAACACCTCTCCGTAACACTTCCTTCGTTCATTTAATTTCCCTCTCTTCCAACACTACGGACGACCTACATTATCGCAACTGGGTTTTTAAAATTACGTCACGGTTTCCTCTTGATAGAACATGAACGCTATGATTACTTCTACATCTACATTAAGCTGGAATAACCGCATGATAAACAAAGCTTTTTTTTACAACTGACTTTACGTCGCATCGACACAGATAGGAATCATTACGACGATGGGATAGGAAAGGCCTAGGATTGGGAAGAAAGCGGCAAATGGCCTTAATTAAGGTTCAGTTTCAGCATTTTCCTGGGGTGAAAATGGAAAATCACGGAAAGCCATCTTCAGGGTTGCCGACAGTGGGGTTCGAACCCACTATCTCCCGAATGCAAGCTCACAGCCGCGCGCCCCTAACCGCACGGCCAACTCATCCGGTAAACAAAGTATAGAGCGACCTTTACCCAAATAAATGGTTAGGTTGTTAATACTCAAGCTTTTTTCAAGAAATGTATTCTAGGGCCTTCGAAATCCATTTTATTAAAAAAAAAGACCAAATAATATATTTTTCTTCGAGGACACCTACTAGCACCGGATTTCAAGAGTCGAAACTAATGATACGTTGACACTATAAATGTTTTCAAAGAGTAGGAATTATTTTATGTATCATTTAGCCCGGCTAAGTACTCAAATACTGTACGTCAGCCTCGTGTCGGTAGATTTACTGGCACGTGAAAGAATTCAAGTGGGACTACATTTCGGCACATCGGCGTCTCCGAAAACTAAAGGTATTCTTTGGGAGGTAAAGCAAATAACGTTATTAAGTGTCATTGAAATTTACTCTGTGATGTAACAATTTACACCCACAGATAAGTACTACTCTTCTTTCTGGATCTTTTTTGCAATTTACTGGGGTTGGCACTTAATGTTGTTTTAACCCAGTTTTTCCGCCAGGACTATCGCATGTTTCTATGGCGGTTGCTAGTGTAATGCGTTGTATGTAAATGAAGATGTAACAAAATGTAAATGAAGATGTGTGCTAAGCCGAACAGAAGCACCCATCCCTGAAAGAGAGGAATTAACCATATGCACTTTGAAATCCCCGGCCCTGCCGGAAATCGAACCCGGGGCCCTGGGAACCACAGCCTATTACGCTGAACATTCTACTAAGGAGATGGGCAGGTAAGTGTTATTAAAATACTTTTGGCATTAGATGTTATGGCGACGATGGGATAGGAAAGGCCTAGGAATGGGAAGAAAGCTGTCATGGCCTTAATTAAGGTTCGGTCCCAGCATTTGCCTGGTGTGAAAATGAGAACCCACGGAAAGCCAGCCTTATGGCTAGATGTCGTCTGAAAGTGCGTAACGAAATTAGCGATATAAAATGCGTGACTGGATGTTACCTAGCAACCGTGCAGGCTGTGATGTGAAGTATTGATGGATGGCCATGACAGAGTCATGCAGAAGGTTCTTTAATCAAGACGCCTCATCTCATCCTCTAGAGAGCTGGTTATTTCATTTGTGGTACTTCCACAGGCCTCGAGTCGCTTCCCCTTCTCGATGCTCTGAATTTTGCACTTGTCGACTCCAAATTCCATACAGATGTCCCTCGAAAACGATTCGTAAGACGGAAATAAATTAATCATTATCAATTTGAGTTTCATTTATTAGAATATATATTTATGATAATTTTCCCAAAGGGAAATTTAACACTATATTTATTTTAATCAGATAATTATCGACAACGGAGACTCAGTATGGCCCCGCAAAAGTAGTCAAGCCAATAAACTTTACTAACATAATCACAGCTGAAGGGTAGGTAAAATAAAAGTCGTTACGTGTATCAACTCATATCCAAGATGAGGCTAATGAATGAAAATGAAATCACAGCTCTGTCGTTAGCTTCTGTATTTGAAGCCGATAAACTGGACAATGGAATCAAAATAAACAAGCTTCCAGGTCATTGCAGACACTCAGGCACGGTCGAAAGGTGGATGGATGAACCATCTAGCGGAGAGCACAGGAACTCGGAGAGAACACAAGTGAATCGATACGTCGATGAAGTGCCATGGCTGCCTCTTTAGACAGCTGCAACAAAACAATGTCGATGTTACGTTTTACGAATAGGAGCTTACAGTCCTGCATTATGGCTAATGTTACGCACACACTTAAGTTAATCCGCTCAGTTACAAGAACCAGTACAGCAGATTTAACTCAATGAATGATGAGGATCATGATGATGATAAAAATGAAATAATCGAAATGCCTCAGCTACCCGGTCGTAGACCTTCTAAATTTGTTTAATTTAGGATCACTTCCCATGGAAGGAAAGAAAAGCCGCTATTATTTTCACCTAAACCTGAAACTGGCAAACTAATCGGTGCTACGGGCCAGAGTAAGAACACGCGGGCTACCCTTCCAAGGAATTACCCTGATGCTAAACATTTGATAGTTAAGTTGTTTGCATAGTATACTGGGGAAAGAATTAGAGACACACACACAGAATAAGAGAGAAGTGAATTGAATTTATTGATAGTTTACATGCCACTGAGGCGGAAAAGCCCCTTTGTGCAGCGTCTATAACAAAATAAGACATAAGTCTAAGAATATACCATTGTTGCTTGAGTCATCAGCCCATAGACTGGTTTGATGCAGCTCTCCATGACACCCCATCCTCTGCTAACCTTTTCATTTATGTGTAACTACTGCATCGTACATCTGCTCTAATCTGTCATATTCATACCTAGTCTACCCCTACCGTTCTTACCGCCTACAATTTATTAAAAAAAAACCAACTGAACAAGTCCTGGATGTCTTAAGATATGTCCTGTCATCCTATCTCTTCTTCCCGTCAAGTTTAGTCGGATCGATCTCCTCTCCCAAAATCGATTCAGCATGTCTTCATTCGTGATTCGATCTATCCATTCTTCTGTAACACCACATTTCAAAAGCTTCTATTCCCTTTCTTTCTGAGGTAGTTATTGCCCATGTTTCACGTCCATACAGTACGACGCTCCAGACAAAAGTCTTCAAAAACCTCTTTCTAATTCCTATATCAATGTTCGAGGTGAGCAAATTTCTTTTCTAACGAAAGGCGTTCCTTGCTTGTGCTAGTCTGCATTTTATAACTTCCGTTAAGACTTCATTTCCTAATCTATATACCTAGTGTATTAAATAATATAATATTAACTTTAACATCAGATCTTAAGGAGCCTCCGTGGCTCAGACGGCAGCGCGTCAGCCTCTCACCGCTGGATACCGTGGTTCAAATCCCGGTCACTCCATGTGAGATTTGTGCTGGATAAAGCGGAGGTGGGACAGGTTTTTCTCCGGGTACTCCGGTTTTCCCTGTCATCTTTCATTCCAGCAACACTCTCCATTATCATTTCATAGCATTTATCACTCATTAATAAAAATAACCTTGGGAGTGGCGACCCCATTATAATAACAGCCTATATATGTTTCATTCATTACACCCCTGACCCGGTCAATGACTGGAAAACAGGTTGTAGGTTTCCATTTCCATCAAATCTTAAGCAGATTTATACTAGGATTGTTCTTGCACAGACACCGACTGTAATTATTCACTGTATTCATTATTTTTGAAACTATAGCATTATGAAAATTATTTTTGAGCTACGGAAAGTGAGAAGAATATTAGCACATGTTTTAAAAGAAATGTCTGACTTTCTGATACAGAAACACAAGCTTACATGATCGCACCAATACCTACCTAAAACAGTCCCTTGTGTCTTCTGGAAAGAGTCCATAGCGTCCAAATTCTACTTCATATGCTCTATGACGCAGGGGATAGCTCATTTCCAAATAACGCCACGACATGGACTTTTAAGGGAAAAGTTCCAAGTGACGGCCCCAATTGGGATATTAAGCAGCCCTCCGAGGAATTCAGAAAGCTATTGAAGAATGAGGGGCTGCCAACCCGAAACGGTAAAGGCGAACTCGGTTCACCTCGAAGGACGTGAGTTCGATTTCCCGTAAGAAAGTCGAAAAATTTACAAACGAGACTTTCACTTCTGGAGATGCTTTGGATTCACTCAACCTACAACTAGACTAGGTTAATTTCTGGGGGAAAGATGGCCGGGCAAAGAGTAAACCACTTTTCCTTCCACTCGTCTAGGGGTCGTTGGTTTTGGTTTCATTGAGGAATTAAATAATATTTGCTTCTGATATTGGTATTACTTGCTTGTCCGCTTCAATTTCCACATAGATTAGAATTACTACTACTAAATGTTTTCATTCCTCCTCTGAAGGGTGAGGCGGGCCTCCTTGACGGTGACGCCGTCTCTCAGGTCAGGAGATTTGTATCGGAGAAGGTAAGAGGGTTGGTGGGCGTGGCCTATACTAAGAACTGTCCCGGCATTCGCCTTAGTGCAGGAGAATCAAAGACCACGGAGATCCGTTCTCAGGACAGCCAACGGTGTGGACCAGCCCATCTCCGTCTCCCGAATACAGAGGCGTAGAGCCACGGTAGAGCTGTGGCCACCCCTCCTCTGCTCGTTTGGCCGGTCGGAGTGCAGAGCTGTCGGACCACGAACCAGCCGTGGCCATTAGTGTATATTTAGACTGTGTTACAAGCGTATTCAGTTCATAACATTTTAAATAATTTGTTTAAATTACCTTTTCTCGATACTATATTTTCGTAAACATAGGTACATATTTTTAGTAACTGTAAGACACAGAAAGCTGGATTTTGGACCTGATATTAATTTTTATTTTGAAAACAAGAGGCCGATATTTTGATGCGTGTGATAATTATTTTCTCTATTTAAATCTATTTCAATTAGAATGTAGACTTTACTCGCCAGGCTGAATAAATATTGTTGAAAAGTACGAAATAAAAGTACGCCTACATTTTAAAACACTTTTTCAGAAACTGTATGGGAATTCTCTTTTGTTTTAAATTAGTAAGTTTTTACTTAGAAGTATTCTGAGTTAGAGTAATGAATCTGTGGAGAAACGAAGGTCGAGCTTCGATAAATTACTGGGAAAATAACTCAACGAAATCTATTAGAAACTTTGCAAAAATGATGTTAGTACTAACATGAACATTTCTCTGCTTGGAGCATTTACAAGTTACATGATCATCGGGTCTTTTGCATTGGGCTTTACAACAGTATTTAAAACAATAATCTCTGAACAGGCTATGAAGACCTGCAGAAGAGTGAAAGGCAAAGACCTCCACTATTCGTAAAGTCAGCATAAAATTGGATAGAGTGATTTTCCCTACGCCCAGCTACCTCTGCCCCACAAAAATAATCTGGTACTAATTTCTGATGAAGACTTAGTGAACTCATTTGCATCCCCGAATATGGAAATGCCAATTCTACTTCTTTTCTATTTTGTAAGCGAAATCAAACCCATGTTCTCCCAGGTGAAACAAGTTCGCCCTTACCGCCTCGATTAAGCAGCCACTACAACTGTACTGCAAATGTCAAATTAAGTACAACCTACCTTTAGCGGAACCTTTGTGAAACGGAAAACTGTCCATATCGGGAATTTTACCGGTACCGTGAATCACGGTTTAATATTCAAGTAAGTTTACCTGTCGAACTCGTTGGCTGAATGGTCAGCGTACTGGCCTTCGGTTCAGAGGGTCGTGGGTTCATTCCCGGCCCGTTCGGGGATTTTAATCGCTTCTGATTAATTCTTCTGGCTCGGGGACTGGGTGTTCGTGTCTGTCCCAACACTCTCCTCTTCATATTCAGACATAATACCACACTACCAACCACCAGAAGAACATGCGACAGATTTTTTTTTTTTTTTTTTTTTTTTTGCTATTTGCTTTACGTCGCACCGATGCAGATAGGCCTTATGGCGACGATGGGATAGTAGGGACCTAGGAATGGGAAGGAATCGGCCGTGGCCTTAATTAAGGTACAGCCTGGTGTGAAAATGGGAAACCACGGAAAACCATCTTCAGGGCTGCCGACAGTGGGGTTCGAACCCACTATCTCCCGATTACTGGATACTGGCAGCACTTAAGCGACTGCAGCTATCGAGCTCGGTACACGCACTAGTGATTACATCCCTCCATATAGGGTTGGTGTCAGGAAGGGGATCCGGACGTAAAACAGGGCCAAATCCACATGTGCGACGCAGTTCGCACCCGAGACCCCACAGGTGTGGGAGAAGAAGAAGAAGAAAAGAAGAAGAAGTCAAGTATACCTGTATTTAGCGGAACCTGTCTGACGTGGAAACGGGAGGGAATTTTACTACTATAACGGAAAAAAATTGAAAATTTTTTCCTAATCCTTTTGAGAACAGGTGTTTCCGAATGGACTAAGATGGCCGAGATAGCATTCTGCTGTAATTTGGATCGCAGAAGCTATAAAAGGAGTGTCGCCAAATACGGTACGTCAACGCTTTCACAAAGACAAGTTTGTCTCAACCCTGACCAAGAAACCGTAAGAAACGAAAATCTTGATGTACTACAACATACGCTCGAACAGTGTAATTACGGTAATATCAGTGCAGAAGATTACGTGACCACTGATCTAGAAGGTGAGACAGAGGCGGCGGTAGAAAACATAGAAGAGTTCGTTACCGAAGAAAAGAAAACCGAAATTGAAATAAAACATATAATGTGTATTAAATAAGTGTATGACTGTACTACTGTGCACTGTGAGGAAGTTCTAAGCAAGAACAAATTTGTGTTAGTTCTGATTAACTAGTGTATGAAATGGAAATTAAATGGCGTGTGGCTTTTAGTGCCGGGAGTGTCCGAGGACAAGTTCGGCTCGCCAGATGCAGGTCTTTTGATTTGACACCCGTAGGCGACCTGCGCGTCGTGATGAGGATGAAATGATGATGAAGACGACACATACACCCAGCCTCAGTGCCAGCGAAATTAACCAGTTAAGGTTAAAATTCCCGACCCTGCCGGGAATCGAACCCGGGACCCCTGTGACCAAAGGCCAGTACGCTAACCATTTAGCCATGGAGCCGGACAACTATTGTATAGAAGCGTGTGATTAGTGTCATTATTGTATCTATTACAGCACAAAATCATATGAATATGCCGCTGGTTTATCTAACGGTGGTATGTAGGCTTACGTATGACTTTTTTTTAACCACCTTTATGAATCGTAAACTTGCATACAGCGGAAAAAAATTCCGGTCCCTTGAGTTTCCACTGAGGACATGTTTTAATGTATAATCTCAGCAATTACACGCCTTCCACGTGTATATAACCGATATGAGCTCGAGGTTAAAAACGTCAACTTTATACCGCGAACGTCTTTCGAATATTCAGTTTAGTTCCAAAGGCTAACACAGTTGGACAACACACACGAACACACTGTTCTAGAGAATCTAGTGATTTCATCTCCTGCATATATTGCCCGAGCGAACTGAAGTCCTCAACCACCAGCCTCTCGGCACACCACAAAGATGGTGTCTCGACAGAAGGCTACTGAAGTACAGTATTACAGTACTTTTCCACACAGCTTGTGGGACTGTCTGATCAGATCATTGCATATGCAAATGTCGGCCAGTATCGACAGAAAACTACTCGGTAGGTGAGAACTTAATGGGTCCGGCGAACAATCCGAGGTGTTACCGAGATGCTAATCGATTTTCTTAAAGTGAGCGCTGTTTACTCGTATTAGGACGCAGTGCTCTGACGCACAGAATAAATTCGAGCTGCATTAAAATGCCATGTTACACCACAGACTTTGAAGTGCATTCTGTTTGGTGTTTCCACTTTAGCCTTCGCCACTTGTTATTTTGAAGAAAGTGCCGCCTTCCGCTACAAGTCATATTATAACAATCGGTATCGAGGGAAAAATCCCCGATGATCTGCATATTCCTAATAATAACAATAATAATACTAATAATAATGTGAAGAGGAGACTCAAATGCAACAAAGAATTGTATCAAAGAGCAGAAAGAGTGGTTGAACTGACGAGAAAGAGAAGGTTACAGTTCTATGGACACTTGTTGAGGATGGACAATAATAGACTAACGAAGAGAATCCTTGAATTCTTCAGGAAGGGGAAGACAGAGCTTGACGCAAGAGCAGTAACAGGTATAACCTGAAAACAATATTCTCTCACCCATGCGTAACTAATGTAAATATCGGGCTCGAATCATTATTATTCTTACGATTATGGTTATTATTATTTTACGATTATTATTATTGTATGTATTTATAGCTGTGAAGTGTTACATCCATTTGCTATTATTATTAGTATTACTACATCATGTGTACATACGATATGATCACGTTCTTTTGAGGTTATGTCATGAAATAGGCACTGTATATAGACATTTATATCAGTTCAGTTAATGTAAATACCTGGAAGTGAATATTATTTATTCTTACCTGTATATACAAATTGTAATCCAAAATTGTGAAACACACTGTATGGTAACAGGCTACGAGAAAGATTGAGAAAATTCCATCCATTGTAAACTGTGTATTCGCACTCTAGAATATTCACGAAGATAGTTTTTTTTCTTAATGTATCTTCCGGAAACCTGACCAGGATATATATAAAGAGGCGATCTGGTCAGTGAAGTCAGCTGTGGTTAGTTGTGGTTTGGAAGTTATTGTAAGAGTGTTATTGTTTAGTAGCACGTGGCTGACATGCTGAGCCAGGCAGGGAGATAGTAGGTTCGAATCCCACTATCGGCAGCCCTGAAGATGGTTTTCCGTGGTTTCCCATTTTCACACCAGGCAAATGCTGGGGCTGTACCTTAATTAAGGCCACGGCCGCTTCCTTCCAACTCCTAGGCCTTTCCTATCCCATCGTCGCCATAAGACCTGTCTGTGTCGGTGCGACGTAAAGCCCCTAGCAAAAAAAAAAAAAATGAGCCAGGCAGTCTCTATGTTGAATTGATCGGTAGTCATCTGTTTTATCTGTGTTTCAAAGTGTAACCTCTGTGGTGTTCTGTGTCAGTTGTCAACTGTTTAAAGATGGCGGCTTTGTTGACATCTTACAAGTGAACTGTTTTTGTTTTGTGATACGGTGATTAAGGTTATGTGTGTATTAATTTGTGAATATGTAAATAAAAGTATTTTATCCAACTGACAGCATCTCGTGTGCGTCTTTGTGGATACGTTAAGCTGAAATGGTTTCGAGAAGTGAGGTTCGACCTGACGAAGATGGGATTTCGGAAGATTACATCATGGGCAGAAATCAATTTAGACAAGTCGTCAAAAGGTGTTGCGGTTTCCAGGAGACTGTGGAAACGCTAGTGAGAAAAGGGAGGTCCTACACAGAAGAAGGAAGTAGGAGAAAGGGTGAAAAGATACTGGCAGAGAGTAAAGGCAGAGAAGGCTAAACATTACTGCAAAAATTGCCAAACATGGTCCACAGATAGCCGAAGCGAAATAAAAAAAAACCACTTTTTGTTATTAGTTTTACATCGCATCGACTCAAACAGGTCTTACGGCAGCGACACAATAGAATGGAGCTGGGTCTGGGAAGGAAGTAAATGTAGCATTTGCCTGGAAGGCTATGGACAGGAAACGGAGGTAAACCGTCTTCAGAACTGCTGACACTGGGCTTCGAACCCACAACCCCTCGAATGTAAGTTAACAGCTCCACAGCCCGAACAACGCAGCCAACTCGTTTTTTAAAAAATTTCGTGTGGCTATTTCTAGCCCTTAAAGGCAGACCCTCCGATGAGGGTGGGCGGCATCTGCCACGTGTAGGTAACTGCGTGTTATTGTGGTGGAGGATAGTGTTATGTGTGGTGTGTGAGTTGCCGGGATGTTGGGGACAGCACAAACACCCAGCGCCATTGGAATTTACCAATGAAGGTTAAAATCCCCGACCCGACTGGAAATCGAACCCGGGACCCCCTGAACCGAAGGCCAGTACGCTGACCAACTCGGTAATAATAACAATAATTGGCTGAATGGTCAGCATAGAGGCCTTGGGTTCAGAGCGACCTGGGTTCGATATTCGGCCGAGTCGGGTATATTAGAACGTCTGGCTACTTCATCTGACTTGGGAACAGAGTGTTTCTCTTGTACCCAATACATACCTCTTCACAGACAGATACGACGGTATCAACAACCACAGAACAAACAATAGTGAATACATTCCTCCACACAGCGTTAACGTCAGGAAGGGCATCTGACCGCAAAAAGGGATCATGTCAACATGTGCGGTACAATTCACACCCTTGACCATACCAAGGTGTGGGAAATTAACCTAAATAATAATACTAATAATAATAATAATAATAATAATAATAATAATAATAATAATAATAATAATAATATCGTCGTTTAGCGGAAATTCAAACTCCGGTGTTTCAAAATTTTGTCTTGAGGATATTTTTAATGCATAGGAATCCAATGACATTTTAACACCCTCAAATGTCAGCTACCTCCACTAGGAATGTACTCTTTACCTTGAGAACGGAAGAACAACGAATAATCGAAAGCGCCACTGAGATAGACTCAAACATTTACTGATTCAAAATCGGTTATGATATTCAGTAATCTTATTTAATCTGGTATTCTTATTCTCAAAGAGTGACAGTTAATAACCTTAACTTAACAATAACCACACTTCGTACTTCAAGAATAAGTTCGTAACTCACTGAATTAGTAATTGACACCGGTGTTTCAGAATTTTGTCTTGAGGATATTTTTAATGCATAGGAATCCAATGACATTTAAACATGCACTTCAAAATTCTTTTGAAATAATTTAAGATAAGACTAGATATAAATAACTGATGGGAATCTGCCACCTCGGCGACAGCAGATCAGTGGTGGTTGGTAGGTTCACGGCACTGGAAGGGAACACTTCTCTCTGTAGTGCCTCAGAAAACTTCTCTACTTCGTCCACATTTACTTTTTCACAAGAAGATTACACAGACACAGAAACTATGCAGTGTGAGAGTGATATGATTTTCCTGTTGAACAATGTTACTCACACTCTGTCCTTTTAACATCTCTTAAGACTGCTTTGTACCTCCAACCTACTCCTTTTTATTTTTCATTAACCTACTGAACTCAGTCTTCGAGTAACAGAGCGAGTTAGCAGAGTGGTACGTCCTAGCAATCGTAAGCTTGTATTCGGGAGAGAGTGGGTTCGAACCTCACCGTCAGCTGGTTTTCGGTGGTCCCCCTCCCGGGATTCTTTCATTATAACATAATGAAGAAAATGTAGAACACGTATTGTTTATTATTGAAATTAATGATTTTTACTGTGCATTTTTTCATAGAAACATCAGCAATAAATCAAATGACTGCCAGACCTTGAGCAAGAAAACAACGCAACAGTGGCAATCCGCATCTGCAGGCTGTTTTTCATGTTGCATTCTGGCAAGTCCATCTGAAATGGGGGCAAAACTGTAAATTACTTGAAGCTCTCCTCCTTTGTCGTTGCTGTAAGTAGCTCGGGCTTACACCACTCCTGTTGTTCTTGGAGAGGGCGTGTTTCCGATAGGTAGCCAATAGGACAATATTCACTTAAGGTGTGTACAAACCAACAAATGTGTTCCCTCAGCACTCAGCCCTGGTAGACGAAAGTTCCGCTAATAAAGCAATAAATCAGGACAAATCGCGCCTCGTCTAGCCTTTCATAAGAAAGGGACAGTCAATCATAAACTTCTCAGCTGGTTGGAGTAACTTTCTAATGTTTATCATTCTTGTTATCACAACAAAATTCAAACAAAAAGATCTACAATTTAAATTTTTCTGAGGGAGGAGGTATTTTACAGGGGAATTTTACACCTCCTCCCCCGCCGGATACTATGCAGCCTTACTTAGGTACTCATGTGGTTGAGGAGATCCTTCATTCTAACGGTTTACGAACGTGTGTTCTGTCCTAGTCGCCTGAAGACAAGGAAGACAACTACGCAGAATCTGTCCGAAATGCCTACTCGTACTTCATAGTGACTAACAGCTGAAGCATCCTCATTCTCAGACCCACTTACTTATCCACTCAAGCGTTGGCATAATTGACGAACTAGGACGTGACTGCAGGGACCTATGCCACAAGCCACATATATTTTGGTGAAACTTAAATCCTTTATAACCACATGATGATGAAAGATGGTCAGTAGATCATTTTCATGCCCATGTTCTTGAATATTTCATTCCTGCTCGTGCCTTGTCTGCATTAGTGCAGAAGCACTATTTCAGAGTACAACATCTTAACGAGTCACTATCTGAATATGTTCAAGACATTAAGATCCAAGCTAAGATTTTCCGGCTCCACTATTCAGAGGCTCAGATAGTTGCCAACATAATTGAAGGTCTCGCCCCGAACTATAGATCATATCTGGCTCTTTCACCCCGACCAGCAACGTTCGCCCAGTTGGAAGCCGTTACAGTGTCTGCTGAAGGCATTCGATATGCTGACCAGTTACGCCTTGCATTAGCCCCACCTCCTATAACCATACCCCCTACTCAGGATTCTAAAACCACCCCGTCACCTGCTTCCAACCCGCGTAATGCCGGCTAATGTTTTTCCGAGTGTGGGGTGATTTCTAATATTGTGCTCTTACCTTCCCCTTTTAACTGTGTTTGTGCCTTGTTTGGTGTTACCACTGCAGTAGAGGTAACAGATGATATTATGAAAATCAACAATTCTGAAATGGCTCCCGCAGACGAGTATTTAATAAGCAAATTTTTAGTTATGTCAAGTGTTGTGAAACCTTTTCATCCAAGCTGGTCAGTTTATGAACACTTTAGTGGATTTTAAAAAATTGAAATATCATAAACAAAATAATGCATGTTCGTACAACTTCAATTGCCCGTTTTTGATTAAAAATAAATTTAAATATATATTTTTAGTTAACTTTCTTTATTAATCCGTTTACCCTCCAGGGTTAGTGCTTCCCTCGGACTCAGAAAGGGAGACACCTTTACCGCCTCAAGGGCAGTGTTCTGGAGCGTGAGACTTTGGGTCGGAGGGATACAACTGGAGAGGAAAACCAGTACCTCACCCAGGCGGCCTCACCTGCTATGCTGAACAGGGGTTTTGTGGAGGGATGGGACGATCGGGGGGATAGACAAGGAAGAGGCCGTGGCCTTAAGTCAGATACCATCTCAGCATTTGAATGGAGGAGAAGTGGGGAACCAAAAGAAACCACTTCGAGGATAGCTAAGGTGGGAATCTAACCCCCCCTCTACTCAGCTGACCTCCTGATGCTGAGTGGACCTCATTTTTTAGTTAACTGGGGCACAAAAGATCAGATATTGCGTTTAATATTCTCTCAGTAGGCCCACACATTTTTGTGTCATCAACAAGTTCGTCACGAATACTAGTATTGATTAGGTCTGACTATAGTCAAGACTGAAAAATAATATAAATGTTAAAGTACATATTCTCAAAGCAGCACCACTGTTATTAAAAAAAAAAAAACTATTTTAATGGTGCAATCAAAGAGGATGTAACGATACTATTACACAGGTAAGTTAGTTCTGTTGTCGGGGGTTTACGTATCAGGCTTAGCTTCGGCTACAACACGGATGTTGAAATGCAGCGTCCTGCCATCTATCAGTCGACGTACGAACACACACCTGCTGATGCACATTGCTGCTATCTGCTGAGTACGTTCGGAACTACACAGTAATCGAGTAGCACCAGCGATCGCGGATCTGAATTATTTTGTTGGTATCATCTCAGGTTTAGTGAGGAATAGAAATGTGGATTAACCGTTAATAGTAATGATTGAAATATAAAAACCTCGTTTAAAAATGATGAAATAATTCAACCAAACATACTACGCACTGAATGCATAACGGCGTATAGCCGAGAGAGTAAACTTCTCAATATCAACCTTGCTGGAGGAGGTGTTCGTTGTTTTTAAGAGGTAACAAATATATTTTGCCTAGCGGTGCAGCGGTAGCGTGCCTGCCTCTTACCCGGAGGCCCCGGGTTCGATTCCCGGCCAGGTCAGGAAATTTCACCTGGATCTGAGGGCTGGTTCGAGGTCCACTCAGCCTACATGATTACACTAGCCAAGAATAATGGCCGAGAGGATTCGTCGTGTTAATCACACGACTTCACACAATCTGCATGCCTTCAGGCTGAACAGCGGTCGCTTGGTAGGCTATTGCCCTTCGGGATTTTTTTAAATAAATATATTTTTAGATTTTTGGGAACCAACGACAAATTTGTAAGGCGATTTTACGAGAATGGAGTAATAATGTATGTGAGCGAGCATTACCTCCAATGTCAGTCAAATATACATGTAATAAGTGTATTTTTCAGTCCAGAAAGCCAAGCAATACGGCTGAGAATGTCGTTAGGCTGACCAAGCGCTCCCCAAAATCTACTTGCCATCTTGGTGTACAGCAGTCACATTGGCAAGACAAGGCTCTTAATGATCCCTATGTGCTACAGGCTTTTGCGTTTTTCGTTTATGTAAGGGTAGCCTATGGTATTCAGTTGATATAAACAATGGGGGCGGATTGGATCCTGTGCTCAGGCTGGCAGTACTCTTGAATAAATAAGCAAATCATTTCTTCTTAACACTAACCGAAAGAGAAAAATAAATAAATAATTTCTTAAATGAATGAAGGCAAAGAGAGCGAAGAGCTACGGAGAGCATGAAAATAATAATAATAATAATAATAATAATAATAATAATAATAATAATAATAATAATAATAATAATAATAATAATAATAAATCTCTTGGAAGAAATAGCCAAAAAATAGGTCTGAGAAAGTAAAAAATAAATTTATTACATAAAAACCACTTCAAAATTTTTGACAACACACATTGGTCGAAGAGACAAAATAAAGAAATTCAAATACCTGGGAGAGATAATTCGAGAAAATTATTTAGAAAAATCTGCTGTAGAAGGAAGGTTACACAAGACCACTAAGATTTTTTTTTACAACAAGAAACGCTTGTCTAACAATTTTAAAATAAGGTACTACAATACAGCGGTGAAACCAGAATATCTTTACGCAAGTGAATGTCTAGTTTTGAATTACAGTTTAGATAAACTGGGAATACTACAAAGAAGAATCTTGAGAACAATCTTAGAACCAATGAAAACAACAGAACAATGGTAAATAAGGAGTAATAAGGAAATATATCAGAATATAGAAAATGTAACAGAAACAATGAGAAAAAGGAGATTGCTATTTTTGGACATATCTATAGAATGGAATGAAAGAAAAGAGTGGTTGCATCGACAAGGCATTAGCCTTTAGAATATTGATTGACTATAGAATGGACGATGACAGATTGACAAAACAGATGTTCAAGTATTTTTGGGAGAAAAGTCAACAACGAGCAGGGTACAAGGGGTGAAGATTTAGAAAGAAATAAAATAAGAGAAAACTTTAGAAAGAGAGATTTAAAAAAAAGTTTTTAAGAGTCCGCCTCTGTGGTGTAGTGGTTAGTGGAATTAGCTACCACCCCTGGAGGCCCGGGTTCGATTCCCGGCTCTGCCACGACATTTGAAAAATGGTACGAGGGCTGTAACGGGGTCCACTCAGCCTCGTGAGGTCAACTGAGTAGAGGGGGGTTCGATTCCCTCCTCAGCCATCCTGGAAGTGGTTTTCCGTGGTTTCCCACTTCTCCTCCAGGCAAATGCCGGGATGGTACTAACAAAAGGCCACGGTCGCTTCCTTCCCTCTTCCTTGTTTCTCCCTTCCAAACTGCACATTCCCCCACAAGGCCCCTGCTCAGCATAGCAGGTGAGGCCGCCTGGGCGAGGTACTAGTCATCCTCTCCAGTTGTATCCCCCGACCCAGAGTCTTTAGCTCCAGGACACTGCCCTTGAGGCGGTAGAGGTGGGAGCCCTCGCTGAGTCCGAGGGAAAAACCGACGCTGGAGGGTAAACAGATAAAGAAGAAGAAGAAGCAATGATGAAGGAATACTGGAAAGAACGGAAAAGGAAACAACCAGGAAGGAAGAATTAAAATTGGCACGTGGTTCCCAGCAGGCCTCATCGTAAGAAGAAGAATAAAATGAAAATAAAAATAGGCAACCATTCCTTAACGCTAATCGCATGATAAGAAGAAATATATTCTATCTTTCGATGAAGGAAGGCCAACGAGAGCGAAGAGCCACAGAAGAAGCCAATGAAGAAGTAAACCATCGATATTACAACCCCTCCAAACTTTAATCGAAGATAGAACTGTAAGAGGTCTGATCCCCTTGGGAGTGGGTGTATTCGGCAAAAGGAACGCACTAGCGAAGAAAGTATCAGAAGAGAACAAGATTTAACAAGAGAGGTAGTTTTAAAATAACAACAGCTAAACCCCATTTATCTAGGGCCTTTTGCCCCAACGATTTCGTTCAGTTAAGAGAGAAATACTGACCAAGCAAAGGAAGCTGGACAGGAGAAAAGTGAGACATATGATCCATTCCTTCCGTACTAAGGTCAGCATTACATTTCCATTATCGAGCTGGGAGTACTCGGCAGTGTGAGAGGCGGCATCTCTTAGATCTTGACTGTAGCAGGAGGACAAGTGGTATTAATTTGGACAGAATCTGATAAGTATATTTATTTATTTTATTGGCGTCAGAAGGCCAGCGCCTGAACCTTCTGAGCCACTCCGCCCGGCAGTAAAGGTGGAGGTTACTCTTATTGGGGTTCAAAGTAATATGAAAATTCTTTCCACTATGGAACTGCCAAATAGAACGGACGTGTCGTCCAAACATTTATTTATTTATTTATTTATTTATTTATTTATTTATTTATTTATTTATTTATTTACGTCTTCATAAAGTGGCACGATTAGGAATTTTGGTCCTCCCTTACACTTAACCACATATATTTTGTTTAGATTCTTACACGGATTTATTTTAAATATCGTGGCAATCAACTTTAAGTCATACACAGTATGTATGAAAAGTGACGTCCAAGACAATCCAAGACAGACGAGATCAAAACAATTTTTTTAAAATTTAAAATAGTTATAGTCGCTTTAACTCGATGGTCACATCCCGATTTACATTAAATGTAAATCTATTAAAACAATTTACAATTTTACAAAATAATCTTAATCCAGTATATACATCATCACTAGAGGTTATACAAGGCACTATCTAAAAAAGAGAATGAAAAATAAAATCATCAGTATGGGAATATGAAACAAAATCTTACACACAAAACACAAAAATGACTATGAAAAAAGTTATTAACGATAAGTACATAACATGGGATGTTACTGACAGTACAAGTGGTCCAGGTTAATAGAACATCGGATGGCAGCTATCGCTGTGTTTCTCAATAGTTATTTTTCTAGGACAAGAATTTTGGGATTGTTCCCCGGGCTCCCACGGTTAATCCTGTAACAGTTATATTCCGTAGTTTGTGACACTTGCATACAGTGACATCTGCACGGAGATGGAATTTAGTGACTCTTGCACGGAATGGTCACTGTCGTGGGAAATCCGAGTATGGTTCCAGTGTATGGGACCCTCACCAGGATTACTTGATTCAAGAACTGGAAAAAATCCAAAGAAAAGCAGCTCGATTTGTTGTGGGTGATTTCCGACAAAAGAGTAGCGTTAAAAAAATGTTGCAAAGTTTGGGCTGGGAAGAAATGGGAGAAAGGAGACGAGCTGCTCGACTGAGTGGTATGTTCCGAGCTGTCAGCGGAAAAATGGCGTGTAATGACATTAGTAGATGAATAAGTTTGAGTGGTGCCTTTAAAAGTAGGAAAGATCACAATATGAAGATAAAGTTGGGATTCAAGACGACAAATTGAGGCAAATATTCATTTATAGGAAGAGGAGTTAGGGATTGGAATAACTTACCAACGGAGATGTTCAATATATTTCCAATGTCATTGAAATCATTTAAGAAAAGGCTAGGAAAACTACAGATAGGGAATCTGCCACCTGGGCGACTGCCCTGACAGTTAAAACTGCATGGGAGTAATAATAATAATAATAATAATAATAATAATAATAATAAATGTTACTGTTTTTACGTCCCACTAACTATTTTTGACCGGGCGAGTTGGCCGTGCGCGTAGAGGCGCGCGGCTGTGAGCTTGCATCCGGGAGATAGTAGGTTCGAATCCCACTATCGGCAGCCCTGAAAATGGTTTTCCGTGGTTTCCCATTTTCACACCAGGCAAATGCTGGGGCTGTACCTTAATTAAGGCCACGGCCGCTTCCTTCCAACTGCTAGGTCTTTCCTATCCCATCGTCGCCATAAGACCTATCTGTGTCGGTGCGACGTAAAGCCCATAGCAAAAAAAAACTATTTTTGACGGTTTTCGGAGACGCTGAGATGCCAGAATTTTGTCCCGCAGGAGTTCTTTTACGTGCCAGAAAATCTACCGACACGAGAATGACGTATTTCAGCATCTTCAAAATACCACCGGACTGAGCCAGGATCGAACCTGCCAAGTTGGCGTCAGAAGGCCAGCGCCTGAACCTTCTGGGCCACTCCGCCCGGCAGCAAAGGTGGAGGTTACTCTTATTGGGGATCAAAGTAATATGATAATCCTTTCCACTATGGAACTGCCAAATAGAACGGACGTGTCGTCTAAAAATACCGAATTCCAGAGGACTGTTTAACAAGCCAGTTTACTACCTGAACAACGAGTCTCAAAACTGCCGAATTTCCAATGGTGGTACTGTTTCAAAACACCCTGCATGCATACAATATTATCATAATAATCATAAAGTAATATAAAAAGGTGCGAAAAATTTCACTGTCTTCGTAGCGTGTTTATGTAATGCAGGTGAATAAAGGTATTACATCGCCACTCAAAGATTCTTAAGGTATTTTTTATCCCACGTTCACAGATATTCTAAATCAAAGTTGGCTTAAACCCGGCGACTGAGAGGTTTCCGGATCGGGGCACCCTATCTCAAATTTAGACATGTATCCTTCTCCAGCATGCCTGAAAATCTGTATGGAAAAATCCTGTACAACACAAGGGCTGCTGTTCTGAACGCCAGCGTTTAACAGCGTTTAGAATCAATTGTAGGTTAGATAAATATAGACAACCATGAGAATGATAAACACGATCTCATAAACAAAACATTATGAAGGTTTCAGAAAACATTTTTGTGAAGCAGGATACTCACATTTATCCATAGTCCAATGAGTGGTTTAAGGACCACTGATGGATTGGGTGGTCGTAGCTATGTAAGCACTAAAAGGGCCCATTCCTATTAATTGGTTTCCCTGCTCTAAGAACCAAACACCTGCTGCCAAAGGGCAACAAATAAGGACAGAGGCAAGAAAATTGAATGTCAGGTCAGAAATTTCAAGTGGTTTTAGGACCCGTGTTCATCCAGTACAGTTATTGAATATATAATGAGTGAATAGGCACAGAAAAGATAATACAGTGAGTTCCCAGTTGCGGCCGTACTGACGTTGTCACAGTTTTAAAATTCTCAATAAAGTTGAAACTGTAACATTTGTTGTTGCTATTTGCTTTACGTCGCACCGACACAGATATGTCTTACGGCGACGATGGGATAGGAAAGGCCTAGGAATTGGAAGGAAGCGGCCGTGGCCTTAATTAAGGTACAGCCCCGGCATTTGCCTGGTGTGAAAATGGGAAACCACGGAAAACCATCTTCAAGGCTGCCGACAGTGGGGCTCGAACCCACTATCTCCCGATTACTGGATACTGGCCGCACTTAAGCGACTGCAGCTATCGAGCTCGGTACTTTAACATTTAATAGGGTTAGGAAATTCTATATAATCCGTTACCAAACAGTTGCTGGGATCTCTCCAGAACACAGGGAAAGTGCGGCGACGAGGCCATCAATCGATACGTTAGTATCCCCTTAAAGCAGAACAAAAATACATCCAGTACAACTCAGTGAAGGTAAATGGTAATATTACCCTCATTTTTTCTCTATTGCAAACAAGATATATCATTCTATTTTAAGCCTTTCTTTTTAATCCCTGCTACTAAGCAGAATCTCAACGATTTTCCATACATTCCGGATTGCCACAAGGACAAAGTTTAACTAAAAAAAAAATATTAGCATCATCTGACAAATAACTAAAAATTCGAAGACTAATAACTCAATACATAGTTTACAGCATTAAGCATCTGGAAATACAAAAACATTAAAGAAAAATACATTCGTTATTAGGACATTAACGGGAATATAAAGCGAACCACTGAGAATACAGATGTGATTTTAAAATAGACAAAGATCCTCGTAAAGTGGCGATTACCAAAAAGACTGATTCTGGACTTCTGTAAGCCTAATCTGTTCCAGAAATTCATAAAAACCTACTTATAGTGCCACGTGTACTTTCTCCTAAACCCAATATTTTCAGCTCTTCTAAATGTTACTTTCCTCTGTAAAATTTTATTGTAGATGTGTAGATATCATCTATCAATATGTTTACAGTTAGATTTCGTGTTATTTATTAAATACTAACAGAAGTACCTGGTTCCACTCATGCTATTTTCGATATTTTGGATACAGAAAGAAATGTCCAAAATGCTGGAAGTGTCGTCATCTTCATCTGTTTAACAATAATATGAAGGGAAAAAATTTAATAATTATGAGCACACGTTCCTATCAAATCGCGCTTGGCGACAAGGAGGTAGATCAATTAACCAGTTTTTACATCTTGACGTTTAATGATCCAAGACAACACGTGCGCATAAATGTCAAGGGAACAATGCGTCGATCGGTTCAATACATTCTTTGACAAACATGCTCATAAATGTAGAAGTTAGAACGAATTTTGTAAACTATTTTGTATGGAGCGTTCTCTTGTACGGATATGAATATTGGATAGTTACCAATTTAGATCGTAAACGATAAGAGAGATCTGAAATGTAGGCTCAGAGAAGAATGTTGAAGATTGGATGGGTTAAAAAGAACCAATGAAGTTGTGAATAATAATAATAATAATAATAATAATAATAATAATAATAATAATAATAATAATTTAAAGTAGCACTTCAATAGGTCTTCGAATTTTAGGGAGGTGGATATGTTCCAGATTTTACCATCGAAACGTAAGGGAGAAGCAAGCTTTCTGTGAGATGGAGTAGGCAGTTAAGGAGAAGGAAATGGAAGGGTTTGTAAATTGAGGTGCTCGAGTGACTACGTGAATACTAGGCATTTACTATTCCAAAGTAATGTTGAGGTCATACATAATGGATCAGACACAGCGGATGGGAAAAGAGATATTTACTGTATGCGTCGGGGTTAGGTCCCTGGAGGGTTACTCCAGGTAGCAGCTGACAGGCAGGCAGACAAGGCTGAAGCGCACCAGAGAAAACACGTCTCGCCACACACAAACAACATGCATTAAACTTAATTAAATAAAAGTGGCTGAGAATGGTCTCCCTGTGTCTCATAGACGCGCGCTTCACTTAGAGCAGGTTATAAAACTTAAAACAGCTCAGGCGCCAGTAAGAAACGTTAACCGCAGCTTCCTGTACCCGGAACATTACTATTGCACATTCTCCGATCTTCTTTTAAGTCACAGTAGAAACGTAGAGTCCTTTGTGAGTTTCTGACACATTAATTAAATTTTATTTTACTGAATCAGTATTAATGCAATGAATTCGAGGTCGATGACGGCTTTTGAAAGGGATCAATACACTGATTTAATGACTACTACCACAACACTGAACACATTCAATAAATCTATGGAGTCTTTCTTCTTCTTTCTTCGTTATGCCGTTTACAGAGAGCGTTGGAACTTGTTAGCTTGATGATGGTTTTCCTTTCTTCTTCTCCTCCCTAAATCTCTTCCTGAACTCGCTATGCTGTTTCTTGCGTTCTTCCGTCCATTGTTTCCCTGCGGTTCTTTTAGCCTTTTCCGTGAACGTGTGCTTTGCAACCAGATTCCCAAAAGCCTTGCGATCCCTGATGATATCTTCTGTGATGTTCATTTCTTTTAAGTCCTGCTTTATTTCCTCTAACCAGCTTATTTTGACCTTCTTTGAATTAATTATACCAAGCAGTTGTTTTGCATATCTAATGTCGTCCATTCTACAGATGTGGCCATAGAATTTCAATCGTCTCCTGTGTACGGTATTGGTGAACTTGTCGATTACTTTGTACAAATCTACAGTTTTCCTTTTGATCCATATACCATTTACATGAACGGGGCCATATATATTCCTCAGAATTTTTCGTTCTTATTTCTTCAATTTCATCGATTTTAGAGTGGCCTCCTAGAGATGTGGTTTCTGAGGCATACAAGGCTTGCGGAAGAACATCAATCTTGTAATGCCGAAGTTCTGCATTTCGTGACATCACTCTTTTATTGTAGTGGTTCCATGTTATTCGGTATGCTTTCAAGAGTTTGGTGGCTCCTTCTAAATTAGCTTTCCTGTCCAATCCGAATGGTACAATGATTTCTCCTAGATATTTAAAGGAAGGGACCTGTGTGATTATTCCATAATTTGTCTGTAGTGGGGATCTTTGGATATTCTGATGTCCATTAGCCATGATATGAGTCTTCTCTTACGATATTTGGCGGCCTGTCTTTGATGCTATCTCATGCAACTTCTCTATGGCATACCTGGTTTCTTCACTAGTCTTGGTAAAGATAGCTAGATCATCAGCAAAAGCTAGGCACTTCACGTTAATTCTTTGTCCCCGAGTACCAATGTTTATACCTTCGATTTATTTTCTCTATTCCCTGATGACTTTATCTAACAATAAGTTAAAAAGGATTGAGGAGAGGCCATCTCCTTGTCGAACTCCTGTATGCACTTAAAAAGGCTCTGATAGTTCACCTAGAATCTTCACTTGAGATGTTGTGTCTGTGAGAGTCTGGCGGATTAATTCTGTGGTCTTCTTGTCCACACTGAGCTCTCCTAGGATGTGCACAACAGTTTGTCTGTCGATAGAGTCATACGCCTTCTTAAAGTCCACAAAGGCGACCAATGTGGTGGTAATGCGGCGTCGTCTTCAGACTCCAAATTTGCTACCGAGCTCGATAGCTGCAGTCGCTTAAGTGCGGCCAATATCCAGTATTCGGGAGATAGTAGGTTCGAACCCCACTGTCGGCAGACCTGAAAATGGTTTTCCGTGGTTTCCCATTTTCACACCAGACAAATGCTGGGGCTGTACCTTAATTAAGGCCACGGCCGCTTCCTTCCCACTCCTAGCCCTTCCTTGTCTCATCGTCGCTATAAGACCTATCTGTGTCGGTGCGACGTAAAGCAACTATAAAAAAACTCCAAATTTGCTCAGAACACATTCTACCTTTTTTTTTTTGCTAGGGGCTTTACGTCGCACCGACACAGATAGGTCTTATAGCGACAATGGGATAAGAAAGGCCAAGGAGTTGGAAGGAAGCGGCCGTGGCCTTAATTAAGGTACAGCCCCAGCATTTGCCTGGTGTGAAAATGGGAAACCACGGAAAACCATCTTCAGGGCTGCCAATAGTGGGATTCGAACCTACTATCTCCCGGATGCAAGCTCACAGCCGCGCGCCTCTACGCGCACGGCCAACTCGCCGCCCGATCTACCTTTTCTGAAGCCTGCTTGGTATTCACCAATCAAATGATCTGTTTGTTGTTCTACTCTGTTTAATAGCGCTTTAGATAGAACCTTGTATATAATTGGTAAAAGGGATATGCCTCTGTAGTTGTTGGGGTCCGCTCGATCGCCTTTCTTATGTAACGGATGGATAATGACATTCTTCCAGTCCTTCGGAATCATCATGGAGTCTTTATTATTATATATATTTTGCGAATGAGCAGCCCATTATTATTATTATTATTATTATTATTATTATTATTATTATTATTATTATTATTTCGTATAGGCCGACTAATGACCACGATATTCAACTATTGCGTTTGGGGTGGGGTTTGATGTTTTCCCAGTAATTTCGCATCCCCTGGCTGTGTTGTTCTTTCCTTTCCTTTGTCTAGAAGGTACCTGTCTTCCTTCTTGGTGGTTGCCTGGAACCTGTTTTATTTACGCATCCTCCTGAAAGTTGTCCGGTCCTTTAAGGCCCGGTTGTATAAAACATTTGATCTGAGTTTAACGAGGAAAAATGGCTGCCAGTCAAGTTGAACTTCGATTTTCCGTGGTATAAACGCTGATCTAAGATCATCTCGTCTCGATCTAAGTTCAGATTTGACTGCCGAATATTCGTCGGTTAATCCTCTTGAACCTAGTTCACTGTCGTTCATATTAAACATTGAACTAGACTTGAAGACTTGAGAAGTGTTTCCTTGTATTGTATCTGCGTAAGAATACCGTACCTTAATAATATAGAGGTGAGTTATATCTTGAATGCCAGTAGTTAAATAATATTGCTAAAGATCGCTCGATTTTTTCAGAAGTAAGGTTATGTGAATATCATATAAACAATAGCCTACTGCAATACCAACACGTTGTTACTTATTTTTATGATAATGCTTCAATAAAATTGTGCTTCAAGTTTACAAAACAAAGCAGTTGTGTAGTCAGGGATGTCAGATAATTCCGACTTTTCGTCTGATGAAGAAGAGTTTATTTTACAACGAGCTCCTCGCTTCTTCCGGCACAGACGGAATCCGATGATTGAAATGAGTGATCAAATGTTCAAAATGAGATTTCGTTTATCGAAAGATGTTGTGGAACGACTGGAACTGAAGTTAAGGGACACGCTACAAATGTTACTAATAAATCTTAGGTTTTATGGTACAGGAAGTTTTCAAATGGTTGTTGGACATCTCTTTAAAATTGACAAGTGAACGGCTTTCTCTTTCAACTTTGATGTCACCATATCGGTTCTTTTATTTTCTATTATATGTTTGTACCTTGCGAGCACAATATCCACCAGATCGTCCTTTTCTTTCGGTGTGAAATTCGCAGAACGTTCCTTTGAACGTCCATGTTTACTTCGCGACATTACAATATTATCTTCTTCTCCTTCTTCGACAGTCACGGCAATTTCGTATTTCATTTGTTGACAGTCACGGCCAGGTCAATCCTACTTTTTAAGTTTTATCCAACGGACCGAGCTATTTCGTATTTCATTTGTTTTGCGGTGTTGCCACGTCCACCTTTTTGAACCCCGATTACATTTGAACTACACATGTGTAAACCGAGTTCAGTTTTATACAACGCGATGAAGTCGTAATCTCAGTTAATTTTCTGAACTATGTTCTTAACTGATCTCCAGTCAGATGTCTTTATACAACCGGGCCTAAGTCTCTTTCTGTTCCTCCCAGTTCCTGCAGATCAGCCATGGTGACTTGGTCTTCCTTTTTCGCCAGTAAACGAGAAGCTGGTTGGTCAAACTGGCATGATGCATCCTGTAGGCGTGTCCATAGAATGCTATATGTCTCTTTCTAGCTACGTCCGTGATTTTTCACAGTATTTGTAGAGCTTATTTGTAGAGCTCTTGTTTGGGTCGCCTTTTGTATTCATTTCCTTCCTTGACTAGTCCTAACATCTTCCTAAATATTTTTCTCTCCTGGATTTCGAGCTTGATTATTATTATTATTATTATTATTATTATTATTATTATTATTATTATTATTATTATTATTATTTACTTGATTCGTATCGGCCAATTGAGGACCATATTATCGCAGCTTTCTTCTCTGAGCTTTGACCTTTGCCGAGTTCCTTCATTCATTGCCGGTGTTGCTCTTTTCCTGCCCCCGTCCACATCTTTCCCGTCTCCATCTTTGGCCCTTCTCGAAAACCCTGGTGGTCTTTTAGTTTCCCCCTGAGTGGGTTGTGTTCTTGTATATCTTCATTATTATTATTATTATTCCTGACCTTTTCCCAGTTACTTGTGATGGCACAAGATGTGGCTTAAGACCAATTTTACGGGCGGATGCCCTTCCTGACGCCAACCCTTTGTGGAGGAACGTATTCACTATTGCGTATTTCCGAGGTGGCTGGTAGTGTGGGAAGTTCTGCGTAAATGTCGATGTGTATTAAGACGAACAAAAATACCCCCCGCACCTCCGAGATACAGAAATTAACCAGACGCGGCAAACACCCTGACCCGGCAGGGATTCGCACCCGGACTCTCTGAATCGAAGGCAACTACGCTGATCAGCCAAGGACCCGAACGTGACTTCCGTCGCAATAATGTACCCATTCAATAAATAATCGCAGTAATAATAATAATAATAATAATAATAATAATAATAATAATAATAATAATAATAATGATGATGATGATAATAATAGGGACGTAAAACAAAGGTCAAAGCTCAGAGAAGAAAGCTGCGATAATATGGTCCTCAATTGGCCGATACGAATCAAGTAAATAATAATAATAATAATAATAATAATAATAATAATAATAATAATAATAATAATAATAATAATAATAATAATAATAATTATTATTATTATTATTATGTCTGACACAGATAGGTCTTGTGGCGACGATGGGATCCGAAAGCCCTAGGAGTCGGAAGGAAGCGGCCGTGGCCTTAATGAAGGTACACCCATTTAAGGTACCATTTGCCTGGTGTGAAAATGTGAAACCACGGAAAACCCTCTTCACGGCTGCCGACAGTGGGATTCGAATCCACTATCTCCCAGATGCAAGCTCACAGCCGCGCACCCCTAACCACACGGGCAACTTGCCGGTAGGAGAATCTTTGATCCAAAAGCATTGAAGGAGTGTGGACGAAAAGGAGGTCCCTTGTGTTCAACCCAACATTCTGAGAAAATATCAGGCACCTGTAGAAAATGAACACTGAAATTTTATGGCCATATCAAAGAAATGGACAATGAAAGACGAACAGTGCTAAAAAGATATTTAATTCTGCCTCCCCTCCAATAAACAAGAATAAATGAACAGTCGAATTTGAAAAGATCCTTCAAGAAATCAGCATAGAAGTCAAAATTATATGGAATAGGCCAAGTATTAGAAAAATAATTTTGCTAAAAAAACCAAAGATAAGAAACACCACTCCAAGGACAGAAGAAGGGAAGAAAAATCACAGTGAGAGAATGAAGAGATTCTGGGAAGAAAAGAAAGAAAATTAATCTACACAACGTTGTGAAAACAACAACAACAACAACAACAACAACAACAATAATAATAATAATAATAATAATAATAATAATAATAATAATAATAAAACAGATGATGTGGTTGCGGAAAGAATGCCCTCATACTGGACTGTCTAGCCTTCGCAAACGACGTCGTTCTGTAAACATAACTCTCACACAGCCAAGAAGCAAGAGGAAGAAGTATAAAATGTTGCAGCCAAAGCAGGATTAACCGTTTCCTCTTAAATAACAGCACTGATAGGCTCAGATCAATCAATCAATCAATCAATCAATGATCTGCATTTAGGGCAGTCGCCCAGGTGGCAGATTCCCTATCTGTTGTTTTCATACCCTTTCCTTAAATGGTTGCAAACAAATTGGAAATTTATTGAACATCTCCCTTGGTAAATTATTCCACTCCCTAACCCCCCTTCCTATGAACGAATAATTGCCCCAATTTGTTCTCTTGAATTTCAACTTTATCTTCGTACTGTGATCTTTCCTACTTTTAAAGACACCACTCAAACATATCCGTCTACTAACGTCATTCCGCGCCATCTCTCCACTCACAGCTCGGAACATACCACTTAGTCGAGCAGCTCGTCTTCTTTCTCCCGTCTTCCCAGCCCGAAATTTGCAACAATTTTGTAACGCTACTCTTTCGTTGGAAATCTCCTAGGAAAAATCGAACTGCTATCTTTGGATTTTTTCCAGTTCTTGAATCAAGTAATCCTGGTGAGGGTCCCATACTCTGGAACCATAAATTACTCTAGTTGGGGTCTTACCAGAGACTTATATCCCCTTTCTTTTACATCCTTACTACAACCCTTAAATACCTCCATGACCATGTACAGAGAGATCTGTACCCTTTTTTTACAATCCCATTTATGTGACCACCCCAATATTAAGACCTAGGTATTTACAATGATCCCCAAAAGGAACTTTCAGCCCATCAACGCGGTAATTAAAACTCAGGGGACTTCCCCTACTTGTGAAACTCACAAACTGACTTTTAACCCCGTTTATCATCATACCATTGCCTACTGTCCATCTCACAACATTATCGAGGTCATTTTGCAGTTTCTCACAATCTTGTAACTTATTTATTACTCTATACAGAATAACATTATCCGCAAAAAGCCTTACCTCTGATTCCACTTCTTTACTCATATCATTTATATATATAAAACATAAAGGTCCAATAATACTGCCGTGAGGAATTCCCTATTTTGGTAATAAGAGTGAAGCATTACTTTCCCCGAAGAAGAAGAAGGTTAAATACTCACCGACAGACGATGGGTGGTAGTGGGACGACAGTCAAAACAATGGCTTACCTGGAACAAGAGAAGAAAACAATATAATAATAATAATAATAATAATAATAATAATAATAATAATAATAATAATAATCGTTAATAGAGATATGTTTCGAGCTAAAACTGATCAATTCAAGGGGTTCCAGGAAAAGGAAAAAGAAAAGTCCAAGAATATATGGTCAAAGGAGAGGAAGAGGTACCATGGCGAAATAAAGAAGAAGTTCTGGGAGAAGAAAAAAAGGACTAACCAGCAGGTCAGCTGTTTACCGTGGTCCAAAGCAGCCCCAAATTGAAGAATGTAATAATAATAATAATAATAATAATAATAATAATAATAATAATAATAATAATAATAATAATAATAATAATAATAATAAATAATAATAATAACAATGACGACGATGACCAAGAAGACGACCACAATGATGACGATAATCGTGACTGTAAAAGGAATATATTGTAAAAATTATTTAATGATATTCAGAGAACCCCCCTTGATTTAGATTTACATAGTTGAAACTTGCCAACGGATTCACAAGTTGCGAGATGTAGAGTGGCGACGACTGAATCATAGTCATGTTGTGATTGCTCTAACGGATTAAATGTTTCTTCGCTATGTGCTTTCTGTAGCACCGACACAAACAGGTCATGTGGCGACGATGGGACAGGACACAAGATTACAAAAGGAAGCGACCGTGCCCTTAATTAAGGTACAGCCTCCGGCATTTGCCTGGTGTGAGAATGGGAAGCCACGGAAAAACATCTACAGGACTGACGGCAGTGGGCGTTCGAACCTCCTGTCTCGCGAATGTAAGCTAACAGCTATGCGAACCAAACCACCTATCGAACAACTAGTCGAAGATGGAAGCGAAAGAGTTTCGTGTCTTCGAAGAAAGATGGTGTTATGTAAGGAAACGGAAAGGATTTATTAACTTGGACCTAGCAAACCTATGTATTGGGGTAGGAGAGGAGTTCAATGGAGGTAGAAGATGACAGAAGAAGTGGTACAAATAAAAGGAAGAAATTCCAGGCTGATCTAGGACCCAGCAGTAATCACACGCATGTCTTAATATTCAGGTTCTGTGGCAACTGCTAAGTCTAGTATTGCTTCGAATAATTTGGGTCAGATTTACTCGTTTCATTCCAAATCCTGCTGTGTTCTGACTTCAAGTGCACCAGGTTTGCGAGGTCTTAGGAGAATCGTATACTTTGGTCTCTCAGATTTTGTTGTTTCTTTGGCCAATTTCCTCATCATCTTCTTGATCGTAACGCTAATACGGGTTGATGATGGTGTTTTGCGTCTTGAAATAACAATCAACACCATCACTAGCATGTTAATGCTCTCGAATGGCACCGACCGAATCAGAATTCAAAGCCTACACCACCGAGGCCCATGAAACTAAGGAACCTTGTAAACGACGCAGGTTGGCGTATAGGTCAGGTTAAGAAGCAGGTTTGGTAGACGTCAAGTGAAAATCTACATGGAAGCAAGTACCAAGAATGTTCGTACTTGTGTCTGAAACTAGTGGAATATATAAAATAAAATTCAAATTGCTTTACGTCGCACGGAGACAGATAGGTCTAATAGCGACAATGGGATAGGAAAGGGCTGGGATTGGGGGAAGGAAGCAGCCGTGGCCTTAATTAAGGTACAGCCCCATTATTTGCCTGGTGTAAAAATGGGAAACCACGAAAAACCAACTTAAGGGCTGCCGACAGTAGGGCAGTGCTCGGTTGGAATATATACCCACGCACTTAGGTCTGCAATAAATATTGGTTCCACGAAGAGGTTTGAGCTTTGCTTGGAAATGATTCACCGTCGCCACTTAGGCCCTATATGAAATGTCAAAAGAATGTAGACAAATTTACAAAGAAACATCAGAATGCCTACAAGAAGAAAATGACCATATGAACGAGAAAATGAAATGGCGTATGGCTTTTAGTGCCGGGAGTGTCCGAGGACAAGTTCGGCTCGCCAGGTGCAAGTTTTTTCTTTCGATTTGACTCCCGCAGGCGACCTGCGCGTCGTGATGAGGATGCAATGATGATGAAAACGACACATACACCCAGCACCCGTGCAAGCGAAATTAACCAATTATGGCTAAAATTCCTGACCCTGCCGGGAATCGAACCCGGGACCCCTGTCACCAAAGGCCAGCACGCTAACCATTTAGCCATGGAGCCGGACACATGAACGAGAAAATATGGGTACGCGATTGGATGGCACCCGATTTCACAGATATTTTCACTTAAGTTAACCACTTAAGTTCGGAATTTTATTTTTTGCGTCATGATGGCCAAAACCATGTCCAAAGTTATGCATGAGTTACTTCAATTTATTTTTTCGAGCGTGTTTATCCTGGTACCCTCTTGACGTTCCACAAACACCCGAGTGAATATATTTTTCCACAAAACGGTGGGTTTGGGCCTCCGTACACCTTCCTTCAGAAATTTTGCGCACGTAAATACCACAGCAGGCTTCCAATGACCGGACAAGGTGACCGTGCGGATAGGGTCGCGCAGCTGTGAGCTTCCATCCGTGAGATAGTGGGTTCGAACCCCACTTCCTTCCCACTCCTACGCCTGTTCTGTCCCACTGTATCCACAAGACCTATCCGTGTCGGTGCGACGTGAAGAAAATAGTAAGAAAAAACTTCAAACGGCGAAAAGAGATCATATGACCCACTCCAAACTATAGTTGGATCAGTAAGTGTGCATTTACGGGAAACAAGTTTCAAGCATTTAACCCTCGTGTGATCACTTTGTTGGATGGAATTTCAACCTGCATAAATACAGCAGACTGAACTTCTGCCTAACTTGCCGGAAAATGGCTTGCAGGTTACCACCTTTAACTGGTAATTCGCAAGTAAATCAAGCTAGTGAACGTTCACACGAAGCAGGTGAGGTTTCTTCACGACCTACCTGCATCTAACTTGCCTTGTGTATATGGTCCCTAAAAGACTAGTAATTTGCACCAATCCATTAACACTTTTTTATAACAGAGATCTGGGTAATATTTACTTTATATAAATTAACACCGTTAAACGCTTTGTGTTTATTTATATTGTGAAAAGCATGTCAATGTTTCGCAAAAGCATATGCTTTGTGTCACTAGGAAATAAGACACGTGGGTAGATTAACCGACATTTAATAACGTAATCTGTAGAGAGAACCATGTCTCAAAAAGGAACAATGAATGAATGAATGAATGATAGAATGAATGTATGAATTCATTAATGAATTAATAGTAAACTCGTATTCTCGTATTTCTCCAGTTGGAGCAGCTCTTGCTAGGTACATCTCAATTGGAGATGAGCTGCTTGTACCATTTCTAACCACATACTAGCCCTCCTGATAATCTTAAGTCTTTGGCAGTATCGGGAATTGAACCCGGGTCCCAGAGATGACAGCTAATGGCACTAAATTTTACGCTACAGAGACGGACAATAACTGACTGACTGAACAAAGAAACACACACACACACACACACACACACACACACACACACACACACACACACACACACACACACACACGCGCGCACACGCTTGTTTGTAACTTGTTTGTTTAAAGGGACCTAACATCTAGGTCATCGGCGCAATCAATCAATCAATCAATCAATCAATCAATCAATCAATCAATCAATCAATCAATCAATCAATCAGACAGACAAACAAACAAACCAACGGTATTGGTTTTACGTCCCGATAACTACTCTTTTATGGATTGCGGAGTCGGCAAGATGCCGGAATTTAGTCTTAGAGGACAGATCTTTCACATGCTGGTGAATCTACCGACACGAGTTTGGCGTATTTAAGCACCCAGGAATACCACCGGATTGAGTCGGGATCGAAAACGCCAACTTGAACTCAGAAGGCCAGAGGTATTCAGCCCAGCCCTGCTTAACAAATAAACAGATATAACATGTGGAGTTTATTAGTTAACGATCCATGCTTTAAGGACATTTTAGTCTTTTTCCAGCAATGCATCTAACTACTATGTCAAATACTAATTATGGCACGAAATTACGCAAAATACACATACTCTCCGTTAAGGTATTATGGGAGTAAAAGTTTGGATCTTTGAAACAAACATGATAATGATATTATTTTTCTATTCTCCGCACTTTATACCAGGAAACTGATAATATCTGTAGTGCACGTGTTAGCGGCTTAGCAATCATCCGTCTTATTTCTAATTTTAGTAATTACAGGCTTCTGTAACAGACATGTAATGAGGAGAATGTGAACACTACGCCGTGTATCTTTAGGGCATTCTAGTGTCGGCACAAACGTTAAAAGATGCTCTGATATCACGATCGGCGGCGAGGAAACAATGGGGTTTTTCCAACATTTTATTTATTTAACTTGATACAACAGGAATTTCAAACAAATCTCCAGTTCGTACATGTATCTTTCCGTAATATTGTGTTTGCGTAACAAAAACTTAACAGGTAGAAAAGTAGGCACGATATGATAGCGTAACATTGTGCAATCACGGCTCCAACTATTAACTCTAATCAAACACACAAGAGTTACTGGTGGAAGCGAACTGAGGGAAACATGACTTTAGAGTAATAACGGCTCAAAAATAATAGGTGGTGTGATACTTGCCTTCGACAGGTCAGCCATATAGGTGAAGGAAAACAATGTGTTTCGCGGCTGGAATATGGCGGTTTGTGCGTGAGTGCGTGCTCCTTAGTGAGTGAACTAATAACACTACGATGGGCTATGCCCGAAACATCAGTAGATATCAGAACATGTATGATCCAGAGGAACGACACGATAAAAAGGAAGGCATCTAACTCCCCAGCTTCCCTCCCCTCACCGCCACCTCCCGTCAATATTCACAGAAGTTGTTCCATACAGACAGCCCATTGGAATAGACAACACATCATTCAACTATCAGAACTGTTAACTTTCCTGCTACAATAACAAATTGTGAGGGACGGAAGATCAGAATTTACTATTCCTCCTATCTTCGTTACAAAGGATTACTCAATAAGGTAAACAATGAAATGAAAAGGCGTATGGCTTTTAGTGCCGGGAGTGTCCGAGGACATGTTCGGCTCACCAGGTGCAGGTCTTTTGATTTGACTCCCGTGGGCGACCTGCGCGTCGCGATGAGGATGAACTGACGATGAAGACGACACATGCACCCAGCCCCCGTGCCAGCGAATTTAAGCAATCATGGTGAAAATTCCCGACCCTGCCGGGAATCGAACCCGGGACCCCTGCGACCAAAGGTCAGCACGATAACCACTTAGCCATGGAGCTGGACATGTTTGTACTGCTCATAAAATACCGGTAACAAATATATTCTACAACTTCTGTGATGTAGCGTTTAACAATAGGACCAGTATTAGGAGATATTTCATAATTTATTTTATTTTTTCTGCTAGTGGTTTAACGTCACATTAACACACAGGAGGTTCTCGGTGACGCAAGGATAGGAAAGGGTTATGATTCGGACGCCCGTGGCCTCAATTAAAATACATTTGCCTGGTATGAAAATTGGGTAACCATGGAAAACCATCTTCAGATCTGCCGACGGTGGAATTCGAACCCACATCTCACGAATACAAACTCACAGCTACACGACCCTAACCGCACGGCCAACTCGGTCGGTGAAAATTCATTTTTAGACCTATATAAAAGTGCCTTCCCCTCCAACCCGAAATCAAATACCAATTTTTCTCGGTGTTTCTCGTCATACGCATGCATGCATACATACATACACGACAGAAATGTAAAAATACCGAGTGAGTTGGCCGTGTGGTTAGGGGCGCGCAGCTGTGAGCTTGCATTCGGGAGATAGTGGGTTCGAACCTCACTGTCAGCAGCCCTCAAGATAGTTTTCCGTGGCAGTAGTAAAATATGACCTTCCATGCTTCACACATTTTTATTGTAGCAGAAAAGTCAACAGTTCCAATAGCTGAATGATGTACTGCCCATCCCAATGGGCTGTCTGGAACAACTTCTGGGAATATTGACGGAAGGCGGGTGTGAGGGAGAGGAAAGCCAGATAGCCTTCCTTTTTTATCGTGTCGTTCCTCTGGATCATACATATTCTGGTAAATGCTGGCAAATGCTGAGGCTGTACCTTAATTACTGTAAGGTCACGGCCGCTTCCTTCCAACTCGTAGCCCTTTCCTATCCCACTGTCGCTATTACATCTGTGTCGGTGCGACATAAAGCCAATTAAAAACAATATCCATTTCTCTCCTATTCTGGACATTACCGACACACATTTACCCATTTTTAAGTACCGCAGGCAGTCTAAGAGCAAGAATATTTCATTTCGAATGACTGTTTCAATGCTTTACGCGATGAAAGTAATGTCATCCAATTTTGACGATGCCTGTACTACGTAAACGACAACCCACATTTAACGGCCGGTCAGTTTTCGTGTTCAGAGATGTACATCACTTCGAGGAACTAAAGGGCTTCCATTATAAAGCCGCAACGACCTCCCCGAACGATCACCGATGCACTGTGTGTGGTCTCGAGGACAGAAATGTAGCCCTGGCAACTCCTGACAGCTATGCGGAGTGGGGAGCGATCCCCGAGGTTTTCTTGTTCCCGCAAGTAGAAGAAGAAGAGAAAGCATTTACCTATTTCTAGTTTTGCATTGGCATCTTCCAAAAATTTTTTGCCAGAAATATAATTTTAAGGCAACATTCAGAAGTTTCAAAAACTGAACAATATTAAAAGATTATTATTATTATTATTATTATTATTATTATTATTATTATTATTATTATTATTATTATTATTATTATCGGCCTCTCACCGCTGGGTTCCGTGGTTCAAATGCCGGTCACTCCATGTGAGATTTGTGCTGGACAAAGCGGAGGCGAGACAGGTATTTCTCCGGGTACTCCGGTTTTCCCTGTCACCTTTCATTCCAGCAACACTCTAAACTATCATTTCATTTGATCTGTCAGTCATTAATCATTGCTCCAGAGGAGTGCGACAGGCCTCGGCAGCCAGCACAATTCCTATCCTCGCCGCAAGGTGGGGGCTTCATTCATTCCATCCCTGAGCCGGTCACTGACTGGGAAATAGGTTGTAGGTTTTCATTATTATTATTATTATTATTATTATTATTATTATTATTATTATTATTATTAACAACAAATACATCACTATTGGGAAATATCCCGGTGACAATGAGCACTTATAGTAGTGCTATAATAAAATAAAATTAAAACATAATTACCCAACAACAACAACAATACAACAAGCAATTCCATGGAAAGAAATTATTACAAGAAATACTACTAGTTTAACATTCTAAATCCAGCATCATCATATACAAATTCACACACAACTTAAGTTCCTCTAGTGTTAACACTAAGACTTACAGTACTATAGGTTGAGCTTACTATTACCTTTTTTTATATCGTGTGGCTATTTCTAGCCGAGTGCAGCCCTTGTAAGGCACACCCTCCGATGAGGGTGGGCGGCATCTGCCATTTGTAGGTAACTGCGTGTTATTGTGGTGGAGGGTAGTGTTATGTGTGGTGTGTGAGTTGCAGGGATGTTGGGGACAGCACAAACACCCAGCCCCCGAGCCATTGGAATTAAGCAATGGAGGTTAAAATCCCCGACCCGGCCGGGAATCGAACCCGGGACCTTCTGAACCGAAGGCCAGTACGCTGACTATTCAGCCAACGAGTCGGATACTATTACCTTAATATTACAACACCGTCATATGTAAATTCACACGTACCGTAAATATTTCAAAGTTTTACACTATGGCTTACAGTAGAGTAGATTGGGCGGTCCAATTACTAACCATTATCTTAGCACTGTAAATACAGCACGTTCATATACAAATTCACACATACTTTAAATAATTCAGATGCCTTAATTCTAAAATATACAGTGCGTTGAGCGTTGCATTAAAATATAACACCGTCATATACAAATTTACACACAATTTACAGAATGCTGGAGTCTATTTTTGAAGCATTTTACGTTTTGGGGAAAAGGCTCTAAGAAAGCTGAAGGTAATGCAATCCAATCATCAATTCCCGGATTTACAAATGAATATTTACCATTGTTAGTATTCTGCGATCTACCTTTTACTTCATGCGGTGGTCTATTCTACTTATATAACAGGGCTTTTTTAGTGAACTGTTCAGCTCTCCCCAAGCTGGCTTAGGGCCGGTATTATAATGAGGGTTTAAACTGAAGATTGAGTTAAACTGTAACTTGAATTTAAACCGATGTTGAGTCTTATAATGGCCGCCCTAAGTTAAACTGAGGTGAAGAAGGAAATAGGCTATACGATCTTGGTAGTAGTGACTTGCGAGAAAAGATGACTGTCGATAATGTTTTGTTTACTTCTCGTAGGTAAAATGGCGGATAAAAGCGCTGGCCTAATATTACTTGTAAGGAAATAGAATTGCTTATGCAATTAGTACAGAAATAGTCTGTGAAACAGTGGCCTTATGAATTCCTTCGAAATCTCCCATTTTAATAAACATACTACGAGAGGCATAAAACCGCAATGCTATTAGTAGCTGACTGAGGGGTTCTACAGCATGATTTCTGAAACAGAAGGAAGTTACTTTATTTTCTAAAATTTACACTTTTGATATTCAAACAGTTCAAAAAGTCATTTTTACATTCTTACCTTTTCGTTGCATGTTTTATTCTAACACCAATTTGCTGAAATAGGGTTATGACAGTCTATTTTGTAAGCCTAAACCTATTTAAAAACTATTTTTCATTCCATATATGAAAGTGACGCCCTGTTGCTCGGAAAACTTGTAGTGCCCGTGGTCGTTCAATAATTTCAACCACCTCTTCGTCATCGCTTAGTATTTCTTCAAACATCTCAAAAATATCTTTGAGATCCATTCGTTCTGCCATGTTGTAAGGTTATGTATTCTTAAACTTCAGTTTAAATGGTAGATGAGTGGCAGTAAAATTAATCTCTAGTTAAACTTAAGTTTTATAATACACGACTAACAGATAAACCGAAGTTTAAACTGAACCAACAGTTTAAACTTCTATTATAATACCGGCCCTTATTCATGTAGGGATAATGCATGGCACATAACAGTGTTCGTTTCCTTCTAGTCCCCAGTGTCTCCCATCCAAGTTTTTCTATCACACTTGCCACACTACTTCTAGGATTGAAATCGGCAAGCACGAACCTTACAGCCTTTTGGTGTACCATCTCAAGTTCCTTAATTCACTCTAATTGCTAGATTAAAAAGAAACCGAATTGGCTAATTCGAATTCATCTCTTGCAGCACAGACAGCTGCCGTACTTCTAAATGTAATTGAATAAATCATGCTTAGGTAAGATTCCTACGCGTTAACAGACCGTAATTAAGGGACTTGATGACATACTTCACAATGTGATGGCTACTATCAACTGCCCATAATATCGTGAATAATATTTCAGAAAGACAGCGAGTGTGAAAAACAAAACAAAAGGAAAACCGAGTAAGGCTTGAAAATTCATTACGAAAGCCTCTAACAAACAAAAACTTCAAAACTGGCTGGCAAAATGATATAGATACTTTAAAGTAACGTTCTCCAGTTTTTTGTTCAGTGGATATTCAATGGTCGCTTGAGCCATCCTGTTTTGTTTCTTCCTATTCCTTTTACGTCACACTGACAAGTCTTCTGGCGACGACGGGATAGGACAGGGCTGGGACTCCATGTCTGATGTGAAAATGGAAAACCACTTCAGAGCTGTCAACAGTAGGTTCGAACCCACTACCTCCCGAATGCAAGCAAATAGCCACACGGCCCGAACCGTGCAGCTAACTCACTCCCAACCACCGAGCTCGATAGCTGCAGTCGCTTAAGTGCGGCCAGTATCCAGTATTCGGGAGATAGTAGGTTCGAACCCCACTGTCGGCAGCCCTGAAGATGGTTTTCCGTGGTTTCCCATTTTCACACCAGGCAGATGCTGGGGCTGTACCTTAATTAAGGCCACGATCGCTTCCTTCACAGTCCTAGCCCTTTGCTGTCCTATCGTCGCCATAAGACATATCTATGTCGGTGCGACGTAAAGCCAATAGCAAAAAATAAAATAAAATGCGAAAACACGGAAAACCATCTTCAGGGCTACCGACAGTGGAATTCGAACCCACTATCTCCCGGAAGCAAGCTCACAGCTGCGCGCCCCTAACCGCACGGCCAACTCGCCCGGTGCATGATATTTCAGGTAAGAATTCCAACCTAGAACCTTCCGGGATCGTCTTACGGCCGTCTGAGTTCAGTACGATTTTTTTCTAGTGGCTTTACGACACACCGACACACATATGTCTTATGGCGACGATGGGATAGGAAAGGCCTAAGAGTTCGAAGGTAGCGGCCGTGGCCTTAATTAAGGTACAGCCCCAGCAGTTGATGGCGTGAAAATGGGAAACCACGGAAAACCATCTTCAGGGCTGCCGACAGTGGGATTCGAACCCACTATCTCCCGGATGCAAGCTCACGGCCGCGCGCTCATAACCGCACGGCCAACTCGCCCGGTAGTACGAAATTAACAATAGCCACTCTCGTTTAATGTTGACACGTATTATTGCAAACTTTAAAGTTGCACTTATGCAGAAAATGTTATCAGACATTTTATGTTTTTATTCGTATTTTGTATTTTATTTTATTATTTTTGTTTTATTGTATTGCGACAGTATATCGAAGAGCTGGTACAGTTACAATACTAAAGACAAATTGAATTATTTATAATACAGAGCTGATAAAAAATTATAATAATTTAAATCTAAAATGCAAAATTTTTCAAGAATACAATTGTGTGTTTAAAAGTTTATATAAACAGAACCACATAGCCCAAAATGAAACTTGATAATAAGTTCATCTAAACAGGATAAATCCAAGAGCATTGAATTTTGTCCATAAATGTTTCTTAATATTTCTTTTGAATTAATTGGAATTCTGACAAGCTTTTATCGAGGAGTGTGGAATGGACGTAAATGCTATTATAGCCCTATGAAGTACACCATTAGTTCCATACTTCACTGTATTCATTCTAGGGACATGCAGTTTCCAGATTGCCGTGCTGCTTGATCATGAACAGATGAATTACAGATTAGTTTGAGTGTTTTTAGAGCAATTGTTACCAAAGAGTATGCAATAGATAACCTAACCAGAGGAATGCCTTTTGATGAGTATATTATTTGTCTGGACATTAAAAATGGAGAACTATAAAGGGCTCTGAGTGCTTTATTTTAAATAATTTGAAGTTCTGCTATTTGAACTTGGGTGCCTCAACTCTGTACAATATTAGTGTATTGTAGATGGCTATGAATTAAAGTATAGTAAACAGACTTTAAGTTAGAATCAGGAATTATTCCACATAGTCTGTCCAATACACCTATAGTAGGTATACTCTTAATAAATTGCTTGTGATGGTTCCAGGCTAGGAGGTTATAAAAACACCTAAATATTGAATACAATCAACTTGTTTTATGTAATCATCATTAATAGTCAGCGTATTACTCGATCCTATAAATATATCTCCAGCTCTCTGGAAAAGTATAAAACAGTTTTTTGGGGGTTAAACCATTCAGTTAATACAGAGAGGTCATTTCTCATTTTATGTATGACAGTACCTCGATTTTCTTCTGAGTAAAAAGACCACATGCACATCCTAGTTGCGAGCGCGGCCTCGTCCTTCCATTCCTCAGGAACATTGAGTCTTATTAGCGAAGTGCTGTTCTCGTATATAACACATGGCGACGGGTAGAACCGAGTTTAGGACCGCAAAAAAACCAACTTTATATCTCCTCTGACATACATACACCTTAATTCGTTTATGTAGAAGTTTTACAAACAAAACAAAGCTGGTTCGTTCAAAACAATAAATTCTTCGATCGGATTTGTTTTTATATTCGCCATGAATCGGAAATAAGCTTGACGCTGGCTGAGTGCCAAACGTACATAACACTCTTAATCCAACGGAACGACCTTACATTTATGTAAACAAGCAATCTTATTTACTTACAGAACAAGCCATTAATCTTTATTCCGTTACAAAAATAGAGTGGACTCTGAAACTGATAACGTGCCCGCATGTAATGTTAATGTTTTGGTCTGTTAATGTAGCTACTAAAAAGATTCATGGAAATCAAAACTACACGACTTCCTAAAGCAACGAAATTCACATTTTTTTCTAGCGTACAGTGCGTTCCTAATAGGTTACGAGATCAGACTCTCCTATGCGGTTTTGATTGCCCATGTTTATGTTCTCACTGATTACTAAGCTGAGGATTTTAGGCATCAAAAATTGCGTTTCAGACAGCCTAGTAAGACATTAAAAGGCACACATGTCCCATCACCAGTCACAAGCCTAGCCATGAAGTCGGCTGGATCTTGAAAATTGCGTTGCAAAAGTTCTCTGCACACGTCCACACGCCTCTGCTTTTCGTCTGCAGACAACTGTAAGTGGTCGTGCACGATCCGCTGCAGGGTGTTTCGGCTAATTCCCGTGGCTGCCTTCATTTCCGTAAATGTGATGCATTTGTTTCCTTGGATGGTCTGTTCGACCCGGGCAATGTTGGCTGGTGTTCACACTGTCACATTCCTTCCAGAACTGGTTCCATTGTCCACCGATGTGCGCCCTGTTCTCCAACCTTCCAAGAGTTGTAAACTGTTTTCCGTGATGGCGCATGTTCTCCACAGACTGGCACCAAGCGCCGATGAATTTCTGCAGTGGTCACGCCTTCTTTCCATCGGAACAAAGTCCTATAGCGCTGTCCCTGACGGTTGCTTTCCACGTTGTCTGCTCCTACGCTGACGGTGTTGTTATGAAATGGCTATGACGAGTGCATTCGTTGGCCCCTGTGCGTGTGCTGCTACCAAACGGTGCAACAAGGCACTAGCTACACGTCATCACCTTCAAAAATCAAATCATAGTGACACACGAAATGAAATAACAAAACAGGAAAACAGAATTTACGTATTTACACTCAACTTGACCTGTCCAAATACCGCTGCCAACATTTATTTTTAAATACCGGTTAATACAGAGTGTCCAGGTCATTGGGCAAGGAATTCCATGCTCGAATTGTACTGACAAGTAAAGAATGATTGCAGAGGGTGGATCTGTGATTCGATATTTTGAGGGTTAAGTTAGGAGCAGCTCTGGTCGGGATGTTATAAATGGTTGAGAGCAACTGGAAAAAATCTGTTAAATAAGAGGGCGTCTGCTTGTATATTATTTTGTGGAGTAGAAGAAACGAATGATTGTTACGACGCTGGTTTAATTTAAGCCAATTTACCTCCTGGAATGCGGGAATTATATGATGAAATAGTATAGTACAGACTGGGAATAGCACGAAGGTGGCCGTGGCCCTGAGAAAGGTACCCTCCTAACATTTGCCTGGAGTTGAAATAGAAACCAAGGAAAACCATTTCGACGAAGACCGACGAGGAATTCGAACCCCTCTGTCTCCCTAGTACAGAGCTAGCAACCGTAACTGGCCGTGTCGCAGCACACTGAACTATATGTCTTTTCGCGAGAGTTTAATCCTGATGTAAAAATGGTATGTCCACGCCTCCGCCAAAGACAGAGTTGTGATTCGCTGAGCGTGTAGTACCGACCTCCACCTCGTCAACGTCTCGTGTTCGGACGTACAGGGCTGCGCATTGCATACGATAACAGTGCGAAGATCTGAACTTCTGAATAAACCTGGATTCTGTTCGCTTAGTTTATTGAACCCATTCACAATGCACTGCCTATGGTCACTTCTGAGCGGTTTTCATCTTTTGTGCTTCACCACACGCGATGGTCCCGTCTCTTGTTCCATTTATCTCACTATGAATACTCGCTGACTGCTGCTGCAAGATGCAACACCTCACCTCCACGCTGTACAGCTTGGGACTTTCCCTCACTACGAGAAGACTTCCTGTATTACACCACGCCTTGTGCCTTCATTTCTCGTTATTTAATCACTATTTATATATATAAAACATATATATACCTGTATATATGGCAACCATTTGATTACGTATTCTTCCAAACTCTCTAAATGTAATAAACTAAAATAAAATAAAATTAATGCCACGCACTACTTTCTTTCGAGCTCGCTTACAGTCGAGTGAGTGCGACGGTTGCTTCTCCAATCAACTACGTGTATGTCCACGTGCAAAGGCAACGTGCTCCGGCTATCAGGATTAAACTCTCGTGAAAATACATATAACCTGTTCGATTGCATCTGCTATTCTAAACATAGTTAGTAGCTTTCACTGAAAAGAGAAACGGTATGATTCATCCTTGAGAGAAGGACATCCCGTTTTTCTTGATCTACCAGGAAATAACATTCCTGGTACATCAAAAGAACCCGTTACAGGAGAGTTCATTAGTGTCGTACCTCGGCTAAAATTTAAACATAGTGCATACCCTATCCATAAACATCTATGTTAACATTATCCACCGAGCGCACTGCTCCTGTTCAAAGATACATACAGTACATTTCTGTAGCTGATTCATATGAAATGCACTCATTAGTACAAGGAATCAACAAACTTGCATTTCCAAGATACATAACTCAAAGTGTGTACGAGTACACTTGCGAAATATTTTTCAAAAATTTAAGTGCTGTTTTAATGGTGTCATGCTTTCTTATTCTTCATTCCCCGTGATTCATAAATGTTCTTTTTTTTCCCCTCAAACTATTCATCAAATTCTGAAATGACTTTTGAAGTGTGATCCTATCTATACTTAAATATTGCCACAGGAGGTTTTTAAAATGCATCGTGAAGGTATTTTAAAATAATCAGTAAAGTGAAAAAATGTTGTTTGAGTGATCAGTCCATAGACAGGTTTGATGCAGCGCTCCATGCCACCCTATCCTCTGCTAACCTTTTCATTTCCACATAACTATTGCATCCTATATCTGCTCTAATCTGCTTGTCATATTCATACCTTGGTCTACTCCTACCGTTCTTGCCGCCTACACTTCCTTCAAAAACCAACTGAACAAGTCCTGGGTGTCTTAAGATGTGTCCTATCATTCTATCTCTGCTTTTCGTCAAATTTATCCAAATCGATCTCCTCTCACCAATTCGATTCAGTATCTGTGATTCGATCTACTCATTTCACCTTCAGCATTCTTCTGTAACACCACATTTCAAAAGCTTCTATTCTCTTTCTTTCTGAGCTAGTTATCGTCCATGTTTCACTTCCATACAATGCCACGCTCCAGATGAAAGTCGTCAAAAACATCTTTCTAATTCCAATATCAGTGTTTGAATTAAGCACATTTCTTTTCTTAAGAAAGCTCTTCCTTGCTTGTGCTAGTCTGCATTTTATTTCTTCCTTATTTCTGCCATGCCAACGGCCGTAGCCGTGTTGAAACACCGGATCCCGTGAGATCTCCGAAGTTAAGCAACATTGGGCGTGGTCAGGAGTTGAATGGGTTGCCACGCGCTGTTGGTGAGGGGTAAGGGAATGGAGGAGCGGAAAGGAACTGGCCACCGTACCGCACGTAAACTCCGGCTCAGGAGCACCTCTGCGGAGGTTCGGACCTGCCTTCGGGCAGAATAACCCTTACCTTACCTATTACTGCCATCGTTAGTTATTTTACTACCCAAGTAACAATATTCATCTACTTCCTTCAAGACTTCATTTCCTAATCTAATATTTCCTGTATCACCTGCCTTCGTCCGACTGCACTTCATTACTTTTGTTTTGGACTTATTTATTTTCATCTTGTACTTCTTACCCAAGACTTCGTCCATACCATTCAGCAGCTTCTCGAGATCTCCAGTCTCAGATAAAACAACAATATCATCGGCAAATCATAAGTTATGAATTTCATTATGGTCCGTATTGACAACTGATCACTATCAAAGGGTAGGAAGGGTCCACCTATTCAATACTCTTAGTTTGTATATTGTCTTATAAAACTGGGACTAGTTTCGACCCCACATATATTGGGTCATCTTCAGCCACGCTCCAATTGGAAGACATAAGAATACATATAACCAATAATGATATAAACACTGATATGACACAATTTATAGTCTTAATTTAAACCATTGATGAAGTCTGAATAACATATCTACATTTTAAACTAAATAACACATCAAAAATGTTGTCGTTGATGGCGAACTATTTTGTCGTTTCTACAGCAGCTATTGTTTTTAGTTGATCTGGGAGTTGGTAGCCTTTTCTGTGTAAACACTGATATAATTTAAACCATTGATGAAGTCTGAATAACATATCTACATTTTAAACTAAATAACACATCAAAAATGTTGTCGTTGATGGCGAACTATTTTGTCCTTTCTACAGCAGCCATTGTTTTTGAGTTGATCTGGGAGTTGGTATCCTTTTCTGTGTAGACGAACAACTTGATTGATATTTATGTTTGTTCAATAGTAATATGGGTCAAGACTTACGTAGCTTTAAGGGGAACATTCGTACTTTGAAAACTAAAGTCAGTCAGTCCGGCCATTCTATCCGGTCGATTTGATTTCCTTCATTTTTCCTCAGTGGATCAAGCGCTTTCTTTTGAGGTAATAACTACTTAAATGGGTAGATTATGAGAAAAATTATGAGTACATTTGTCTCCATGACGAAGATCTTTGAAGGACTTTTTAACAGTTCGACGCGTAGTGTTGTTCCAAGGAACGTTTAATTCAATTTCTTTGTGTGATGTTCTGATGTATTTTCGAGTGTATTGTTGAAATAATATTACATTCTATTACCACAGCAGATCATGTGCTTTATTTCATTAACTCGAAACTTTGCAAATACATCCGTGAGGATAGTAACGAACAGCACCATACTTTGCACATTGCGGGCGGAGTCCGGCCATTCTATCCGGTCAATTCCCTTCTTTTTTTTTAAGCTGAAAAGTATTAATGCACAGATTTGTCATCAGGTACTATAAATCACTTAACTTCCGCCTTCCTCAAATGATTTAATTTTTCCAATTTTTTGTCTCTTTGAAGCAATCATATCTTTGGTTCTAATTGAGTACGGAGTTCGTTTTTGCTTCAGACCTATACTCAGTCTATCTATAAGATAAAGAGGACTCTATATCTTTTGGCTCCTGCTCTTCTGTTTTGTGTCCTTTACAAGGATGTCAAAAGATTTCTAAGCTGCAGAGAGGCCATGTCTTCAGTGAGAACATTCTATTTATTGCATAACTTTGATCCTGTCTGAGTTGCGATAATTTAATACAACTGCTTCATAAGTTACCATTTTAACAAATATATAAGGTACAAATGTTATTATTATTATTATTATTATTATTATTATTATTATTATTTTGTTGCTAGTGGCTTTACGTCGCACCGACACAGATAGGTCTTATGGCGACGATGGGATAGGAAAGGCCTAGGAGTTGGAAGGAAGCGGCCGTGGCCTTAATTAAGGTACAGCCCCAGCATTTGCCTGATGTGAAAATGGGAAACCACGGAAAACCATCTTCGTGGCTGCCGACAGTGGGATTCGAACCCACTAACTCCCGGATGAAAGCTCACAGCCGCGCGTCCCTGACCGCACGGCCAACTCGCCCGGTGCGCCTACTATTAGCCTACGGCAGTGATTTATATTTAGAAATAAGGTACCGTACTACTTCAATACTTAAATGGAATTAGCGTGGATAAACGTAGGAATAAGTAATACTCAGAATACCTCGTAGCCTTGATTCAAATGATTCAACGACGATTTCTGCTATAGAGACACTCATAAGAAATCTTTGATATTTCAGTATTTCTGGGTAACAGACAAACTTTTTTATTTTTAAACCTACTTTAATCCTCTCAAAGAATGACTTATGCGCGAGATCGATTTTAATCCTCGCGGGTATGGATCTCCTCCTCCTCCTCCTCCTCCTCCTCCTCATCCCTCCAATGTTACCAACTGGAGAAAGAAAGTCACTAAAATGTTCAGGATGGAAGCAGTATCTCAACTACTGGTCAGAAGAATACAAAACTTACTTCCGGGACGTTTAAGTCGGCGTGTTCCTGCTCAGATAAAATTACTTTCAGTGCTGCAGACCGTCCAAAATGTAATCATTTACCTGAGAATCTCTCACAAACTATTTAATGAGGCGACACCATATGAAAGTCGTGCAGATGGAATGCGGTAACAGTATATGTTGCTTGAGTACGATTAGATTAATGATTCTCAAATGCTGGGTGCGTTTAACAGTTTCTTGAGTTCCAAGACTCGGGGAAAAGCCAAGCTGAACAGGTAAACGTATACTCCGTTCACCTGCAAGGACATGAGTTCGAGCACCGTAGAAAAGTTGGATCATTGGTAAAATGTCCGACTCTGAATTCCAAAATGACGAGTTCAAACCTGGCGGAGGTAGTAGAATTTTTGAAGGACGGAATTAAAGTCCATTCAGTACTCCATGTCGTACGATGTCGGCAGGTAAAAGATCGCTGGTGACACATTTGGTGTTTATCGAACAGAAATAATTAAAACTCAGCCACAAATCGCAAAACAGAGATCCACTTCACTCTGCCAACTGGTATAGTCAAATGGTGTAGCTGCACAAGGTAAATGAGGTCATACAAGTAGTAGTAAGTTTAGTAGTAGTTTTCAACAATTTGCTTTAGACAGATAGGTCTTACGGCCACAATGGGATGATAATAATAATAATAATAATAATTTCGTGTGGCTATTTCTAGCCGAGTGCAGCCCTTGTAAGGCAGACCCTCCGATGAAGGTGGGCGGCATCTGCCATGTGTAGGTAACTGCGTGTGATTGTAGTGGAGGATAGTGTTATGTGTGGTGTGTGAGTTGCAGGGATGTTGGGGACAGCATAAACACCCAGCCCCCGGGCAACTGGAATTAACCAATTAAGGCTAAAATCCCCGACCCGATCTGAAATCGAACCCGGGACCCTCTGGACCGAAGGCCAGTACGCTGACCATTCAGCCAACGAGTCGGACACAATGGGATAGGAAAGGGCCAGTTGTGTGAAGGAAGTGGCCGTGGCCTTAATTCAGGTACAGTCCCAGCATTTGCCTGCTGTGAAAATGGGAAACCACGGAAAACCATCTTCAGGGCTGCCGACAGTGGGGTTCGAACTCGCCATCTTCCGAATGCAAGCTCACAGCTGCGCGATCCTAACCACTCGGTGGTGGTGGTGGTAGTAGTAGTATGGAAAATTTAGAAAGAGGACTTCTAGAGAAACACATGGCCCTGGCGTCCACTCAACCAACACCAGCAATGAGTACAGAGGAGGAAAGGCCGCCGGACATAAGTTATCCATTCTGTTCTATTTTTTTAAAACAAAACGTATGCTTAACGGTTCAAATCCCGTTACAAGATGATATCTGCATTTTTATTATTGTATGATTTTATCTGTATTTTATTATTATTATTATTATTATTATTATTATTATTATTATTATTATTATTATGTCCGTATTATTATTATTTTATCTGTGATATTCTTACTATTATTGTAATTATCAGTTTTATTCAATTCGATTTTGCAATTGCCTGTTGCTTGCAAGATTGTACTTAGATGTATGCATATATACGTATGTGTAGAATAACATTCAATACCTGTACAGTGAGAATTGTTGTATATATCAGAGATTGGGTGTGACGTTGGTGCATTGTGCAATATTGTTGGCGATTCTGCCAAGTCATCGCCACTCCATGGCTATGTCATCGTATTTATTTAGCAATGCGCGCACGGACTCAGTCGCCGCGGGGCTATTTCACCACTGGATGTAATATCTGTCGCGTAGGTGGGAGTATGTCATTGTTATTTCTGGAGATTACGTAGCGGTGTCAACCAACGTCTATATAAGGTGGGTGCATATTGTAGCGTCAGTCATTACTTATACGGATGCAGTACAGTGAAGTAGTCTACTAGATCAAGAGGCCTTAGTTGGTCAGTCAACCAGTGTGAACGAGAGATGGTGAAGACTCAGTGAGCCATTATTGGTCATTGAGAGAGTGAGACCAAATGGTTGGTCCGTCACTTAGTGGAAGACGCGGACGCAAGGCTTACCAAGGAGTCAGAGAGGGCAACCCTGGACCTGCCAAGAGGTCATACCATACTGACTTACAAAGAAGTCAGATGATATGGAGAAGAAGCAGTCGCAAGGATGTATCACCACGTTAGGCGTGACACATCTACAGTAAACACCAGAGCAATGGATTACGTCGTAATTACACTCAAAGTGTTGAAGGTACAGTCAAGTGAATCAGTGAGGGAAATATTTCGTATAAATTGTTAAATGTCCGGTCAAGAAGAATTCAAATTCATGCCTAGTTTCTTTTAGTTGCAATGTCATAATTTCATATTCTCATCTGTTTTATCGCAACAAGACTCACTATTTTTTTATATATTATTTAAAGAATATATATTGTTCTATCAAACGAATTCATAGTTTCATTTCATTGACAGTAAAATATCTTAACCTCAAAAGTAATGGGGAAACCGAACGCCAATCTCCTTTTCCCAGAACTTATATGGTATGTTGTCAAAAGTAAGCTTATTACCCCACACCCTGTTAGTTAGTAATAAATGTTTACAAAGTGTCGACGCAACGTGGGACACGAATAAATTCAGAACTTGGTCTGAATGACAGCATATCATAGGTTCATTTTGGGAAGAGTGTGCGCATTTAAGCCAACGGAAAGTATTACCGGTAAATGTCAGGAGTGTAATTTTTTATATACATTTGTATTTTGGGGATATGTCAAGGGATTTGAAGAGGGAAATTAATTTCAGATCGCGTACTATCACTAGTGAACCAAAGATGGACAAGGAAGAAAATAACAAGTCATGTGAGGACGAGGTCATTGCTTCTGCGGACATTCAAGGTGAAATTCAGAATAGGGAGCAGGTGAATACGATGAAAGTTTCTGAGGAAATTAAGGAAAGTGCAGAAATTGAGAAGCACACTGAAACCCAAAAGGAAATCGCGGGGGGAATAAACCAAGGTTTTTTTAATTTGTTGATGGCCAGATTTACCGAGCTCAGTAATGAAAATAAGAAAGAGATGAAAGAGATGAAATAATTTTTTAGTAGTATTAGTAATGAAAATAATAAGAAACAGATGGAAGAATTAATTAGCAGTAATAACGAAAATTGTAATGCGATCATTAGTAATTTAGATTCTAAGATACTAGAGGTAACAGGGCAAACATGTAAGTTAGAACGTAAGTCAAATGAAGAGTGTGTTGAAAATGAAGATGAAATGAAGTTGAATCGGAGCAGTCTTCATATTCAGACCGAGCAAGTCAAAGAAATATGTACAGAGAATATCGTAGAATTAAGTGATAAAAGTTCTAGTAATCGGGAAGAAATTCATGAGGTAGTCGAGAAAAGATTGGACAAAATTTACAATGCAGTTGGGGAAGATACGAGGGAACAGATTAGTAGAAATGAACAAATTGAAAGCAAACTTGTTGAAGTCAGTGAACTGCGGAACGAACAGGAAACGCTATCACAGCAGGTGAGAAAGAGAGAGGAAGAATTGCAGGAAGACGTGAGAATAGTGGAAGAGAATGCTGAGAGAGCAGCGGAAGAAGAAGAAGAAGAAGAAGAAGTTGAGAACTGCCAGGGAGTGATACGGCAGAAAGGTACAGGTGAGACGGCGAGAGAAGTGGTAATAGCGAGTGGTTTGTTCAGCAGGGATCGTGATTTAACCAAGTTTTCTGGAAAACAGTTTAATTCTATAGAATTTGTAAAAGTAGTCGAGAAAAGATTTGCAAGTAAGTTGAGGAATAATGTTATTGAATGGGAATACGTGTTGGAGATTTTGTCGAATGTTTTTGTCGGTAAAAGTAAAATATGGTTTCGAGTGTACTGGGATAATATGTCTAATTTGGGAGAATTTAGAGAAAATTTCATTGACAGGCTTTGGAAGGAATGTGTGGAAGGGCGCGCGCGCGCGAGAGAGAGCGCATGATAGCTGGGGAAAGTAGTATAGTAGAGAGAGAGGGAAAAATGTTAGCCGTGTATCAGAGGAGAGGGGGTGATCATGATGAGCAGAGGATTAATCGTTGTGTCAATGGTGAGAGGGGTCAGAGGAGTAACCAGAGAGAATCGGAAGATGGGAGGCGTATGTATTTGAGTTGTGAGATAGAAGGTCAGAAGAGTAACCAGAGAGAATCGGAAGATGGGAGGCGTACGGGTTTGAGTTATCAGAGAGACTATGATAGTCTTAATATGAATGTTATCCAGGTGTCGTTATCGAGCCAGAGTATTTCAGATTCACAGGGAATCGGGTAAGTTAAGTAGACAGGCTGAAGGTAGAAGATGAACTGGTATTTATTATAAGTAGTTATGTAGTGAAAGTAAATTTAAGAGTAGTGTGATTGTAACCTAAGTAATGTTAAGTGAGATATTTATGTAATGACGTAGTCGTAGATAATGATGTAATTGATGGTAGCAGTAAGTTAGACGTAAGAAGTGTTCTGTTAAGTGATGTAAGTACTTGTAATGCCGAGAATATGACGTAAGTAGTGAGGTAGTAACTCCGATGATGGAAATTGTGATATGAAGAAGGTAAGTGAAGGTACTATTAGATATTATAACAGCCGTTGGGTAAGTCACAGTGTGTAAATAAGAAGATAGCGGTACCAATCATAATTGAAGGTAATTGTTAGCCACGCCTTGTTGTACCAAAGCTTGTGTATTCAGTTGTTTTAGGAGCTAACTTGGTTGCAAATCATGGAAGTAGAATAGACTTCGATTTAGGTAGTGTGTGTTTGTTCTATGAGGAAACTGGCAAATAAGTACGTGTTAATTATGATGGTCTGAGGTAAGTGTGTTGGTGACGTGTGTTCTTTGAAATATATGAGAGGTAAGTGAAGTTCCTAGTGAGAGGAAATGTTTTGTTGGGTGTGTTACGTGCCTGTACGACCAGTATCCGAGGGATAGTCGGTATGAGGCAGTGACGTGAGGTAATTTGGGTGAATTACAGGAGGAGTAATTGTGTTCGATGTTAGGTAAGCATCGAGAGGTATTTAGTGGTAAGTGAGGAAGAACACGTATATGAACATAAATTTGTAATAAATGACCATTGATCGTTTGTGGGAGGTAAGTACCCCATTCAACTTAAATATGCTAGTGAAGTCTAAGAACAAATAAACATTATGCTGGATTACGGAATAATTGAACCATCTTGTAGCCATGGTATTGATCCTTTAATTATTGTTGCCAGGAAGGATGTGATCTATTGAGAGATGTAAGTTAATAAGGGCAAAATTGATTCAGTTTGAGTGACAGAGTGCTACTCAGAGTTCCATTTCATCATCTGCAGAGGCGGGAAATATGTCTAAATTCTTTCTTTTGTATCAGGGGTATTTCACTATTGTGAACCGTATCGGGAAGTGTGCATAGTCTTTAAATTCAGGAAGGGGATATTGTCGGTATTTGTAGTATTATACGTATATGTAAAGAAGTACTTCACGTGAGTTTTGTTGAGGTAATAATATGATTAATGTTGTGAGAAACTGGCAAAATAAAACTAACATCTGCGATATGCGTGTGAACCAAGTGTCGTATTGGTGTATTGGAAGAATAAGTGCTACATTGTCATGTACTGTGTGACAAAAAAAACGGAGAACAGGACATTGGACAGTTATGTGCGATAACAATATGCGAGAAAAGTTCTCATATAAGTGAATTTTCACAAAATGTTTTGATATGTTAAAAAAAAGAAGAATGTAGTATAATCAAGTAAAATTATTTGTATGTGTTTAAGCAAGTGCTATATACTCTTGTGATTTGAATGAGAGAAAAAGAGAATGGGACACTGAATAGTTATCTACGATGGCAATGTGCGAGAAAAATTCTCATATTTGTGATATTTTATAAAATGTATGGATGCTGAAAAAGAAAATTATTGTTGTATACTCATTTAAAGTGTTTATCTGTGTCAGTGTTATATATATAATTTTGTTCATAAATCAATCGATTCTTTGTTCTTCGATTTATTTATGAGGGAGGCGAATTGTAACGGTTCAAATCCCGTTACAAGATGATATCTGTATTTTTATTATTGTATGATTTTATCTGTATTTTATTATTATTATTATTGTACCGGGCGGTACACCTCTACACCGTTTATTTAAAAGTTGCGCCAGTTGAAACTCCTCTTCTGGAGGAAGGTTGAACTTTATCTATTCTATTAATTCTCTACTTTCTCAGAAGATGTCACCACGTGGAAAATTTTGAGTTTTTGAACTGTGTCACTTTTGATGTGTTTTTGTTTCGCTTGAAGTAAGAAGTGTGAACTTTCTCTTCTAGAGGACACTACTGAAGAATTACAATAGTGCAACCTAGTGCGAAATCAAAGAACTATTTTGTTGGAGAAATTTTTATTTCAAGAGTTTGTTCTTTGTTAAATTTCTTTCTGTCATGGTTTAAGTTGGCTGTATACCCCTCTTTTTCCCCTTATTTTGGATCTAGCCAATCCCGAATTTCTTTAATTAATTTTCCACCAATAATGTGTTTCTTCTTCCTCTATGTAGGGGTTTCTTTTCCCTAGCCAATAAAAACTTTGAGGGAGGGTGTTTTATTTCCCCTAACGCCTAGAATCTTCCGCGAGAGGATATAAACTGCTGATTTTGGGGTCTCCGGGCCACTTCTGTTCCATCTTTCAGTGTATTAAGTACATAGCAGGAGGCGGGAAGCGCCTCTTTCTTCTTCAGCCGTTCAACACCAGGTAATGGCCCATTAATAACTTCTTTTCTTGCTAGGTCGGCAGTTTAACACTCGCGGCGGGTTCGAAGCATTTCCATCATGTAACCTTTTCCTAAAATGTAATTACTCTTTTCATCTTTTTCTTGTAAAGCTACATATTGGGATAGAGAGTGCTAACCCTCTCGAGCTCCCACTCACATTTGTTTTGAGGTGAACTTATTTTCTCAAACTATTCTTCGTTTATGTACTGTAAAGTGTTCTTCTCTAAGTCACCTCTGTAGTATGGGATTAGCCCTTGCGTTAGCGGCCCAGAGCCAGATTAGGTTTTAAAAAACAAAGTGTATTAGGAGTGCAAGATCGCCTCCTCTCAAATTGTTATTTTAGAGGTCATGTAATCAACCTTCTTTTCATGTAATAGACCTCTGTAGGTTGGGTATTTTACCCCTGTGAATACGTCCTTAGAGGACAGCTTGAAGGTAGAGTTTGGTTTGGCCTTTGAGAGGCTTAAATTTTGAGAGCGGATCGCTCTTTTGAAATGGAGTGTCATATGCCTCGTGGAGGCTTTTCTGTGTAATTCGGAGCCAGGGGCTCCTAGGGATGAATGGGGTTTTCTGCCCCTCTGTTAAAACTTGTGTTTGTGGTAAAACTGAGCTGATCGCAGAAGTCAGGGCGTGAAGCCCAAAACCTGTAAATATTGTATCTCCCCTTGTTTGGCTACATTGTACCTGCCATGTCTGTTATTGCTTTGTTTTTGAAAAGAAAATATAACCTAGTTAAATTTTAAATTACTTTTACATTAACTTTGATTCCGTAGTTTGAAACCCATTCACGCCCGCACCTTCTTACGCCTCTACCTACCGCTAAAACACGGTAACAATTATTATTATTATTATTATTATTATTATTATTATTATTATTATTATTATGTCCGTATTATTATTATTTTATCTGTGATATTCTTACTATTATTGCAATTATCAGTTTTATTCAATTCGATTTTGCAATTGCCTGTTGCTTGCAAGATTGTACTTAGATGTATGCATATATACGTATGTGTAGAATAACATTCAATACCTGTACAGTGAGAATTGTTGTATATATCAGAGATTGGGTGTGACGTTGGTGCATTGTGCAATATTGTTGGCGATTCTGCCAAGTCATCGCCACTCCATGGCTATGTCATCGTATTTATTTAGCAATGCGCGCACGGACTCAGTCGCCGCGGGGCTATTTCACCACTGGATGTAATATCTGTCGCGTAGGTGGGAGTATGTCATTGTTATTTCTGGAGATTACGTAGCGGTGTCAACCAACGTCTATATAAGGTGGGTGCATATTGTAGCGTCAGTCATTACTTATACGGATGCAGTACAGTGAAGTAGTCTACTAGATCAAGAGGCCTTAGTTGGTCAGTCAACCAGTGTGAACGAGAGATGGTGAAGACTCAGTGAGCCATTATTGGTCATTGAGAGAGTGAGACCAAATGGTTGGTCCGTCACTTAGTGGAAGACGCGGACGCAAGGCTTACCAAGGAGTCAGAGAGGGCAACCCTGGACCTGCCAAGAGGTCATACCATACTGACTTACAAAGAAGTCAGATGATATGGAGAAGAAGCAGTCGCAAGGATGTATCACCACGTTAGGCGTGACACATCTACAGTAAACACCAGAGCAATGGATTACGTCGTAATTACACTCAAAGTGTTGAAGGTACAGTCAAGTGAATCAGTGAGGGAAATATTTCGTATAAATTGTTAAATGTCCGGTCAAGAAGAATTCAAATTCATGCCTAGTTTCTTTCAGTTGCAATGTCATAATTTCATATTCTCATCTGTTTTATCGCAACAAGACTCACTATTTTTTTATATATTATTTAAAGAATATATATTGTTCTATCAAACGAATTCATAGTTTCATTTCATTGACAGTAAAATATCTTAACCTCAAAAGTAATGGGGAAACCGAACGCCAATCTCCTTTTCCCAGAACTTATATGGTATGTTGTCAAAAGTAAGCTTATTACCCCAGACCCTAGAGATAGTCAAGAGTCTTATTCTATTATTGCTGTACTGAGTGACAGCTGGCACCCTTCAAATAACGTATGTGTAAGTAAGCAGGTAACAAGTAAGTGTGAGTAGAAGGTCCGAAGAGTGTGTATTTTATTTAATGAATGTTAATTTTCAGATTTTCCATTTTAAATGCAGATATTTCAGATTTTTCAAATTAAATTCAGATATATATGTTTGTAAAGTTAGTCAGCGAGTTAGGAAGTTCACACCAATTAAGGTTAAAATCCCCGACCCGATCTGAAATCGAACCCGGGACCCTCTGGACCGAAGGCCAGTACGCTGACCATTCAGCCAACGAGTCGGACACAATGGGATAGGAAAGGGCCAGTTGTGTGAAGGAAGTGGCCGTGGCCTTAATTCAGGTACGGTCCCAGCATTTGCCTGCTGTGAAAATGGGAAACCACGGAAAACCATCTTCAGGGCTGCCGACAGTGGGGTTCGAACTCGCCATCTTCCGAATGCAAGCTCACAGCTGCGCGATCCTAACCACTCGGTGGTGGTGGTGGTAGTAGTAGTAGTAGTAGTATGGAAAATTTAGAAAGAGGACTTCTAGAGAAACACATGGCCCTGGCGTCCACTCAACCAACACCAGCAATGAGTACAAAGGAGGAAAGGCCGCCGGACATAAGTTATCCATTCTGTTCTATTTTTTAAAAACAAAACGTATGCTTATCATGTAAGAGTTAAACAAATATCTTTCTTTCTTTATTTATTTATTTATTTATTTATTTATTCGTTTTGCCCAATTAAAGAGCGCGTTTGAACTTGTTAGCTTGGCCTGACGACTTCCCCTTCTTCATCTTCTCCTCCCAAAATTTCTTCATGAATACGCAGTAGTGTTTATTCCGTTCTTCTGTCCACTGTTTTCCAGTGGTCTCTTCAGCTTTTCCCACGAATGTGCGATTTGAATCAGAATTCCAAAGATTTTACGATTTTTTATGGGTTGCCTGTAGCATTTATTTCTTGTAAATCCTCCTTAATTTCTTCGAACCAGTTGAACTTCTCTTCTTTGAATTGATTATAATTAATAGTCTTTCAGTAAATCTAGTTTTGTCCAGTCTACAGATGTAACCATAGAATTTCAAGCGACTCCTACGTACGGCATCAGTAAACTTATCTGTTGTTGAGTACATGTCTGTGGTTTTTCTTCTTCTTATCATCATCATCATCATCATCATCATCATCATCATCATCATCGAGAACAGAACTAGATCTCAAATAAGTAAGTTGTATGGAACGATTCTAACAATGATGTTAAATAATAAAAAGGCAAAGAGTTTATAACTACATAAACCTTGTAAAAGCACTTTGAAAGTCATGAAGCGATCTCATGAGAAAGATTTAGAAGTAAATGATCTCTTTAGTGCAGAATTTATATTCTAAGAACGAGTCTATTATATGGCACTAGTGTAGTAAAAAAGAATCTTTCTCTTTAGCCATTAATTAAAAGAGCAACGGCATGAACTCTCTTGAATGTAAAAAGATGATGAAGTCGGGCGGTAGAAAGGAGAATTACTGGAGTTGAAATGTAGTTTCAAATGAGCTCCTACGTACAGAGTAAAATGGAAGTAATCAGTCTTCAATTGTTCAAGCGGCTAGCGATGCCTTTTTTTAAAGCAATGGTCTTATTTAGTTCAGTTTTATCGACACAAAAAGAAGTATCTCTTGAGAATATACAGTATCAATTGCGTTCAATGACGCTGTGTGCCAAAAAATTCGAAAGGGGCTGTGCAGAGTGTCGGCTGTAAGGTTGTAGGCAGAATATGTGCCGCGTGATGAGTATTGTCGAAATACAGTATCTAGTCAGTTCGGGCAGTGTGGTTTGAAATTGTTTTGCTGACATTTTATTCCTTAATTAAATTTACACAACTTCAAGATAAAATAAATTAAACCAAGAGGATCAGTATCCATATCTGTACGATACTATACTCTCATACCTTTTAAGACCGAATGTTCAATGATGAATTGAGGGGTGCGTAAATCAATCAATCAATCAATCAATCAATCAATCAATCAATCAATCAATCAATCAATCAATCAATCAATCAATCAATCAATCAATCAATCAATCAATCAATCAATCACCACTGATCTGCATTTAGGACAGTCGCCCAGGTGGCAGATTCCCTATCTGATATTTATCGAGTCTTCTGTTAAATAACTGCAAAGAATTTGGAAATTGACTGAACATCTCCCTCGGTGAATTATTCCAACCCCTAACTTCCCTTTCTATAAACGAATATTTGTCCCAATTTGTCCTCTCGAATTCCAACTTTATATTCATATTGTGATCTTTCCTACTAAAAAAGAACCACTCAAAGGTATTCGTCTACTAATGTCATTTACACCAGCGTCTCCTCGCATTCACTTTGCCGTATATCTCAACCAAGCAGCATGGTTTTCTACCAGGTGGCTCTTGTCTAACAAACCTGGCCACTCTGCATAGCTTTGCATCACACGCCATTGCAGCTAAATCACAGCTGGATATCTGCTACGTAGACATTTCGAAAGCTTTCGATTCTGTTGACCATACTCTGTTGCTCAATAAACTCTCCGAACGATTTAATATACATGGCAGTCTTCTGACCCTTCTTGCTGGCTTCCTACATAACCGTTGGCAGAGAGTGGTAATATCAGGCACTTCATTCTCATGGTTACCAGTCACCTCCGGTGTCCCACAAGGCAGTACTCTTGGCCCCTTGCTGTTTTCTTTGTTTATGGACGATCTGCCGTCCGAACTCAACGAAACAGCGAATACCCTACTCTTTGCTGACGACTGCAAGATATTTAGGGAGATCAGGAATCCAGCAGATGCAGCTCTGCTACAGTCCTCACTTAATGCCCTCTCGAACTGGTGCCGTACTTGGAAACTTATCCCCAATCCACAAAAATGCAGCCACATGACCATAACACTGCGTAAATCTCCTCTACCGACATCATATTACCTACTCGACAAGCCCATCACCGTGGTTACGCAACAGCGTGACCTAGGTGTAATATTCGATACAAAATTACAATTTAAGACCCATATAGAAACATATACAACCAAGGCTATGAAATTACTAGGCATTCTCTATCGCTTCACAGAAATTTCTGACCCCATTGCTCTTCGTCACTTCTTCCTCACGATCGTTCAACCTCTCTGAAACTACTGCTCCCCGATTTGGACAACAGCCGCCCCCTCCAATACTAAGCAGTTGTAAAGAACAGAAACCCCAAGCTCAGAAATCTGTCTACGCAGCAGGTATTAATGGCAATTAATGTGTCACCGCTGCACATCAGGCGACAAGTAGCTGACCTGAGTTTCCTCCACGAGATCTTAAATGGACATTACCGCTCGGAACATCTTGTTTCTCTCTTCTCTCTCCGCGTTCCTTCCCGCTCCACCAGAACCAAAGACCTTCTCCACATTCCCCACACTCAGCACTCAATACTTCAACGATCTTTCCTAATCCGCCTCCCAACATTCTTTAACAATATTAATAGGAGACAAGAGCTTGATATAGCATCAAATAAAAGTGTATTCGAGAGGTGTGTAAATAGTATCTTAAAGATAAGTTGAAGGGATTATACCGCTATCTTGACCCACGACGACTTGGCTATGAACATGGACATTCTCATGGTTTTCGATTTGGACAGTTATTAGTAGGATGTGTACCTGATCTTGTTATATTTTGTTATGTTTGTTATATTTTATTATGAAAGTTTACGTTCGTTAAATAGTCTGTGCAAGTGAAATTTGCTCAGTGTAGCTGTATCTTGTGCTTCGTGAATAAATGAATAAATGAATAAATGAATTCCACGCTATCTCTCCACTGACAGCTCCTAACATACTATTTAGCCGAGCAGCTCGCCTCCTTTCTCACAAGTACTCCCAGCCGACACTTTGCAACATTTTTGTAACGCTACTATTTTGTCGGAAATCACCCAGAACAAATCGAGCCGGTAATCTTTGGATTTTTCCAGTTCTCCAATCTTTACTCTCTGTTATACTAAGACCCACTATATTATAACAGAGAAGTAAAGAGACTAATAAGGAGGTGCAGGTTGGAAAGAAATAGAGTTAGAAATGGCTGTGGAAATAAGGAGAAATTGAAGGAAATTACTAGGAAACTGAATTTAGCAAAGAAGTCAGCTAACGATAACACGACCGAGCTCGATGGCTGCAGTCGCTTAGTGCGGCCAGTATCCAGTATTCGGGAGATAGTAGGTTCGAACCCCACTGTCGGCAGCCCTGATTATAGTTTTCCGTAGCTTCCCATTTTCACACCAGGTAAATACTGGGGCTGTACCTTAATTAACGTTACGGCCGCTTCCTTCCCACTCCTAGCCCTTTCCTGTCCCATCGTCGCCATAAGACCTATCTGTGCGACGTAAAGCAACTAGCAAAAAAAGAGGATAATACGATGGCAAGCTTAATTGACAGTCATAAAAAAAAATTAAGTGAAAAATGGAAGGATATGTATAGGTAATTAAGCAAGAAACAGGTTTCAGGAAGGACATTCCAGGAATCATTAAGGAACAAGGGGAGTGTGCATACGAGGATCTTCAAAAGGCAGAAGTATTCAGTCAGCAGTACATAAAGATTGTTGGTTACAAGGATAATGTCCAGATAGAGGAGGTGACTAATACTAAAGAAGTATTCAAATTTACCTATGATAAAAACATTTACAATAATAAAATAGAAAAGTTAAAAACTAGAAAATCACCCGAAATTGATAAGATTTCAATGTGTTGGATATACTGTAGTACCACATCTTAAGTACTTATTTGATTATGATTTGCGTAATAATAATTTCGTGTGGCTATTTCTAGCCGAGTGCAGCCCTTGTAAGGCAGACCCTCCGATGAGGGTGGGCGGCATCTGCCATGTGCAGGTAAATGCGTGTTGTTGTGGTGGAGGATAGTGTTAAGTGTGGTGTGTGAGTTGCAGGAATGTTGGGGACAGCACAAACACCCAGCCCCCGGGCCATTGGAATTAACCAATTAAGGTTAAAATCCCCGACCCGGCCTGGAATCGAACCCGGGACCCTCTGAACCGAAGGCCAGTACGCTGACCATTCAGCCAACGAGTCGGACTATGATTTGCGTGAAGGAGCTATATCAAATGAATGGAGAGTTGCTATAGTAGCTCCTGTGTATAAAGGAAAGGGTGATAGACATAAAGCAGAAAATTACATGCCAGTCAGTTTGATATGAATTGTATGTAAGCTTTGCAAAGCATATTTGCGAGATTAATAACTGGTCCGATTGAAGACAGTACGGGTTTAGGAAAAGTTATTCCACTGAAGCTCAACGTGTAGGATTCCAGTACGATATAAGAGATATCTTGGGTTCAGGAGGTCAAATGGACTGTATCGCGATTGCCCTTTTTGAAGCATTTCACAGGGAGATCATGGGAGACTACTGGCAAAAATGAGTGCAATTGCACTCGACAAAATGGTGACTGAATGGGTAGCTATATTTCTAGAAAATAGAACTCAGAGAATTAGAGCAGGTGAAGCTTTATCTGACCCTGTAGTAATTAAGAGGGGAACTTCTCAAGGCAATATTGGACTGTTATGTTTTCTTATATGTATAAATGATATGGAGTAACGAAGGGGAATCAGATAAGCCTTTTTGCGGATGACGTTATTATGTATAGAGTGGAAAAGGCTAGGAAAGCAACAGATAGGGAATCTGCCACCTGGGCGACTGCCCTAAATGCAGATCAGTATTGAGTGATTGATTGAATAAATAACTTACAAGACTGTGAGCAACTGCAACGTGACCTCAATAATGTTGTGAGATGGACAACAGGCAATGGTATGTTGACAAACAGGGTTAAAAGTCAGGTTGTGAGTTTCACAAATAGGAAAAGTCCTCTCAGTTTTAATTACTGCGTTGATGGGGTGAAAGTTCCTTTTGGGGATCATTGTAAGTATTTAGGTGTTAATATAAGGAAAGATCTTCATTGGGGTAAGCACATAAACGGGATTGTAAATAAAGGGTACCGATCTCTGCAGATGGTTATGAGGATATTTAGGCGTTGCAGTAAGGATGTAAAGGAGAGAGCATATAAGTCTCTGGTATGACCCCTGACTTGGAGGATCGAATTAAAACAAGCCTCGTACATGGCATTCGTAAATATAGAAAAGGCATTCGATAATACTGATTGGACCAAGCTATTTGAGATTCTGAAGGGGATCGGGATCCGATACCGAGAAAGAAGAATTATCTACAATCTGTACAACAATCAGCAGTGATAAGACTATGAAAAAGAAGCAGCAATCCAGAAAGAAGTGAGGCAAGCTGCAGTTTGTCCCCTCTCCTTTTCAATGATGTTTATGTAGAACAGGCGGTAAGGGAATCACACTCCAATGAGAGGAAATCAAAACTCTGAGATTTGTCGATGATATTGTTATTTTATCTGAGTCTGCAGAAAATCTGTTGAATGGCATGGACACAGTCTTGGAGAAGGAGTAAGAAATGGAAGTAAACAAATCCAAAACAAAAGTAATGGAGTGCAGTCGATCGAAGTCGGGTGATGCAGTAAATATTAGATTAGGAAGTAGTCTTAAAGGAAGTAGATGGATATAGTTACTGCGGTAGTACAATAACTAATGATGGCAGAAGTAAGGAGGACATACAATGCAGACTAGCACAAGCAAGGAAGGGTTTTCTTATGAAAAAAATTTGCTCACTTCGAAGACTGATATATGGATTAGGAACATGTTTTTGAAGACTGGCATTATATAGCAGCGTGGCATTATATAGCAGTGAAACGTGGACCATAACTGGGTCAGAAAGAAAGAGAATAAAAGCTTTTGAAATGTGGTGTTACAGAAGAATGGTGATGGTGAAATGGGTAGGTCGAATCACGAATGAAGAGGTACTCAATTGAATTGGTGAGAGGAGAAGAAGAGACAGAATGCACATGTTAAGACACCCAAGACTTGATCAGTTGGTGTTTGAGGGAAGTGTAGGCGATAACAACGGCAGGGGTAGGCCGTGATGCCTAGGTCATCTAATGCTGGAGCTGTTGAGGACCCAACCAGACTTCGGGCTGAGTATACAAACAGTTAAGTAGAAATGAAAAGGTAATCACTGGATAGGGTGGAATGGAGTACTGCATCATATCAGTCTATGGACTGATGAAAAAGTTTAATATAAACAATAAATGGCGTATGGCTTTAGTGCCGGGATGTGTCCGAGGACTTCGGCTCGCCAAGTGCAGGTTTTTTGATTTGACTCCCGTAGGCGACCTGCGCGTCGTGATGAGGATGAAATGATGATGAAGAAGACACATACACCCAGACCCCACGCCAGCGAAATTAACTGTTGATGGTTAAAATTCCCGACCTTGCTAGGAATCGAACCCGCGACCCCTGTGACAAAAGTTCAACACGCTAACCATTTAGCCAAGGGGTAGTACAATATAAGCAATGATATTCACATACCCGGAAGTTGTGACAGGTCTGTCTGTAAACTTGAGTGACGGGGAATATTGCAGCGAACTGCGTAGTACGTCCAGACTCGTACGCAAGACACAAGCCAGGCAAGCCATTACACTGCATGGGTTGCTATCAATGCTGGCGGGGTCAACTACCTCGAGACATGCAGGTTAAGTAGATGGATAATCAGTACGTTATCACTGGACAAGCCGGCAATACCAAACAGAGGCGAGAGGTCTCTGAGTCCGTTGTATTAGTGTTGCTTTGGGGGCATCGAGGTCAATCGTCCTTTGTGCTTAGTGCATGCGGTACATCTCTATTTATGAAATTTATAAAATTGTCGTTTCGACTATACGTTATAAAAATGATCATTCTGTTTGACTGAAAGACCCTTTTCAAGTCAGATAAAGACCTTAGAGACCACCAGTTGAATTTCTGTCTGACCATTTGTAGCACATGTATGTATTTTTATTTATTTATTTATTTAATTTATTTATTTATTTATTTATGAAGTGTTCTCTTACACCGATTCAAGATTAACAAATACTTTGCCAGAAGGCTTTAGACCTGCACTCAAGTGTCGCTTTTATCTTAACCCTGAGGCTGATATATTTCGCAGTCCGTACTTTTCTTTGTAATACTGTTCCTAGGATGGTCGAGAGCGGAGATTCGAACTCTTTTCGCATGTCCTCAAGTAACTAAATGCACCATATTATCTCCCCGCCCGACCATACAGCCTATTAACATAAAATTATTTGACTTTAAAATGCGTCGCGGAATGTGAGATTCTGACACGTACAGTTATTAATTCAGTAACCAATAATATTTGAGTTACGTTTTCGATTCCTACCTTTTGATTAAAGCACTTAGTACAGTAGTTGTGTAATACGACAATCATAATATGCGTCTGTCTCATACATGACATAATTTTTAACCTCAGTTTGAGTTCCGATTTTCTAAGAAACAACGTATTCTAAGATCTCTATTGTCACCTGAAGTTGAAAATGTCGATGACAGGGATGATAATGAGCCATTATCTTAATTGCAACTAAAAATAGACTGCGATATTATTCTGAATCAATCTGACTATGAAATACCACATTATACGACGACCTACTTTCAAAGGAGGCACAAAGGACGAAGATACGGTGAGTGAAGGGAAACGGAAGAGCCACGATGACCAAGAAGAAGAGAAAGAAGAAAAGTGACTCCCAACAGCGAGTGATACTTACGAAGCCATCAGAGTTATGAATGTTCAACGGAGCTACTACAAGAAAGGAAAGGAGGGTGCAGCGAAATAGTGACGCAAAATGTGAACATAGAATGAAATGTGTGTTGGGCAAGCAGGAGAAGACCGGAGAAAAATTACTCATTTATACTGAAGTGAAGAAGCTTTGAGAGACTGTACACTAGTTGTAAGTTACATGTACGAAATGAAATCCTTTTATGAAATTTAATATCATATTTTATGTCATACGTATTTCATTTTGCACTTTAATATCAGGCTTGGATGTAAATATGCCCAGTCCAAATTAATCCTAATTAAATGTTGTTCTATACCACTTTCCACCTCACTCGAATGGTAGGATAAATCTTGGTTACAACAACACGCTTTTATAATGACACAGTTTATCAGGTAGCCTATGACGGATGTCGTTGTAAGTTATAACCTAAATTGTAACCACCCTATACTTGAGGTCGGCACTGCAGTTGGATTAAACTCAGTTTTACGGGCAGATGCCCTTCCCGACGCCATACATATGAGGAGAGACTTATTTACTATTACGTTCTTTCTGCGGTAATTAGTGGTGTGATGCGTTGTATGTGAATGACGATGTGTATTAGTACGAATAAAAATACCCAGTCCCAGAGCTAGAGAAATTAACTAGATGCAGTAAAGTTCTCCGGACCAGTCGGGAATCGAACCCAGAGCCTTCTGAACCGAAGAAGTGGTGGTGGTGGTGGTGGTAAGAGGAAGTAGAACTAGGCAAACATCCACTATATAAATGCTAATGAGAGAAAAAAAGTGGAAGGGATCCAACACTTCGAAAAATGAAGATATCGGCCAAAAACAGGCAAGGGCCACGAAGGGCGTGAAAATGAGAGACTCCCTACGCCTCGAGTGCTCTAATACCGTCGGGGTCGGAAAAGAACAAGTGTTGACCAAAGGAGATCGGATAAGATAGATGAAGATGACGAGCCTGGTACAAGTGGGAGCAATGCCAGAACTCAGCTGAGGGGCCCGTTGTCGCCAACCCACGCTCCCAAGTTAAGAGCCTCTGAGGCCCCTTTCAGTCGCTTCTTACGGCAGAGAGGGGATACCGTGGGTGTTATTCTATTGCCCCACCCACAGGAGAATCTGAACCGAAGACCACTGTCCCAGCCATTGAATTAATTTGACAGCCAACAACATTTGAGTTACATTTCAGTTCCTTCGATCCTTATTTACAAAATCACATTTCAATTAAATGAGCAGCTACAGCCATGCGTTTCAGTTTTAAATACATGAAATGTCGTATGGCCGGGATATCCCAGGACGGGTTCGGCTCGCCAGATGCAGGTCTTTCGATTTGACACCCGTAGGTGACCTGCGCGTCGTGATGAGGATGAAATGATGAAGACAACACATACACCCAGCCCCCGTGCCATTGGAATTAACCAATTAAGGTTAAAATCCCCGACCCGGCCGGGAATCGAACCCGGGACCCTCTGAACCGAAGGCCAGAACGCTGACCGTTCAGCCAACGAGTCGGACAGTTTTAAATACATAATAAAGGCTTTACCCATCATCCTGTAGGGATATGAGTTAAGGATCTTGGACGAATATCTAGCTACATCCCGCGCGTTTGTAAGCGTGTTACCCTAACCACTTTCCAGCTTATGGGCAGAGGTTAAGAGAAGCCCTTGATTTTTTTAATTATACATAGCGAAATAGAATAACTTTGCATCCATTTACATATATTTCCTTTTAAGCTGTTCTTTTAGGCGTTAAACAATTCTGTTAAATTTTGTTAAGAGTTTGGAAGCATTCTTGAAAATTATTAAAGTATCCGTCTCTGTACATTCTGCACAAAACAGGTAAACTACATCCAACCGATCGAGTACGGGTCGTGTAGGTGGGGGCTTCTGAATAAGTAGGTTTGAAACTCTGAAGATATTTTTCCAAGATTTCCCATTTCCACGCCAGACAAATGCCGCGGCTGTATAGTACACGAACCTTTTCTTGATACCTGAGCTCCCTAGTGTTGAATCGGTAGACCTCTGTTATCTTTGAGATTCGTATTGGTAACCTTTGAAACACAAACTATGAATTGCTTATGCATCACTGTGCGACATCTGGCGTACACTTTAGGTACTAGTACTGTTGTTGTTTACACAGCTAAGCCAAACTGTAGAATCCATGCTAGGAACAAGATTCGCATCGAGAAATGTCATATAATGTGTGTGTGTGACACAGCTGTTGGCTTAAGATAATAAAAGTTTAGAAAATCATATCGATCGATCATATTATCGATTCAATTCAGATTTCATTTCGATTCAGTTGGCAGTATAACAGGAATCGGGAGAGCTCCCTCCTTACTCATCGCCCTAGGAAAACCTGGTATCAAGAAAAGGTTCGCGTATAGTATTTACTGTAATTAGGGGCTGATATCAAAGATGGTAAAGGTATGTTCCGTTCACACGGAAGAAAGTAGGTTCAACTCCTGCTTCTGGATAGGCACATGGTCCTGCGTTCTACTCAGACTGAGTACCACGTTACAGATAGGAGAAGCCCTTATTATCCTCACCGTCAAGGTTCTTCATGGCCTAAACGGCGATGGCTCAGCGCTTTTTTTTTCTTTACGTCGCTCTGACGATGGGATAGGAAATAGCCAGGAGTGGGAAGTAAGTAGCAGTGGCCTTGATTAAGGTACAACCCCAGCATTTGCCTGATGTTAAACTGGGAAACCACGGAGAACCATCTTCAGGACTGCCGACAGTAGGGTTCGAACCCACTAACTCCCAAATACAAACTTCGCGCCCCTAACCGCACCGCCAAATCACTCGGTGATTTTCTTATTAAGGCCACGAGCGATACATTCCTAGTCCTAACTGGTTCCCATTGCATCGTCGCCGAAAATCTACCAGTATTAGTACAAAGTTAAACAACATGCAGAAAGGAAGAAGCGTAAACAACTTAATTCCTTTGAAAAAATAATAACTTACACTCATTCCAGTTGAGAAAAGCATCTTGATGACTACGTTTGTTCTATCAATCGTACGGCTTTTAGTGCTGGGAGTGTCCGAGGACATGTTCGGCTCGCCTGATGCTCCCATGGGCGACCTGCGCGTCTCGATGTGGGGATGATGGTGATAATGAGGTAGGGAGAGGGTAAATCCCGGTGTTGGCACGTAGCCTACACCAAGCAGCCTGCTCAAAGCTTTACGGCCCCATCCGACGGACGAATCACAATCAATATCATATGCCCTCACTCCATATGTACATATATGGTGCCAGAATTTTGTCCTGAGCAGTTATTTTACATGCCTGTAAACCTAGATAGACGAGGTTGACGTATTTGAGCACCTTCTGGTACCACCGAACTGAGCCGAGACCGAAGCCGTCAGCTAGAGCATGAGCTCAGAAAAGGACAGCGCTCCTCCGCCTGAGCTACTCAACGTAGCGAACTCACAAATAGTACCGGTGATTATACTTTAAAGAGGCTATTATGTATAATTATCAATTAATTATATTAGCTGTAATATTATATGCCGGCCCCATGGTGTAGGGGTAGCGTGCCTGCCTCTTGCCAGGAGGTCCCGGGTTCGATTCCCGGCCAGGTCAGGGATTTTTACCTGGACCTGAGGGCTGGTTCGAGGTCCACTCAGCCTACGTGATAGAACTGAGGAGCTATCTGACGGTGAGATAGCGGCCCCGGTCTAGAAAGCCAAGAATAACGGGCGAGATGATTCGTCGTGCTGACCACACGACACCTCGTAATTTGCAGGCCTTCGGGCTGAGCAGCGGTCGCCTGGTAGGCCAAGGCCCTTCACGGGCTGTAGTGCCATGGGGTTTGGTTTGTTTGTAATCTTATATGTCAAATATCCATTATTATACATGTTCCACCCCTTACAGAAAGAAAAATATCACCGGGTAAGCATCTCCAAGGGCTAGAACATGTATAATATTAGTAATAATAATAATAATAATAATAATAATAATAATAATAATAATAATAATCTACACTAATATTATAAAGAGAAAAAGATTTGTATGGTTGTAATTATATTTGTAATGGATAAACTCAAAAACCACTGAACCGATTTGAAAAATTATTTCACCTATACAAAGCTACATTACTAGTAACTAGTTGTATGTTATTTTTCAAAACAATTGGAGATCTCTACGAAAAATGAAATAATGTAACCCAAGGTATTAAACATTCGCCTATAAAAGTCGTTATCTATAAAAAAGAAAATCTTGACGACCGTGTGTCTGTACATTGACAATTTTGGCGAATTTTCCGTACACCTATCAATTTAAGGGGTAATAATGACTATCTGCATATTTTTTTAGCTTTTGTTTCCTGAAAGTTCTACTTTTTACCTCCCTCCCCCAAAATCAAGATTGCGACACAATCTGCCAGACGAGCTAGAAAATTGAAATTTGTAGCCTGTAACTGACGGAAAACTTCCAAGGTCTTTACATTTTTCACTTTTTATCCTCGAAGAATATCGAAATTTGGAGGCAATTTTAATGACGGTGCTGACCTTCGTTTCGAGGTCTTTCGTGGCTAATGGGCAAGACCTATCACAAAAGGGTTGGCACAATCTCGGTTCAATTTGGAGTGATCTACAACTTCGGTCCTATAACGTTTTGTCGTATCCGTTATATGTTAGATTTGTCTCTATTTCTCAATTGTAAGTAAAATTTGCACTTTTTACACGCATAATTCATACTCTTGAATCATTTATAGGAAATATAGAATCATCAAATTCTACACGATCATTGACCCAGACAGTAGCCAAATGTGAGCCAAATGCTATGTTTGTAGCTGTCACATAATTATCCGAAAAATAATGCACAGCCCAAATTAACCCTATTCAACGTTTCTAACTCAATCTGACACATGAATAGATAAGATATGAGAAAATATTATAGGACCAGCCATTTAATACGCTAAATACGCCGTCTTGTGGTACAATCCGTTTGTCGATATGACGTACCGTTTAGCAGCAGTTAATCTGTAAGTGAAGGTCTGCAATATTTTAAACATGCATATACTTTTGTACGTCGACCTGTATAAACTCAGTGATGTCGATTTGTAGCGATCAAGAAAGGGTGAGTCTGCTATTGTAATTAGGACTCCCAACATCGATTCTAACTGGCAGTAGGAATGGAGTCCTTCTCCAACTCCTTTGTAAGTGGCATTAGTAAAGAGGGCCCACCATTGTAATGAATAATTTCCTTCTCGATTTCACTTGCAGAAGGCAAGGGAGCATGCAGTTTGGTTCAAAGCTCCCCTACCCGATTGTGTTTGGCTGTAGGCAAGGGTGCCCGCCATTATGAACAAATGTACCCATCAAAAATGTGACTGGCATTAGGCATAGTGGCCTGCTATCTTAATGAAAACTCATCAACACGGTGTGACTGGCAGTAAGCTGGCTGGTAGTAGGAGTTGGGAAGTTTACCTTATAATGACAGACCCATGGCAGTAGGCAAGTGACCCTGGCGTTATTACCACAATTCCGCTTAACAATGGAAACAACGTATGGGGACCTCGCCATGCTATTTCTCTGATAACGCTATGAGACATACAATTTTTGAAAAATCTTATTCATTGCATGCACAGTAATTTACTTCGATATCCGTATACGATTTAGAAATCCGCAGCGAAGCACGGGTACATTTGCTAGTAAGGCAATATAGACGAAATATCGAATTTGTCGCACAAGGGCGAGACAAAGCTCATTTTAAGCCTTACGACGCGAAGAACAAAATTCGGTACGGCCCTACCGAAAATCATGTTTTAAGGGCCTAAAACCAACCGTTATGGAGATATTGCCATCACACTACCCTGCTCTAGTAGAAGTGTGAAGAAATGACCAGCCAAAACGATGGCAACGTCAACTCAAGTAGTCTACGGTAGAATACAGGCCTGGTGTTCGAAGTAGGCACATGCGTAAATATAGGCTAGACCAAGGAGAGATTCTGCTACACATATGATACATGGGGATAGGCATGGGGGGTGAGAAGGGGTGAAAAAGGTCCAAAATGGCCCAGATTATGGATCTATGTGTGTGCGCCCCTCTGGTCGGGGGTGGAAAGTGGGTGATGTATCAGTCAACGAAATCTACAAAATTTGCTTCACAAATAATTAACAGATAATAAAATACCTAAAAATAAACAATCAATAAAGTTCCCGGGTAGCGCCGGGCAATATAACTGTTGTTGTTTGAGTCATCAGTTCATAGACTGGTTTGATGCAGCTCTCTATGCCACCCTATCCTGTGCTAACCTTTTCATTTCTACGTAACTATTGCATCCTACATCTGCTCTAATCTGCTTGCCATATTCATACTTGGTCTACCCCTACCGTTCTTACCACCTACACTTCCTTCAAAAACCAACTGAACAAGTCCTGGGTGTCTTAAAATGTGTCCTATCATTCTGTCTCTTCTTCTCGTCAAATTTAGCCAAATCGATCTCCTCTCACCAATTCGATTCAGTATCTCTTCATTCGTGATTCGATCTATCCATCTCACCTTCAGCATTCTTCTGTAACACCACATTTCAAAAGCTTCTATTCTCTTTCTTTCTGAGCTAGTTATCGTCCATGTTTCACTTCCATACAATGCCACGCTCCACACGAAAGTCTTCAAAAACATCTTTCGAATTCCTATATCAATGTTTGAAGTGAGCACATTTCTTTTCTTAAGAAAGCTCTTCCTTGCTTGTGCTAGTCTGCATGTTATGTCCTCCTTACTTCTGCCATCGTTAGTTATTTTACTACCCAAGTAACAATATTCATCTACTTCCCTTAAGACTTAATTTCCTAATCTAATACTTCTTGCATCACCTGCCTTCGTTCGACTGCACTCCATTACTTTTGTTTTGGACTTATTTATTTTCATCTTGTACTCCTTACCCAAGACTTCATCCATACCAATCAGCAACTTCTCGAGATCTTCTGCAGTCTCAGATAAAATAACAATAACATCGGCAAATCTCAAGGGTTTGATTTCCTCTCCTTGGACTGTGATTCCCTTTCCAAATTTCTCTTTGATTTCCTTTACTGTCTGTTCCAAGTAAACAATAAAAAAGGAGAGGGGACAAACTGCAGCCTTGCCTCACTCCTTTCTGGATTGCTGCTTCTTTTTCAAAGCCCTCGATTCTTATCACTGCAGACTGATTTTTATACAGACTGTAGATAATTCTTCGTTCTCGGTATCTGATCCCTATCATCTTCAGAATCATAAATAGCTTGGTCCAATCAACATTATCGAATGCCTTTTCTAGATCTACGAATGCCATGTACGTGGGCTTGTCCTTCTTGATTCGATCCTCTAAGATCAGACGTAAAGTCAGAATTGCTTCACGTGTTCCTACATTTCTTCTGAAGCCAAATTGATCTTCTCCCAACTCAGCTTCAACTTGTTTTTCCATTCTTCTGTAAATAATACGTGTTAAAATTTTGCAGGCATGAGATACTAAACTAATGGTGCGGTAGTTTTCACACTTGTCAGCACCGGCTTTCTTGGGAATAGGTATAACAACATTCTTCCGAAAATCCAATGGGACTTCTCCTGTCTCATACATCTTGCACACTAAATGAAATAAGCTCGCCATGCTGGTTTCTCCTAAGGCAGTCAGTAATTCAGAGGGAATGTCATCAATTCCAGGTGCCTTGTTCCTATTGAGGTCACTCATAGCTCTGTCAAACTCTGACCTCAAAATTGGGTCTCCCATTTCGTCAGCATTAACAGCCTCTTCTTGTTCCAGAACCAAATTATCTACATCTTTACCTTGAGGAAACTGTTGGATATGCTCCTGCCATCTTTCTGCTTTGTCTTCTTTCCCTAGAAGTGGCTTTCCATCTGAACTCTTAAATTTCATACACCTAGATTTCCTTTCTCCAAAGGTTTCCTTGATTTTCCTGTATGCAGCATCTACCTTTCCCAGGACCATACAGCCTTCGACATCCTTGCACTTCTCCTTCATCCATTCTTCCTTAGCTACCTTGCACTTTCTATCCACTTGATTCTTTAATCGCCTGTATTCTTTTCTGCCCTCTTCATTTCTAGCATTCTTGTATTTTCGTCGTTTATCAATCAGGTCTAGTATCTCCTGAGTTATCCAATGATTCTTAGTTGATCTTTTCTTCCTTCCTAACATTTCTTCAGCAGCCCTACTGACTTCATTTTTCATGACTCTCCACTCTTCCTCTATAGTGTTTCCTTCAGCCTTTTCATTTAGTCCTTGTGCAACATGTTCCTTGAAACAATCCCTCACACTCTTTTCTTTCAACTTGTCTAGATCCCATCTTTTTGCATTCTTTCCTTTCTTCAATTTCTTCAACTTCAGGTGGCATTTCATCACCAACAAGTTGTGGTCAGAGTCCACGTCTGCTCCTGGGAAAGTTTTGCAATACAACACCTGGTTTCTGAATCTCTGCCTAATCATAATGAAGTCTATTTGATACCTTCCAGTGTCTCCAGGTCTCGTCCACGTATACAGCCGTCGTTTGTGGTGTTTGAACCAAGTATTGGCAAGGACTAAATTATGATCAGTGCAGAATTCAACCAACCGATTTCCTCTTCCGTTCTTTTGTCCCAATCCAAATTCTCCTACTGTATTACCTTCTCTTCCTTGGCCTACCACTGCATTCCAGTCTCCCATCACAATTAGATTCTCGTCACCTTTTACATATTGTATTTTTTTTGCTAGGGGCTTTACGTCGCACCGACACAGATAGGTCTTATGGCGACGATGGGATAGGAAAGACTTAGGAGTTGGAAGGAAGCGGCTGTGGCCTTAATTAAGGTACAGCCCCAGCATTTGCCTGGTGTGAGAATTGGGAAACATATTGTATAAAATCTTCTATCTCCTCATATATTCTTTCGATTTCTTCATCATCCGCTGAACTAGTAGGCATATAGACCTGCACTATTGTGGTGGGCATTGGTTTGGTGTCTATCTTGACGACAATAATTCTTTCACTATGGTGGTCGTAGTAGCTTACCCGCTGCCCTATTTTCTTATTCATTATTACACCAACTCCTGCATTTCCCCTGTTTGATTTTGTGTTGATAATTCGGTAGTCGCCTGACCAAAAATCTTGTTCTTCCTGCCAACGTACTTCACTTATACCAACTACATCTAACTTTAGCCTATCCATCTCCCTTTTCAGATTCTCTAACCTACCACAACGATTTGAACTTCTAACATTCCACGCTCCGACTCGCAGAATGTCAGTATCCATCTTCCTGATGATCGCCCCCTCTCGTGTAGTCCCCACCCGGAGATCCGAATGGGGGACTAGTTTACCTCCGGAATATTTTACCCGGGAGGAAGCCATCATCAGTACATCATTCATACAAAGAGAGCTGCATGTCCTTGGGAGTTAGTTAAGACTGTAGTTTCCCGTTGCTTTCAGCCGTGTAGCAGTATCAACACAGCTAAGCCACGTTGAGTATTATTACAAGGCCGTATCAGTCAATCATCTAGACTGCCGCCCTTGCAACTACCGAAAGGCTGCTACCCCACTTTCGATGAACCATTCGTTAGTCTGGTCTCTCAACAGACACCCATCCGATATGGTTGCACCTGCGGCTCGGCTATCTGCATCATTGGGACACGCAAGCCTCCCCACCGCGGCAAGGTCACATGGTTCGCAGAGGAGGGCAATATAACTAGTAATATTAATAATAATTATTATACCTTGGATCTCAGATCACCCCAAACGGAGAGACATTACTAGACACCCGAGCACGAGCAGGTTCTACATGGTATGGAGATGAAAATGTTACGTTGGCCACTGGGTCATACAAGACTGGACCATGTCAGAAATGAAGATGTCCGAAGGATATTGGGAGTGGCACGTAACCCAGAGAAGATACGAAACGCACGACACGCTCATGACGTCCGAAGCCCTGTAGACTCAATGATACATGCAGTCCTCCAATTTGATCCTGGAGGTTGATTCCGAGATCGTCCCAAGAAGCGATGGTTCGACTGCATCAAGGAAGACATGCTTCTTGTAGGCATCACTGAAACTGACGCCCTTGACCGCAAGTTTAAATGCGGACCCTGCACCAACGCGGGACTAAACCTAAACGCTATGAACGAAGGAGATACCACTTGACTAATTGAATAAATAATTATTCATGTATACAGTTCAGTAAAAAAACGAAACAGGGTAAATGATAAATTATACATTGTAAAATAACATTGTAACACCTATGCAAATATCAAGCCGGTATCATATTGTAAACATGAAATTGTAAAATTAAAATGGAATTCAGAAAATGATGCTAAATTGTAAAAGAAACATTGTAAAAATGGAAAAAAAAATGTAAACAGAATACTGACAACCATATGAAAACAAATTGTACTTAGCCAAGAGGCCGAAACTCCCACCCTTCACCGATTCAACCCCCCCCCCCCCCCCAGCTCCTAACTCTATCAAATCTCCAAACCCGCCGAATCTCCTGGCCAGAGAGAAGGCGGTACATCTAGTTGGCCCGCCCCTCCTCTTCGGGGAGGGGAATGAAAACCTTTCCTAGGTCCTATTATTGGCTTTGACAATATAAAAGTGAATGAGGCATGAGCAATGCTAGCAATGCCATTCCTTATGCAGCCAGTCCCTGCTATGAATGGTGTGAAAATGTTGCTCATAGTGTCGGTTAGTGCATGCATTTCAGTGGGCTTGGCTGATATGTAATAGCAACTTCTGGCACAGCGAGGAAAACAACGGGAAACTATCTCACTCCTCATTTCCCTAGTTCGTTTTTTCAGTGATGCCTAGGCCATCTATGATAGCCAACTGTGGAGCTGTTGAGGATGCAACCAGCCTTCGGGCCGAGGACTTAAACCACACTTACCATCTTTAAAATTAGATAATATATCTAATGCATTTCTCTGCATTCATGCGAATTACATCAACTTTCACACACAGAGTCTCACCAGAAAGTATTCAGTGCTGGAAGCAATATTGCTTCATCCTTGTGCGGTCAGTAGAAGCTCTCAACAGCAACTGTTCATGTGATATTGATCGCTTTCTGCATTGACAATAATCCTTTATTGCGCGAAGGTCGCAACAAGTAGAAAAAGAATATCCGCACTGTAATTGCGTCTGCTGAATATGCTCCTTCCTTTTTCGATCCCTTATGTGGTTTTGCGGTTCACATTCGTTTGAGAACTCAATACTACGCACTAACATGCGGGCTCGCTTCACACTTCCGATAACGCCATTTAAGGAAATTTAGATGTAACAGTTCATTAACTTGCAAGGCCCCAAACGAGCGAGTTGGCCCTGCGGTTCGGGTCGAGCAGCTGTGAGCTTGCATTCGGGAGATAGTGGGTTCGAACACCACTATCGGCAGCCCTGAAGTTGTTTCGGTTATTTCACGTTTTCACACCAAGCAAATGCTGGGGCTGTACCTTAATTAAGGCCTCTTACTTCCCACTCCTAGCCCTTTCATATCCCATCGTCGCCATAAGAACTATCTGTGTCGGTGCGACGTAAAGTTCTTCATCATCATCATCACCACCACCACCACCACCACCGTTAGGGCCACTAAGGACCGCGAGATTTCAACTGTTTGTTTTCCTTTCGGGCCCACTAGGTTTTGATCCCTTCGGAGTTTTTTTTACATACATCAGAATGGACAATATTATTATTATTATTATTATTATTATTATTATTATTATTATTATTATTATTATTATTAATCAGTTTACTCTCGAGGGTTGGTTTTTCCCTCGGACTCAGGGAGGGATCTCACCTCTACCGCCTCAAGGGCAGTGTCCTGGAACGTGAGACTTTTGGGACGAGGATACAACTGGGAAGGAGGGCCAGTACCTCGCCAAGCAGCCTCACCTGTTATGCTGAACTTGTGGGGGGAATGAGATGATTGGAGGGTATAGACAAGAAATAGGGAAGGAAGCGGCCGTGGCCGTAAGTTAGGTACCATCCCGGCATTTGACTGGAGGAGAATGGGGAAACCACGGAAAACCACTTCGAGGATAGCTGTGGTGGGAATCGAACCCACCACTACTCAGCTGAGTTTCGGAAGCTGAGTGGACCCCGTTCCAGCCCTCGTACGACTTTTCAAAGTTCGTGGCAAAGCTGGGAATCGAATCTGGACCTCCGGGGGTGGCAGCCAATCACGCTATTATTATTATTATTATTATTATTATTATTATTATTATTATTATTATTATTATTATTATTATTAACTCTGTATACTATTAATGAGTTCCGCTTATTTTTCATCTGAAACAGCGATATTTCTTGCCAACCGTAAAGTATGTTCTTTGTCGATTTGTGTATGCAAATTCCGGTTCTGTGGTCATCTCCCCTAGCTTAACGAATACTGATTAGCTCGCTACAAGGCTTCCAGCCATAATCGAATTTTTAAATCGTCGGTAATGTAACGTACATTTCTGCAGCTACAGTGAGTGTAAACAGTATTCGTACGACCCCGCAAATTTAGAAAATAATGAATTTTTCATACGTTTAGGTAGGTTTATAGATTGAAAAAAATCATTCATGTAGTATTCAAATACTTTTATTCATTCCATAAACAATATGAAAACGAAACATTGTCATGAACTTGTAACAAAGTAAGAAGCAAATAATATCTCTTTAGGGACCAACAAAAAGTATTCGTACGACCCCTCTCTTCTGTACATTTCTCCATCAGTCCGTGGAAATCAAAATTTTGTAGAATTCCCTTGGCGGCTATGACAGCTTGGATGCGATTGGCACTGATTTCACTAAATTAGCACAGTAGGAAGGTGGTTATTTTCTCCCATTCCTCCTTGAGAGCATTTTGTAAATCTCTCTTGTTTGAAATGCGTCTAGATCTGTTTTTTGTTGCAAGGTAGTGCCATAAATGTTCGATTCGGTTTAGGTCAGGAGACTGGGGAAGGGTTTCCAAGCGTTTGGGAGTGTCTTTTTTACAAGATTATGACAATGTTTTGTTTTCATAGTGTATGATTTTTTCAATCCATAAACCTACCTAAGCGTATGAAAAATTCATTATTTCCTAAAATATGCAGGGTCGCACGAATACTTTTTACACTCACTGTACTTCCATGATCGAGGTTCTTGCCAAGTTGGTTTGCTTCGAGTTCTGTCCCTGGCAACTGGTATCATCGTATGAAAGAAAATAGAAGTCCATCCACACACCCATATCAACACCTACACAAACAGAAATAGAGGGCGGGGATTACTAGACAAAACTTTACTCGAATTAAGAACACAGGAATTTCTATCACGATATCCCAATACCGCAAACCGACGCAACAACTGTAAGAAATAAAGTGTCTGAATGCAAATGTATTATAGAACTGATCCACGGACGACGTGAAACCCAATTACATATTTTCAATACCGTTAAGTCAGTTTTATTGGGGTTCAAAGAACGCTTTGAAGAAGAAGATCTCATTAAAATGCCCGGGCACAACTTTTACCCATCACATCCGCTCTCCATCTTTATGTAGTTACGAAAAACCAATAAAGAATTCAGCCTCGCTTGTACCGAGAATATCAGAGTATAAATACATTTTCAAGCAATACGTCTTGCCACAATATTTTAGATCTCAGTCTGTCTCGAAGTAGCTTAGAACTTGTTTTTATCCTTTCCAAGAATAGTCTCAATAGGACTTCAGACAGCAGTGCTAATTCTCTTAGACTCTTGAGCAGCTTATTGTTTTCTGGAACTCTCATCAGTTTGAAGGCAAGTTTAATTCCAAGTAAGATGTCAGGACAAAATATGGTTAATGAATTGTACATACAGGTTGTCTCAAAACTTTTGGGTCAAATTGAAACAGGTGATAGTGGGTCCACAACCGATGATAATAGGGAACCAATGATCGGAAATACATATTTATTGTAAATACAAACTCGTGTCCTCATCCCGAGGTGGTGCAGCTCTTTTTAGGCACATCCCCATTGGAGGTGAGCTGCATGTACCATTTCAACCACATACCAGGCCTCCTGCCATTCTTAAATTTCTGGCAGTACCGTCTCAGGGCGACTCGGCTGAGCTCGGCTCAACTCGGCTCGGATTTGGAGCACTACGGAGCAAGTGAGGAAGAGAGAGAGAGAGAGACAGGCGGAGCGAGCGAGACAGTCAGACGTGCGGAAAGAGAGAAATAGCGTTATTGCTCCAAATCGAGGAGTGGGGTTCTGCACTTTGGTCAACCAAGCGAAGTCGTCTTTTGCACCGTGCACAGCGCAATGTACTGGTGCATGGTGAATGCCCACACACACATACACAAATAAAAAAGAAGAAATTGCAACTGTAGTATGTTTAGTTATTTTTGTCCGATGTTGTATCACGTCATACTTTATAGTCTAATCGGTGTCTTTTAAAAATATGGCGATTGCTTTATACACCTCTGGTTGTTGAGATGATAAAATGCACTGCATGTTGAGTGGTATTTGGAAGTTCAATGAAAGTAAAGTTGTGAATTTTTTCCCGCTGTACTTTATGAAGATGGCACGAGAAGAATATGTGGTTGAGGTCAGCGATTGCTTGGCGGTTACAAGAACAATAAGGCAAGTTTAGGACTCCTACCCGGTAGAGATGATTTGCAAAACTGCCGTGATTGAACCTCATGCGAATAAGAGAAGTGACGTATCGGCGACAAGCATTCCATTTGGAGAACCAAGGTGAGCGAGGAGGGCATGGTTGGATATAGGCAATTTTCAACTAGTTTCTGCTGACTTACGAAGTGTAAGCCAGCCAACTGTCAGCAGAAGGGTATCTGTACTTATCACTAAATAAAGACCTGAGTTTCGCAAGTTTTCATTTTCCCACTCATCGTTGAGACTTTTTTTAAATAATGAACAACTCTGTATAAATGATCTCATATTTTTCAAAACTGGATAAATTGTCGGAAATGGTATTCTCTATAACTTTTGTTATATAGTGCTTTACGATAGGACCAATAACAAAGGAACATAATTTTTTAGGCGCCTTTCCCTAAACTACAATTTCATCCAGGGTGAATAAAATTGTTTATAGCTAAGACTGTAGTTTCTTATTCCCCGACCCTATATACCGATTGTCATTAAATTTTGTTATCCCATTTTCTCGTGGCTTAACGCTGATATGGACTTAGCAACAAAAACACAAATTCATGAATATCTGTGTTACGGTAAACATTTATAAGACATATGAAAAATGAAAACCTACAACCTGTTTTCCAGTCATTGACCGGGTCAGGGATGTAATGAATGAAGCAGATATAGGCTGTTAGTACGATGGGGTCGCCACTCCCAAAGTGATTTATTAATGAATGATAGATGCTATGAAATGAGAACGGAGAGTGTTGCTGGAATGAAAGATGACAGGGAAAACCGGAGTACCCGGAGAAAAACCTGTCCCGCCTCCGCTTTGTCCAGCACAAATCTCACATGGAGTGACCGGGATTTGAACCACGGTATCCAGCGGTGAGAGGCCGACGCGCTGCCGTCTGAGCCACGGAGGCTTTATAAGACATAAATGATCTGAAATTAAATTCTAAATAAGTTATATAGTATTTATCGATAGGACCACGAATAATATAAATATTTGAGAATTAAATTTTAGGTTTTACCCTAACTACCATTTCACTCAGAGTGAATAAAATGATGTATAGCCTACACAGTAGTGGCTCATATCCCGCCTTTTCATACCGATTTTCATTAAATTCTCTTCAGCCGTTTCCTCGTGATGCGTGTACATACATACATACATACATACATACATACATACATACATACATACATACATACATACATACATACATACATACATACATACATACATACATTACGGAAAAGTAAAAAGTGCATTTCCTTGTTACTGTGGCCATGACCGATACATAAATACCATCCTTTTCAAATATACATATAGATATATTTCAAAGGTAGCCTACTTCTTTTTGAATTGGAAAAAGAGACACTCAAACATTAATCTAACTTCAAACACTCCACTCCCAGGAGATATTTCTTACTCATTTCCACAAACAGACTAATCAAAGCTTCAAGCCACTAATAGCCGTCCTATATTTACAGAGTTCCATAATGAGTACGAATAGGCCTCTAAAGATGCCAGAAATATAAAAAGTGGAACTTCATACACTGCAGCCTAATAACTCAAAAGAAACTGTGCTACCACTCGCCAACCCTATTTAACTTCAATCGAGAATTGTGTCTACTTGGTTTACTTTACTCCTTTAACCAGTAACTTCCTCCCCCCGGGAGTGAAATAAGAAGGCACAGATGTGACTTATTTAAAGAAGCATTCAATGAAGGATTCTTGCTTCAAAAGAAGGAGAAGACAGACTTTTATTCGTTTTATTGATCTTAAGGATAAGCGTTGTGTTAGGAAATCAATGAGAGAGTCAGTTGGGCGCTTCTACCGCTTTGATCATTCTTCAGCAATAGTACTGCTACGGGCCGAGTGAACACAGGTAATTCGCCTAGTTCTCAGTAACGCTCAAAGATGGGAACATCTCTCTCTCTCTCTTCTCACAACAGCGATTTGTTCCTTAGTCTTTCAATGAGCCATTCGTCTTGAAAATAAGGAATAAGAGAATTCATACGATGGCGAATCAAAGTAAGTTACACTTCCACCACCTTCACATAGGCAACACGGCTATGATAACATACAATATAAGTTCATTTTTCTACATAGTCAATTAATCAACCAATCAATACTGATCTGCATTTAGGGCAGTCGCCCAGATGGCAGATTCCCTATCAGCTGTTCTTCTAGCCTTTCCTTAAATTATTTCAAAGAAATTGGAAATTTATTGAACATATCCCTTGGTACGTTATCTCAGTCCCCAACTCCCCTTCCTATAAACGAATATTTGCCCCAATTTTTCCTCTTGAATTCCAACTTTATCTTCATATTGTGATCTTTCCTACTTTTAAAGACACCACTCAAACGTATTCGTCTCCACGCCATCTCTCTACTGACAGCTCGGACCATACCACTTAGTCGAGCAGCTCGTCTTCTTCCTCCCAATTCTTCCAAGCCCAAACTTTGCAACATTTTTGTAACGCTACTCTTTTCACGGAAATCAACGAGAACAAATCGAGCTCCCTTCTTTGGATTTTTTCCAGTTCATGAATCACATAATCCTGGAGAGGGTCCCATACACTGGAACCATACTATAGTGGGGGTGTTACCAGAGACTTATATGCCCTCTCCTTTACATCCTTACTTCAATCCCTAAACACCCTCATAACAATGTGCAGAGATCCGTACCCTTTATTTACAATCCCATTTATGTGATTACCCCAATGAAGATCTTTCCTAATATTAACACCTGGATACTTACAATGATCCCCATAAGGAACTTTCACTCCATCAACGCAGTAATTAAAACTGACAGGACTTTTCCTATTTGTGAAACTCTCAACCTGACTTTTAACCCCGTTTTTCATCATACCATTGCCTACTGTCCATCTCACAACATTATCGAGGTCATTTTGCAGTTTCGCACAATCTTGTAACTTATTCATTACTCTATACAGAATAATATCATCCGCAAAAAGCCTTATCTCTGATTCCACTCCTTCACTCATATCATTTACACTGACTTAGCAAATGTCATGGGATAGTCACCTAATCGCGTGTGAGGTCTCCTTTGGCCCTGCGAACTGCAGTGAGACGCCGTGGAAGTGAGTCGACAAGTCCCTGGTAGTCCTCTGGACGCAGCTGACACCAAATCGTTTGCAGAGCGGCCGCCAATGCTGGTCTGTTTCGTGGGTGCAGGATCAATGGCACGGACATCCCAGATATGCTCGATAGGGTTCATATCGGGGCTCCCGGGTGGCCATGGCAGTCGTTGGACCTCCGCTGCATGTTCCTGGAACCATTCTCGGGGGACGTGGGAGCGATGTGGCGGCGCGTTATTATCTTGAAACACAACAGAACCGTTTGGGTGCTGAAAGGCCAAAAATGGGTGGAGAAGGTCTTCGAGCAGCTCAACATACCGCGTACCATTCAAAGTCTCTTCCATTCCATATCAGGAAAATGCACCCCAGACCATAACAGAGACACCAGCGCCCTAGACCACACCTTCGATACAGGCGGGATCCATCGCTTCATGTGGTCTGCGCCATACACGATGCCTCCCATCGGCATGGTGCAGTTGAAATCGTGATTCGTCCGACCATATCACGTTACGCTATTGTTCCAGTGCCCATCCCTGGTGACTGGCGACAAATGCGCGTCGTTGTGCCCGATGACGTTGGGTTAACAGTGGCACCCGTGTGCGGCGCCGGCTCCCATACCCCATAGAACCCATGTTCCTACGGATTGTCCACTGGGAGACGTGTCTAGCACGGCCTGTGTTGAACTGAGCCGTGATTTGTTGCACGGTTGTCCGTCTGTCACTACTGACAATCCGTCTCAGATGTCGACGGTCACGGTCATCGAGGGTGGCTGGACGACCGCTCGTTCGTCTGTTGTGGACGGTGACACCCGCATTCAACCATTCACGAAACACCCTGGACACGGTTGATCGTGTGAAGCCGAATTCCCGCACCACTTCCGAAATCGCACTTCCCATCCGTCGGGCACCGACCACCATACCCCGTTCGAACGGTGTCAACTCACGACGACGTTCCATGTTACACCTGTCACAAGCACAGCCACTGCTCACAAGGTCTCTTATGCACAGCGGGCATGTGGTGCGCAGACAACACACCTGCGCATCAGTGCTCCGCTATCCCATGACATTTGCTCAGTCAGTGTATATCTATAAGAAAACATAAAGGTCCAATAATACTTCCTTCAGGAATTCCCCTCTTAATTATTACAGGGTCAGATAATGCTTCGCCTACTCTAATTCTCTGAGATCTATTTTCTAAAAATATAGCATCCCATTCAGTCACTCTTTTGTGAGACAGACTGTAAACATTTCTCGGAATAGTCAACCAACTTTTCGATTCCGGATGCGCAGAAAACACCTCCAACGCTATGTAACCATCTGAAGACAGCTGCTGTCACCTCCTCATCGTTTCCGAATCGTCGTCCACCGAGACCCTTTCTCAGCTTACCGAACACATGATAATCGCATGGCGCTAAGTCTGGACTGTATGGAGGATGTTGCCATACCTTCCACTTGAATCGCTGCAGCAGTTCGGACGTTTGGCGCACTGTGTGATGTGTTGCGTTATCGTGCAACAAAAATCACACCGGTGCTCAATTTTCCCCGCAGTTTTCCTCCAATTGCCTTACGCAACCGGTTCAACGTTTGATTATACGAAGCTGAGTTGATTGTCGTGCCTTTCGGCATAAATTCCACGTGCACCACACCCTCCATGTCAAAGAAAATTGCTGCCATTGCACGCTCACCATATACAACAGTAATTTCACGATGAATGTCCGTGCAACTGAGCCGTTTAGCCCGTAGAAATCTGATCGTTGCATGCAACTCCAATTTGGAGTGAAGATCCAGTCGACGCGCCACTGAGCCTAGCGCTCTCTGCACACACAACACGACGGGCCAATTTGGAGTGAACATCCTAGTGATGTGCGCGAGTGATGCCTGGAATCGCGGTTCTCGACTCTTTCGAGTCCAGGCTCGGACTCGTTTCGCTTGCGAAGACTCGATGACAGCATGACGTCACACGTTCGCTCTCTCGCCCGCTCTTGGATGGATGAAGCTGAGGTGTTATGGGATTGCGATAGACCGGTACGATATAAATATTCTTAATGAGTGAGCAAAATAAATAATCTGAATTTGATGATGACTTGCGAACGATAATACTACAACTAGTCTATATACGCATAATAAAGTATGAAAATATCCGTTCACGGCGTCTCTCACCCACTCCACTGAATATGTCTTATATTCTAATATTGATAGTATAGCTTAGATACGTCAGCCTCGTGTCGGTAGAAATGCTGGCACATAAAAGATCTCCTGGGTGACTAAATTCTGGCACCTCGGCATCTCCGAAAACCATAAAAATGTACGTAGTTGGACGTAAAACTCAAAACATCATCATCATTATTATTATTTAAAATCACTGTCACGGTGTCCGGATCCATGGCTAAATGGTTAGAGTGTTGGCCTTTGGTCACAGGGGTCCTGGGTTCGATTTCCGGCAGGGTCGGGAATTTTAACCATTATTAGTTAATTTTCCTGGCACGGGGGCTGGGTGTATGTGTTGTCTTCATCATCATTTCATCCTCATCACGACGCGCAGATCGCCTACGGGAGTCAAATTAAAAACCTGCACCTGTCGAGACGAACCCGTCTTGGGATCTGCCGGCACTAAAAGCCATACGCCATTTCATTCTTTTCACTGTCCCAGTATGCCTACAGTCGTCCGAGGGGACAGGTGAATAGTTTATATTTAAACCATACTTTCGGCAGATATAATGTAGGGTATTAAGATTAGGCGTCCAGAATATGATGTATGTACACGAAGCAAATCATCAGACAGAACGTCATTCTGTTCTAGCTAAACAGTTGATGGAACGCAATGAACAAAACCGAGTGTAGTCTTTAGAAGTTGAGCGAAGGTCGAAGAATACCGGCGGGATGTAAGCAGTACTTTTTTTTTCTTTTGCTATTTGCTTTACGTTGCACCGAGACATATGGGACAGGAAAAACACAAACACCCAGTCACTGAGCCAGGAAAATTAATCAGGAGCGATTAAAATCCTCTAATCGGCCGGGAATCGAACCCGGGACCCTCTCATCCGAAGGCCAGTACTCTGATCATTCAGCCAACGAGTCGGGCAATAACAATAAGTGATACTAGAGCACATATATGATTCTTAACCCCCTACACACGTGTCTTTGCAATAAATTATCTGGCAGTAATATTGTCATTATTTCGCACAATATGATTACACGTTTTTGTACAAGGCCGTCGCGGGAATAATATTCCATAGCTATCAACAAATCCCTGGTGGCTACTTCCAGGCTGCACAGTAATAAAAGTATTAATAATAATAGCAATAATAATAGAACGCTGCCGACATTAAAAAAGGTGGGGTACACAGAGTGGAAATTGTCCCCATCCCACGCTCATCTTCGGTCCTACGTGTCTATCTTTCAAACTGACGGTTTGTTAGTAAGTCATAAATGTATTGCCTATGATGATAATAATAATTATCGTAACAATCAAATTATTGACGACCGATGACTCAATAAAACTAATGATCAGCAGCAAACATATTGCAATCCACATCACAAAAATATTCTGTGGGTGACCCTGAATGCCGTGCAATCCAGTACAATAGATTATAGTTCTAAGACATGTTCACAGATAGCGACACCAGTGTGCTTGGACTCGAGTATACCGATTCTAAGAGCACATTACTCGATTCTACTCGATTCCGTCGCTAGCCCATCACTAGAACATTCAGTCGACGCGCCACTGAGCCTAGCACTCTCTGCACACACAGCACGACGGGATACCACACCAATGCTCCGCATTGGCCACGGTCACGACACACGACGTGTTCTCGCGGCGAGGTAGTTTTTTTTTAAAATTTGCTTTACGTCGCACCGACACAGATAGGTCTTACGGCAACGACGGGATAGGAAGGGCCCAGGAGTGGGAAGGAATCGACCGTGGTCTTAAATAAGGTACTTACATACAACGATTCCAATGTTCTTGTCGTAAACTGGAGGGATAGGAGCTGATTCAACTGCATTCTTAATGACTAACTTAAGTATTTCACGCCAGCTCGGAACATACCACTTAGTCGAGCAGCTCGTCTTCTTTCCCGAATCAAGTAATCCTGGTGAGGGTCCCATACGCTGGAACCATACCCTAGTTTGGGGTCTTGCCAGACTCATATCCTGTCTCATTTACATCCTTGCATCAACCCCATAATACCCTCATAATCATTTGCAGAGATCTCTACCCTTTATTTACAATCCCATTTATGTGATTACCCCTTAACACCTAGGTACTTGCACTGATCCCCATAAGGAACATTCACCCCATCAATGCAGTAATTAAAATTGGGAGGACTTTTCCTATTAGTGAAACTCACAACCTCACTGTCAACCCCGTTTAGCCTGCTGCAGTATCAAACAAAAAACTTCAGCCTTTTAATCTTGTTCTTTATTTCCGAGATATCAGAAAATATATTAGTATCCTGTCTTCGCATTCAGAGTTTCAATTCTTAAGAAAGCTAATTTAACAAAATGTCATTCCGGCATGTTTTCATCTCATTTCTTTACAGTATAATTTCGATGAGGGTGACGAAGAGCTCATTTAAATTGGATAGCGAGCAATTAAGAGTCACATCAGCACCTGTGAGTCAGAGTATAGATCGCAAGTGCGAAACGTTAATTACATGTCAAATGTAAGCCGTGCTGAATGAGGACGAGGATACTTCAGATTAACGACAATGATACAGCAGCCAATAAGACTGTTCAGTCTTTTATACGGAGAGAAAGAGGAAAAGACATTAAGGCTCATTTCAGGAGCGCTTCTTCCCATTACATTGTAATGTAATTACAATGTAATGGGAAGTACAGCACTGACAAAGCGAATGAATGGGACTCAAATCCCTCCTACATAAAAAACACAAGACTCTATTAACGGTCCTTTTTTGGTTTTAATTCATGGCCACAGTCACTAGGGACATACAGGAGATAGCCGAGCAGAATTTGATATGTAGGACCTATGTAGTCCTAAGACGAAACGCTGGTTAATAGAGCAAACACCTGAAAGGCCATACATCTAATTTTGATCTGATTTGTGATATGCTCTATTGGTGGAAAAATATCTAATTCACTCCATGGGAACTTAGAATTTCCATTCTGAATTGCTAGGCGGGCATTAATTCCATTGTGGAGTTTTATCTCCCGTATGCAGTTATCAGACTGTGCCTTTTAAATAGGCTTCTGATAAGTTCACCTGCTCCTGGCCAGAGTCAAGGCGTTACCTTCAGGGTGGCCCGCCCGTCCCCTTCAGGGAATGAAAGCATTTGTAGTTAGTTCACCTGCATGCACCCCGGCGTCAGTGGGTAGGGTCTGACACATCCCACTCTGATGAGTCTCGTGTCAGACCTAAGACGAAACGCCTGAAAGGCCATACATCTAATTTTGATCTGATTTTTTATATGCTCTATTGGTGGAAAAATACCTAATTCCCTCCATGAGAACTTTGAATTTCCATTGTTTATGACGTGTCATAGTTTTTGTCTTTATATTCTTTCCATGGAAAATACAACTTAAGCATAATTTTATCTACGGTGATTAAAATTATGCAGTTTTTACGGGTCATAAAAGACATATTTTGGCATTTTTAACGTTTCTGTCATTTCTTCGAGAATTTTCGTGTTTTTGTCATATTTTTATTTCATTTTAGCATACTTGCTTGCATTCATCTCAAATACGGATTTTTCACATCTAATTGTTGTCTGTAATTTCTTACAATTATCTTTCTTAGAAATATATATGTATGTGAATTAGGACAGAGAGAGAGACAGATGCGTAGAAAGCGAGAGAAAGGTGAGCCTCAACTGAACGCTAATGATTTGATGTGTTTCATATATGCCCCAATACATACTGCAATGTTGAGCGGTCCTTTCCCCGTTACAAGTCAATGTTGCGCGGAAATAGAAGATCGTACCTATTTGAAAACTTTAAAATGTATGTAATTTGCCCATCAAAATGTGACGTTTATTTTATTCTGAGCAGAGTCGAGAGTTGCCTCTTGATTGAGTTCAAAATACCGTATAGTAATAAAAATTAATATTCTTACTTAGGCCTATTTATTATTGTTATTAAATGTGTTAAATTTTAAAAGTATATCTTCAATATAATGTTAATTTAAACAAGATTTTGAAGATTTCGAAAGTATATCTTCAATATAATGTTAATTTAAACAAGATTTTGAAGATTTCGAAAATGTTACCAGAAAATTTTGAAGACATATTAATAATAATTTCGTGTGGCTATTTCTAGCCGAGTGCAGCCCTTGTACGGCAGACCCTCCGATGAGGGTGGGCGGCATCTGCCGTGTGTAGGTCACTGCGTGTTAATATTGTAGAGGATAGTGTTATATGTGGTGTGTGAGTTGCAGGGATGGTGGGGACAGCACAAACACCCAGCCCCCGGGCCATTGGAATTAACCAATGACGGTTAAAATTCCCGACCCGGCCGGGAATCGAACCCGGGACCCTCTGAACCGAAGGCCAGTACGCTAACCATTCAGCCAACGAGTCGGACAAGTCATATTTATTGCCATATTGTCATACTTTTTAGGTCATAAATGCTTACATATTTCTAACATTTTTAGGTCATAAACATCCTGGCCCTAGCATATGACGTTTACCCCTGTGAGTGGAGACACAGAATATCCACGGTATTTAGTGCTAGTCGTAAGAGCAAATAAATAGAGAAACGCCAGAGACTCTTAATTCGGATTCCCCTGTGGGTGAGAGCGGTCATTCGCGGTATCCTTTGCCTCTCGTAAAAGGCAAATAAAAGGTGGAACAGTGGCTCTCACCGTGGGAGCATGGGATGGTAACCACGGTTCCCTACCTCAGTCTGGCATAACTTCCACTTCCATATTTCTTATCGAACCTTCATTGGTCAACACTTGTTCCTTTGCGACCCTGAAGGTGTTAGGTTTACGCGACCCATGAGGACCTTCACATTTCGACCATTTTTCCTTCTGATTAGTAGCGTGGTATTGTATGGAAGTGAAACATGGACGATAACTAACTCAGAAAGAAAGAAAACATAAGCCTTTGAAATTGGTGTTACAGAAGAATGCTGAAGGTGAGATGGATCACAAATGAAGAGACACTGAATCGAATTGGTGTGAAGAGAACGATTCGGCAAAATTTGGTCAGAAAAGAGACAGAATGATAGGACGTATCTTAAGACACCCAGGACTTGTTCAGACAGTTTTTGAGGGAAGTGCAGGCGGTAAGAGCGGTAAGGGTAGACCAAGATGTGAATATGACAAGCAGATTAAAGTAGATACAGGATGTAGGAGTTACGTAGAAATGAAAAGGTTAGCACAGAATAGGGTGGTATGGAGACTTGCATCAAAACACTCTATGGGCTGATGATCCAAACAACTACAACAACAGTATTAACAAAGGATGGTTGCCTAGTTGTAGTTCCTCTTAACAGTCATCATCACCACTACCACCACCACCACTCTCAACTTGGGTGGGGGCGTGAACGCCGAGTGGCATAATCACAGATCTCTTACCAAAACGACCGCAGTTCGAATACCACGGATTTTTTTTTTTTTTTTAAGTCACATTCAAGTGGCTCGAATTCCACGTGAAACTGGAAGCCCCGTGGTTGTGATATCAACAGCCCCATAAAATTACAAGTTTGATTTCTCAACCAGGGAGCATAGATTGACGACAACGGTGTCCCTAGCTGGGTCTGGCATTGTTTCCACTTACGTGGATCAAGAAACCTGGCCATTTTATTTTCTATCCACCCTCCCTTGGTCAATGCTTGTTCTCTTCCGACTTTGGCGGTATCAGGCTTGCGAGGCCTAGGCAGTCTTTCATTTTCGTTACCCTTCCATTTCCTCCGCGGGTATCTTCATTCTTCGAATGATAGGACATCTTCCTTTTCCCCTTCCGATTAGTATTAAGAGGGGATGGTTACCTAGTTTAATTTCCCCTTAAAACAATAACTACCACCACCACTTGCTATGACACTCCGCCAATAGCTGAAACCCAGAAAAACTTAGAATTAATGCATGAATGAATGTTATAGAAGACCACGGCTTCAAGAAGATAAGAGAAGAGTATATTTTGCACGAAGGCAGGTCCGAACCTCCGCAGAGGTGTGCCTGAGCTGGAGTTTACGTACGGTAGGGTGGCCAGTTCTTTTCCGCTCCTCCATTCCCTTACCCCCTCACCTACAGAGCGTGGCAACCCATCCAAATCTTGACCACGCCCAATGTTGCTTAACATCGGAGATCTCACGGGATCCGCTGTTTCAACACGGCTACGGCCGTTGGCTTCAAGAAGATAGAAGGAAGATAATAATAATAATAATAATAAATAATAATAATAATAATAATAATAATAATAATAATAATAATAATAATGGTTTTACGCGCCATTAACTACTTTTACGGTTTTTGGAAACGCCGTTTGTCCCGCAGAAGTTCTTTTACATGCCAGCAAATCTACCATTTTACTGGAGTCGGCACTAGACGAGAATATGGCCGAGTTTTACGGGAGACGTCCTTCCAGACGCCAAACGTATGTGAAGGGATATATTCACTACTCGTGTTTCTGTGGTGGTTGGTAGAGTGTTGTGTCTTGCATGTAAATTAAGAGAAATGTATTAAGACATGACACAAACACTCAGTCACCAAGCCAGAGGAATTAATTGCATGCTGTTAAAATCCCGGGCCCGGCCGGGAATTGAACCCGCTGCCCTGTGAACCGAAGGCCAGCACGCTGACCATTCAATGAAGAAGCCGGACGATGATACAGAAGAAGAAGAAGAAGAAGAAGAAGAAGTGGAAGGTATTTCTTGATGTTGTGTATAAAGCACCAAAACTGCGTGCACACTCAAGATCAATAGTAACTAGTGGCCAGAAATACTCACTAACGAATGGTGTGGAAGTGGGTCGACGATCACAGCTCTGGCTTACCTGGAACAGGGGAGAAAAATAATATAATCTAACAAATAACTGGAAATACCAAACTACAGGCTATCATATATACAAGAAAATTATAACACTATACCCTATCTCAAAAAACCTAGGAGATGAGGTAAACACCAAAAACACGTGATAAATGCGGTGGTACGGTCTAACTTTTGGTAAGGCGTTAAAAATACTTTTCATGTGTTGAGTAATGTTATTTCTGCGTAAAAGTTATGTACATCATCAAAATCCGTTTATCTTCACTTTTCACTTTTAAAAAGCTGTTTAGGTTCAATTTATAATTGATACTCTTGCATTAAAGTGAGCCCCCGTGGCTCAGGCGGAAGCGCGCCGGCCTCTCTCCGCTGGGTTCCGTGGTTCAAATCCCGGTCACTCCATGTGAGATTTGTGCTGTACAAAGCAAAGGCGGGACAGGTTTTTTCTTCGGGCACTCCGGTTTTCCCTAACATCTTTCATCCAGCAACACTCTCCAATATCATTTCATTTCATCTGTCAGTCATTAATCATTGCCCCAAAGGAGTGCGATAGGCTTCGGCAGCCGATACAATTTCCATCCCCGCCGGTAGATGGGGCCTTCATTTCATTCCTGACCCGGTCGAATGACTGGAAACAGGCTGTGGATTTTCATACCTAGCCTGGAGCAGCCCTTGTAAGGAAGATCCTCCAACGAGGGTGGGCGGCATCTACCATGTATGGAAACTGCGTGTTTTAGTAGTGGAGGATAGTGTTATGTGAGATGCAGGAATGTTGGGGCAGTACAAAAACCCAGTCCCCGAGCCAGGGGATATAAATTCTCCCACCTGGCCAGGAACCCAGCCCGAGGTCCTTTGAACCAAGGCAACAAAACGCTGACCATTCAACCAAGGAACCGGAAATTAAACAAAAGTGTATGGATGATGGAGGTGACACTGTGAAGTGTAATGAGAAACGTAGGGTATACGTACATATAAACATTGCGTGCTCGCTTTACTCCTGAGTAATACTGAAGATAACAGCGAATACCCGTATGTTTAAGTTATCAAGGAAACTGCCGCTCAAACAAAGTAAAAGATAATTATCCTAGCACGCAACTAATTCACCAAAGTGATATTAGGACCCGTCAGCCACAATCCTCCAACAAGCGAGCTAATTACAACAAAGTGTATGTTCACAGGAGATCAAATTTAAGAGAAGTGCCACACCTGATAGCAGATCATACTCACATCACAAAAGAACAATACGCTTTGCACAAGGCAGCCCATCTAAGCTTTTCATCCATAAATGTCTTCAGACTAATGGACACAGCGATAGGCGGTTTCCACCTTGGTGAATAACAATAAGGAGCTCTTTGACTGCATGGTCAGCGGTTTAGAGGGCCCCATGTTCGATTCCCGACCGGGTCGGGGATTTTAACTTTGTCTGGTTAATTCCACTCAACACTTCTTCATTTACACACAACAAACGCAATACATCTCTCCCATACGGCTGACGTCAGGAAAGGCTTCTGGCCGTAAAACTCCGTGATATTTTAGAGTTTGTGCGACAGGTGCCTGTACATTCCAATGAGCATTACAACTTATGAATTTCATAGTTGGTTCCGTATTGAGATTAACAGCATGCAAAAAAATAATTCTTATAAAGAATTTACTATAAACGTTCCACCTATTCAATGCTTAAAATTGACCTTTAACAATTAAAAAGTAATATGCTACCTGAAACTAGAACATGTTTCAGCCTTCCTGTGACCACCCTCAGTTAGATTCTATTAAACATTTTAATCACATTACAGCAACGCTTTAAAAACATGATATAAACATTAAAACATGTTTGTGCAAAAAATAGGTTAATTATTCTATAAACAATGTGTGACTGTCATTTGCTTACGGTACGTAAGAACCGTTAATTAATACATTTATTATACATATCCTAGACCAGGGATGGCTAACCTATGCCACGCGTGTCACTAGGTGACACGCGAACATGATTTCGGTGGCACGCCACATGAACATAATATTTTATATATACGTCTTGTACTACAGTCTTGTACTATAGTGTTTCACGTGTAAGAAATAAATATCGAAAATCTCAATACTAGTTCCATTCGGACGTGCAATATGGCAACTGCTACACTGATAGGTCCGGATATCAAGTGAGATAGTGTCGTTTTCTGGTGGGTTTGTATACGGACATCGCAAACATGTTTTCGGTGCCAAAAAGAACAGAAACTTAACAAAGGTGGTGACCGTATTTTTTTTTTCAAGAACTCTGGCCAAGGGAATTCGCACTGATAAACTTATGTGTTGCCTGTGTTCGAAAACAATTGTATCAACCACATTTAATGTAAAGCGCAATTTCGAGACTGGTCATTCAAATGTTTGTTGCATTTCAAATGAAGAAAGAAGAGAGTTTGTTTCACAAAATATCCAACATTACACAAAACAAACTAGTTCTTTTGTATCACCTTTCCGGCCAAGGAATAATATCAGCACGGCTGTTTCCATCTCTCACTGCATAGTACAGCATGCATGGGAAACAGATTTCTGACGGTGAATTGTTGAAAGAAAGTTTCTTATTAACGTTTGACACATTATTTGAAAATTTCCCTAACAAACAAGTAATAATTAACAGAATTAAAGAATGCCACCCAGCTGAACTGCTGTCAAGGATAGAATAATAAGAATGAGTGAAGAAGTTTCGGAGCAGTTGAAAGCTAATTTGGATAACTCCCACATGTATGCAGTATGTTTTGATGAAAGCATGAATGTGACCTTACAAACAAGGATGGCTGCTTTTTTTTTTCTTATGGAAATATGATGAAGAAGAAATTGGTTCAATTGTTGAGCGTACGAACTACAATATGGAAAGATAATGAAGCTAATGGAGGAAGTGATGTCCATTCTCAATATTAGTACTTCTGATTTTTATATCTAATAATTTGTTTTACGTGCACCAACACAGATAAGTCTTGTGACGACGATGGGATAGGAGAGCCTTAGGAGTGGGGAAACCGCCGCGGCCATAAATGAGGTACAGCCCCACGGAACATGTAATCAAATGTATTTAAAAGATATATGTATAATAAATAAATACATGATTGAATCAGTAAATGAATAAATAAATAACATATTGTGAAACATAAAAACATAATCCGCAATTTAGAAAGGAAGTCGCGGGGTGGGAGTTGTATGTTGTAGACATCCCGTAATGGAAATAAAAAAACAAGTGGCACAGTCAACAGATAAGAATAATAAACCAGAGTTAAAATGGCACACTAGTTGGAAAAGGTTCGCCATCCCTGTCCTAGACTATACAGGATATACATATTAAAATATGTTTAATAGTTATTTGCTTTATGTCCCACTAACTACTTTTTTACGTCTTCGGAGACGCCGAGGTGCCGGAATTTAGTCCCGCAGAGTTCTTTTACGTGCCAGTAAATCTACCGACACGAGGCTGTCGTATTTGAGCACCTTCAAATACCACCGGACTGAGCCAGGATCGAACCTGCCAAGTTGGGGCTAGAAGGCCAGCGCCTTATCCGTCTGAACCACTCAGCCCGGCTAAAATATGTTTATACAAATTAAAAGAAATGGCACAATGTTCTGAATTGCATAATTTGCAGTAAATATTACAACTAAAGAGCCTCCGTGGCTCAGGCGGCCTCTCGTGAGTTCCGTGATTCAAATCCCAGTCACTCCATGTGAGGTTTGTGTTGAAAAAGCGGAGGTGGGGCAGGTTTTTCTCCGGGTACTGCGGTTTCCCTTGTCTTCTTTAATTCCAGCAACACTCTCCAATATCATTTAATTTCACCTGTCAATCATTAATCATTGCCCCAGAGGAGTGCGACAGGCTTCGGCAGCCGGCACAATTCCTATCTTCGCCGCTAGATCGGGGCTTCATTCATTCAATTCCTGATCCGGTCGAATGACTGGAAACAGGTTGAAGATTTACATTTTCAATTAACCTGGTACTCATTTTTAGTATAGGCTGAGTGAACTTCAGGGCCATGTGCACCTCTGGAAGTAGAATTTTTCGACTTCCTGGCGGGGAATCGAACCCACTTCCTTCCTGGTGAACCTAACACGCCTTTACCGACTCGGCCAGGGCAGCCCTAAAATATTTCTCAGGTACTGTAATTGTAATTCAGTCCAATTACTTTTTCCCTTTAGTGTCTGTGAGTACCGCCTTTCACAACATTAGTTAGATGTCATTAATCAGCACCAGGCATACCTCAGCACCTTAGATACTGTCATAGCCATAAATAGCATTGAGACTACCATGAAATTTAAAATTTGTAAATACTTAAGGTACTTGTGCATCTGTATATGACGGTGTTATAATGTAAAGCTGGTAGTAAGCTCAATCTAGACTATTATAAGCCGTAGTGTTAGGCACTGGAAATACTTACAGTGGTGGACAAAAGTAAAGGTACAGCGGTACAGAATAATGAACAAGCATACATAACATAAAATTTATTAAGCGTAAGTGTAAACAACCAAAATTCAACGCACCTACAAGAATATTAAAAAAATATTAAGACACTTGAGCACTGAAAAGAGAGAGAGAGAGAGAGAGAGAGAGAGAGAGAGAGAGAGAGAGAGTGTGTGTGTGTGTGTGTGTGTGTGTGTGTGTGTGTGTGTGTGTGTGTGTGTGCGTGTGCGCGCGCGCGTGTGTGTGTGTGTGTGTCTTGTTGTCCTCACATAACACCCTGGACAGAAGTATAAGCACACCAACGTTCGGGACTAGATTTGTATACTGTTCTTCAGTTCTTGAGTATTTTGTCGGATTTCCTCACCTTCGAATAACCTCCTTCGGTCTCTTTGGCATGGATTGAACTAGGTTTTCAGTTACTTCAGTATCAATGATCTTCCACTCCTGCAGAAGTACCTCCTTCAGTTGAAATTTGCTGGAAATCATGTGTTTTATCACTCTTTACCCAATTCCTCCCATAGATGTTCGGTTGGATTTATGTCAGGTGATTGGGGAGGGGTATTTAAAGTATAGGGTACACTGTAAACGATCCAAAGACGAACTATTTCAGCAGTGTGTTTCGGATCATTATCAGGTTGGAAGTAAAACTTGCCCCCTAGCCCGAGGTTTTCTGGACTTTTCTTAAGGTTTTGTTGCAGAATATCTTTGTAGACAAATTTGTCCATTATCCCATCAACAAAGATGAGTTCACCAACTACAAACGCTGCCATGTTTCACAGTGGCCTGTATATTCTGTAGTTCCCATTCTGTATTCGTCTTTCGCCACACCAAAATGCTCCCATCACTCTCAAAAATGTTGAATTTGCTCTGATCGGAGAAAATCAGTTTTCCAAAACTCTTGAGTCATTGGATACGTACGCCTTTGCAAATCGAAGGCATTCCTTCCTATTAACAGTTAATAGGAAGTAAAGTTACTTTACTTACATACGGCCTCCTTCTGGACACTTGCACGATAACCGCCGCTGTGAAGAACTCTTCGCATTGTTCGGGGATGGACATCTTTTCTATGTTATTCTCGTAATTCTGAAGCGATTTGTGTTGCTGTAATCTTGCTGTCTTTTCGCACTAAGTGTATTATAGTTCTCTTGTCCCTACTGTCGAGTTTAGATGGCCACCCTGTTCTGTCCCTGTTTATAACTCATTTATTTTTCTGATAGTTCTTAATAACAGTTCGCACTGTATAACGACCTCAAACAACGTTTGCAATTTGGTTGTAGGATTTATGTGGGCTATGTAAATGCATAATAATTTCTCTTTTCTTAAGAGAGACTTGTTTTCCTATCCGTCCCATTGCACTGACCGATGCTTGCGGTATATTAAAGTTACTTGAGAGTATGAACAACGCTGTATCCTGACACGTGTTAACTTCGTACAGAGGCCTATACTTCCGTTCCATCTGACAGCACCTCTGGCGGACATATCGGCGTACTATTTTGTAATCTAGAGATTAAGACGGCGGTCGTTCGAAATGCGATAATCTAAATAAGCAGGATTATGAGGTGTAAAACATACATTGTCTATCAATATATACCTGCTGGACGAAATGCCGATTTTGTGTGTATAGTCACAAGTACACTACTTGCAGTTCCTCTGTGCCTATACTTTAGTCCGCCACTGTATGTTGTGTGTGAATTTCTATATGATGATACTGGATTTAGAATGTTTAAACTAATAGTATTTCTTGTAATATTTTCTTTCCATGGAATTGCTTGTTGTGCTGTAGTAGTAGTAGTTGTTGTTGTTGGGTTATTTTGTTTTAACTTTACTTCATTATCACACTAGGTACTGTAAGTGCCGGGATATTTCCCAATTGCATGCATTTGTTAATAATAATAATGGAAACTACATTTTCTTCTGACCTGTGCCAAGAGACAGATGCAAAAGAAATTGTAACAACCGACCATAATCACCGTGAACAGGTTTATACTTGCTAATCCTGAAAGCAGAGGCGAAGCGAGCGGTAGTACTCCAGCAGCCGAAGTGATGCAGCTGTCAGTCTGTACTGCAGCAAGCAGGTGCTCCGCGAAGCGATCGCCGACCTTGTGAGGACGGTACACGTCACATGCAAACATACTTGCTTCTTTCATTTTGTAAATAATCATCTTAGCCATCCAAGAAACTATGTGTGGTCACTGTTTCAATTAATCCAGTCTAGTTAGTGGGATAGCTAACTAGAAGAATACAAGAACATAGTCTCACAAAGGGGAAAGAATAACATATTACAGTTCTACATCAGACGCCCCTCCGAAATATTATTTCCAAATGTTCAAATATGTACAGTCTAATCATCATTTTGATTACATATCATCATACATAATAATGCCGTTTGCTTTCCGTCCCACTAACTACTTTTACTGTTTTCGGAGAGGCCGAGGTGTCGGAATTTTTTCCCATACAAGTTCTTTCACGTGCCAGTAAATCTACCGACACGAAGCTGACGTATTTGAGCATCTACCTCCGGACTGAGCCAGGATCTAACCTGCCAAGTTGGGGTCAGAAGGCCAGCGCGTCAAACGTCTGAGCCACTCAGACCGGCATGTGCATCGTAACATTCATAACTTATACACAAGGTGGTCCGAGACAACGTGAACTGGGTTTAAGAACGACAGTGGGCTTGGGCATACTGATAAATACTTCGATATCCCGCTCCGTTGTCAGTTTATCAGCAGCTGAAGTTAGCCAATCAGATGGCTTCGTGGGCGATTCCAAATTGGCTTTGCAAGGCGGTGATGCTAAATTTGCACGTGACTAAAAGGCGGGCTTGAGAGCATCAATCGAAGAAACAAAACCTTTGCCATGGGAGGGATTTGAACACAGACCTCCGAGCTGAGAGGATCGCGCCATAGCAGGCTACTGTGTCACCGGCTGAGACCCATAGTGTGTCTTTGTTTGATGCCGATTTCTCGGCATGGGGCTACATATTCCTGGAATATAGCAGTTTTAAGAGGAAGTATAACTAGGCGTCCGCCTCTGTGGTGTAGTGGTTAGCGTGATTAGCTGCCACCCCCGAAGGCCCGGGTTCGATTCCCGGCTCTGCCACGAAATTTGAAAAGTGGTACGAGGGCTGGAACGGGGTCCACTCAGCCGCGGGAGGTCAACTGAGTAGAGATGGGTTCGATTCCCACCTCAGCCATCCTGGAAGTGGTTTTCCGTGGTTTCCCACTTCTCCTCCAGGCGAATGCCGGGATGGTATCTAACTTAAGGCCACGGCCGCTTCCTTCCCTCTTCCTTGCCTATCCCTTCCAATCTTCCCATCCCTCCACAAGGCCCCTGTTCAGCATAGCAGGTGAGGCCACCTGGGCGAGGTACTGGTCATTCTCCCCAGTTGTATCCCCTACCAAGAGTCTGAAGCTCCAGGACACTGCCCTTGAGGCGGTAGAGGTGGGATCCCTCGCTGAGTCCGAGGGAAAAGCCGAACCTGGAGGGTAAACAGATGATGATGATGATGATGATGATAACTAGGCAACCATCCTCTATATAACACTAATCAGAGGGAAAAAATGGAAGGGATTCGATACTTCCAAAAATGAAGATATCGGCCAAAGAAAGGCAAAGGGACACAAAGTGCGTGAAAAGGAAAGACTTCGTAGGATTCGCAAATCTAATACCGCCGGGGTCGGAGAAGAACAAGACGTCAGGACTCAGCTCTGGGCTCCGTGACCAACCCACTCTCCCAAGTTGAGAACCTGTCGGGCCTAACATCTGCGGTTAGTGTTGTTAGCTGCCGTCCTCGATTTCCGGTACTGCCAAAAATTGAAGAATGGCAGGAGGGCTGGTATGTGGTTGAAATGGTATACGCAGCTCACCCCCATTGGGGGTGTGCCTGAAAAGAGCTGCACCACCTCGGGATGAGGACACGAGTTTAGTCTGATTCCATGGCTAGTGGTTAGCGTGCTGGACTTTGGTCACAGGGGTCCCGGGTTCGATTCCCGGCAGGGTCGGGAATTTTAACCATAATTGTTTAAAACCCCTGGCATGAGGACTGTGTGTATGTGCCGTCTTCATCATCTTTTCATCCTCATCACTACGCGCAGGTCGCCTACGGGAATCAAATAAAAGACCTGCACCAGGCCTCTCCGGAGGCCACACGGAGTTTCATTTCATATCATGTACCAGCCCACCTTCCATTCCTTTTGTTGTTGTTGTTGTTGCTGGATGATTATGTTTTCTTTTTCTCATTCTGTCTTACCCTCCAGGGTTTTTCCTCGGACTCAGCGAGGGATCCCACCTCTACGGCCTCAAGGACAGTGTCCTCGAGCGTGAGACATTGGGTTGGGGGACACAACTGGGGAGAATGTCCAATACCTCGCCCAGGCGGCCTCACCTGCTATGCTGAACAGAGGCCTTGTGGGGGGATGGGAAGATTGGAAGCGATAGACAAGAAAGGGGGGAGGAAGTGGCCATGGCGTTAAGTTAGGTACCATCCTGGCATTTGCCGCGAGAAGAAGTGGGAAACCACGAAAAACCACTTCGAGGATGGCTGAGGTTAGAATTGAACCCACCTCTACTTATTTGACCTCCCGAGGCTGAGTTAATCCCGTTCCAGCCCTCGTACCACTTTTCAAATTTCGTGGCAGAGCCGAGAATCGAACCCGGACCTCTGGGTGTGGCAGCTAATTACACTAACCACTACACCACAGAGGCGGACTAATTATGTTTTACTTTACTTTATTATCACACAATTGTAAGTGAGCACTGTGACCGGGATATTTCCCAATTTTGATGTATTTGTTAATAATAATAATAATAATAATAAATATCTGGCATTACCGGGATTCGAACCCGGGCCCCTGAGGACAACAGCTAATACTGCTAATATTTACGCTACGGAGGCAGACATAATGTTAAAGAAAAATTGCCATTTGAGTGGAAACATTCCGCGGGTATTTCTCAGCAATACCAGAGAGGCAGTTTACTAATGGAATACTAGAGAGCTAAGAGCCATTAAGCCTCCGTGTCACTCGCGGCTTATATAATTGTCACTCCGATGAATATATGATCTGAGCAGGAAGCGCTGAGGGAGACGACTGTGACGTACTGTTGGCCTGCTGAGCTCCACAGTGATTCGATTCCATGGATCAGTGAATTAACTACGACCCTTACATTTCAATATTCCTGGATCTTTTAACCTGAAAAAAATACTGTGACTGTGAAGGGTGAGAGCGAAGCGGCGGGCAATAATGACAGCGAGAGGTAGCGTCGCAGCGGCAACAATGAGGGCAGGGCCAACAACGAGCAAGGCAATAGGTCCGGCGAATAGTAGAGGCTCGCGATAAGGAAGCTCCTAGAAGAAGTTTGAAGCTCATGGAGGAGGCGCCCGAAATAATTTGGAAGTTTAAACTACTAGATTCTTCTACGGACATTTATAAAAAGCGCAACTGGAGTCAGTCTCAAGTTAGTCAATCTTGAGCGCGTCAGTCGAGAGTGAAAGTAATACGAGACATGACGAGTCATTCTGAGGGAGCGAGTCCGTCAGACGGCTACGCGGAGTTCAACGAGGCTTGATGTTGTGAACTGTTCTGGAACGGCACGGCACGGCGCTGTGAGAAGCCGGGTGGGGGAATAGGAGTTCGTGTTACGATCGTAAGTTAAAACCGAACTGTGTCGAGGAAAAAACTCAAACGCGAGTGAACTTGTGCTTACCTGTAAATAGTAGTTCAGTACATTTAATGGGTAGTTAAACACGGTGTGTAGTAAGGACCCTGATAATCCACCACAATATCGAGGAAATGAAGTACTAAACTCCTTTTCAATGTTTAGAACAGGAAAAATGGAATTTGGAAAGGGAATCACAATCAAAGGACAGGAAATAAAAAAACCTGAAATTCGCCAATGATGAACAGTCGACTTGAAAAGCCATTTTACACCAGTAGAACAGATCATCAGCATAAAGTAAAACGTAGATCGCAGAAAACTAACTACGGTAAATATTCGTTTGTAAATTGGGGAACTGATTATTGGAATCCATTACTTGCTGCCATCTTAGAGCCTTTTCCACTCCAGCATTCTACAAATTGTGTGAATCCAGCAGATTTCGCTACACCTACACCTACACCCGGTCAGGCTGTACGCAAGAAATTCCTGTGCATCGAACTGTAACCTACAACATATCGTTCACGATCACCGCCACGAGCTGGTGGAATGAACTCTCCAATTACATCAGGGAAGCTAAATCTAAGACAAAATTTAAAATCCTTTGCCAGCGTCATTTTATAAGTACTTCCAGTCTTTTTTGAGTGTGAATGGGATGCATGAATGAGACTGAATATGGTTGTTTATTGTAATGTGTTCCTGTTTATACTTTAGTTATACTTTACTCACTTAAGTTAGTTTAGTTAGTGATACTTTAGTTGCTTTAGTTATACTTTAGGTTGTAAAGATTTCATATGTTTAAATTTTATGTAAAAATTATACGTCGTATTGTAAATACATGAAGTGGTTAAGTGTAAGTAAGGGCCGGGAGCCCTAACTTCGCCACAATAAAGACGCATAAGTACGTAAATAATAATAATACTAAATGGATGTAAACACTTTATAGCCATACCTCACAAGTAATAATAATAATAATAATCATCATCATCATCATCATCTGTTTACCCTCCAGGTTCGGTTTTTCCCTCGGACTTAGCGAGGGATCCCACCTCTACCGCCTCAAGGGCAGTGTCCTGGAGCTTCAGACTCATGGTCGTGGGATACAATTGGGGAGTATGACCAGTACCTTGCCCAGGCGGCCTCACCTGCTATGCTGAACAGGGACCTTGTGGAGGGATGGGAAGATTGGAAGGGATAGGCAAGAAAGAGGGAAGGAAGCGGCCGTGGCCTTAAGTTAGGTACCATCCCGGCATTCGCCTCGAGGAGAAGTGGGAAACCACTGAAAACCACTTCCAGGATGGCTGAGGTGGGAATCGAACCCACCTCTAGTCATTTGACCTCCCGAGGCTGAGTGGACCCCGTTCCAGCCCTCGTACCACTTTTCAAATTTCGTGGCAGAGCCGGGAATCGAATCCGGGCCTCCGGGGGTGGCATCTAATCACACTAACGACTATACCACAGAAGCGGACAGTAATAATAATAAGAATGATAATAATAGTAATAAAATAATATACATATTTGCATTATTTACCCATGGGTTAAATCATATTGTTTCCAAGTTATATTAGTCTATTACACTTGCGTCAATCTTAACGGCCTTTTTTGCAACTTCATATACTTTCGACTAAATTTTTACTGATCATTCTCAATTCGAATCGTCATTAGGTCGTTCATTAGCTCTTAAACATCTTTTCTCTAGTAAGGGTGTATTCTGCCCGAAGGCAGGTCCGAACCTCCGCAGAGGTGTGCCTGAGCCGGAGTTTACGTACGGTAGGGTGGCCACTTCTTTGCCGCTCCTCCATTCCGTTACACCCTACCAACAGCGCGTGGCAACCCATCAACATATTGACCACGCCCAATGTTGCTTAACTTCGGAGATCTCACGGGATCTGGTGTTTCAACACGCCTACGGCCGTTGGCTTTTCTGTAGTAAATACATATATTTGAACTGTCTGAAAAGAGAGAAAATGAAATGAAATTAAATGAAAAATGAAACCAGTACTGGAAAAACCCTCAGGGGTATCAAATTATGTACAAAGTAAGAGAATATTGAAAGAAAATTTTGATGTGAGTGTTTTTGAAGATCTCACTTGCTTCAAGTATGAACCCTTAACATCCGCTGATGTGGAGATAAGTGTCTCAATGATTTGCAACGTGCTGTCTGAAAACCGACGATCCTTTACGCCTAAGAACCTGGAGATGATTACACCAGTGTCCAAACGTTACGAGTAAGCAGGGCAACAGGAAATAAACCGCAAATCGCACGACATATGCACCTACCAACCTTACGTGTTCGCTCTATATAGGAAAGGAGTGTTCCCTGCTTTGACTAGCGGCGTAACCGCAAGGCAAACACAGCCAGTGCCTGCGCCCCATATTCCCTCAGTCGTGTTTGACCTGTTATAGTGTGCGGAGTGTAGCCTCGTGGTGAACGTGACAACATAATGGCACAATGACGCCATTTGGACCCCGTTTTGCAGGGTAGAATACTCGGCCGCCTGGAAGCAGGCCAGACACAGACCGAAGTCGCCGTATTCTTGAATGTGCCACAAAGTGTCATTTCCAGGCTTTGGAGACGACTTTGAGACACAGGAGATGTTAGTCGTAGGCCAGTGCCAGGTCGACCAAGGGTAAACAAACCACAGCAGGACCGATATCTGGCCTTAACCGCCCGACGAAATCGGAGTGCACCTGCAAGATAATGTCGGCGGAGCTTGCGGCCGTCTCAGGGGTTGCCGCTTCCCGGCAAACTGTGTACCGGAGGCTCAGAACAGCAAGGCTGTTTGCCCGACGTCCAGCGGTGTGCGTCCCGCTCACTCCAGCACAGAGACGAGCCCGTTTACTGTGGAGTCGTCAACATCGAAATTGGACCATGAATGAATGGAGGCATGTGCTCTTCACAGACGAATCCCGCTTGAGTTTGCAGAACGATTCCCGTCGCTCACGAATCTGGAGAGAACCAGGTAGCCGATACAACCACAGGAACATCGTGGAACGGGATCAATATGGCGGTGGTGGCGCCATGGTGTGGGGCGGCATCATGTTGAATGGCCGTACGGACCTGCACATCTTCATGGGTGGTCCGAGGAACACTATTAACGCTCGGAGATACAAGGATGAGGTACTGAGACCACATATTTGACTCTTCAGAGGTGCGGTTGTTCCAGACTTCCTCTTAATGGACGATAATGCCTGACCGCACCGCGGTGTTCTGGTGGATGAATTTCTGGCTGGGGAAGACATTCATCGCATGGACTGGCCAGCGAGGTCTGCAGATCTGAATCCTACAGAACATGCCTGGGATGCATTCGGGAGGCGAACTGCATTCCGTCAGCCTCCACCAAGTACCCTCCAAGACCTTCGCACTGCCTCTTTCGGAGGAATGGGGTCGACTGCCACAAGAGCTCTTGGACCATCTGATAGAGAGCATGCCACGTCGCTGCGAAGCATGTGTGGCCGTTAGGGGTAACCATACACCCTATTAACAGCATATTTTGATGTGGAAGACATTGTCAAGTTTTGTTAGTTGTTGTCAAAGGTGTACCTTAGCTATCAGAACCTTTCAGACTCTGTTTTCCTGGACAAGTTGTGTGACATATGGTGTGTGATTCAGCTTCCGTTTGTTCAGCAATCCGTCTGACATTCCTATTAGGTTGTATGGCCTCGTTTAGTGATTATGCTTAACTTTTGGACACTAGTGTATTACGATGTATTGCAAGGCCAACTGAGGTACGGTTTCCGAATTCCAATTTCTGTAACCCAAGTGTGATTAAGCCAAATGTGATTCCAGTTATACTAGTTCCAATTTCTTTCTCCGGGATGTCCATTACGGGTTTGCTGAATTCATTCTAGGTGGAAAAAATCTTTCTAAATTCTCCAAGTACCTTTTTAAACAAACACGGAAATCCTTTGTTTAAATTATGTTAATCTAAAATATGTAGGGTAATGCCTGAAAAAAGAAGCACTTCACCCCTATATTTTTGCATTCTATGTTGCATACCACAATAATTTTGAATTTTAAAATATTACATTTCTTCATGAAGTATGTAATTAAAACTAAAATTATGAATGAATTTGCACCGCATTTTAAGTCCTTTGTTGCCAGTTTTTAGGTCCATTTTTTCTATATTTTAGGTCTTTTTTAGGAAATTTACAGGTCTTCAGCTTCCGAGCTCTAGTGATGACCAATCAAACCAGGCTAATTTGACACAGTTCTTCACAACTCCAAACAATGTATACCGAGGTCACACTAAGTAGCGCAACTCGATTAATTATAGGTATCAGGCTAGTGTGATTCATGCTGGCGCCTAAACTTTTAGCCTGGCTCCTCAAGTCACAGAAAATTTCTGCACCTCTGTACGGCTAAATGGTTAGCGTGTTGGCCTTTGGTCATAGGGGTCCCGGGTTTGATTCCCGGCAAGGTCGGGAATTTTTACCATCATTGGTTAATTTCTCTAGCACGGGGGCTGTGTGTATGTGTCGTTTTCATCATCATTTCAACCTCATCACGACGCGCAGGTCGCCTACGCGAGTCAAATCGAAAGACGTGCACCTGGCGTGTCGAACATATCCTCGGACACTCCCGGCACTAAAAGCCATACGCCATTTCATTTCATTTCATTTCATTTCTGCACCTCTGCTTTACAACATATTCAAAATTGAGTAATCGATATGTGACACCACCTTACCAGTGTCTAGGTTAAGGATAGTGAAAACTACGTCCCCTAAGAACCTTCATGGCCTGTACGGAGATGCAGTGTGTGTCCGTAATTGTAAGGGAAGTGGAACTAAGAATGCTGGTAACTTGAGCTCTCGGCGGTACGTAACCTTGTTAGCTTATTGCAACCTTGCCTTAGCCTTGACAAGTGCTGAGTAGAAAAAACATCATATTCCAAGTGCATGCATGCAACTTTCCCACAGCAATTTTGTCTGATTTAGGTGCACATTCCCTGTACATATGTCATGCAATCTGTATTTTCATCTTGTACCGTGATTCTTTCCCATGTTTTTGTGCTAGTAAATCTTCAGATCCAGTTAACACATTCTGCTTATAGCGGGTAACCGGGATAATTGCTTTGAGGTCTGATTTGTTGACGACGTTATATGTTCTAGGAAAAAGAAAGAGCTATATTTCTCGTGTCCCAAAACTTTAGAAGACAGTAAACTTTTTTCTAAAATCTCTCATTTTATGCTTACTTTCAAGTTCGTTTATTTATTTTTTTATTGTTATTATTATTTAATCAGCTTACCGATCAGAACTGTTTTTTCCTCGGACTCAGCGAGGGAGACATTTGATCGGAGATAAATCTGGGGATGAGGACCAGTGCCTCGCCCAGGCGGCCTCACCTATAATGAAGAGGCCCCTTGTGGGGAATGGGAAAATTGGAAGGGATAGACAAGGAAGAGGGATGGAAGTAGCCGTGGCTTTAAGTGAGGTATTTGCTTGGAGAAGAAGCGGGAAACCACAGAAAACCACTTCGAGGATGGCTGAGATGGGACTTGAACCCCGTCTACCCAGCTGACGTCCCAAGGACGAGTGAACCTCGGTCCAGTCCTCGTACCACTTTTCAAATTTCGTGGCGGAGCCGGAAATCCAACCCGCGTCTGGGGGGGGGGGGGGGGGCAGCTAATCACACTAACCGCTACACCACAGAGGCAGACCTTTATTTGTTGACTGTCGGAATTACTCGTTCTTTGCACAGGGGTTTCTCGTTATAACTCTTTTCTATAGCTTATAACTAGACCTGGGATTTTAGGCTCTAAAACAATTAGTTTTAGGCGCCTAAAATAGGCTTTTAAAACAAGTATATAGGCTTTTAAAATAGAAAATAGGCACTTAAAATATGTTTTTAAAATGTGTGGATAGGCAGGAAATAGACTTTAAAATATTACAATATACACTTAAACTGTAACGTGATACTCTTTTACTTTAACAAACGTGGTATCCCTATTCTTAACCGAAATAACTGCAAAATTAGGACAGAATAAAAAGGACATTTATAAAAAACAATATAAAAAGTTATGTGTCAAAAAAGTTATGGATTATATGATATATCATTATCAGTACTGATCTAAAACCTTAATACTAAAATCACTGTACACAATTACAGCACTGTAGGCATCCAATAACGGTGTAAACGCGAATGGAGTACGTGTTTATTATTTGTGAGGAACATTCCTACAGTACGTTCATTCGTAGTTTGCTTTACAGTACATAACAATAATCTTCTCCAAATTTTCCACAGTAAGGCGGTGTCTTTTGTCTGTTAAAATCATTTTGAAATCAGAAAAAGAGCGCTCCACACTCACAGATGTTAGAGGGGCATAGGGAAATTTACCTACATTTTTCAATTCAATTTCACTTGGTAAGTCTACCTTTTCCCCATCCATTACCTGATGTACCCTTTTCAGCACTGAATAACCTGGGTTCTTCTGCAGTACACTAGACCACTTGTCTCTTACTTTATCCCCTACCTTTCCCCCTAGCACTTTGTATGTTATTCTCAGCTTCCTCAAATAGAGAAAATTGCTGTTTGAGACTGTTTCCTTTTCCCTCCATTTTGTAATGGCGACTGGAAGAAACGAAAAATTTGCCTGAATATACGCAATGTCTCTCTGAACACTGGAACAATCATTTAACATCTCTTTGACAGACGACACACATGCAGAATTGTCCGTTAAAGGCAAATTGCCTATCACAGTCATGATTTCCTCAAGATGTTCTGCATAATACAGGGCAGCTTCCATCCAGGAACCCCGACGGGTGATGATTGGCTGTGGTGGAAGGGGAATGGAGGGGAGTTTCTCTCGAAAGATGGGTATTCTTGATGGAGCCTTACAGAACACTTTCTTCATTGTTGGAATAAGAGTATTTACTGCAGGAAACTCGGCCCTAACTGTTTCTGCGAGTCTATGAAAGGCATGGTCCATGCAAGTAACATGAATTAAAGAAGGATAGAAAGTTTTGAGGAGAGGTGCAGTGGCAATCATGTAGGAAGCAGCATCGGAGACAAGGAGAAGGACTTTAGAATCATCAACACTCTCAGGATACAACAATTGCACCCCCTTGTTGATGAAGTATGCAATGCTTTGACTATTGATTTTCTCAGGCTGTTTAGAGCAAAGAAAGTGTGCGGTAGATGCCTAATTGGGTTTCAGTTTTCCTACTATAAGGTTAGCAATGTACCTGCCCACAGAGTCGGTGGTTTCGTGCACACACAACCATATGCAAGACTCCCCAATATCCTCCCTGATTGACAAAATGACCCCATTGTAACAAATATCTAAGTAGCTTTCTTTAATGTAGATGCTGATGGGATGTGCTGCTTGGTGTATTTCTGTAAAAAATCTCTGAAAACAGGATTATGCACAGCATTCCAGGGGATATTTGCTGCAACTAGGGCTCTACACAAATCAGCATAGAAACCATTATGGGTTGTAGGAGACATAGTTTGTGTGAGCAGAGTCTGTCTAATGTTACTTTTCATGGCTGTTTTCGCTCTGTGACTGGCAGTATCTGCATGCTGCTGAAGGTGGCATTTTTTCTCATGTGAAATCTAAAACACAATTAGAAACTAAGATGATGAATAGAAAAGGTGAGCTATTGAATAAAACGTGTAATTTTGAACTATTTAAATTAAGCCATTATTACTCTAAAGTTCATTAAGAACAAGAAAAATTCAGTCCCCGAAGGGCCTTGGCTTTCAATAACGGTTGCTGCCCAGCTCATGGCCTGCAGATATTGGGTGGCGTGTGGTCAGCACGATACATCCCTCAGCCGTATTGCCTTGCCTCCGTGACCCCTGCTCACTGTAGCTTCTCAGTTGTCCTGACGATGCTGGGTCAACACCGTTCCAGATCTCATCGATTTCTAAATTACTGCCGATACTGGAAATCGAACCCAGGTCGCCTGGGCTACGTCTCTACAATTAATTAGAGGAGCCAATATCAAAACCTTAGTTTTAGATTAATATGAAATTTAAGATATATGCACATACCCGTTTATTGCAGTACTGGCAGAAAATAATCTTGCCATCAAAAGTCATCCCTGGAAATTGTACAAGCCATTGTTGTATAAGAGCACTCTTAGATGATTTCGTTTTAGGCATGATGAACTATATTCCCTTAAACAGATGTTCCTTCACTGGTGACTTGACACAGTATGTCCCTTCTTACTACCTGGTCCTTGTTCTTCCCAGATAGTCCTCCCCCTCACCCCGTCACTCGACACAGTACGTCCTTTACTCCCTGCTCGTTGTTCTTCTGAGCTAATCCTCCACCTCCACCCTTCATTCAGCATTCCTTTGGTGACAGTTGTCTGGGAAGAGCACATTTCTGTGAAAAACCCACCCTCTGATGTTCTGCTCGTTCCAGGGATGTTCATTGTGTGATTGTAAAAATTACAGTTGAATTTTATTTTAAATGTAGAAAATAGGCATTTTAGGCACTAAAATAGTAAAATAGGCTCTAAAGGTCCAAATAGGCATTTTAGGACACTATAAAACTCTATTAATGTAGGGGATTTATCATGAAACGTCAACATATTTAACAAAAATCATGTTATTTCGTAAGGAACGAAATAGGCATTTGCCTTAAAATCCCAGGTCTACTTATAACAAAAAATCGTCAGCCCCTTAGTGTAGCAGCAGCATATCTGCCTCTCATCCAGAGGCCCCTGGTTCGATTCACGGCCAGGTCAGGGATTTTTTTCTTAGTTGCTTTACGTCGCACCGACACAGATAGGTCTAATGGCGACGATGGGACAGGAAAGGGCTAGGAGTTGGAAGTGGCATTTGCCTGGTGAGAAAATGGGAAACCACGGAAAACCATCTTCAGGGCTGCCGACAGTGGGATTCGAACCCACTATCTCCCGGATGCAAGCTCACAGCTGCGCGGCTCTAACCGCACGGCTAACTCGCTCGGTCAGGGATTTTTACTTGGATCTCAGGGCTGATTCGAGGTCCACTTAGCCTACGTGATAACAATACTGACGAGCTATCTGACAGTGAGATAGCGGTTCCGGTCTAGAAGGCCAAGATACAGCCGAGAGGATTCGTCGCTCACAATATGCAAGCCCGAGGCTAAGAGGTCGCTTGCCAAGCCAAGACCCACGAAGGCTGTTCTACCATGGGGTCTGTTTGTATTTTATAAGGAAAAAAATCGAACGGAACTGTGTGGAGGTCACGTCGCGTGATGATAGGTTAACTTTTTTTCGGCTGTGGCTGCAGTTGTACCTAGCTCACCTTACGGCGCTCAACTGCCTAATCTATTAGAGACTCCCGATAAACCATTTGACACTCGGCATTGGAGATTTGGATATTCTGGAGTTCTGATAAGCCGCTCTATCTTCTCTTGTCGATAATCGTGAAGCCGTTTCTTGCCCACCGCGACATTTTGCGAGATAAATTTTTCACAACATTCTTCTCACCACAATTTTCTTAAATCTTCACTAATTGATTTGTTTTTTAATCAAATGACAACTTAAATGGCATGCTGCCTCGACCGAGTTTCAGAGGCACACTAACTGTTAGCCGCGGAAGACGGCGATTTTAATACCTCAAGATGGCGGCACTACTGCACCACCCGATGACGTCATATCACTGTCAGACTTTTGTTATTATGTGTACTAGTCCTTTCTCTTTACAACGAGACACTGGATTTTTGTTGTTTTTGTTTACAATTGTCTTTACGCCGCACCGACACAAATAAGTCTTACGGCGACGATGGGATAGGAAAGGCTAAGGAGTGGGAAGGAAGCGGCCGTGGACTTAATTAAGGAACAGCCCCACATTTGGTTGGTGAGAAAATATGAAACCGCAGAAAACCAGACACTGAACTTTCGATTTTAAAATGTTAATTTTCTATTTACTTTTTCGCAACGCTCACTGGCCCAAGTATGGTTCCAAAACTATAGACGTACGTAAAAAATGATAGAAAAAGTCTTCCTTGGTTCTTAGGACGTCGAGGGGAAGACGAAGAGGTGCCCATGATTTCCTTCTCTCTAGAGAACGATCAGTAACACATCAGAATAATAATGTTGCCATTGATGCTTTCATGGCCGGTACTTATAGACATGATACTGTATAGGCTTTTGGGTTTATGCTGTGTTAAGAAAATAAGGAGAAAATTCTTTATGTTTCGCAGAGAACTGCGCTCTGCGTCCTCAGAAGAAATCTCGACTGTCCACGAGAAACGCTTCTTAAACAATGACTCTTTAAAATTTACACGTTATAATAGAAGTGGAAATGGTACATTCATTCGCCACCAGATGGCTGATTCTATGGTCTATGGTTCGGTCAGCTTCCGTTTCGAGCGCTAGCGTGGTGCCACGTCCTGGGAGCCATCTGGTGGCGAATGAACGTACCATTTCCACTTCTATTATAACGTCTAAAATTCAAAGAGTCATTGTTTAAGAAGCCTTGCTCGTGGACAGTCGAGATTTCTTCTGAGGACGGAGAGCACAGTTCTCTGCGAAACGTAAAGAATTTTCACCTTATTTTCTTTACACGGCATAAGCCCAAAAGCCTATACAGTATAATGTCTATCAGAATAATGTTATCTGCTTTACGTCCCACTGAATACTTTTCGGTCTTCGGAGATGCCGAGGTGCCGAAATTATGCCCCCTGGAGTTCTTTTACGTGCCAGTAAGTCTACCGACACGAGGCTGATGTATTTCAACACCTTCAAATGCCACTGGGCTGAGCCAGGATCGAACCTGCCAAGTTGGGGTCAGAAAACCAGCGCTTCAACAATCTCAGCCACTCAGCACGGCTGTAACACATCAGACTGGACAAGTCGTTGCAGATACATTTTTGGTACGCGAGCGAGAGGCTGACTGTACCTCATCACAAGCTTTATTTCCGTTAGAAAGCCGTAGCGGACAATTTTCTTGCCATTTCCGCATTCACCAGGATTCACAGGCATTGAAACTGTTCTTATTTCCATATGTAAATAATGCCCACTTCATTATTACGTGGTGCGCAGGCCAGTGATCTGCATTTCAAAGAGCATGCGAGTTTCTAATTTGTTTATTATGTGGTCTTTTTCTGCTCTTCGCATGTTTTCATAAACATTCACACACATATACCGTTTGGCTATACAAATATATATATACTTGAAGGTCGAGTCATTAGTCATGGCAACTATTTCTTTTCTCGTCAACAGGAGACAAGAAGGAAGATCTAAGATGTGGCTCTGGAAATATAGGGCATGCACTTATGCATAGTGCCTGAAGCCAAATTCTGACTGCAGGAGATTCTCGTAGGAAAGTGACAAAACACAGGCCATTGGTAAACGTTGTGCTATTATGATATAGACAGCAAATACACAAGACTACGTGCAAAGGACAGGTCTCCACTGGTTACAGACCATTATCCGTACATCTTTGTCCATGGACACTGGACGGCCTGGACAAGGCAAATCGGCAATTGATACCCTACCCCGTTTGAACGTCTCCACCCACCTCAACACTGTTGTATAGGGCATGGCATGCACACCTAATGCTTCCCGCAGCTCTGCATGGCAATGGCGTGCATTTCTGCCGCGGAGAACTGCTATTTTAATATACGATCGTTGCTCCTGCTTGTTGAATTCCACTCACACACTGAACTTGGTGGCATGCTTAGACCCACACTGCTGTTTGCATACACCATCTAGTGACATCATACGTAAGTACATACCGTAGGTTTCCAAACGCATATCAGATCTTCCGTGTTGTCTCCTGTTCGCAAGAAAAAAAGAGTTGCCATGACTTATGACTCGACCTATCTATATAGGTATATATAAGTTACAGAACAATGACGAGATTCGTAAAAAGGAAGAGTGTAAAATATTCAGGGCACCTCTTTTTTCTTGTTAGTGCACAACTACGAGCTGAACATTGGGAAGACCAAGCTCATGGTGATAAGTCGCTCAGAGGTTCGCGGAGCACTCATGACTGGAAACGAACAATAGAAAAAGAAATGAGACTTTTGAGGAAAGCCAAAGAGATAGAGCTGTGTCCAAATAACCTGTACTCCAGAAATACACATGTATAACACCACCACGGCACACTCCAGAAATTGTCGACAGAGGACGATATATCAGTAACTTCCCTCCCAACCACCACAGCATAGCGCAACGATCCCCGAGTCCAGTTAGTGGGGGACCGTGGATGGTAGGTGACGTCCACGTTCTTTGAAGAATTTCTTCTCTGCTCACTGTCGGTGGCACACCTTCACATGCCCTAATGGAGGCGGTGGAAAGCTCGGCTTTGTTAAATATATAAGTGGCTTTAATCCAGCTATCATATTTATTTTATGAAGTACATTAATTTCATCCCAAATCTTGAAACGAACAGGTGAGAGGTAAACACTATACTCATGGTCATAAAAAAAAGATGCACCGAGGTTTGAAACCAGGACACAGTGGTGCAAGGCTAACAATATATGTAACGCTCAGGAAAATCCCTTATATTATTTCTTACTTTAAAATGGAGAAGAACATTTTCTATTCTGTAAACGGTTTTCATGTGTACTACCTACTACTTCCTCTGCTGTAAATGGTGTTGAGAGATCTACTGCATTCCTTTTATAGTAGGCCGACACCCACGTCGTATCTGCGAGTCTGGGAGGAAACAAGGAAGAAACTCTTTGATGTTATCGGCGAATATTCTCTACTATGGCGTACAAATTCCCACGATAATTGCCTGTTCAAACTCTTGTTGACAGAGAGAGAGATCTAACATGTGATTTCACAAAACGGCCTTTAATGTTGGAACTATTAGTAGTAACATGTCGTTAAATCCCACGCCTTAATTTTCAACCAGTAAGGCAAAGGGAAGCGTTAAATGCTCCCATTTTGCGCAATTTATTACTTGGTTGGCGTTCCGACATAATAAATGATGGCGAAGAAATACAAATACATGTCTGACTCCTTGGCTAAATGGTCATTGTTGAGGCCATCGATTCAGAGGAGTACCGGGTTCGATTCCCGGCCGGGTCGGGGATTTTAATCGCCTCTGATTAATTCTTCTGGCTCGGGGACTGGGTGTTTGTGACTGTCCCAACACTTTCCTCTTCATATTCAGACAACAATCTACACTGCAAACCACCACAGAAACACGCAATAGTAATTACATCCCTCGATATAGGGTTGGCGTCAGGCAAGGGCATCCGGCTGTAAAACAGGGCCAAATCTACATATGTGTGACACAGTTCGCACCCGCGACCCTACAGGTGTGGGAAAAGCGGTAGAAGAAGAAGAAGATGGTATTTCATTGTAAGTGACAGGAGAACACGAATCAGAGTACAAACGTGCAATGATTTCCTTAAATAGTGTCACTCATTAATGAACGTGACTTACTGTATATTAATTATGTAAATTTTCGTTATTCTGATTTTGGATCAATATAAATTTGTTCTTTCTGCTATGCAACAGTTTAAAATAAACGTACAATTTTATGTATTCTTTTTTTACTATTATCTCTGAAATGGATTTTTAATTTCACATCAACTTAATATTATCACCATCATTTTTCACGACCTAAACCACTCTTTAATATGTTTTGAAAACAGGATGAAATTTACTCAAAATTCGAAACCCATGGCAAATGCAAAACCGACGATGTTCCAAATAAAACATTACGGTATGTATGCTCCTTCTTCTTCTTCTTCTTCTTGTTATAGAAATTTTAATCGAGGAGTTTTTGGACCCTAGGACTGCCTGACAATGACGCTTCTTCAAAACGCTACAAAATGCTAAATTTCTGGTTTAGCCCTTTCCTATACCCTCGTCGCTGTAAGACCTGGCTGTGTCAACGCGGCGTAAAATAAATAGCAAAAGAAAGAGAAAGTTGCAGTTCTAACGGGAAAAGAATGATAATTCTTGATAATGGATGGAAAAGAAATACGCTAGTGGCTTTACGTCGCACCGATACAGATAGGTCTTATGGCGACGATAGGATAGGAAAGGCCTAGGAGTGGGAAAGAAGCGGGCGTGGCCTTAATTAAGGTACAGCCCCAGCATTTGCCTGGTGTGAAAATTAGAAACCGCGGTAAACCCACTATCCCCCGGATTCAAGTTCACGTCCGCGCGCCCCTAACCTCACGGCCAACTCGCCCGGTAGAGTCCATTATTGTCCTAAGTAACCTATCCTCCATTCGCTTCACATGATCCCACCACCGAAGCCGGTTTATGCGTACAGCTTCATCCATCGAATTCATTCCTAACTTAGGCTTTATCTCCTCATTCTGTGTACCCTCCTGCCATTGTTCCCATCTGTTTGTACCAGCAATCATTCTCGCTACTTTCATGTCTGTTACTTCTAACTTATGAATAAAATATTCTGAGGCCACCCAGCTTTCACTCACGTAAAGCAAAGAAAAGCAAAGATAGTTTCTTCCGGGAGCTGACTTCCTTCTTACGGAATACTCTTGATCGGATCTGCGAGCTCACTGCATTAGCTTTACTACACCTTGATTCAATCTTACTTACTATGCTACCATCCTGGGAGGCTACACATCCTATATACTTTAAATTATCTACCTGTTCCAGGTTTGTATCTTCAATCTGGCATGCAATTCATCTGGACTTCTTAATTACTGACATCAATTTAGCGTTGGCAAGGCTAAGTTAATGACTGCAGACATTTGGCATAGTCTGCCATTAAGACCAAGCATAGGACAGACTGCTTTCTTCTTCTTCTTCTTCTTCTTCTTCTCCTCCTCCTACCGCTTTTCCCACACCTGTGGTGTCGCGGGTGCGAACTGTGTCGCACATGTGGATTTGACCCTGTTTTCCGGCCGGATGCCTTTTCTGACGCCAACCCTATTATAAGGAGGGATGTAATAACGACTGCGTGTTTCTGTGGAGGTTGGTAGTGTGGTATGTTGTCTGAATATGATGAGGAGAGTGTTGGGACGCACACATACACCCAGTCCCCGAGCCAGAAGAATTAATCAGAAATCCCGGCCGGGAATCGAACCCGGGACCCTCTGAACCGAAGGTCAGTACGCTGGCCATTCAGCCAACGAGTCGGAGACCAGACTGCTTACTACATTTCCACTTAACTGAATCCTTCCCTGCCACTTAACAACTTTCAGTAGAGGATACATGTAAACTATGAACAAATAATAATAATAATAATAATAATAATAATAATAATAATAATAATAATAATAATAATAATAATAATAATAATAATAATAATAATAGTTATTTGTTTTATGTCCCACTAACCACTTTTACGGTCTTCGGAGACGCCGGAATTTTGTCTCACATGAGTTCATTACGTGCCAGGAAATCTACTGGCACGAAGCTGGTGCATCTGAGCATCTTCAAATACCACTGGACTGAGCTAGGATCGAACCTGCCACCTTGAGCTCAGAGGCCAGCGCTCTACAGCCTAAGCTACTCAACCCGGCTTAATTATTAATGATTCATACTTTCTGTACTAGGGATGAATAAAAATTAGAAAGTAACTTAATATTATTAAATTTTAAATATCGTTAAAGGGTCTGCTTTTTCAATATTATTTATTTATTCGTCAGCTGCAAAATAGAGATGATGCTTGTTGTTTAAAAAGGCCTAACATCTAGGACATCGACCCTCAAAATAGAGAGATAAACACGAAGACACCCTAAATAGTTCACAAGATATATCAAGACTGCATTTTCACGTACAGTAGGCCGGCGATGTACGTACGGGAAACTGCAAGATTGGCTGGCATTCAAGTGGTTGATTCTCGTCATCCAATACCTCGCTGATAGGTTTAGCTGTCTTCCTCATTGGGAAGGAACTGCCCGCTAGCTTTAGTACATGACGCGCGTACTGCATGAAATTCCGATGTTTTATTGGAATCCAGAAAGGTCTGTAACTACCTATTCTTTGTTGACTGGGCCATAAAGAAGAGTGCTCCCTTACTGCCTATCTCGTACTACACGTGAGCACGGAGAGGGAGCCTCCAAACCCCTTCAACTTTATTTTCTTTCCAACTGTTGAACATGAAGGTTTACTCCACCTAAAATAAACTTCCCAAACATCGTATGATCCTATAAAAGGCAAATAATCTTGTACGATCTCCGTGTGGCCTATCTCTTAAAGCAGACAAATCGTACAGAATCCTCAGAAGATAACGTATCTTATCCATCTACACCGGGCGAGTTGGCCGTGCGCGTAAAGGCGCGCGGCTGTGAGCTTGCATCCGGGAGATAGTAGGTTCGAATCCCACTATCGGCAGCCCTGAAGATGGTTTTCCGTGGTTTCCCATTTTCACACCAGGCAAATGCTGGGGCTGTACCTTAATTAAGGCCACGGCCGCTTCCTTCCAACTCCTAGGCCTTCCCTACCCATCGTCGCCATAAGACCTATCTGTGTCGGTGCGACGTAAAGCCCCTAGCAAAAAAAAAATAAATAAATAAATATCCATCTACATATACACAGATCTTCATTAAAAGCTGCTATGCCTTTCAGCTTTCAAACATCAGTGAATAAACGAACCGTCTCCGGAATCTTCTAATGTTGCATCGTTCAGTCCTAAACCTGTTACATTTACATATTAAAAAACCGAGTTTAACCAATAAGAATACCTGTCATCAGACTATTAAAATACAGGAGGGATTTAAATGGAAATACTGTAAATCAAAGCATTGAAAGAAAAATAACGAAGACGTAAAAGAATAGATCGAGACTGAGATGAAGAAAGAAGCGTTGCAAATGAAAAGGGGCAGGAAAAAACTACTTTAAAGGCATGGAATGTCTATAATAATAATAATAATAATAATGAAAATGTTTATCTAAAAATCTTAAAAATAAAGCACTACAACACAGTTGTGAAACCAGAATGCTTATATGCCAGTGAATGCTTAGTACTCAATTATAAACTTGAAAGGTTGGAAGTACTAGAAAGAAGAATTATAAGAAAAATATTAGGCCCTCTAAAAACTTCAGAATTTTGGAAATTAAGAAATAATAACGAAATTTATCCGAACACAGAAAACATATCTATAACAGTACGGAAGGGAAGACTGCTATTTTTTGGACATATTTACAGAATGGACAATAGACTAACCAGAAAGATCTTCACGTATCTTTGGAAGAAAAAGTCAACAACCACCTGGATGTAAGAGATCAAAAAAGATTTGGAAAGAAACAATGGCAGAGAAGAAGTAATGGAAAGAGAATTTTTCAGGAAGAAAGTTTTAAAGATGGAAGAATTCCAAGGGAGGGAGGCAAAGAAAACCGGCACAAAGTGGACTGAAGAAAGAAAAAAGAAACATAGTGAAACAATGAAGGAATATTGGAAGAAAAGGAAGGAACAACAACAAAGGATGAAGAAATGAAATTGGAACGTGGTCTTAGTAGGCCCTAACGCAATACTAATAATAATAATAATAATAATAATAATAATAATAATAATACAATTACTTTTACGGTTTTTGGAGACGCGGAGTTGTTGGAAGTTTGTCCCGCAGGAGATTTCTTACGTGCCAGTAAATCTACCGACACGAGGCTGACATATTTGAGCACCTTCAAATATCACCGGACTGAGCCACGATCCAACCTGCGAAGTTGGGGTGAGAAGACCAGCGCCTCAACCGTCTGAGGCGCCACTCAGCCCGGCAAACGTCTAAAATAAAATAATATTTTTTCGCCATTTCTTTTATTCTTTATTTCATCACACATGTTATATTTTTTTCTTAATCCGTTTACCCTCCAGGGTTAGTTTTTCCCTCGGACTTAGCGAGAGATCCCCCTCTACCGCCTCAAAGGCACTGTCCTGGAGCGTGAGACTTTGGGTCGGAGGGATACAACTGGTGAGGAGGACCAGGCGGCCTCACCTGCAAAGCTGGACAGGGTCCTTGTGGGGGCCTTGTATGGGTATAGGTATGGGAAAATTGGAAGAGAGAGACAAGGAAGAGGGAAGGAAGCGGCCGTAGAATTTTCGTGGAGAAGTGGAAAACCGCGGAAAGGGTGGCTGGGGTGGGAATCGAACTCCCTCTACTCACCTGACCTCTCGAAGCTGAGTGGATGCCGTTCCGGCCCTCGTACTACTTTGCATAAGTCGAGGCAGAGCCGGGAATCGCACCCGGGCCCTCGGGGTGACAGATGAGCACACTAACCGCTAAACTAGTCCTACCCCGCGGGGGGCAACGCGTCCACCTGTCACACGGCGGCCCCGGGTTCGATTCCTGGCCGGGTCGGGGCTTTTTAATTGTAAATAATTAATACCCCATGCTTCCTCTTCAAATGACGGAGAAAATTATCATTTCCTACGGGCTTCATGCTCTGCAGCCAGTGACGGACACGCTCGCAAACCTACAGTTATTTGGAGGATCCGTAAGTGGAGAAAATCAGGGGATGCATCATATTTCGCTTGGCTTAAACATTAACCCCTCATGTAACCCAACAACGCGGAAACATGAGGTAGAACTTTTCCCTTTGGTGTCTGTCTGTCTTCTAAAAGTGGAAAACTGCCGCTAGATGGCAGCACCAGACGTATCCAGTTATCGCGTGGATACAGCTAGATAAGCATACAAGCAAAATTTTAAATCTGAAAGTAACCAAAAAATTAAAGAATTGTACGCATAAAGTGGTAATCTAGAGAGTGGTAGCTTCAGGACTTTTCGAGAAAGAGGTTTCGACGAACAAGAAAACCTGGAAACTTTGTTTGTATGGTACTTCCCTACATTACTAAGTAGAGGTACCACGAATCTGGCCACCACAGTTTCTGACACAAGTTCCTGGTGCTTATTGTTACTAAAACGCTTTAAAATCTTATACTGGCACAAAGAGGGTAGAGAGGAGCAGACTTGTAGATTTCTTGCAGTACGGTAGAGCCGCCTCAACAAATTTCTGTAGCCCCATAATTAGGCCAATAAATCGTTGCTGGGGATAGCGCAGTTCATCAATTGGGATGCATTAACAGGTGGATACGTTATTCAAGCACGTGCTGCATTCTGTTTTTTCTACGATTACACGCACTAAATAACCACAAACTAATGCCTGGGAAGCAGTTTCTAAAGTGACACACACCGAGCTCCATAGCTGCAGTGGCTTAAGTGCGGCCAGTATCCAGTAATCGGGAGATAGTGGGTTCGAGCCCCACTGTCGGCAGCCCTGAAGATGGTTTTCCTGGTTTCCCATTTTCACAGCAGGCAAATGCCGGAGCTGTACCTTAATTAAGGCTACGCCGCTTCCTTCCAATTCCTAGGCCTTTCCTATCACATCGTCGCCGTAAGACATATCTGTGTCCGTGCGATGTAAAGCAAATAGCAAAAAAAAAAAAAAAATAGTGACACACACTGACTTAGGGGGCTCACGAACATCTTCCAGTAAATCAAGTACATACTCAGCGGCATCACTGGTTCTGTTTCGTCAAGTCCGGGAGAGGATAATGAGGCAGAAAATTTTTTGTGGATAACTTTAGCACCATCGGTGAACATTAAAATTCCGGATTTCAGAATTCTCTTTATGGAATTCTGAGCAGCCCGGGAGTCAGTCCTGTCATTGCACCCTCCTCCCATTCCTATAAAACTAAACATGGCTTCAACCGGATCTCCTGAAAAGGCCCGTGTCCTGGAATGAAATACCACGTCATTCTGGTTTCCCTTTCTTTGATTTGCAGAAAGGCACGCAGCAGTACACCATTTTCACTGGAAACAAGTACAGTACTACCCTATTTCCCGCTATTTCATTCCGGCAAGTCTGGAGCCGGTTGGTGCTGCCACCTGCTGTGGGTATTTGTAAACGGAGTGTTTCATTTAGTGCCGTGTTAAAATGTTGTAATGAGCAGGCAGTATAAGCAGCCATCGGATGCAGATCGAGCAGGCAGTGCATTAAACATGCGAACAGAGTCCTGTTACTTCGCACAAATTCCTAAAGGGAACATGTAATCCACAGCAAATTCCCTTGCGAAGAACGGGTACAAATGCTAGTCTTAAATACTTTATACTGTAGGAGTGAGTAAATATTTGTACGTCATGCAAAGATGCATTCCTACAGTACGGCGAGGTTCATTATCCTTTACACGTGTGCAGAGAAAAATGCCCAGCAGGATATTCTTTCTGATAGACTGCATATCCTTATATGGCTGGGAGGCACGACCAGTTTTTTTTTGGTTTTTTTGTTAGGGGCTTTACGTCGCACCGACACAGATAGGTCTTATGGCGACGATGGGATAGGGAAGGCCTAGGAGTTGGAAGGAAGCGGCCGTGGCCTTAATTAAGGTACAGCCCCAGCATTTGCCTGGTGTGAAAATGGGAAACCACGGAAAACCATTTTCAGGGCTGCCGATAGTGGGATTCGAACCTACTATCTCCCGGATGCAAGCTCACAGCCGCGCGCCTCTACACGCACGGCCAACTCGCCCGGTCACGACCAGTTTTAAAGAAAATATGGATAGGAAGTGCATTGCCAGATACGTGCTATTAAAAGTAGGCCATCGATTTTCGTTCAACGTATCATAGTTGGCGTTCATATTCTGTGTCATTAACCATCACATTTAAACTGTAAATGCGATCTTCTGTGTAAGAATTACACACCGATACGTTTCGCATTGCGAACCATGTGACCTTGCTGCGGTTGGGGAGGCTTGCGTGTCTCAATGAAGCAGATAGCCGAGCCGCAGGTGCAACCATATCGGATCGGTATCTGCCGAGAAACTAGACTAACGAATGGTTAATCGAAAGGGAGATAGCAGCCTTTCCGAAGTTACAAGGGCGGCAGTCTAGATGATTGACTGATATGGCCTTGTAAAAATACTCAGCATGGCTTAGCTCTGTTGATACTGCTACACGGCTGAAAGCAACGGAAAACTACAGCCGTAACTACCTCCCGAGGACATGCAGCTCTCTCTCTCTCTCTCTCTCTCTCTCTCTCTCTATGAATGATGTACTGATGATGGTTTCCTCCCGAGTAAAATATTCCGGAGGTAAACTAGTCCCCCATTCGGATCTCCGGGTGGGGACTACACGAGAAGGAGCGATCATCAGGAAGGTGGATACTGACATTCTGCGAGTCGGAGCATGGAATGTAGGAAGTTTGAATCGTTGTGGTAGGTTACAAAATCAGAAAAGGGAGATCGATAGACTAAAATCAGATATAGTTGCTATAAGTGAAGTACAGGATTTTTGGTCAGGCGACTACAGAATTATCAACACAAAATCAAACAGGGGAAATGCAGGAGTTGGTTTAATAACGAATAAGAAAATAGGGCAGCGGGAAAGCTACTACGACCAGCATAGTGAAAGAATTATTGTCGTCAACATAGACACCAAACCAATGCTCACCACAATAGTGCAGGTCTATATGCCTACTAGTTCAGCGGATGATGAGGAAATCGAAAGAGTGGTGGTGATGATGATTGTTTTAAGAGGAAGTACAACTGGGCAACCATCCTCTATATAACACTAATCAGAGAGAAAAAATGGAAGGGGTCCGACACTTCGAAAAATGAAGGTATCGGCCAAAGGAAGACAAGGGCCCCGAAGGGCGTGAAAATGAAAGACTCCCTAGGCATCCATACGTAATACCGTTGAGGTCGGAAAAGAACAAGAGTTGACCAAGAGAGGTCGGATATAATAGATGAAAGTGAGGAGCCTGGAAAAAGTGGAAGCAATGCCAGGACTCAGCTAAGGGCCCCGTGGTCGCCAACCCACGCTCCAAAGTTCAGAGCCCCTGGGGACCCTATTAGTCACCTCTTACGACAGGCAGGGGATACCGTGGGTGTTATTGTACCGCCCCCACCCACAGGGGTAAAAATCGAAAGAATATATGAAGAGATAGAAGATTTAACACAGTATGTAAAATGTGACGAGAATCTAATTGTGATGGGAGACTGGAATGCAGTGGTAGGCCAAGGAAGAGAAGGTAATACAGTAGGAGAATTTGGATTGGGACAAAGGAACGAAAGAGGACGTCGGCTGGTTGAATAATTCTGCACTGATCATAATTTAGTCCTTGCCAATACTTGATTCAAACAACTCAAACGACGGCTGTGTACGTGGACGAGACCTGGAGACAATGGAAGGTATCAAATAGACTTCAGTATGGTTAGGCAGAGATTCATAAACCAGATGTTGGATTGCAAAACTTTCCCAGGAGCAGACGTGGACTCTGACCACAACTTGTTGGTCATGAAATGGCATCTGAAGTTGAAAAAATTGAAGAAAGGAAGGAATGAAAAAAGATGGAATCTAGACAAGTTGAAAGAAAAGGGTGTGAGGGATTGTTTCAAGGAACATGTTGCACAAAGATTAAATGAAAAGGCTGAAGGAAACACAATAGAGGAAGAGTGGATAGTCATGAAGAATGAAGTCGGTAAGACTGTTGAAGAAATGTTAGGAAGGAAGAATTGATCAGTTAAGAATCAGTAGATAACTCGGGAGATACTAGACCTGACAGATGAACGACGAAAATACAAGAATGCTAGAAATGAAGAGGGCAGAAAAGAATACAGGCGATTAAAGAATGAAGTGAATAGAAAGTGCAAGGTGGCTGAAGGAGAAGTGCAAGGATGTCGAAGGTTGTATGGTCCTAGGAAAGGTAGATGCTGCGTACAGGAAAATCAATTAAACCTTTGGAGAAAGGAAATCTAGGTGTATAAATATTAAGAGCTGAGATGGAAAGCCACTTCTAGGGAAAGAAGACAAAGCAGAAAGATGGCAGGAAGATATCCAAAAGTTGTATCAATGTAAAGATGTAGATAATTTGGTTCTGGAACAAGAAGAGGCTGTTGATGCTGATGAAATGGGAGACCCAATTTTGAGGTCAGCATTGAGAACCTAAATAGGAACAAGGCACCTTGGATTGATGGCATTCCAGCTGAATTACTGTCTGCCTTAGGAGAAACCAGCATGGCAAGGTTATTCCATTTAGTGTGTAAGATGTATGAGATAGGGGAAGTGCCATCCGATTTTCGGAGGAATATTGTTATACCTATTCCAAAGAAAGCCGGTGCTGACAAGTGTGAAAACTACTGCACCATTAGTTTAGTATCTCATGCCTGCAAAATTTTAACACGTATTATTTACAGAAGAATGGAAAGACAAGTTGAAGCTGAGTTTGGAGAAGATCAGTTTGATTTAAGATGAAATGTAGGAACACGTGAAGCAATCCTGACTTTACGTCTGATCTTAGAGGATCGAATTAAGAAGGACAAGCCCACGTACATGGCGTTCATAGATCTAGAAAAGGCATTCGATAATGTTCATTGGACCAACCATCCCGGAAACAACCGTGAAAAATAATTTAGTCTAATGGCCTCCATTTGTGGTAGACCCTTCTGCACTGTTCGCCCTTGGAGGTCTGTACTGTATGTGTCAAGTAGTACCTCAATTATTTCATTTCAGGCTGTGTGAGTCCTGCGCAGCCGACACCACCTTAGCTAAAGAAGAACCCTGTAAGGGGCTCATAATTGAACTCAACACCACCCATACAACAGCCAGGCACTCTAACCGATTAATATCTCACACACACACACACACACACACACACACACACACACACACACACACACACACACACACACACACACACACACACACACACACACACACACACACACACACACACACACACACACACACACACACACACACACACACACACACACACACACACACACACACACACACACACACACACACACACACACACACACACACACACACACACACACACCTAATTCTCATCTCCTGATGGTCAACCGGTGACTGCATAATCTTTTGATGATCTGCTGGCGAATCCAAAATCTTCTTATGATAACCTGGCGACTCCAAAACCTTCTGATGGCCGGCTGGCGACTCCAGAATATTTTGACGATAAACTGGGGACTCCAAAATCTGCTGATGATGTCCATCGTCAATCAACTTCACGTCTATCTTGGTAGCACGTTGGGAGGGCGTTGCATGGATACAGCAGTCCTGCTACCAAAGACGGTTGGTTATAAAAATGAAACTACCTCGCTGACATGCCACTTCTTCTAACAGTAGTAAACTTCCGACATGGAGAAGGCGAAAAGTGTTAACATCTGATCCCAGAGCACTCACTGTAGGTATATTACTTCGTATGACATTATTGGCATGCGTTGTTGAAGATTGTACTCCTTGTAGTCATGGTGCGAACCATACAGTGAACAGCACCACACGACAATAATAAGTTTATTATTTACCTCGGGCGTTAAATGTTCCCTTACAAGAAAGTCTTTTAGGGATTCCTTCATTTTGTGTCAGTCATTTCCTTTATTTCTGAACAAATATGCCACTATACAGTAAATACTATAAGTAAATGCAGAATATGGTGGATTTTCATTGAAACTGGGTGTAAATATATTCGGCACTTATTTGCTTTTAACAGTTAATGTGTCATTTTTTCTGATGTTACTACTTCTAATACTATATTTCTCATATAATAATGCATTATTAAGCCTCACGAAAGGCTAAGCAAATTTAATTACTTCAGAATCTTCATTGTCGAAAAATAAACACGTTATCAATAACAATTTTATTCAAAGAATAAGAAATGTTTGCGTGCAAACTAAAAATATGTACTCCCCAATGCGTTAACATTTGTATTTATGCAAATGATTGGTGCGACGTAAAGCAAATTGTACTGATTGATTGATTGATTGATTGATTGATTGATTAATTGATTGATTGATTTCTCACCTTTTCTGCCCACTTCACTTTTTCCATTCCACAACCATATTTCAAAACTTTCCAAATTCTTTCTTTCTTTCTTTCTTTCTTTCTTTCTTTCTTTCTTTCTTTCTTAATGACTATGTTTCAGCTCTATATGACACAACACTCCGCACAAAACACTTTGCGAGCCTACAATACAGAAGAGGAAAGAACGGGGCTATTCATACTGACGCTGTGTGGTAAAAAGAAGAGCCCAATCCATTATTTGGCAAATTTTCAGTTGTATTTAAAGTCAGTCATATACTGCGATATATATAAAATGGAAATAATAATTACTCTGAATGAAAAATTAGATCGGAAAATTAACTTAACGCAATTTCGGTATTAATATTTAAATAGAAACTAAAAGAAAGGTATGCTTCATTTTAACAAAATGCACAGTACAATAAAAGCAGATATTTCATTCTTTTTTTCTTTTCTTTACAACTTGCTTTACGTTCCACTAACTATTTTTATACGGTTTTCGGAAACTCCGAGGTGCCGCGAATTAGTTCCGCAGGAGTTCTTTTACGTGCACGTAAATCTACCGACACGAGGCTGACGTATTTGAGTTCCTTCAAATACCACCGGACTGAGCCAGGATCGAACCTGCCAAGTTGGGGTTAGAAAGCCAGCGCCTCAACCGCCTGAGCCACTCAGCCCGGCGTGAAAGAAGATAAAATCAACCATAATTCATTTCGCGTCTCAGTGTGTAACATTTTCCATTGGCGAATGAAGGAGGAAATCGTATTGCAAATGTAACGCAGAAACAGACATTCAGCTCCGAGCACCACTCACACACAAACTTTCTTTGCTATTGGTTTCACGTCGCACCGACAAAGACAGGTCTTATGGCGCGAATGGGATAGGAAAAGCGTAGGAGTTGGAAGGAAGCGGCCGTGGCCTTAATTAAGGTACAGCCCCAGCATTTGCCTGGTGTGAACATGGGAAACCACGGAAATATTTATGTTTAAACATCTATGAATTTGGAACTTATCTTAATGACGACCTGCTTTGTCACCAATCCAGCACAGAATCTGATGATGTACAGACATGGACAAAAGTATTCATACCCCAACCCATCCAAAACAAAATACTTTATTGCTGGACCAATGCGGAGTACAGGTCAAAATTACAAACCGAAACGTATACTTTGTACAGCAGTGGTCATTACAAAGCACAAAATAAACTGGAAGTAAATGACAGTACATAACAAAGCAACAAATTCGTACTCCATGACACTACTTGTCTGGACATAAGTATTCATACCGTATTACACAACTCAATGAAAAAACATATATTACCAACTCGATCAGTAGCGCGTTTGTTTGCCTTTCCTGTATATTATTCCTTTTAACCTGCTGGATATTGGGAACTCCAGTTTCCGTGTTAGTTTATATGAAATGTTCCCCCATTCCTGTTGCAGTAACTGTTTCAAGTGTTATGTGGTGTTTTCTTCGTCTGGACTCCAATTCACTCCATAGATGTTCGATGGGGTTAGTATCCGGCGATTGGGGAGGTGTTTTTAATGTGTGCGGCGTCTTGTAGAGTACCCACAAACGAACAATTCCGCCGTATATTTGGGGGTCATTGTCATGTAAGAAGTAAAACTCATTAGCAATCCCAAGCTCTTCGGTGCTTTTGCGAACGTTTTCTTTCAGGGTGTTCAAATATTGAAATCTGTCCGTAAATACCAACTCTCCGACACCTGAAGCGGCCATTGAGCCCCACACCATAACCCCACCCCCGCCGTGCTTCACAGTGGTAACGAGGTTCTGCTCATCGAGCTCTGTGTTAGGGCGTCTCCACACTAAAATGCGTCCATCACTTCGGAAAGTATTAAGTTTACTCTCATCTGTAAACATCACTGTCGACCAAAACGCATGATCTTTCTTCACATATTCTTTTTCAAATTGTAGTCTCTTCCGTCTCGATTCACTTTCGTTATGTGCGGTTTCTTTCTTGGGAACCTAGATCGATACCCAGCACGATGAAGGACCCTCCTTACTGTTTTGTTTGACACTGCATGATGGAAATATTCTGCCAGCTGCGATGCTACTGCCGAAGATGTAGTGTGTGGTTGTTTTTTAATTATGGTTACTATGAACCTTTCTTCTCGTGCGGTCAGTTTCTTCGGACGTTCACTTCTTTTCTTGCTTATAAGAACATCCTGGCCTTTTAACCTTTGTATGATGCTTTGCACAGTTGGTTTACTTCTTCCAATAATGTTTCTGATGTCGGAATACGATTTTACTTGGTGGTGAAGGCGGAGAGTAAGTCGTCTGTCTTCAACAGACGTTTCCTTAGTTTTTCTCCCCATTGGACTAGTACCGTCTATGACCAGCTGATCAGTACGTCTCTGTCTGCATCTACTACACAACTAATGCCATGGAACAACACAGGTTCCTCTTTATTCGTTCAAACCCCATTTTTACATGTAAGGTATGAATACTTATGTCCAGACAAGTAGTGTCATGGAGTACGAATTTGTTGCTTTGTTATGTACTGTTACTTACTTCCAGTTTATTTTGTGCTTTGTAATGACCACTGCTGTACAAGGTATACGTTTGGGTTTGTAATTTTGATCTGTACTCCGTATTGGTCCAGCAATAAAGCATTTTGTATTGGATGACTAGGGGTATGAATACTTTTGTCCATGTCTGTATATGATGTTGCTGGATTTAGAAAGTTAAACTAGTAGTATTTCTTGTAAGACTTTCTTTCCATGGAATTGCTTGTTGTACTCTTGTTTGTTTGTTTGTTTCTTTCTTTGTTTGTTTGTTTTTGTTGTTGGGTAATTATGTTAACTTTACTTTGTAATTACACTACTATAAGTGACCATTGCCACCGGAATATTTCCTATTTGCGATGTATTTGTTAACAATAATTATGTTCCTTTTAAGAATGAAACATGTCATTCTTCGCTTAATATGTGTATTTTATTCCTTGTTTAGTAATGTGTTTTTGCAGGTATGTTATTGTGTAATATTTATATTGAAATTGTGTGTTCGGCAGACTGGAGAGCATTTAAGTTTACATTTAAACGGAATCGACACTGTAAAGAATGGCTTCGTTCTTAACAAACTTCCACTGCTGTGTTAGCTAACATTTTGTTATCAAGTCATTGTGGTTAAAAATTTAAATACGAGTCTCTTTCTTCAAGTAATTTCAAGCGTATTTCCTTCAACTGATTTAATAATTTTATAGGCATAAACGCAACAAAAAAAAAGTTCTATGCTTACAGCCTATTTAGGAGGAAAATTATGGAACAGTATACAAGAGTGTCTTGTAAATACCTGCCATTCACGGGCGGAGTCCGAGCAGCACACACTGCTTGCCAATTATTGTACATGGTGAGGCCGATAATGAAGAGGTAGATGGTGTGCGGATGCCAATTACTGACCTAGCTGCACGGATACTCACATTCATGCTACACTAAGGCAAACTGCAGACCAAGGAGCTTCCTGTTTGCGAGCGATCACAGTGGTAATTGCCCGATATATAGACCGGACAAATGTGGGAGCACAATGACCACATAAGAGAACAGCCTAAGGCCGTACCCAGGATTTTTTCGGAGGGGGGGGGGGGGGAGAGGGGAGGCTTCCGAAAACAAAAGCTATAGTAACAAATATTTTTTATATTTTCAAATAGATTTTACAGAAAGAAAAGTTTAAATAATTTTATAGTAGTACATGTTACAACTCAACCGGAGAAGAAGAAAAAAAGATAAATTCATAGCGTGCAGTGCGACACAAAGATTTCTGTCATTTGTTTAAAATTGGAGATAACAATAGGCCTATGATTCACTGTAAGTATTCAAAATATTTAGAGGTTTGATTCGTTTCTTTAAACAATCTTCTAATTATTTTACTGTATATGTTTATTGAAATTGATTTTATTGTGAAATATTTATTATTATTATTATTATTATTATTATTATTATTATTATTATTATTATTATTATTATTATTCTACCGCTTTTCCCACATCCTATGGGGTCGCGGGTGCGAATTTTGTCGCACATGTGGATTTGGCCCTGTTTCACGGCCGGATGCCTTTATTAATCCTCGTATCGAAATGATGCACATGAGAAAAAAGTTTTAGAAATTGATTTCCATTAAGTCTGGTTGTGTAGAATTTGTGGGAGTGCAAAATCACGGTTTCGGTTTCGTATAAACCCCCAGTCAATTTAGGGATTTAGACGCAATATTGGCCCTAAAACCTACCCAAGGACAGGTAGATTCTAAATGTGAAGTTTTGTAGAAATATATCCAGTAGTTTTCAAGTTATAAGAACTCAGATAAACAGACAAACAAACAAACAGACACCAAAACTAAAAAAATATGTTGATGGTCATAATTACACCTGAAACGGATAACTGAATGAAAATTTCGCCAAAATAGTCAACGTACAAACACACGGTCGTTACGATTTTATTTATATAGATTATTATTATTATTATTATTATTATTATTATTATTATTATTATTATTCCATCACGAAAATGTTAAGACAGTGCCTGATTTCATTCGAGTGGCGTATATTTTCAATTCAGCTGTATATGTTTGTAGTCACACCCTTTACAAGGATTTCTGTAATAAAACGGATTAAGAAAAAAGCAAAGAAAAAAAGGAATAAATCATGCTTGTAGCTTTACGTGACTGTTGATATCGTCATTATAGCCAAGAGACCATAACTTATTTTAAGTGGAATCCCAGCCATACGGAAGTGACTTCATTTTTTAATAATTTCATATATATTGACCGGAATTCGAATCGTGTTTGCCTTGATGAGGAAGCCAGTGTCTTGTGCCATCATTATCATAGATTAACAATCTCTTCCTACTCTTTCCAGCGAACAGAACTCTGGTTTTCTCAGTCAATATTGGCAGGTTCGATTCCGGCTCAGTCCTGTGATATTTTAGGTACTTCTATACCCCAGGTTTCGTGCCGCCGGATTTACCAACGCATAAAGGAACTTCTGCAGGACAAACGTCTGGAACCTCTGTGTCTCCAAAAATCGTGAAAGTAATTAGTGGGACGGAAAACCAATTATATTATCATTTTCTCTAATGCAAGATGATGACGGAAGATGATTAGAAGGTTTCAAACTTCTCAAATGAGTTCTACCTGAACCAAGTGAGCCTTGTAAAGACGGTAGTAGTTGGAGAAGAGGACAAACTGGCGTATGCCTCATAAATGGTAACCAGATCTTGACAGCCCAGTTCTCTAACTTAAGATGATTACGTCATGATTAAGTGTGTTTACACTGGAAGGTTTGAGAGAGTAAAATGCGTGTGAAATAGCATCAACACTCGAGAGTCCTTCAGATAGTAAGACGGTTCATACAAGAAATGAGGACCACTGGAGAACGTCCAATCTGACTGAATATAATGTATAGTTAAAATCAGTACCAAGTAAAACCGGCTGAGAAACGCAGTTGCCTACGCAGTGGCTTTCAGTGCTCAAGGTTGGAAAATCGAATTCCGGATAGCCAATTTCTGTGAGTTTTCTTAAACGAAGGGACAGACTTGTAACATTTCGTTGCAATGTACGGCTTGTGTGAACGTTGCATTACAGTGGAAAGTATCGTCCTTAGGGAAGATCACAATTTATATACTGTGCCGGTGCCCACAATTACAGTCATGGTATTCAGTGCGGTACAGCAAGGCTGTAATGGCCGTAGGAGTCTGAAATTTCGTAAGCAACGCGCTCGCCAGTAATGCCACAAAAATTATTAGTTCCAAGATTTTCCACCAGACGAAAATATGGCGTTGTGCGTGGTCAGAACATGCAATATTCCGGTAGTATTACGTTGTGTGAGTTCCTTGGTTGTTGCTTGGTGACGCACACTGATTCCTTTTATGAAATGAATCTACGTTGTAACGTACGAAAGTTGAGCTTTTCCGTGTGAAACTTAATGATATTACGAAGAGCGACCCTGCACTATTAGTGAAATAGTTTCATCAGAATGATAGCAATAGCAACGCTGCGTTGCGGGAATATCGTCGACAGAAATAAGCAGACTCCTACGATCAGTACAGCCCGTGCTGTCCCGCGCTGAATACCGTAACATTAACTGTGGACACCTGGAATATAAAATCTCTACTCTGTCGTTCACAGTGATATTGAGAAGACGAGAATGTTCCATCAGCTGAAATTCGTACTTACGTTATAGGCTATCAATCAATCAATCAATCAATCAATCAATCAATCAATCAATCAATCAATCAATCAATCAATCAATCAAGCTCTGCATTTAGGGCAGTCGCCCAGGTGGCGGATTCTGTGGTTTTTCTGGCCTTTTCTTAAAAGATTTCAATGACATTGGAAATTCATTGAACATCTCCCTTGGTAACTTATTCCAATCCCTAACTCCCCTTCCTATAAATGAATATTTGCCCCAATTTGTTCTATTGAATTCCAACTTTACCTTCACTTTTAAAGACGCCATTCAAACTTATTCGTCTACTAGTGCCATTCCACGCCATCTCTCCGCTGACAGCTCGGAACATACCACTTACTCGAGCAGCTCGTGTTCTTTCTCCCAGTTCTTCCCAGCCCAAACTTCGCAACATTTTTTGTAACGCTACTCTTTTGTCGGAAATCATCAAGAACAAATTGAGCCGCTTTTCTTCGGATTTTGTCCAGTTTTTGAATCAAGTAACCCTGGTGAGGGTCCTATACACTGGAACTATAAATTACTCTAGTTGGGGTCTTACCAGAGACTTATATGCCCTCTCCTTTATGTCCTTACTACAACCCCTGAACACCCTCATAACCATGTGCAGAGATTTGTATCCTTTATTTACAATCCTATTTATGTGATTACCCCTATGAAGATCATTCCTTACCGAGCTCGATAGCTGCAGTCGCTTAAGTGCGGCCAGTATCCAGTAATCGGGAGATAGAAGGTTCGAACCCCACTATCGGCAGCCCTGAAGACGGTTTTCCGTGGTTTCCCATTTTCACACCAGGTAAATGCTGGGGTTGTACCTTAATTAAGGCCACGGCCGCTTCCTTCCCAGTCCTAGCCCATTCCTGTCCCATCGTCGCCATAAGACCTATCTGTGTCGATGCGACGTAAAGCCAATAGCAAGAAAAATAAGATCATTCCTTATATTGACACCCAGATACTTACAACATACATACATACATACATACATACATACATACATTATCATTATAGACTGTTATGCCTTTCAGCGTTCAGTCTGCAAGCCTCTGAGAATTTACTAAACGTCGCCACAATCCTCGATTTGCAACTAGTGTTGTGGCCTCATTTAGTTCTATACCTCTTATCTTTAAATCGTTAGAAACAGAGTCTAACCATCGTCGTCTTGGTCTCCCTCTACTTCTCTTACCCTCCATAACAGAGTCCATTATTCTCTTAGGTAACCTATCCTCCTCCATTCGCCTCACATGACCCCACCACCGAAGCCGGTTTATGCGTACAGCTTCATCCATCGAGTTCATTCCTAAATTAGCCTTTATCGCCTCATTCCGAGTTCCCTCCTGCCATTGTTCCCACCTGTTTGTACCAGCAATCATTCTTGCTACTTTCATGTCTGTTACTTCTAACTTATGAATAAGATATCCTGAGTCCACCCAGCTTTCGCTCCCGTAAAGCAAAGTTGGTCTGAAAACAGACCGATGTTCGTCTGGGAGCTGACTTCCTTCTTACAGAATACTGCTGATCGCAACTGCGAGCTCACTGCATTAGCTTTACTACACCTTGATTCAATCTCACTTACTATATTACCATCCTGGGAAAACACACAACCTAAATACTTGAAATTATCGACCTGTTCTAGCTTTGTATCACCAATCTGACATTCAATTCTGTTGGATTTCTTACCTACTGACATCAATTTAGTCTTCGAGAGGCTAATTTTCATACCATACTCATTGCACCTATTTTCAAGTTCCAAGATGTTAGACTGCAGGCTTTCGGCACAGTCTGCCATTAAGACCAAGTCGTCAGCATAGGCCAGGCTGCTTACTACATTTCCACCTAACTGAATCCCTCCCTGCCATTTTATACCTTTCAGCATATGATCCATATAAACTACAAACAGCAAAGGTGAAAGATTACAGCCTTGTCTAACTCCTGTAAGTACCCTGAACCATGAACTCATTCTACCATCAATTCTCACTGAAGCCCAATTGTCAACATAAATGCCTTTGATTGATTTTAATAATCTACCTTTAATTCCATAGTCCCCCAGTATAGCGAACATCTTTTCCCTCGGTACCCTGTCATATGCTTTCTCTAGATCTACGAAACATAAACACAACTGCCTATTCCTCTCGTAGTATTTTTCAATTACCTGGCGCATACTGAAAATCTGATCCTGACAGCCTCTCTGTGGTCTGAAACCACACTGGTTTTCATCCAACTTCCTCTCAACGACTGATCGCACCCTCCCTTCCAAGATGCCTGTGAATACTTTGCCTGGTATACTAATCAATGAGATACCTCGATAGTTGTTGCAATCCTTCCTGTTCCCTTGCTTATAGATAGGTGCAATTACTGCTTTTGTCCAATCTGAAGGTACCTTACCAACACTCCACGCTAATTTGACTACTCTATGAAGCCATTTCATCCCTGCCTTCCCACTATACTTCACCATTTCAGGTCTAATTTCATCTATTCCTGCTGCCTTATGACAATGGAGTTTATTTACTATCCTTTCCACTTCCTCAAGCATAATTTCACCAACATCATTTTCCTTCTCCCCATGAGCTTGACTGTTTGCAACACCATCATGATGAGTTCCTTTTACATTGAGAAGATGTTCAAAATATTCCCTTAATCCCCAAAAAACCTTTCACCCCATCAAGGCAGTAATTCAAACTGAGAGAACTTTTCGTATTTGTGAAACTCACAACCTGACTTTTAACCCCGTTTATCATCATACCATTGCCTACTGTCCATCTCACATTATCGAGGACATTTTGCAGTTGCTCACAATCTTGTGGCTTATTTATTACTATATACAGAATAACATCATCCGCAAAAAGCCTTACCTCTGATTCCACTCCGTTTCTTATATCATTTACATATATAAGCAAACATAAAGGCCTTGAGGAATCTGCTATATCTTAAAAAGAAACCGCCAGTTATTAATTTTGCAAACATGTCTAATATAATCAGAAAGAATGCCTTCCCAAAGCTTACTTGCAACAAATGTCAATTTCAACTTCCTTCATACACAGGAGCTACTATAGCAACTCTCCAATCATTTGATATTGCTCCTTCAACCAAACAATAATCAAGTAAGTACTTCAGATATGGTACTATATCCCAACCCATTTAGTATATCCCCAGAAATTTTATCAATTCCAGCCGCTTTTCTCGTTTTCAACTTTTGTATGTTATTGTAAATATCATTGTTATCATGTGTAAATGTTAATACTTCTTTAGCATTTGTCACCTCCTCTATCTGGACATTATCTTTGTAACCAAAAATCTTTACATACTGCTGACTGAATACTTCTGCCTTTAGAAGATCGTCACATACACACTCTCCTTGTTCATTAATTGTTCCTGGAACGTCCTCCTTGGAACCTGTTTCTGCTTTAAAGTACCTATACATGCCCTTCCATTTTTCACCAAAATTTTTATGACTACCAATTATGCTTGCCATCATGTTATCCTTAGCTGCCTTCTTTGCTAGATTCAATTTCCTAGTAAGTTCCTTCAATTTCTCCTTACTTCCACAGCCATTTCTAACTATTTCTTTCCAATCTGCACCTCTTTCTTAGTCTCTTTATTTCTCTATTATAATAAGGTGGGTCTTTACCATTCCTTATCACCTTTAAAGGTACAAACCTGTTTTATCATTCCTCAACAATTGCTTTGAACCCATCCCAGAGTCTGTTTACATTCTTATTTACCATTTTCCACCGATCATAATTAATTTTTAAGAACTGCCTCATGCCTGCTTTATCAGCCATAAGGTACTGCCTAATAGACCTACTTTTCAAAGCTTCCTTTCTATCACATTTATTTTTAACTACGACAAAAACAGCTTCGTGACCACTAATACCATCTATTACTTCGGTTTCTCTATAGAGCTCATCTGGTTTTAGCCGTATCACGTCCAGGATATTTTTCCCTATAGTTGGTTCCGTCACTTTCTGAATCAGTTGTCCTTCCCATATTAGCTTATTTGCCATTTGTTGGTCATGCTTCCTGTCATTCGCATTTCCTTCCCAATTGACATTTGGTAAATTCAGATCTCCCGCTACAATCACATTAAGTTCCATGTCGTTTCCCACATAGCTGATTATCTTACAAATTAATTTTGAATCCGCTTCAGCGCTACCCTTCCCCGGTCTGTACACTCAAAAGACATAAAGTTGCCTATTATCTTTACAAATGAGCCTTTCACCTAGAATTTCATGTTTCTCATCTTTGACTTTTTCGTAGCTTACAAATTCTTCTTTGACCAGAATGAATATTTCCCTCCCACCATTCCTATCCTATCCCTACGATACACACTCCAGTTTCGAGAGAAAATAGTTTGCTGTGCCTTATTTACAAGGAGAATACAATGAAACTCTCATGACCACGACTATTTTGATTTTTTGAAAGAAAAATACGTTTCTATCAGCGAAGGTATTTTCTTACATTCGCCATGATGAGGTAGGTACACAGCTATCTATCGGCATGAGTTCGAACTACGTACATCTTGACTTCTGTTGCCTACCACAGATACGTACAGTATACTGAGAAAACTGAAACGTTTGACAGAAAACTGGAACGAGATTACAAGCGGGTTACAAGAACAGTGCAATGATGACCATCATACTTGAACTGTTTAGTGATAAATACTATTCTCAGTGAAACGAATGAATAATTTTCTTTCACTCTGTAGTATGAAAACATTATTTGTATGAAGACAAAATGGAACAAATATTCGTTTGTAGGAAGGGGAGTTACGAATTGGAATAATGGTCCGCTAGTGCTGCGGTCGAATATACTCGATGTACCTTATAACTGTGTCATGTGCGTCTGCCATATATTACTCTCACTTTAAAATAAGGAGTTTATATTTTTTCCACGAGTAGTTCTGCAGAAAAAGTTTTTCTTTTGTCTCAGTTGTAAACATGGTGTTTGAATGATGGCTACCGCGTACGAACGTAAGATGCGTCCGGAGGAAACCTTTTACACTTTTAGCGGAGATTGAGTCTGATGTGGATTTCGACAGTGACGATATTGATATTGAGGATATCAGTGAAGTGATAGGGAGTGATAATATGTTAATAGAGGTGATGATTTGCTGCCAGAGTGAGGAAGACACGAAACTGACCTAGGCCTGCCCACGTGGTCGGAAGACGAGTTTACGCATTTCAAGCGCCAAACCTAGCTATGTCAAATAATAATTTGACCCCTGAATGCCCTGAAATGGATTATTTCAAGGTATTTGTGAATGAAGAGACGTCAGCGAGGGTAGCGGACGAAGAAAACAGATTTTATAAACAGACAAGTTTGACAAGTTCCGGCCTGCATTTATCAATGTGTGTTTAATTTACTTTTTCTGCTGTTAATGGTGTGCAAGGTTTGGTATTGTACGTAAATATGGTTGGCATAGCCCATAATGCAAATGAAAATTTCTAAGCATCTTCCTAATGAACGAAATTTTCGTCACCTTGTGCGGAATCGAATCCTGGATCCCAAACATGAACTGTTTACACCATTGTAGTAACAAGCTGGTGAGTTATAATATCGTCTGAAAAAAATTCACTAGTTAATGCCTGTATTTTAAGTTTAAATTGCCGATAATACTTGAAGTTGTTGGCTGAAAAAATCCAGCACTCGGATCGCACCAGCCTGTCCGAGAATTCAGCAGTGAAAATGATTGATTGATTGATTGATTGATTGGTAGATTGATTGATTGATTGATTGATTGATTGATTGATTGAACATTCACGTCTTACGTTGGCCGCTCTATTTGTAGTACATACGCTGCGATACTGGGCTTGCAACCAGGTACTGCTATTTTTATTATGAAGGATCACATTAAAACAGAAAAAAAAAATGAAGGGAAGCCAAAGGACTCCTCATCTTCTTCCTACATTATACGGCTGTAGGCCTATACTCAATTTCTTGAACCAATTCTTCTTCCCAGGAACGTTTTTCATTAGTATATTATAATGCGAGATTTTTTGAATCCCAGGAATATTTATTTCTAGCTTTTTCTATAAACTGTAAGGTACTTCCCTTACTCGCCTGCATGTTGACACATGTAACAACTGTTTATGACACTGTAGTGCACAGGGATGGAGCAAATGCTCCCTGCTCGATACAAATGCCTGTGCAGACTTGTAAAAAAAAAAAAAAACATGTAGAGCGCAGTTTGTTTCAATGATCGTCTCGCAGATCGTGTAAACACCTGCACATGCTGAATGTTACACTTATAAGTAAAGGCTCAAGTCTCTCGCCGGCTTAGTGTGCCTGAAGCCAATCGCATGGAGCAGTCGTATTTAAACACCCAAATGTTACAGCCCTCACTCGGGATCGAACATATTATCTTGGAAAGAGGAGGATAACGACTAACCGACTGCGCCACTGAGCTCGGCTTCTGGCAAAAGGAAAGTCGCATTTAAAGGGAATTGTCTTGTACTATCTTGCCAGTGCTAAAATTGGCAAATTTATGTCCTCCCTTATCTGAACAATCTGAGCAAATTTCTTTTCTTGAAATATATTTCCCTTGTTTGTTCTAGCCTGCATTTTATCTCTCGCTTGCTTCTGCAATCTTTCTTACTTTCTTTGTTAATCCGTTTACCCTCCAGGGTTGGTTTTTCCCTCGGACTCAACGAGGGATCACACCTCTGCCGCCTCTAAGGCAGTGTCCTGGAGCGTGACACTTTTGGTCGAGGGATACAACTGGGAAGGAGGACCAGTACCTCGCCGAAGCTGCCTCACCTGCTATGCTGAACAGGGGCCTTATGGAGGGTTGGGAAGATTGGAAGAGATAGACAAGGAAGAGGGAAAGAAGCGGCCGTGGTTTAGGTTCCATCCCAGCATTTGCCTGCAGGAGAAGTGGGAAACCACGGAAAACCACTTCGAGGATGGCTGAGGTGGGAATCGAACCCACCTCTACTCAGTTGACCTCCCGAGGCTGAGTGGACCCCGTTCCAGCCCTCATACCACTTTTCAAATTTCGTGGCAGAGCCTGGAATCGAACCCGGGCCTCCGGGAGTGGCAGCTAATCACACTAATCACTACACCACAGAGGCGGACAGCTTCTGCAATCATTAAGTTATTCTACTACCTGCAGTGACAATATTCGACTAATTTCCTTTAAGGCTTCATTTCCCAATCTAATATTTCTTTCATCCAAAACTAAACCAACCTCACGGCACAACACCCCGAAGGGCCATGGCCTACCAAGCGACGCTGCTCAGCCCAAAGGCCTGCAGATTACGAGGTATCGTGTGGTTAGCATGATGAATCACCGCGGACGTAATTCTCTGCTTTCTAGACCGGGACCGCTATGTCACCGTCAGATAGCTCCTCAATTGTAATCACGTAGGCTGAGTAGACCTCGAACCAGCCTTCGGATCCAAATAAAAATCCCAGACTTGGCCTGGAATCGAACCCGAGATCTCCGGGTAAGAGGCAGGTATGCTACCGCTACACCTCAGGGCCGGCCGGCTGTACAAAACTATCCCGTCAACTACGGGTCAAGCAGCTGGTTTAAAAATACGTATACATTATTGAAATTATCGCCACTTGTCCGACTTCCTAACCTCGTATAAAGATGTGTAGGTCTAATAAAACTTAGAAAAGTTCACTTCACTGTCAAGCGAAATGAATGAGGTACGTTCAAATGCCTTTTTCTCTTTCCTCCAAGGATGAGTTAAAATTCTCCAAAACTTGAAATTACATCAGCATGGAAAGAGAATGCAAATTAAAGAGGAACAGCGAGGAAAAAAGTCACAGGCATTGTATTTCATTTCTCGTTTGCGAGAAAGAGAGATATTTATTAAATTATCCGGAGAATTAAGAGTATATATTAACGTTAATTAACGTTATAAATTAGCCGCTTTTTCCCAGGATAAAACCATAACTCGAGAGAAGTTTAATATGCCAAATTAAGGCTTACTGGAATTATCTCCCTCAGTTCTTAATTCTGGAACCCGCGATATGTAGAAAGGTAATAAAGAGAAATTAAATTAGTCTCTAAGCCCGCTTACAAGGGGGAGGGGGGGCACAGACTTGCTATGTTACTGTTTTACTTTGTTAGTTGATGGTAGTTTTATTGTTGTTGCGTGATCTTACAACAGGTACTTACTTACTTACTTCCTCTTCATTCAGAGAGAATAGACACTTCCTCCCATAAAGAGGTTGCCCATGAGGACAAAGTATAGTATACCTATACATCAATGACTATAAATGATTTCTCGGTATGGATAATGAACCTTTCAAGGCTTTGAGGACCACATTTTTCGTTACCGACTCTGACAGATTGAATCTTGAGCGGAATTCTTCGAAAAACTTAGGAATAGTTCCTCTAGCACCGACCACGAGGCCTATAACCTCGATGTTGTCCAGTCCGCATTCACGTCCGTAGAAGGAGATAGTTGGTTCGTAGATGCTTTTCTTTTCCTCGTGTACTTCACTGGGCTGATTAGCGTGCGATTCAAACCGAACCTAGGAATCAATAATATATCCACTGTTATTTTTGAAGGCTATCATATCACTCATACGGGTACTGCCGTTCTCCAATAATCCATGGACCTCTTCGTACACTGTGTCACCAGGGTCTCGCTTCGTATGGCATGGTGTCTACAGTAGTAAGTCGCAGTGTTTCGCCGTATGGACAGTATCCCACGACATGAGAAAGAGTTTCTATCTCGTTGTGGCAATGCTGACCACAGTTATCGTCCTGGGACCTGCCTAGAACAGTTCGAACGGCCGCGACGATAGCGGTCATCTTTAGAGCATCATGCCAGTCAATGCAACACAGGCCATCATGGTGTATTATCAAACTGTTCGCTGAAAGGCTTTCTTTAATTAACACCTTTTCTCTTTTGAGGAAGCTGACAGCATTTTTGGAATTCCTGATCTCTCAGTTATTGTATTATTATTATTATTATTATTATTATTATTATTATTATTATTATTATTATTATTATTATTATTATTATTTCTCTCTGTAGATCAGTAGTAGAGTCTCGGTCCATCAGGGGCTTTAAGAAATAAGAAAATGAAGAATAAGAATAAGAAGAAAAGTGAGCGAGTAGAGTTTTTATGTTGGTTTCAAAGTCGCACTAACACATCGAAGCTTTTTCGGCGACGCAAAGCTGAGAAAAGGCTAGGAATTGGAGAGTAGCAGCCGTGGCCTTAATTTGGATAAAGGAAGACGAGACTACCTATCTACGGACACATCAAGAGGATGCACCCGGAGAGGATGACTCGCAGGATACTGACCGTGCATGAAAAACGAAAACCCAACCTCTCTGGCTGAGGGAGGTACTCAAAGAAATAAAGAAGTGGATGTCGAAAAGGGAGAAATAGAGCAAATTGCTTTTGGAAAGAAAATTGCGAGAAAATGACGCACCCGAGAAATAACTTGCCAAGCCACGAAACACCTCCATGGAAGAAGTCAAAAACTCAAGGACTTTTGGTGGGAATGAAAAGTAGAAGACGTGTGGAAGGAAAAGTTTCTTATGCAAATGTAAATGTGGCCCACAGATAGGCGTAACTATAAACGAATGAACGAATGAATGAATGAATGAATGAATGAATGAATGAATGAATGAATGAATGAATGAATGAATGAATGAACATTCGTTTTAGGTCCCACTAAGAACGATCTTCGCGGTGCCGGAAATATTGTCCCGCAGGAGTTTTTTTTGCGTGCTGACACGACGCTGGCGTATCACCTTCCAATACCGCCACTAACGATTAAGAAAATCAGTGCTCTATGAAAAGAAAATGAAGAAGAAAAATAATAATAAGAAGAAGAAGAAGAAGAAGAAGAAGAAGAAGAAGAAGAAGAAGAAGAAGAAGAAGAGTGAGCGAGTTGGCTGCACGGTTCGGAGCATGTTACTCTCAGTTTGTATTTGGAAGATTCTAAGTTACAACGCTATCAACAGCCCCGAGGGTGGTTTTGCGCGGCTGTGAACTTGCACCCAGGAGATAGTGGGTTCGAATCCCACTGTCGGCAGCCCTGAAGATGGTTTTTTGTGGTTTCCCATGTTCACACCAGGCAAATGCTGGGGCTGTACCTTAATTAAGGCTACGGCCGCTTCCTTCCAACTCCTAAGCCTTTCCTATCCCATCATCGCTATAAGACATATTTGTGTCGGTGCGACGTAAATACTCTAGCAAAAAAAATATTGTGGTTTTCCGCCGTTTCTTAGTTTCACACGGTGATGATGATGTAGTAAAAGTAATCTCCTGTCCTTATCCCGAGGTGGTGCAGCTCTTTTCAGGCACACCCCCAATGTGGGTGAGCTGCATGTTAACCACATACCAGCCCTCCTGCCATTCTTAAATTTCTGACAGTACCGGGAATCGAACCTGGGCCTCCGAGGGCGGTAGCAGCTAATAGCAGCACTAACCGTTACCCTACGGAGGCCGACATGATGATGATGAAACAAGATATAACTTCATGCATGTTATTAAAGGAATCAGAGCGCCACATTAGCACTTTTCTCTTTGCCTTTCTTCCTAGCTGTTTGCATTAAGTCTTATCGTCTTAGTATCTCGCATGCATAGCGAACAACAGAAGGGAAGTCCTATGATTAATTGTATCATTAGCGTACAGTACGCATAGCTTAGATTTCTCCCTTTCTCCTTTTTTCATCAACAGATAAGCTAATACCAAACATATATTTCCAGTGTGTTTTTTATCACACAGAGATTTCTCCCTCTCCCTTCCTTCTGTAATTCACGACAGCGTTGTAAATCACAATCATGATGAGTGGGAGAATTACAAATATTATTTCGCATCCTACAAATGTTCTTTTCTTCTAAATTGCAGATTCCATTTGCGCACGCCTGCAATTTGCCTGCGCTAAGTCGTCATTCATTTGACAGCAAACAGTTTAAAAAGAGAATAATCCGTTTACAGGATTATTTTTGTATTTACTTTCAACGATTGATTCTCGATAGGATTACTCTGTTTTGGGGAAACATCGGGACCCAAGTGATGTTAAGTTCCATTTAATCAATAATGTAGAATGAGGGTAAAATGAACTGTCTGATGAAAAGTAGTACAGATATCTCGGTAGAATTAGAAATAATGAATAAGTCCGCCTCTGTGGTGTAGTGGATAGCTGCCACCCCCGGAGGCCCGGGTTAGATTCCCGGCCCAGCCACGAAATTAGAAAAGTGGTACGAGGGCTAGAGAGGGGTCTACTCAGACTTGGGAAGTCAACTGAGTAGAGGGGTGTTCGATTCCCTCCTCAGCCATCCTCGAAGTGGTTTTCCGTGGTATCCCACTTCTCCTCCAGGCAAATTCCGGGATGGTACCTAACTTAAGGCCACGGGCGCTTCCTTCCCTCTTACTTCTCTATCCCTTCCAATCTTTCCATCCCCCGACAAGGTCTCTATTCAGCATAGCAGGTGAGGCCGCCTGGGCGAGGTACTGGTCATTCTCCCCAGTTGTACCACCCGACCCAAAGTCTCACGCTCCAGGATACTGCCCTTGAGGCGGTAGAGGTGGGATCCCTCGCTCAGTCCGAGAGAAAAACCAACCCTGGAGGGTAAACAGTTTAATAATAATAAGAAGAAGGAATAAAATACATAACTGACTTTAAGGTCAAGTTTGTCTAGACCAACGACGATTCCACACTGGACAATCGGCGTAATATATTCGAGGCTGGTGCAATACTGAATCATCAGGCAGGTTTAGTTTGTTACACCTAAATAAGAACAACTTCCGTTTTTTTACACGTTTCCATATTGTAACCCACTCATAATCGGTACCAAGTTTACACCCAAAGTACAACACTCTGTACATATAATACACATGATAAAACAGTGATTTGATTTAATCTTGTAGAATGAAACATACCATTCTGCTATTCATAAATTGTTTTCTATTCTAGGTATTTTTTTTTCTTTTCGTTCAGGGTCATAGAGACCACGTCAAGTAACTATAAGGCATTTCTGAAAGCCCTTTTTGCAGCCCAAGAACGTTGCATTCTTTCTCTGACCGCCTGTCTTCTCTCTTCTGTCGAGTCTTTGTTCTGATTTTGCTCGTCGTGGAAGCCCTTACAGTTGATGATCACTGATCTGTATTATGATTGGTTAGAGATGTCTTCCTCATTCAGGCCCATGCTCTTCCTTGAACCTTTCATCCGAGACTATAGGTCTGTTGTCCAACAGATTAAAATTTTGCTTCGTTAGTCGGCTTGCATCCATCCTGAACAGATGTCCGTAGAACTTCAGTCGTCGTTTCCTTATCGACTCTTTCTCAGAGTCCATACTGTCCATCTGTTATCTTAGGACTCATTATTTTGCGAAGGATATTGCGATCACATACTTCTCTGCTTCTCTCAGCCCAGGCTTTCCTGTCATTCGGAGGCCTTCACTTGCGTACAGATACTCGGGTTTGATCACTGTGTTATAGTGCCTGGGTTAAGCTTTACTTAAGATTGCCTTTTTCTTGTATAGGACATGCGTCCTATGAAAATCTGCGGTCACCTTCTCTCGCCTCCTGTTGTTAAGTCCTTCCTCACAAGTTTTTATTTGCACTGTCTCACTATGATATCTGAAATTGTCCACTTTTTTCTATTTTACCGTACTCTGTTATTAGGTGATGATGATGATGATGCTTGTTGTTTAAAGGGGCCTAACATCTAGGTCATCGGCCCCTAATGGTACGAAATGAGGCGAAATGTTATGATAATTTAAAAATCCAGAATCCTCCACTGATCATATTCGAAAATGTGAGGACGAAGAATGAATGAATGGATATGAAGTTAAAACAATCAGTGGATCCGACCCGCAATGCCCCACATTCCCAGAAACTAGCGTTAAATAATAGTATTACTGACCAGGGGACTGAGTCTAAAGCACAATACTGAATCGATGATGCTTGTAGTCGAAACGGGTCCAAAATTCAGGTTATCGGCCCCTCAAAATAGTACTTATCACTAGGAAAATAGAACCATGCTATTTGTCATGTTGCGGCACTGATCAAAAGTAGCGTAGACTCGCGGTAATGAAATTCGCACATGTAACACAGATCTATGCTGTTTCGCACACTGCGGCGCTATTTGCAGGCAACGCAAACCTATGGCGTTCCTCACATAAGTGGACTAACCACAGGGACCCGCACTACTCCGTGGTGTTCCTCATATAGTGGGTACTAAGCAGAGGCAAGGCAGAACCATGGTGTCCCTAATCCCATGGTGTTGCGCATATAGGGGTACGAATCACAGGTACTGTAGAAGCCGCCAACGTACTCTATTGCTACTAATCACAAACCTATTTGGCACCTAACAGAATGGTACTACGCGCAAGTAAAAGCGACCCATGGTGTTCCCCGCGTGATGGTACTAATCACAAGTAGTCTCATGGTTCTAACTGGATCATCCCTTGGTCGCCCCTTTAAGTTGCCTCTTACAACAGGCAGGGGATATCGTGGGTGTATTCTTCGCCTGCGTTCCCACCCACAGGGGTTTGTGTGTTCGGTCCGCGAGAGGTATTTTATTTCCGGTTAGGACCCCCCTATCCGCCACCTGGGACATGCCACGTGGGAGTATCACCTCTCCCCCTGCTACGCCAGCGTAGTAGGTTCGTGGCTGTTATTAGGTGTTGATGTGCTGTTCGGATATTGATTAGGTATGTCCTTTGTTTTCTCAAAAGAAATTTAGAAGCCAGCTTTTCTGCCTGCTCTTTCAGCCTGTTTATTTGTTCCACAGCTGTCTCTACGTTTCTTGACAGGATTGCCAGGTCATCGGCGAAGGCAAGGCAGTTGACACTCACACCGTTCTGGGTATGTTATAATGTTTCCATAAATTTGTATTTTGTGTTCGACGAACTGAAAAATTTGAAAGTTTAATATAAATATACATGAATACGCTGAAAACAATGGCTTCCATTATAACAAAATACAAAATATAGTGAAACAGAATAAGGGGATGTTTATGCAACGAACGCGTTTCTTTTATTCCACAACTCGTAATACTAAGAAACTGAGTCCAACCATCGTCATCTTGGTCTCCCAGTGATTCTCTTTCCCTTCATGTCAGAGTCCATTATTATTTTAGGAAATTTTTCCACCTTTAGTTTTATCCGCCAGGCTCATTCCGGTATCTCCTGCCATTGCTCCCGCCCGTTAGCACCAGGAATCATTCTCGCTACTTTCATGTCTGTTATTTTTAACCTTTTCATTCCCAAGAATCTTTCCTGCTTATGCATGCCCCATCCCGGGTTATTTTGGATAATTTCACACTAGCTGAAATAAGCTAATATTTATTTTATATTTACAACTATTTACAAAGTTTTATGACAAAAAATGAAATTAAAATATTATCCCTTCACATTTTCATCGAAACTTCACTACTATGTGGTAAATTTCCATGCAGGGGTGTACACAACGGTAAGCACTACACTTGACCCATTCATATCTAGTTTCCTTCCTTTTATGGCTTGTCTTATTTGTCCTTTGTGAATAACGTAATAAATACCTTTAGTTTTATCCGCCAGGCTCATTCCGGTATCTCCTGCCATTGCTCCCGCCCGTTAGCACCAGGAATCATTCTCGCTACTTTCATGTCTGTTATTTTTAACCTTTTCATTCCCAAGAATCTTTCCTGCTTATGCATGCCCCATCCCGGGTTATTTTGGATAATTTCACACTAGCTGAAATAAGCTAATATTTATTTTATATTTACAACTATTTACAAAGTTTTATGACAAAAAATGAAATTAAAATATTATCCCTTCACATTTTCATCGAAACTTCACTACTATGTGGTAAATTTCCATGCAGGGGTGTACACAACGGTAAGCACTACACTTGACCCATTCATATCTAGTTTCCTTCCTTTTATGGCTTGTCTTATTTGTCCTTTGTGAATAACGTAATAAATATTTCGTATTCGTCCCTAATGCCAGACTGGGTTGGGTCAAAATGTTTTATTGGTGTAAAATTAGCGTCATTTATCCAGGTTCTACGAGAAACTGTATGTGGTGGCACTAACTTCGGTCTTTTCCGCAACATGTGATCAGGTTCGATTTCTAATTCCTCCTCCTCCGCACCTTCATATAAATCACTCCTACTATCACTTTCCACAGAATCATTCACTAATATGTCATCTTCACTATCCTCGTGATAGTCAGACTCGTCATCATTACCTAAAACATCCGTCAAACTTTGTTTACTAGTGTTTGTGGAGGCAGCCATGTTGGGTGACTCAAGACAGCTGTCAAAGGGTCGAGACTAAATATACGGTGCTTGGGATGTATCGAGATAGCTGTGTTCTTCTCTGAGCATTGTCAGATGATGCCACCTCATGTTCAGTGACAGAACTAGAACATATGACTAAATTCGGCACCGGGAGAGAGCGGGCATTTGAAATAGGAGTTAACTCGTGGTTGGGACAGCGGAAGACACTCGGATGTCCGAATTAACTCGGGCGTGGGAGTGAAAAGGTTAAATTATGAATGACATATCCTAAGTCCATCCAGCTTTCATCCCGTACACCAGAATCGTTCTGAAAACAGACCATTGTAAAGATAACTTCGTTCGACAACTGCGAGCTCACTGCATTAGCTCTGTTAACCTTCATTCACCTTCATTTTCTACTAGGGCTGTTAATAAAGTAGTGGCCACGTAGTCTTCATACTCGCAGGAAATCGGGCATGCGCAAATAGGACATGGGAGCGGTCAGGTGGCGCTGCTGTCGATGTGTAGTACGCATTGGATGACATCCAGTTAGGAGTGTTGTCGCTGTGTGGCGTTGAATTGAAGAGTGTCGATTTCACCGCTCTAAAGTATGTTTTCCAAAGGTGATCAGCGATTGTGGATTAAAATTGAGGTTGCCCGTAGCAAAAATGTATCAGAATGTTACCGAGGATTACGTGAAGCATTTGGTGAGAATACAGTACCGTAAACTGTACGGCGTATAGGACGGTTGTCATGTCGCAAACAACGTCAAGCTCTTATTAAAACGATGCCACTGGGAGGACTTGGAACACCCTCAGTACTCACCAGACATGAGTCATTGTGACTTCGACCTGTTTCCGAAGTTGAAGGAACCCCTCCGAGGCCGCCGATTTCCTGATGCGGCATCTGTACCCTGCGCAGTAGGGCGCTCCGTCGCTGTCATCAACAGAGAACACCTTGCCAACGGTCTCCAACGGCTTTCCGGTATTTGGCAAAAGGTAATAGACTTTGCAGGTGACTACACTGAATGAATGTATTGCAACAGTACCTGTTAGTTTATTAAATATTGCGTTCTCTCAATACTTTATCCATGCCCTCGTATACTACTGTCTTGAGAAAATACACATCCCAAGGAGTTTGAAGGTATCACCTGTTCCAGTCTTACAAGGGGAGGCTATGGCGCATGGGTGACCGATTCAATCCACCTTTGGTACATATGTGGGGCATGACCAGGAGAGTAACAGGTGCAATATAGAGGATGGTTGCCTAGTTGTACTTCCTCTTAAAACAATAATCACCACCACCACCATAACAGGTGCAAGTAGAGAGGCGCAACTCTCAGCCGTTTCCAAAAAATTAATTAATGAAAATTCCAGTGCACTTATGCGGAAAAGACAACAAGCTCGTGGCGCAGCGGCTAGTGCTCCGCTTCGTACGTGCGGGATCGCTGGATCGAACCCCGCCGAGGGAAGATTTTTTTAAGTATTTCACATCTCTCACAAATTAAGGTGTCTTCAATAATGGTCATTTTCGAATCAATTCCAATAAATTTTTTTTTTAGCGGCAAAGGGGTTCTGAAAAAATCGTACAAAAATGCAAAAATACTTGCCCAAGGTGCTGTAATAATTATTGTTTCCCCTGCTTCTATGACCAATATCATCCTAGTTAGTGGAGTAATTCGTCGCGCGAACAGCACTATAGTGAATAAAAAATAGGATAGAATAAGTTGTACAAAATACTGGGAATAAAAGTATTAATTTTTCAAACAGCTACTGTACAATTTTTCAAAACACCTTTCCCGCTAAAATTTTTTTTTTTTTGGAACTTATTCGAAAATGTCCGCCTGTGTGGTGTAGTGGTTTGCGTGTTTAGACATAAATTGTGAAAGATGTGAAGTGTCTGAAAAAATTGTCCATCGGCGGGATTCGAGCCAGCGATCCCGCGCTTACTAGGCGGTTTACACTCAATCGTTGATCGCATCCGCTTTTCCAAAATCCTTAAACACCTTTACTGATATACAGACCAATTAAATATAAGGACAACAATCCTTTCTGTTCCCTTGCTCATAGATAGCTGTAATTACTACTTTCATCCAATCAGAAGGTACCTTATTTACATTCTATGATAATCCTATTTCTCTATGAGGCTATTTCACCCCTGCCTTCTCAATATATTTCACAATTTCAGGTCTGATTTCATCTATTCCTGCTGCCTTATGGCAATGTAGTTTAGTTGGCATCCTTTCCACTCCATTGAGAGCAATTTTACTCCCATAGTTGTTCTCCTCGCTATGAAATATTTCCTTTTGCGTTGATATTTTCTCAATATTCCTTCCATCTGTCCAGTGATTCTCTAGGATCTACAATGAGTTCACCTGATTTAACTGAATCACTAATGATTTCCCTTTACCCTCCCTTTCTATAAGATTCTTTATAACAGTCCAGAAAGGTTTCCCTGCCGCTTGACAACGCCTTCCCAAGTTATTAAAGAAATCTTCCATGATTTGGGCTCAACAATCATTCACTTTCCTCTTGTTTGGACCCTTTTTTGATTCACACAGTTGTTCGTACACATTCGCTGGCCGTTTCTACTACAGCAGCCCTAATCTCTTTCAATGTCCTAACCTGCTGCCTGTCTATTAGTTGGAACTTTTCACTCAACATATGTAGTCTTAATTGTGTCTTAATTCTACCCTTATACAACTAGAGACAGAGTACACTTTCCCAATAATAATAACAATAGTCCGAATCCTTGGCTGAATGGTCAGCGTTGAATCCTTCGGTGGGTCCCGGGTTCGATTCCAGGCCGGGTCTGATATTTTAATCGCGTCTGATTAATTATTTTGGCTCGTGGACTTTGTGTTCGTCCCAACACTTTCCTCTTCATATTCAGACAACACATTACACTATCAACCACCACAAAAGCACGCAATAGTGCTTTACATTCCTCCAAGGCCATACCTAGAATTGTTTTTGGGGGGGGGGTTAGGATTAGGGATGAGAGGGGGTGCTTCCGAAATTAAAAAAAAGTATAGTAACAAATGGATTTTACAGAAAGAAAAGCTTCAAATTGTTTCAGAGAAATACCTTTTACAACTCAACGGGTGAGGTAGAAAGGTAACTTCATAGCGGTCTGGTGGGCAAAACACGCACGTGCGTGCGGTGCGAAACATTTTTTCATTTGTTTGAAAATGGGGGTAACAATATGTTTCACACTAAGTATTAAAATATTTAGAGGTTTTATTAATTTTAAACAGTCTTTTAGCGGCTCGAAAACATGTACATATTTCTATATGTTTATTGAAATTGATTTTTATGGTGCAAAAATGTATTGAGAACAATTATTTATTTTACAATTCTTTTTATAATATTTCTACTTTATTGTAGGCTATTTTAGAGCTCGTATAAATGCTGTTTAAATTCGTCAAGATCACTTTTATTTCGTAGGGGATTTGAACCCCCATAATCTCCCTCTGAGTACGGTCTTGCATCCCACCATATAGGGTTGACGTCAGGAAGGGCATCCGGCCGTAAAACAATGCCAAATCTACATGTGCGACACAGTTCGCGCCCGCGACCCCACAGATGTGGGAAAAGCAGTATAATAATAATAATAATAATAATAATAATAATAATAATAATAATAATAATAATAATAATAATAACAATAATAATAATAATAATAATGTGTACTCTCCTTTCAATTGTTATAGATTTTAAGGACGTGGGGATGCTGGAATACTGACCCGTGATCTAATGAAACGGAATTGTCACTGTTAAACACCCTAAAATAGCACCAAATTCAGTCGGGATCGAACCTGCTATCTTGGGAAACAGAAAGACAAAGACAGACTACAGCACTGACGTCTAACACGCACGCAAGTAATGCGAACTACAAGCTAGTGGAAAACCTTTTGATATTAAATACCTGAATTAGTTGCAGTCAAGAACCTGCCTTAAAAAAATATTTACAAGCAAGGCATGTAAAGTATGCTGTACACCCGCAGGCGCCATAGGAATTCCTCATCCCCCCCACCTCCAACTCCACTCATTCGCCAGCCTGCGGCTCTCAGTCACCCTGTTAACGCTGAAAGCGACATAGAGTCCTATAGGTCTTTCCATGTTAAGCAAACAGTATTGCTCTTGTGACAACAGGATAGCCACATCCAACGGCTGTGCTGAACAACATCACGGGAAAACCGTGGCACATATATTGGTGAAACTCAGTACGGTACGTAAGGTCAAAATAAAAGAAACTAAGCTGAATTAAAAATCTAAGGTACAGGGGTTGTAAACGGGGGGGGGGGGGGGGGGGATGGGGCGGCTTGTTTATGGTTTTTACAGCAACACAGGTAAACTATTGCACGTACAAAACATCAGTACTGAAGTTCAAGGCCAACTGGGGAAAGTAGCCAACAGATAATATTTATAGGCTCGGAGTGGGGGATGCAGTTATTTGCATTTAATGAATATCGCCCCACGAAAAGAATGATAACAATTAAATGTGCTTGTTATAAGGTGGTAAAATTGTGCTAAAATGAAATGCGCTTAAGAAACAAAAGCTAAATAACAAAAACAAGCAGAGATAAAAATCATAGCGAATTTCTGTATCGGTACAAGCTATGTCATGATGTATTGCTGCACATCGCAGCATCAAATTCTTCACGTAAATGTTTTGACCTCTCCTGCTACAAATAATATTTCATCGATTTTAGCATTTACTCTCATTTCCTTGGTATTGACAACATTTATATTGAGTCCTGCAGCCTCTGCTTCCTTCCATAATCCTTCTAACTTGTGTTTCGTATCACTAATTCTTGAAGGCAAAAGACACATATCATCTGCAAATTCTAAATCTTCCAGTCTTTCCCCCATTCCCCACTGTATTCCTCTTTTCCTTTTACCCAACATTTTTCTCATGACATTATCGAGCACCACTAAAAGATTCTTGGTGAAAGAATGCTTCCCTGGCGAACTCCATTAGTGATATTCACAAATCTGTGCGCTTTCCCTCATGTACTACTTTGCATCTGTACCCATTGTACATTTCCTTCATGAGATCTAAGATCTTATGCGGTACTCCATATTTCACCAAGGTCACTTAGGACCACGCGGAATCAAAATTTGTTGGCTTTTTCTTTTAGCCCAATTCCTTCATACAAGGACCATACATGTCGGTTAGTCTTTGTCTCAACATCCTCAAAACCCTGTGTGAGTGTGATTTTTCTAATTTCATCTAGGTCCAGTAGATTTGGTGATCATAATTCCTTCAGGTCTTTCTCTGTCTGACTGTACCAATCTGATCTAGCGGTTTTATTCTTTAAGAATCTGTCAATTCTGTGAGTCAGTGTGTTTTGAGTCCATTCTTTCTAAGTGTCCCATGAACTGTATTCTTCGCAAGCGCAGTGTGTCTGCAATTTTGGAGATTCTTATATATATTTCCGCACTTGGTTTTGGAAAATTTATTCCATCCTTGAGTATGTCCTAGTATTTTTCTCAATACTTTACGTCCTTTCACTTCTAATTGTCCTTTTAGTGTTTTGTGTCGGAGACTGAGAATTCCTGATGCGTAGAGAGATTCGGGTTAGATTACTGTAGTATAGTGTCGGATTTTGCTGTTACAGAAGAGATTTTTTGGTTGTAAGTATATTTTTGTTAACTGAAATGCAGTCTCCATTTTCTTGAGTCGCGAATCAATAGATTTCTTTTCATGACAATTTTCAGTAATTCATTCACCTAAATATTTAAATTCTTTCACTCGAGAGATGAGGTTGAGCCAATTTGGGGTTCAGATGGGTCAGTTTTGATGTCTGTCATAAATATTGTTTTCTCAAATGAAATTTGTAATCCAGTTTTCGTTGCTTGTTCTTGCAGAAGTTCAAGTTGGTTTTGTGCATCGGGGATGTCTTGGGCAATTAGTGCCATGTCGTTTGCAAATGCTAAAAAGTTCAATTCTATGTCTTTATGTTTTTGCCCGATTCGGTCTGCCTTTCGCCATTCTCTTACAACTTTTTCAAGCGCACACTATTAAATGATGGGGATAATACAACCCCTTGTCGTACTCCTGCATCTATTGGAAATTCTCTGCTCAATTCTCTCATTTATTTTGCCTTAGATTTGGTCCCTATGAGTGTTTCTTTAATATTTGTTGTCCTTTGATCTAGTCCAAATTCTGTTAGTATTTCGAAAAGGGATTCTCGGTCTATGCTGCCACATGCTTTTTTGAAGACTTTTCTATGATAATCTGTATCAGGTCATTTCCAAAGGTGTAATCAAAATAGGTTGCTTTGTTGTGTATTGCGTTGGTGACAAGATCTGCCCATGCGATCTTCAATAAATTGCGAAACATCCACAATTTAAAGGGTTGTAGTCTGTTCAATGACGAAGGCTTTAGCGTTCAGCCTTCGATACCGAAAAGAAACATATCACTTCACGACACGCCAGTGAGTTTCGAATCTGCAGTGACAGTTGCATACAAAATGTTTAAGTTTTAGAACCAGACGCGTAGTAATAATTATACTAGCTTTGATTTCTACACCTGGATACTATTTTTGTGTCAGCTTGCAATATTGTTTACTTTGCATAAGATCAGTTCAGAAAACATATTCGCAGGTGTTAAGGTGTCAAATACACAATTTTAACATTCAAATCGTTTATTGTACTTGCAGATAATATTACCGATTCTTAATGAGCGACAGGTTTACGCAATGTAAACAATATTCTACAGCTTGTTCAATAAGAGAAAGGTTCTTACATTTGAGCGCTGCGATCGCTCAGTCAGCTGTTATTATTCGCGCATTTCCACGTGATTCAGTTGCTTAGAATTACCGAGGCTAATATCAGTGATTATCTTCAACCCTCATTCAATGCATAGGCCTACATGTATTATAGCTTGTCATTTCAATGCATGTATGAACTGCAGGAATGTTATTACTTCGTCATAATGGCTTTGTTGAGCCCCGTTTTCTTTGTGTTATGAGCTAGAGGCCGGATTTCCATGAAAATGCATGTTCCTAAATAAGCTGGTTACACCTCCGAAACTTTGCAAATATTCCTTTTATGACTAATCAATTCCAAACAACCGTACATTTTCCGTGCATGTTTGAATGCTTTGTCCTTTTTGGGAGAAAATTCATGCATAATGCATATTTTGAGGATTTGGGATTTAATAGCGATTAATTGGACATTTATATTGGGTTATATGACCTTTCTTCTGACTTTGACGCATATATTATGTGAGATTGCATAATAGTGCCCTTTTTGAACACTGGTTTGCAGAATTTGGGACCGTAAGTCCACGTTATTTGTCTATCATTGAAAGAGAAAGAAAATGTATTCCTGGCATACTACTCGACAATCAAAGTTAGATACATAGTGGTCCTATTATCCAGTGAGCCAAGCACTTTCTTATCTGTTGCTTCAGTAAACATTGACATAAGCGGGAAGATCCCCGCGTCGAACGCTCTAATCCTTAAGAAATAAGATGTCCCAGTAAAAATTGAACCCTAAATTTTGCATTATTAAATTACGGCTGTTTCCTTTTTCGTCTATGTTAGACGAAGAAATCAAAACTTGAATCACACTTCTGTGATCCCGCGTTACTAAGATAACAGCTTACAGACCTTGGTTTTGCACTGAATCTTGTATTGTTTTCCTGGAATATCTTACCCAGAACTCTGAACACTCACTGGTCACATGTCTGAAACGAAAATAATTAAGAAAATGAGGGAGTTGGAAAGCAGCATGCTTACACGCATCAAATTGTAATTTAGTGGTGGACTCTGTTGTAAAGTCGGTGTCATGCCAACTGTTAAAAGTCTACGAAGGGACCTCTTGTCTAAATAGATTGAGTGAAACGAATTTTTAAGTTAATATTTGAAAAGAGATAACTTCAGATATACTTCGTCCTAAATGTCTTCATTTATGTATGGACCTGTCACTTCTTGCGACACAGAAATATACTTTTCTGTATTCAGGAATGTGCTGACAGATAAACAATTGAAATGAAGAAAATATGGAGAAATTAGTTGCTGTACTGTGTTTCAAAAGGAAATGAAAATATAACAATGTGGAACTGAATTTTGATAGTGCATATTTTCTAGTTTATTGTGCATGTTTCATCATTTGATTACATATGGACGAGTTTTGATAGTGCATGGAAATCCGGGCTCTAGTTAAGACAGATTGATATTTTCAGCTAATATTATGCGCCCTTCTATATTTGTATTTTATGGCAATATAATAATTGATCGAATATGTAAATTTCGTAGTTTAAAGGAGCGAAAAAGAAAGAGTTTAATTACGAAAACAGACTCAGAAATGCCATTTGGAGATTCAACGACGGATCAGCTGATGGATATCTTACAATGCATTTCGCCATTGTCTCCGTGGCTCAGGTGGCAGCACACCGGCCTCTGACAGCTGGATTCCGTGATTCAAATCCTGGTCACTCCACGTGAGATTTGTCTGGACAAACCGGAGGCAGGACAGGTTTTTCTCCGGGTACTCCGGTTTTTCCTGTAATCTTTCATTCCAGCAACACTCTCCAATATCATTTCATTCCATCTGTCATTCATTAATCATTGCCCCAGAGGAGTGCGACAGGCTTCGGCAGCCAGCACAATTCCCATCCTCGCCGCTAGATGGAGGCTTCATTCATTCCATTCCTGACCCGGTCGAATGACTGGAAACAGGCTGTAGATTTCCATTCATAATTACAGTACGGGTGATAATGTTCAAGAATGCAAGCCGTCGGTTGATCAAATATGTAAATTTCGTAGCTTAAAGGAGCGAAAAAGAAAGAGTTTAATTACGAAAACAGACTCAGAAATGCCATTTGGAGATTCAACGACGGATCAGCTGATGGATATCTCACAACGCATTTCGCCATTGTTTTCGCAGGAGTTCTCGTCACGGTCGTATGTATCAGACCCCTTCTCTTATTGGGCAAGCTTTACATAATTATATACGCATGCCTTATAGGACCTACGGTAAGTAATCTGACAGAATCTGAGGATGTTTTAATGGAACGAATCATGTCATTCTATAATAACCGTTTTCTTTTTCAGGTATGTAATAGTATTTCCATAAATGTCTATCCAGCGCTAAACGGACTTACAAAAATAATCCTTGGCTTAATGGTGAGTGGCAACGCTTTCGGTTCCAAAACAGAAGCAGAAGAAGAATTAACAGTTAACATATAATTAAAGTACCGAGTGGTTAAGTTAAACTTTCCCTACTTAACCGTCTCTATATGGAAAACGAAGGATCCAATGAGCAGCAAAAAAGGAACATTGTCAGGATCAAACAATAAAAATGTTCTTTGTTTTTACCTCCCACTAACTACTTTTACGATTTTCGGAGAAGCCGAGGTGGTGGAATTTCGTTCCGCAGGAGTTCTTTTAGGTGCCAGTAAATCTACCGACACGAGGTTGTCGTAACTGAGAACCTTCGAATACCACCGGACTGAGCCAGGATCGAACCTGTCAAGTTGGGGTCGGAAGGCCAGCGCCTCAACCGTCTGAGCCACTCAGCCCGTCATTGTCAAGATCATGGGGAAGATAAACTTAACAATGAATATACAATTCTAATTAAACACTTTTAACGCGTTGCCGTTTCATACAACGTCCCTGCTCTTGTGAACATAGCGTCCGTCCCACAATAAAGTATGCTCGAAATGATGCTGATCTGTGTACAGGACAGTTTGAAAGTGTAACACTCAAATATATAACTGAGGAACTACTGACGGTGAGATAGCGGCCGCGGTCTAGAAAACCAAGAACAATGGCCGAGAGGATTCATCCCGCCGATTACACGAGACCTCGTAATCTGCAGGCCTTCGGGCTGAGCAGCAGTCGCTTAATAGGCCATGACTTTTTTCTTTTAAATGGACTATTTCAGTTTCTGTTAAACCTTATCTACCACCCGGTATAACAAGCGCCACACTGGTTCAGGAATAGTATTTACATCTCATACCGAGCGAGTTGGCCGTGCGGTTAGGGTCGCGCAGCTGTGAGCTTGCATTTGGAGGACAGGGGATTCGAACGTCACTGTCGGCAGCCCTGAAGATGGTTTTTCGTGGTTTCCCATTTTCACAACAGGTAAATGCCGGGCCTGTACCTTAATTAAAGCCATGGCCGCTTCTCGTAGACTTTTTTTTTTTTTTTAACCCATCGTCGCCCTAAGACCTATCTGTGTCAGTGCGACGTAAATAATATCTCATAACTGTCCTAACATGGATTTCAACGGTTACTACTGGAAAATATCAATACTTTTGTCCACTATGTAAAGATACTACTTATTTCTAACACGAGGTCAGTGCGAGCTACCGTATACTTATCTAAGAACACGTTGTGCAAAATCTATTAAAATGGAGCATGAAACGAAGCCAGTGGTTAAGTTATTGAACTACATTCGGTCAAGGAGGACGGCCCATCGTCATTTCAAGGAGTCCATAAGTTGATTCAGAAAGAGATTATGATGACGTCACCTATTTCTCAACCACATGTTCGACAGCAGAGTGGGGGTAACATGACGAGACTTCAAATACACATACAGAAATAACACACCACAATAAGCAGCAACTGTATACCTACACCTTAATCCAGTTTCTGATACTGTGCAGGGGATGAGGTGAGATTAATTTATATGGCATATTTTACGGCTGGATGACCTTCCTCATGCCACCTCAGTTAAGAAGCTGATGAAGATGAAATGAATGATAGTAAACCAACCTAAAGCTATTCAGAAGAATGTGCTGGAAATTTTACCTACACACAGATTAATTTACTCTTAGAAGCATCCTTAAATGTTAGATTATTAAGTTAAATTAATAAAATGTCAATGTAAGGTTAGAAACATTATAGTGTATATTTTTTGAGGTATAGTTTTAATAACAGTAAATATTATAAATTAATTATGATTTTTATGATGCTTTATATTTCATTCAAATTACATTTCACATTAACATTAAATTATGATAAAGTTATTTTTAATTTTAAGTAGTTATAATGTTCAGTATATTATGTTTATGCAGGTGCATAATTATATGGTTTGGCATAATAGCAGGCTTCATAGCCTGACCCCCGCCATGAACAGAAAGACAGTAATAAATAAATAAATAAATAAATAAATAAATAAATAAATAAATAAATAAATAAATAAATGAAACTGGAGTCGACTGCGGCCTAACAAAAGGAACTCTACCGGCATTTCCTTACAAATAAAAATGGAAAACCACAGAAAACCATTCTCAGGACAGTCGACGGAGGAGTTCGAACCTACGCGTCTCCCGAATGCAGAGCTTGGCTCCATAGCCGTAGCGCGTTGGCGCAAGTGGCCACTCCGCTCGGTCACAAGTAGTAAATAAACTAACATACTGAAGCCAATAATTCTTAGTGGCACATCGCACATACAGAATAACAACAAGCCACTTGCACCAGGTAAAAATCCCGCCGCCGTCATGCAACAAAGGACCTAAACAAGTCGGCGACCCCTCCTATCATTAACCCTTGTATGTGTGCACGCTGCAGCGACTATAGTTCAGTTCACAGTCGTGTTTGAAAGGTCACGTCCTTTAAGGTGGACGAAGTTGATAATCGAGAATGGATATGTGATCCGATCTTTCTCTAGTCCCCATGACTGAGCTGAATATTAAAATGCAGCAAGGCAATATCAACTTCATTTACAATCTGTTGAATTTCATCAAGTCTTGTGGAAGAAAGTTTGAGATTGACGGACAAAATTAGGAAGTGAGTTATAATGACAAGGGCCCGGATTTTTTTAGAAATGCATATGCGCATATGCAAATGCATATTTTGAACGTTAGTGCATATATAGATATATTTTCCTTTTATGATGTGCGATCGATTATCTAAGCTTTCTGAAATGAAAAATCTAATGAACTCTATATTTATTGTACATACTTTGGCAACACGGGAAGCCTTCGCAGATCAAGGAAAGTGCTTTCAGTGTCGAGGCAGATAATGACCCTTTTCACAACAGCTATTTCCTTCTTTTGACATTCAATCCGTAAGCAACTACATAAGTGGAATCAGGCAGTATTTGCCAGAAGAATGTTCTAAGCAGTCAGTACCAGTGTACAAGTATTGCCTAGTTAGTCCGTCGACGTAGAACGATCATTTTCAGCGTATAAATTCTGTCCGACAACAGAAAGTCACTGACCCCTGAAAACATTGAATAACTGTTAAAAATCTACTGCCATGCATCATTATTCAAAGAATGAAACATGTTTATCAATTTAACACTGTGTTCAAATTAAATAATCCCAATGGTAAGTGTATTTTGTTTTATTACAGGTGCATATTTTCTCGCATATTTTCAACATTTTTAGTGCATGTGTGCATGCATATTTTTGGAGTTTTTAGAGCATATGAATCCGGACCTTAATAATGACTAACTGTAATTGGACAATGTAAGGTGACTGCCTAATAGGTAACTATTATTGTGGCCGGGTTGAGGCGCTGGCCTTGTGACCCCAACTTGGCAGGTTCCAACCTGTTTCAGTCCGGTGAAGGTGCTCAAATACGTCAGCCTCGTGTCAGTCGATTTACTGGCACGTAAAAGAACTCCTGCGGGACTAAACCCCGGCACCTCGAAGTCTCCGAAAACCGTAAAAGTAGTTAGCGGGACGTAAAGCCAGTCACATTATTATTATTATTATTATTATTATTATTATTATTATTATTATTATTATTATTATTATTATTATTATTATTATTGTGGTACATTACTAGTAACTGAATATGCTGTAAATGTCGAGTGAATTTCTAAGCAACTGCTTTGTAATTATGTTACGTTGCATGCAAGGGAATATTTTCAGTTATTTTCCGCAAATTTCGTATTAATTTCTTTGCGACTGCTTTGAATTATTATGATACACTGCTAGTATGTCAATTTTAATTGCCAGTTATTTTGTTTCTGGTTTTAAGGTATTTTTTCTTCTTTTCTAATCGTAAAATTTCTTGTAGTCCGCCTCTGTGGTGTAGTGGTTAGTTCGATTAGCTGCCACCCTCCCCCCCGGGCCCCGGGTTCGATTCCCAGCTCTCCCACGAAATTTGAAAATTGGTACGAGGATTGGAACAGGGTCCACTCAGCCTAGGGAGATCAACTGAGTAGAAGGGGGTTCGATTTCCACCTCAGCCATCCTCGAAGTGGTTTTCCGTGATTTCCCACTTCTCCTCCAGGCAAATACCGGGATGGTAACTAATTTAAGGCCACGGCCGCTTCTTACCCTCTCTCTTGTCTATCCCTACCGATATTCCAATCCCCCTTCCCTCCCCTCCCCACCAATGGAACCGACCCACAGTGCCTCATATTCACAGAAGCTGCTCTAAAACAATAATATTACTGACCAAGGGACTGCTTCTATAGCACGATACTGAATCGATGATGCTTGTAGTCGAAAGGGGTCCAAAATCCATCGGTGTCTCATAACGGTACTTATCGCTAGAAAAGTAGAACCATGGTATTTGTCATTTTGCGGTACTAATCAAAAGTAGCGTAGAGTCGCGGTATGCCACACATTATGGTACTACTCACAGGTAATGAAATACACACATGGACTACAGACCTATGGTGTTTCGCACATTGCGGCGCCATTTACAGGCAAAGCAAACCTATGGTGTTCATCACATAAGTGTACTAACCACAGGGACTCGTGTTATCCCGTGGTGTTCCTTATATAGTGGGTGCCAATCATAGTCAAGCCAGAACCATAGCGTCGCTCATCCCATGGTGTCGCTCATATAGTGCTACTAATCACAGGTACTGTAAAAGCCGGCAACGCACTCTTTTGCTACTAATCACAAACCTATCTGGTGCCTAACATAGTGGTACTATGCGCAAGTAAAAGCGACCCATGGTGTTCCCCGCGTGGTGGTACTAATCACAAGACCGGGCGAGTTGGCCGTGCGCGTAGAGGCGCGCGGCTGTGAGCTTGCATCCGGGAGATAGTAGGTTCGAATCCCACTATCGGCAGCCCTGAAAATGGTTTTCCGTGGTTTCCCATTTTCACACCAGGCAAATGCTGGGGCTGTACCTTAATTAAGGCCACGGCCGCTTCCTTCCAACTCCTAGTCCTTTCCTATCCCATCGTCGCCATAAGACCTATCTGTGTCGGTGCGACGTAAAGCCCCTAGCAAAAAAAAAAAACTAATCACAAGGAGTTTCATGGTTCTAATACAATAATCCCTTGGTCACCCCTTTTAGTCGCCTCTTACCACAGGCAGGGGATACCGTGGGTGTATTCTTCGTCTGCATCCCCCACCCACAAGGGGTTGTTATGAATGGTTGAGAGCAACCGGAAAGATAATAAGGTACCGGGCGAGTTGGCCGTGCGCGTTGAGGCGCGCGGCTGTGAGCTTGTATCCGGGAGATAGTAGGTTCGAATCCCACTATCGGCAGCCCTGAAAATTGTTTTCCGTGGTTTCCCATTTTCACACCAGGCAAATGCTGGGGCTGTACCTTAATTAAGGCCACGGCCGCTTCCTTCCAACTCCTAGGCCTTTCCTATCCCATCGTCGCCATAAGACCTATCTGTGTCGGCGCGACGTAAAGCCCCTAGCAAAAAAAAAAGATAATAAGGTGTATAATTGTATATTATTTTATGGAGTAGAAGCAACGAATGATAGCTACGACGCTGGTTTAGTTTAGTGTAAGCCAATTTAGCTCACGGAATGCACGTGTTACAAGATGAAATTTTGGAATGTTCTCATTATAAAGTGGACGCAAGCATTCTGAGTTCTCTGAAGTCTATTAGAGAGGGCGCCGCTTATTATTATGACATGTGCGAACGCTTACGAGTATGGCGATGATAGCCTTCAAATGAAGGAACATGAACATTAGCCGCTAAGCTCCTTGTCCTTCCACAACTTTCTACGGGAGACCTTATGTGACTGACCTTGCTGTAGTGAGCATTACTTGATACGTGTGTGAGAAGTGATTAATATCTGACTCCGGCTTGCAACCCAACACTTCCTCAAGGTAAGCTCCCTCTTACCTCGTCCAGGCCTTCAGGGAAGGGATCTAGATTAATTACGTGTATTCGGATCGAATAATCCTTCTTTAAGATTTCTTATCCCGCGTGGAGAGATGCATTTGCTTTTTTCTTTTTTGCTAGTTGCTGAACGTCGCACGACACAGATACGTCTTATGGCGACGATCGGTCAGGGAAGGGCTAGGAGTGGGAAGGAAGCGGCCGTGGCCTTAATTAAGATACAGCCCCAGCATTTGCCTGGTGTGAAAATGGGAAACCACGGAAAACCATCTTCAGGGCTGCCGACAGTGGGGTTCGAACCTACTATTTCCCGAATACCGGATAGAGATGCATTTACTACTCCGCGTTTGTGTGGTGGTTGATAACGTGGTATGCTGTGTGTAAATGAGGAAGACTTCTCTGAGACAAACACAAACACCTAGTTTCCAAGCCAGAAGAATAAACCAAACGCAATTAAAATCCCTGGGTTTCTGAACCGAAAACCTCGACGCTACCCATTCAGCCACGGAGCAGGACGATCTGTTACTTTTCTTCTTACTTGTCTTTTCCTTAATGCACTGACTGACAGAGCAAATGCAACACCAAGAAGGAGTGGTCAGAACTTTATGTCAATTGCAGGGTAGACTGACGTCACTGAGGTATGCTCATGATGTGAAATGCGCCGCTGTGTTGCGCACGTAGCGAACGATAAATGGGACACGGCGTTGGCGAATGGCCCACTTCGTACCGTGATTTCTCAGCCGACAGTCATTGTAGAACGTGTTGTCGTGTGCCACAGGACACGTTGTGACTTCCCCTCTTTGAGAACAATCATCAAATGAGAAATGCAACCAAGCAAGCAAAGGGCGCCAATCTTTAAGTTGAGGACTTAAAGATAAAATTTATAATCAAGCTTGGACAGACTCTTATCACAGGGGTGGGGTGATAGTGCACTAATCATTAAGTAGGAGAATTAAATATCAAAAGGCTAATTAAGGCAGATTGCTTAAAGTGAACAAGAAAAACACTATTTATTATATTTAATATAAATGACGACGGTTTAACGAGAACTGAATTTAAATTAAAAAATGAATTTAACAGAAAATTGAATGACTCTACTTCGCGAAAACTTGCAATATCTTTAACTCGCTTGCTCACCATTTAGTCTTGTTCTGCTGGTCCTTGGGAAGCTTCCATCCTTGTAGCGGGAACATCATCGGTCGTCTTTGAGATCTCTTCATCTGCAGCTAAGCACCATTCCTGCCTTGCAAATTGCACCCACCACTAATTGGAAGATGACTTCAAAACTAACACTCCCTATTATGCTTTATCCCGTATATTGGAGATAAGCCCTAAGTCATAGTTAAAAGAACCACCTTGGGTTATTTGGAGAGGATACTCAATTAAGAATCCTTCCAACTTTACTGAAAATGTTCTCTGAAGTTTCATTTCTATCTAGATTAATACTACCTATTGATTTAGACTGGTTCAAACCGGTCTTGTAGCCGAGCTGTACGAACTTCCTGATGAGAGTGGTTATACACCCCTCATTCAGAATTTCTAAGTACCACGTCGTGGTAAATGAAGTAATTAATGTAGAATCAAACGAAGAATAATAAGTAGCAGGTCACGTCGAAGATCCAAGTCTAGTCGAAGAGATGCAAGATGAGATGAAGCCAAGAGCTCCAGCATGCCCTTTTATAACCTTCACTGGCGCTAATTACAGGTCGCTACACGTGGTCCAATCAGATGACATGTCTCTCCCCACTCCAGATATTAGAGTTGACGGGTCTTAACTCTGATATTAACTGTTCTTCTATTGGTCCATTCACTCATTATCCATGGCAACATGACGCTCCTTTCAAAATATAGGCGTTGATCCGTTTGAATAATTCTGGTCGAAATACGGTAGCTATCGTTGGGACGCGTGAACACGTGCTCGCTTTTCCCAGAACTTGGTGTCTAAATTTGTCCTTTCTCCCTCCTCGGTGATGTGGCAAGATAGCGGAAATCTACTGCAAGTTAATTTTAAACAAATGTCGCAAGAATCTAAGTGAATATTAGAATATTCAGCCCTCGTTTACAAGTCGTAGTTACAAAGTAATGAAATGATAGTGAGCAAATGATTAAACATGAATTATAATACAATTACCTACCAAAATAAATATTATGACGTTAAATTCCTGAATTAATTACATATAATAAAATTAACATAATTACACTGTAACGTCTGGAACGTTACATACGCCCCCATGAGTTCTTAACAAATATTACATGAGTTGAGAACTCACACACTTACTCCCACATTGACTTGAAATACCTCTATTACCTGCCCATAACGAGCGACATTATTTTCATATACTTAATTATATCTCACTCTTTCCATATCTCTCTTAGACTGCTTCCCATTGCGACTGTCTGTTATTTCAGTTCATCTTGAGGTTTAGATGCTAAATTATGCCCATCATGAGCAACTTTTCACTTTTGTAAAAAAAAACAAGATTACCCTAGAGAATATAACATAATATATACAATTCAGATTACAAACTCTGCCGAGTGTCTATCTGTCCTTTGACTCCCCATCTTTCCGACATTCTGTGCTAGATAGCAGTAACACGTTCTCTTCCAATCTTTTACATTAAAAAAATGGAAAACATATGATACAAACAATTTACACTTTTATCACTCTTTCGAATGTTTCAGCCTTATCTTGAAGCATGATGTAAGACACTTCACACAAATACACACGTGATTTAAGCTCACGGTAAAATTATTGCAAGTTAGAAATGCACATACGGGAAAATTAATTATTTGCCGTCGTCAGCTTTAATTAGCCGTATGTAACATCTCAGAAAACAAATATATATAAAATTTCATGGCCTCACATACGTAAAACAAATGATCTATCGTTAATGAACGAGCGTAAATCTACCGCCACATACAAAACATCTCCCTTGTTTACAAACACAACTAGGAAATACCACCACAATTGAGACGTAAACACATACCGCTCGTAGTCTGACATAACAAGTAGCAACTTCCCCGAGTTACTGACCTATATCTCACAATCCGGTTCAGCCACCTCACACGACAGGTATCTCCTTAAACTACTAATGTTGTACGAACCATTCATTACGCTCTCGCCATCCGCTAACTTGTAAGCACAGGGTCCTAGTTTTCTATGTACTTTATAAGGGCCTTGATATAAAAGAAAAAATTTCTTTGTTACCTTATCCTCACTATTTGACAACATTGGAACTCTCACCAAAACCATATCACCTACCTCAAAGTTATCCAGTACCTTACGTTTTTGTTGCCTTTTACGTTTATCTCCAGATTTAATCAGGTTCTCCCGTGCCAGTCGGACGTAAAATTCAGCATTACGAGGGGGTTCCTCAGGCAAACCTAATGCTCTCACTAGTTCATTCTGAGGCTTACAACCAAAATGAACTTGTGACGGCGTCAATCTCGTGCTTTCATGTTGAACTGCATTGATCCATGTCTCTATGCGGGATAAATGAGCCACCCAGGCTGTATGCTTATCGAACACTAAGCATCTAAACATGCGAGATAACTCTTTCATAACGCGCTCACACATATTGCCCTGAGGGTATCTAATAGATGAATGAACCTGTGTAATACCTAGCTCCCTAATTATGGACTTCCATTTTCTCGAAATAAATTGCGGTCCACTGTCTGATAATATTCTAAGAGGAGTACCTAATTCAGGTATATACTTCTCTTTGATTATACGACTACAAGATTTTCCAGTGGCTTTTCTCATACCGTATAATCTGACCAATTTCGAGAAGGCATCAATAATGACTAAAATATATTGGAAGCCGAACTGTCCCTTAACCACAGGTCCAAATAAATCAGTACACACCAAGTCACCAGGTCTTTCTGAGATTACTGCCTGACGAGGTCCTTCTAAATAGCGGTTAGGAACTTTGCTACGCTGACACAGATCGCAAGTGGAAAGAATTTTTCTTATATCTCTTCCCATCTTGTCCCATATAAAATTCTGTCGGATCTCATACAGAACTTTATTAGCTCCAAAATGTCCTAATTCCTTGTGGATAAACCAAATCAATTCCACACGTAGCGCTTTGGGTACACAAATCCCCCAGAGATCCTCGCCACATTTCCTGGCTAGAAACCCGTTAACCAGTTTGTACGTGTGCCTACCATGCGACACCGTGAGCTGCTCTCCTCCCTGAAGTACAGACAAAGGTTCCCGACATTCTTCGTCTACCGACTGTTCAACCAATAGGTTACGTAGTCTATTTAGAGCAGTTTCATTTTCCTTAGACAAACATGTACACATAATAATGCCCTCACGTGGCTCTAGAAGGCTACCTTCTTCGCACAACTTCGGATCACGTGACAATAAATCAGCAAGGACATTATTCTTTCCCTTAATATGAGTTACCTTAAAATCATACTCTTGTAGGGCGAGTATCCATCTACTAACTCTGTTAGACGATAATTTACACTTGGATACAAAAGAAAGAGCATGATGATCCGTCCTAATTTCAAATTCGGTACCTAAAACATACATCCTAAATTTACTCAGGGAGTATACGATAGCTAGGAATTCAAGTTCCGTTATAGTATAACGCTTTTCAGCAGCACTTAAACCTCTGGAAGCTAAAGACACAATCCCTAAATTACCATCATCATCTACTTGACATAATGCACCAGCGATACCACAGTGAGATGCGTCCGTCAGCAACACATACTTCCTATCGGGCATGGGGTATCTCAAAACAACCGCCTGCCTGAATCCTTCTTTTAATTTTAGGAAAGCTCTATCATGATCTTGTGTCCATTCCCACTTACTGCCAGCTTTCAATAGTTCTCTAAATGGCTCTAGTAAGTTACCAAATCTCACTACAAATCGTCTGAAGAAATTACATACACCAATATACGATCTGAGCTCCTTAATATTTCTAGGTGTCGTAGTATTCAATATTTTTTCAATTCTTGTGCTCTCAGGCGTCACTCCCATTGCCGATACACGGTGCCCCAAAAAAGTCACCTCTCGTCTACTGAAAACACATTTGTCAAGTTTCAGAGTAAAACCAGCATACTCTAATTTAGAAAAAATTCTCTCCAAGTGGTCCAAGTGCTCTTCAAAGGTACTAGATCCTATAACCAAATCATCGATATAAATAGTAGCATAATCTCCAGTATCATCTCCCAAGGCAATACTAAGTGCGCGAATAAGAGCTGCCGAACTCGTACGGGTCCCAAAAGGAACACGCCTAAATTGGTACAAACTATGCTTATAGCTGAAAGCAGTAAGAGGCCTGTCTTCGGATCTTAAAGGTATCTGCCAAAAACTACTCCTGAGATCTAACGTAGAAAACCAACTCTTACCCTGAAAATTCTGTATCAACTCTTCAATGGTTTGTGATCTCAACTGATCAGCACCAATGCGTCTGTTCATCTCCCTGCCATCAATACACAAACGTATTGATCCATCAGACTTAGGCACAACAATTAAGGGATTAACATATTGACTGTTTGATAACTCAATCACATCGTCTGCTAACATAGCTTGAATTTGATCCTCTACTGCTTTTGCATATTTGTGTGGTATCGGATACCGCGGTCCGCTGAATGGAGTCTTATCCAGCACAGAAAAAGAATGTTCATACAGATGGGTAACACCAGGTTTCTCGGAGAAAATCTCCACGTGTTCACATAACACTTCAAATAACTTGTCCTCCTGGACTTCATTCAACTCATTTCTACTTACGGCTTCTTTCAAGCCACATATTTTATCCTCATGAATCCACAACTGACACAACTTCAGGCCCTCACTAGCCTCTTCATTAACTTTAGAAACCTCTCTCATTCTCCACACTGTACTAACTTCCGTTTTCCTCTGAATTTCCTCCTCAAACTTGACCTTAATATCCTCATTATTCCACCTCAAATTTAGCACTAGATCATTGTAATTTAACTGAGCCAATTTTAACGTTAACCAGTCAGATCCCAAGATAAGATCAAATATCAAATGCGGAATTACCAAACATATCTGAACGCTAATAAAATTATTAATACTGATCGGGACAGCTACTTGTTTACAAATTTGCTTAGACCTCTTTCCAACAGCCGTAATGATGAAAGTAGACTTAACAGGCATTTCCTCCAACTGAATACCCTGTTTCACTAATGACTCATACCACTGAGAACTAATACATGATATTTGGCTACCAGAATCAATCAAAACTTTAACCCACGCCCCCCAGACTTTCAATTTAACAACGGGATTGACTACTTTATTACTTGAATCTCCCTTATTCTGCTCGGGTTCATACAACAAATCGTCCCTAACATCGAGGTCATATGGTAACACTTTCATGGCAAGACACTTCGCTACCTCCGTACTAGGCTGGAATTCTGACCTAACATTACAGCCTCTCGTTAGTTTAAAGGTTCCCTTTGTGTATTGACGTTGGACTCATTAGTACATTGCTCTGGCCTCCGTTGGGAATTTCCTGTCCTATATTCAGATGCTCCTCTCCTGCTGTTCTGCTGAGGTCTGAACTGATTGCGAGCTTCGTAATTCTGTGTACTACCGTTATGTCTCATTCCGTTGTGATGACTAAAGTTCTGAATATTCTCCGTTCTACTTCTAAGGTTACCTAACGCATCAAAACTGCCTAGTAGATTCTCCATCTCCTGAATAGTTCCAACTTTTTGCATACAGGCCGCTTCTCTCACCCTGTCCGGAAAATGTCTTAAAAGTAGTCTTACTACATCAGACCCTTCGGTTATACCATCTAAGTTCTGACAAATCATGACATGTGCCAGGAAGTACTCGGTCATAGTAACTCCCTCATGCTGTTTGTACCTCCCAAATACCACCCTTTCTCTCTCCCTAGCTTGTATCGCTTCATTCCAGAATTTCTCTCTAAATTTATTTCTGAATTCTTTCAGGTTCGTCATCGTCTGCCTATATACCATGAACCAAGATCGAGTTTCTCCTACAAAAGCATGGTCAATATTTTCCATAACGTCTTCCCAGTCCATAGACCCTTCCTCTAGACGCTTTTCAAACCGTTTCTCTATCATCTTAAGGAAATCTAGCGGGTTTGTTTGTTTCCCATTAAATTTAGGTAGTTCAATTTCCCTAATGTAGCTATTTCCTAGACATTGCCTTCCCGTGAAAACCTGTTTATCCTTTGCCACCTGTTTTAACTTATTTTCTGCTTTCTCCATCCGGCATTCTACATCTCTGTCTCTCCTATCAATTTCTCTCTCCAAATTAACCTGCTTCTCTTTCAATGTCCTAATTTCAATCTTATTCTCTTCAGCTATCGCAAACCTTTCTTCACTTGCCCGGGTCTCATCTTCTATTCTAAGCTTTACCGTGTCAATCTCTTGTTGGACGTGGTCTTTAAATATCCGTATTTCCCCTCTTTGAGTCTCAACTCTCTTATCAATACTAGTGACCTGCCTCATTACTTCCTCCCTAGTAGAGTTGTTTTCCTTCCCCATTAATTCCAGGAATTCACTTCTCTGTTCCGCAAACTTTTCTTCTACCTTTTTCCCTTGCCGTACATATTCACTTTCCTGGTCCTCTAATCGCTTATTAAAATGTTCATTTTTTACCACCAGATCGCGTAACTGCCTACTGTGTTCGTCCATTCTCCGATTCGCTTCCTCCTTATTTTCCCTCATCTCCCTACTTAATTCAGCTTTAGTTTGCTCTAACTGTTCTTTAAGTTCATATTTAATACTCTCAATTTTAGTGTTATTTTGTTCTACATCTGTTTTAATTTGTTCCAATTCACTTTTAAGCTCAGATTTAGTTTGTTCTGCATCTGTTTTAATTTGTTCCAATTCATTTTTTATTTCAGATTTACTGTCCTCTATCTTACTTAACATTAACTGCATCATTCCCATTAACTGATCATTATTATTACTTTCATTGTTAGTGTTTACTTCCGCTTCGCCCCCCATCCTACTATCATCTGACTCCATACTGACTTCTTTCTGTTTGCCTTCACTCTCCATACTACTTACACTTCTATCTTCAATTTCCTCTACAAGACTACACAACTCTTCCTCTGAACTCAATACATTATTGCCTTTTATCGCCCGTCCACTGCGCAACATCCTCTCTTCTTTCGTCTGATCAGCCATGACCCTTCCCACAATCAAACACTCTTAATGAAACGTGGATATCCAAATTTTGCCCACAATACGAATTCTGATATTGTTACTGTTATTAACTGCTCCGTACTTAATGATTTTCTCGCCACACGTTGGAGCGGCATTTATGTGACTTCCCCTCTTTGAGAACAATCATCAAATGAGAAATGCAACCAAGCAAGCAAAGGGCGCCAATCTTTAAGTTGAGGACTTAAAGATAAAATTTATAATCAAGCTTGGACAGACTCTTATCACAGGGGTGGGGTGATAGTGCACTAATCATTAAGTAGGAGAATTAAATATCAAAAGGCTAATTAAGGCAGATTGCTTAAAGTGAACAAGAAAAATACTATTTATTATATTTAATATAAATGACGACGGTTTAACGAGAACTGAATTTAAATTAAAAAATGAATTTAACAGAAAATTGAATGACTCTACTTCGCGAAAACTTGCAATATCTTTAACTCGCTTGTTTACCATTTAGTCTTGTTCTGCTGGTCCTTGGGAAGCTTCCATCCTTGTAGCGGGAACATCATCGGTCGTCTTTGAGATCTCTTCATCTGCAGCTAAGCACCATTCCTGCCTTGCAAATTGCACCCACCACTAATTGGAAGATGACTTCAAAACTAACACTCCCTATTATGCTTTATCCCGTATATTGGAGATAAGCCCTAAGTCATAGTTAAAAGAACCACCTTGGGTTATTTGGAGAGGATACTCAATTAAGAATCCTTCCAACTTTACTGAAAATGTTCTCTGAAGTTTCATTTCTATCTAGATTAATACTACCTATTGATTTAGACTGGTTCAAACCGGTCTTGTAGCCGAGCTGTACGAACTTCCTGATGAGAGTGGTTATACACCCCTCATTCAGAATTTCTAAGTACCACGTCGTGGTAAATGAAGTAATTAATGTAGAATCAAACGAAGAATAATAAGTAGCAGGTCACGTCGAAGATCCAAGTCTAGTCGAAGAGATGCAAGATGAGATGAAGCCAAGAGCTCCAGCATGCCCTTTTATAACCTTCACTGGCGCTAATTACAGGTCGCTACACGTGGTCCAATCAGATGACATGTCTCTCCCCACTCCAGATATTAGAGTTGACGGGTCTTAACTCTGATATTAACTGTTCTTCTATTGGTCCATTCACTCATTATCCATGGCAACATGACGCTCCTTTCAAAATATAGGCGTTGATCCGTTTGAATAATTCTGGTCGAAATACGGTAGCTATCGTTGGGACGCGTGAACACGTGCTCGCTTTTCCCAGAACTTGGTGTCTAAATTTGTCCTTTCTCCCTCCTCGGTGATGTGGCAAGATAGCGGAAATCTACTGCAAGTTAATTTTAAACAAATGTCGCAAGAATCTAAGTGAATATTAGAATATTCAGCCCTCGTTTACAAGTCGTAGTTACAAAGTAATGAAATGATAGTGAGCAAATGATTAAACATGAATTATAATACAATTACCTACCAAAATAAATATCATGACGTTAAATTCCTGAATTAATTACATATAATAAAATTAACATAATTACACTGTAACGTCTGGAACGTTACAACGTGTATAGCTAAGAATGCCAGGCCGCCGTCAACGGAGGCATTTCCAGCAGACAGACGACTTTACGAGGGGTATGGTGATCGGGCTGAGAAGGGCAGGTTGGTCGCTTCGTCAAATCGCAGCCGATACCCATAGGGATGTGTCCACGGTGCAGCGCCTGTGGCGAAGATGGTTGGCGCAGGGACATGTGGCACGTGCGAGGGGTCCAGGCGCAGCCCGAGTGACGTCAGCACGCGAGGATCGGCGCATCCGCCGCCAAGCGGTGGCAGCCCCGCACGCCACGTCAACCGCCATTCTTCAGCATGTGCAAGACACCCAGGCTGTTCCAATATCGACCAGAACAATTTCCCGTCGATTGGTTGAAGGAGGCCTGCACTCCCGGCGTCCGCTCAGAAGAATACCATTGACTCCACAGCATAGACGTGCACGCCTGGCATGGTGCCGGGCTAGAGCGACTTGGATGAGGGAATGTCGGAACGTTGTGTTCTCCGATGAGTCACGCTTCTGTTCTGTCAGTGATAGTCACCGCAGACGAGTGTGGCGTCGGCGTGGAGAAAGGTCAAATCCGGCAGTAACTGTGGAGCGCCCTACCGCTAGACAACGCGGCATCATGGTTTGGGGCGCTATTGCGTATGATTCCACGTCACCTCTAGTGCGTATTCAAAGCACGTTAAATGCCCACCGCTACGTGCAGCATGTGCTGCGGCCGGTGGCACTCCCGCACCTTCAGGGGCTGCCCAATGCTCTGTTTCAGCAGGATAATGCCCGCCCACACACTGCTCGCATCTCCCAACAGGCTCTACGAGGTGTACAGATGCTTCCGTGGCCAGCGTACTCTCCGGATCTCTCACCAATCGAACACCGTGTGGGATCTCATTGGACGCCGTTTGCAAACTCTGCCCCAGCCTCGTACGGACGACCAACTGTGGCAAATGGTTGACAGAGAATGGAGAACCATCCCTCAGGACACCATCCGCACTCTTATTGACTCTGTACCTCGACGTGTTTCTGCGTGCATCGCCGCTCGCGGTGGTCCTACATCCTACTGAGTCGATGCCGTGCGCATTGTGTAACCTGCATATCGGTTTGAAATAAACATCAATTATTCGTCCGTGCCGTCTCTGTTTTTTCCCCAACTTTCATCCCTTTCGAACCACTCCTTCTTGGTGTTGCATTTGCTCTGTCAGTCAGTGTATCTTGGGGTAGGCAAGTGTGTGGATGTAGCCTGGTTTGTGTTTGTGTATTATGTGTAGATGAAGATGAATATTTAGACCATCACAAATACCCAATCCCCAAGCACCTCCGGAACTGGAAATCTCATTTCTAAATTTTTCGATTTCTTGACGGGGAATCGAACCCAAATCCTTCCGGGTAAACTGAACATGTCTTTACCACCTCGGCCAGGCAGTTCCTTCTACAAATATCAAAGATTCAGAAAATCTCATCCACAGTCCTACATAAACAAAATAATGGATTCAAAACGGAGAGACCGGGCAAAATGGCCGTGCGGTTAGGGGCGGAGCTGTGTGAGCTTGGATCCGGGAGATAGTGGGTTCGAACCCACTGTCGATAGCCTGGAGATGGTTTTCCATGGTTTCCCGTTTTCATACCAGGCAAATGCCGGGTCTGTATCTTAAATAAGACCACGGATGCTTCCTTCCCACTCCTAGGCTTTTCCTATCCCATCGTCACAGTAAGACCTATCTGTGTCGGTGCGACGTAAAGCAAATCGTAAAAAAAAAAAAGGACAGTACACGATGGCAAAATACGATGCCGTAATAAGCTGACTGACCTAATCCATACAAGAAGTAGTATCTTGTTCAACTTCTTGGGGTGCCTATTCATTATGGATGTTTGTAACCATCGTGACTACACATCCTGACTTGAAAAGCCTCTCGAACTTGTAATGAACCATGATCTCTTTTTCAGCGTAGATTTTTTTTTCAGGTCCTCTATCTTCCCCAGGAGAATCAGTTGTAGTAAAGCATACCTTTGCCTGTCCCTCATGATGTGCCCTAAATACTCCAGCATACGATATTTTACAGTCAAAATGTCTTTCTGTTTGCCTATTATTTCAAGAACAGTGCCATTGTTGATGTGGTATGTCCATGAAATCCTCATTATCCGACGATACAAAGACATTTTACAGGCTTCTAGTTTCTGACTCGGTGTTTGCGCCAAGGTTCAGGACTCAACTCCATACAACAGTGCTGGGAAGATACATCTCGGTAATCTTAACTACTGCGTTTCAAAATACATGCATCAAACTGACGCGGTAAAATGCTAGATGTGTTGATCTATTGTTCAAGAGAGTTTATACGCTGCAGAGTACTAAATGATCTCGAAGGGAAGGAAGCGATCGTAGCCTTAATTAAGATACAGCTCCACTATTTGGCTGGTGCGAAAATGGGAAACCGCGGAAAACCATCTTCAGGGCTGTCGAAAGTGGGGTTCGAACCCACTATCTATTGAATGCAAGCTGATAGGTATTTGACTTGAATCGCGTGGCCATATGCTCGGTCCTTTTATTCTTCCTACGATCATTGTTAAAGGAGACTGTTTATCAAAATATAATCTCCTAAAGCAACAATTCCCACCGTCAGTGTAAACACGTCTTCGAGATTGATTGATTGATTGATTGATTGATTGATTGATTGATTGATTGATTGATTGATTGATATGTGACCATACGAGAATGGATAATAACTATTGTGAGAAAAAATATATTATAATCATCATTATCAGTCTGAAAATATGGCCTCTATTAATAGTCAAGATGAAAGGAAAATGCATTTTATTGGATTGGCCTAAAAGATGAATATTTTCTACGGTTGAAATAAACAAGTGCTGAAGGATGGAAATGTTCTGGTGACCGAAGGTGGCTGTGTATCACATGACTTCAGATACAAATGGGCAAGTTCGTAACACTGTGGCAACCTATGGGCCCGCAGCGGAGTGTAGTATGACTTCAATTCTTCTTGCGCCAAGTTCCTTATTTTCATATTTCCCATCCGATATTCCTTGGTCTATTCAGTTTTCTTGCTTCTCCCACTGTATTAGATTTTCGAAGCCTTGGGATCTTAGAGTTTCGCATAGGCTATTTCATAGTCCTCAGATCCTATTCTCTCGCTGATACCTTCTCGTTTTACAATTTGCTTTACTTCGCACCGACTCAGACAGACAGGTCTTATGGCGACAGTGGGATAGCGAAGGAATTAGAAAGCAGTAGACTGTATACGTTACCTAAAGCAACAACGAAAACTTTGTCATAAAATATGGAGGTATTCAAAACAATTTCACTCATATCGTAACCATAACTCATGATAAAAGGTATGAACGAATATTTTTTTGTAAATTTAGTGAATTAATACTATTACATTTTTTATGGTCCGCATCTGTGGTGTAGTGTTTAGTGTGATTAGCTGTCACCCCCGGAGGCCCGGGTTCGATTCCCGGCTCTGCCACGAAATGTGAAAAGTGGTACGAGGGCTGGAACTGGGTCCACTCAGCCTCGGGAGGTCAACTGAGTAGAGATGGGTTCGATTCCCACCTCAGCCATCCTCGAAGTGGTTTTCCGTGGTTTCCTACTTCTCCTCCAGGCAAACTTAAGGCCACGCCCGCTTCCTTCCCTCTTCCTTGTCTATAACTTCCCATCTTCCCATCCCCCCGCAAGGCCTCTGTTCAGCATAGCAGGTGAAGCTGCCTGGGCGAGGTACTGGTCATCCTCCCCAGTTGTATCCCCCGACCCAGAGTCTGAAGCTCGTCCTCTGAGTCCGAGGGAAAAACCAACCCTGGAGGGTAAGCAGATTAAGACAGAAAGAAAGAAAGAAAGAAAGAAAGAAAGAAAGAAAGAAAGAAAGAAAGAAAGAAAAAAGAAATTTTTTATTAATATTACAGATTACTCGCATATATAACTGATATTTATGTACACATTTCGCACGTTGATATTGCATAAAAAAAGTTCATCAACAGGCCTCCATCCAAGACAACCATTTTTTGCCACAAGGATTCCTGGAGTAGAACAGATTAAAAAGTCATTTAGTGTACCAGAGAAACGGACAACTACACGAGTGCTTACAAAAGGAACAGTATGCGATGATTTCAGAAAACGTGAAATCAAAGAAGTCACTGGTGCACTGCGTTTATCTGTTGAGAAGAGAAATGATTTCAACAGTATGATAGACTTGCCTGCGGTACTTTGCCTGAAGAACACAAAGAGTTCCACAAAGACATATGTCAAGCTCGGGAATGTAAACATGCAAAACTGAAGTGTTTTGACACGACTTAGAGCTGAGGGTTCATCCGAAAAAATTGTGGAACGAACATAGTGTACGTAACAAAATATGTGACAGAAGTGTAGCCTAGCAACTGTGCAGTCTGTGATGTAACGTACGGTCAATGTTACCTAGGAACCGTGCAGGCTATATCTTATAGCTGGTGGTCATCTAAAGTTAGCAACTCGTGATAGATGGCCATGATTGAGAGACATATTTATGATCATTTGATTTTTCCACACAGAAATTTAACACCATTTTTCTTTTCCCTTCTCAAAGTTGACAAAGAAAAGACATATGGACTTAGCCTGTGCATCATTTTGTATTTTTTGTTCAAATTTCATTTGAGCACTAGACATACTTTTCACACAAAATTTTGGTTTTTCTAAAGTAAATACATAATCTATCATGAAAAGATAATGATTATTTTACTGTATGTTCAGGAAATTAAGTTTTTTGAAATAACTCAAAATTTTGTTGGTGGCATTTAAACCCTTTTGAATAATAGATCTTTATATTTTTGGGTTTTTGGCATTGGTGGTCTTCAGGATCAACAGAAGTGCGGAAAATTAAATTTGGGACAGTTCTGATATGAACTCAGTGGAAAAATACATAATGAAATAAGTTCAAGAACCTATGGTCTGTCGTAATCTACAGACCTTTGAGAGGGCAAACTTGAGATAATCTGTTTCAAGGACTCAAGACTACAGTTATAAGTCAACTACTTAGTTTAAATAGAAATACCAGAAGTCTACAACATATCTGAAAACCATACAATCATCATTCTCATTTACTAACGAAATTACAAGTATCTAATGCCTTGTTAATATATGTAGCATTCTGATAACTAAATTAAAAATAATAGACCATGATGGAGAAATATCCGTACTTACTTGATTATCCCTTCAGAATATCAGTAGAGAATTCGTATTCCACATACCTGAAATGAAAAAAAAAGAATGGTAATGTCTCACTTCAATGAATATCAAATACATAGAAAGTACTACTAAATATTCATGTAGGTTTCCTCTGTAAATCAAAAGTAGTCAGCAGAGCTCTATGCTATCACGAATACGCTGCTGTATGCCCAATCCGTCAGTCATCAGTACTTAAAAGCGCACTGAATCTCTGACCATGTTAGTCAGCAAATACATGTTTGCGGCAAGGTTCGCTGGTGCAGAGTATTCATAACTTCCCTTTATAATATCTTAGTCTGTATCCGAGTTTAGAAATCCAATTAAATTGGGATGAATATTTTTTATTTATTTATATTTTATTTAAGCTCACGGAAATATCACCAGCCCTCCTCCACTAGAAGTTTCAGATTACATTATTACATACGGAAGCTAATGTAAAAATAAACAATATGCGGTTATATAAGTACCTGACGACAGCTTTGGCGTAAATCTCTAAGGAAATAGATTCTGGGAAGCGACTATTATTATTATTATTATTATTATTATTATTATTATTATTATTATTATTATTATTATTATTATTATTATTATTATTATTATTATTATTATTATTATTATTTACTTAAGCTGCTGCACATCGAAGTCATTGGTATCGTGGCCAGCTTTATTTCGAGCCAGTTACTGTTTTATACACTTGGACTACATGCACGCCTTCGCCAATTTCCATAATTTCCATATTACAGACTGCATTCAATCCCTTTAATATCTACGCCAAATAACCATGGGGTGACTCAGTAAAAATCGCAATGCAATTGCATGATCTCAGAAGTCATAATTTTACCCTGTAAATCTAGCCTTCGCTTATGTAACTCAAAAATGTTGAATCAGAAAGATAAAACGAGCACTAAACTCCACTCTTGCATCATTTTCCTCTGTATTGTAAAGATTGCAGTTGATTTATACATGCATTCTAAATCAGTCCGTTTTCAATAAAAGATATATTAATGTTAGGCCTATCTGTGGTGTAAGCCCCTACTGGTTAGGTGTGATTAGGTGGCACCCCCGCAGGCCCGGGTTCGACTCCCGGCTCTGCCCCGAAATTTGAAAATTGGTACGAGGGTCGACTCAGCCTCGGAAGGTCAACTGAGTAGAGGGGGTTTCGATTCCTACCTCAGCTATTCTTGAAGTGTTTTTCCGTGGTTTCCCACTTCTGCTCCAGGCAAATGCCGGGATGGTACCTAACTTAAGGCCACGACCACTTCTTTCCTCTTACTTGTCTATCCCTTCCGACCTTCCCATCTCCCAAGAAGCCCCTGTTCTGCATAGCAAATGAAGCCGTCTGGGTGAGGTACTGGTCTTCCTTCCCAGTTGTATACCCGAACCAAACTCTCACGCTCCACGACACTGCCCTTGAGGCGGAAGAGGTGGGATCCCTCGCTGAGTCCGAGGGAAAAACCAAACCTGCAGGGTAAACGGGTTAAGAAGGAAAGAAAGAAAGAAAAAAAGAAAGAAAGAAATACATTTTAGGCTCATTTAAAATAACAGCATTTAATTCCAATTGACCTTTATCGAAGTTTTTGTGCTATAAACGTGTTTCTGTTTCCCTCTATATAATTTTTGGGATGACTTCTTGCCCAGAGCAGATACAAAATCTCAAGACCATCCTCACGTACAAGAGTCGAAGAGGACATCCCTCGGCAGTTGTCTTAGTAGATTAGCAGAAAGCATACGACTTTTCTTCACCCTGCGGGAACTTGTTCTTGATGAGAAGACCTTAAAATTAGTCCAAGTCACTCTGAAGGACACAATTCTAAGGTCAAGTTTAGAGGTGAGCTACCTGAGAGCTGCTTTATCAGGACAGGAGTCAGGCAAGGAGATGGACTCTCTTGCATTCTCTTCATCTGCATCCTGGAGAAGATCATAAGGGAATGGAAAACAACATTACCACCAGAAGCAGGAATAAAGCTAGGGTACAAGAAAGACTGTCTCATGCCTCATACCTAGCCTTTGCCGACGACCTCATCATACCAAACCTAAGTAACAGCATAGAGGAAGCTCTCCACCATCTGCCTACATAATGTAGCGGCTAGGGCTGGCTTGAAGATCAACATCAGGACGACTGAATTCATGACCAATATTCAAGGAAGCCCCTTCCACAATACAACTAGAAGATACCACCATCAGAAAGGTGCCGGCGGTCAAGTACCTAGGAGAGTGGATCTCTGCAAACCAGAGTGAGAACCTAGCCAGACACAGACACCAGATGCAGCAAGTTTGAGAGGGCCTATGACTCCTGCAGAAGCATCTACGCATCAATGTACCCTCCAAGAACCTCAAACTCAGGCACTGTTATGCGGTAGTAAAACCATCTGTTCTGTACGCATCTGAGTGTCTCGTAATGACCAGGAAAGGCCCTCTCAGAAAAACTGAACTCAAAGATCGTGACGATATTGGGACACGTAAGAGAAGAGGGAGGCACCTACAGAATTCGGCACAACGGTGTGTTATACGAACATCAGGCACCCGGTCTTCTATGGGCACCTAACCCGCATGAGCATCTGCAGACTTACCAACAGGATTTTCGCTGTGGCAGATAGGGTGAAGGTATCCAGGAACAAGTGGATGGATCTCTTCGGTCAGGTCGTATCTTGAACAACTGGGGATCCTGCATGAGTCCATACACGACCGCCCACAGTTTCCGCAGGCCATCCAGCGGGGAATTTTTCCAACGTCACTTACGAGTAGGAAGAACACAGAAACCAGCAGACGTATGTGGACGGAGGAAGGAAAGCTGGCTCACAGCCAGAAAATGAAGAAGCACTGGAAGAGGAGAGAACAGAAGGCCCAAGTGACGAGAAGATACGAGCCCCGTGGTCCTCAGTAGGCTCAAACGACAAAGAAGAAGTTTTGGGATGAGACATAAGTGTCATAGTTTCCAACGTTCCAACTTCTGTTTCTTCTTTAAAGCTAAATTCTACCCTCCCTTAATCAGTCCTACAACCACTCTGGAAACTGTAATTGTTGGATATTCCGAAGCCATCTTCTCGTTTCTCTGGACCTGAGTTATATGTTTTCTTTCCAGAATAAAATAATTAATAAATGCTTCTTTTTTGGCCGGCCCCGTGGTGTAGGGGTAGCGTGCCTGCCTCTTACCCGGAGACCCCGGATTCGATTACCGGCCAGGTCAGGGATTTTTACCTGGACCTAAGGGCTGGTTCGAGGTCCACTCAGCCTACGTGATTAGAATTGAGGAGCTATCTGACGGTGAGATAGCGACCCCGGTCTAGAAAACCAAGGATAATGGCCGAGAGGGTTCATCGTGCTGACCACACGACACCTCGTAATCTGCAGGCCTTCGGGCTGAGCAGCGGTCGCTTGTTAGGCCAAGGCCCTTCAAGGGCTGTCGTGCCATGGGGTTTGGTTTGGTTCTGTTTTCTTTCTTGTTTTCTTTTTTAAGGTAGTTTTATCAATTTATTTGTTCAAAATTAGTTTCGGCGGAATGAAGAATCTAACAGTTATAAATTTATTTCAGAAGCAGACTGAGCGGAATGGCCGCGCGTGTTAACGCGCTATGGCTATGGAGCCAAGCTCTACATTCGGGAGGCAAAACGGTTCGAATCCTTGTCCGGCTCCATTGCTAAATGGTTAGCGTGCTGGCCTTTGGTTCAAGGGGCCCTGGGTTCGATTCCCGGCCAGGTCGGGGACTTTAACCTTAATTATTTCCACTGGCCCGGGGACTGTGTGTGTGTGTGTGTGTGTGTGTGTGTGTGTGTATGTGCGTCGTCCTTAAATAGACAATAAAAGAAAAACAAGTAAATAATGAGAAAATAAGAAAACATCAGCAAAAAGATGAAATTTTAAAAAATCCTACCGTCGGCTATCCTGGAAAGGTTTTTTCTGTGGTTTCCCGTTTTCGCTTCCAGGCAAATGTAAGGACAGTTCCTATTCATGGGCCACAGCTGATTCCTTCCATCTACTTACCCAATTTCATTCACAATCATTCATTTCATTATTATATCTTCAACTGAGATTGGCATCAGGAAGGGCTCCCTAACGTAAAAACATACCATATAATATAATTTCATCTCACCTCATCTTCGAGCTCGTATCAGGAAACGAGGCTGGGGTAGACATGGATTAAAGTCAGAAACATCTTAGTAATATGTAAAATAATTAGAATAATTAATAATGATGTCATTGTTTTTATGTGCCGCTAACTGCGGAGACTGCGAGGTGCCGGAATATGGTCCCGCAGGAATTCTGTCACGTACCAGTATATGTACCGACACGAGACTGACGTATTTGAGCATCTTCAAATGCCACCGGACTGAGCCAGGATCGAACCTGCCGAGCTGGGGTCAAAAGGTCAGCGCCTCAATCGTCTGAACCATTTAACCCGTCAAAATAATTAGATTAACTACAGCTACAAGCATACAAAAATCTATGATCAATTATTCTTCTCCCAGGAGCGGGCCACTCTGATACCACGAACATGGCCTTCCATCAGCTGTTGTGTTGTGCAAGAGAATCGGCACTGTTCACATCTGCACAGCTGTTGCATTGTTTGAGTCTGCCGACACTCGCAGAACTGTGTTCCTTCCAGCTACTCCCATTTATGAAAATTTGACTCTGCGCCTTCCAACGCCTTCCTGATGCACGCACCTACATTCTATGTGCCTGCCAGCTACGCTACAGAGTGTTTAGGCTAGCTTTCCCCGGTAAAGTTTGTTCTCTAGAGAGAACAATAGCATGTTTTGCTGCTATTTTACAAACTACATACCCATTCAACGTTACGTACAGCTCCAAATAGGTATTTTACATATTAGTGCGATTTCTGTAGACCTAAATATGATTTAGATTGTATGTGACGTACACAGTTAAAAGTAACCACCTGCTAAACACAGTAGTGGAAATAGAAGTAACTTAATGATAAAGGTACACAGTCAGTTTTTTTTTTTTTTAAAAAACCTGTATGTATGTCCTGCTATAAAGGACATTTAAAAACCGAATCGGCAATTTCCGAACCCCTCACCTCCCTACCTGAGTTCAGGAAATTTAAGATACAAAATATTTATGAATAACTTACGCTTAACAAATCACTGGTATGCACGGTATTATTATTATTATTATTATTATTATTATTATTATTATTATTATTATTATTATTATTATTATTATTATTATTATTATTATTATTTCATGAAAGTTCGTGTTCCGTTCAGCTCAGCCAAAGAAAATTCCCACGCTCTTCGCCACTGATGTTCTTCCTCTTCAAGTAACTCATATGCCTTCAACTTTAAGTTTTCTTGTCAAGAAATTGATATTGGCTAGCTCAATAATCTCTGGAAGTAATCTTCCGGCAACAAGAGCACAATCGGATTAAAATACAGGTCTTCTCCACAATTAGGACCTTGATTACCCCAGGGGATTATTTTTAGCATCATAGTCGTTAACTTGCGAGTTTCAATCGATAAAAAGTTTCCCACACAAGATTGAATTTTATTATGTGAACTTGTTTTCCATAAAGTTAATTACCCCACTCACCATCACCGAACTGCTGACAAATTACATCAAGTGTCTGTGACAGCCTCGATACTCATGATCGACATGTCTACATGTCAAAAGCAAGGTTTACATTATTCTAGTTAGAGCTGCTGCTGCCACTTCAGCTGATCCCTACAAATACAGCAGTTTTCACCATCGTATAATGAAATCACCGTCAAGATTAGAAAGGGTCGATCCAAATATAATGAGTTACTATATTATTATTATTATTACAATTTCCTCCATGCGGAGGCTGCCACAAGGACAAAGTATGTCGACTACACAGTATTTTGTCTTCTAAGTTACTGTTGACTTTGCTAGTGTGCCGAGTAGAAAAATCACCATAAGGGTCAGTCTTCAGATGTTATATAGATGATTGCGGAGTATGGTTACTGAACCTCGTATTGCGGCGATAGCGATGTCGTAAAGTCGTGTCCGGCTGAGACCGAGAGAATCCCATAGCTGTACAAGAAATTTAGGGATTGTGCCTCGAGCTCCGATCACGAGTCCATGGGCGGAAATATTGTCTAGGTGATATTTATCTTTATAAATAATAACATCTCCTGACTGACTGATTCATCATCGCCGAACCAAAACTACTGAACATAAAGAAATTTAATTTTGGCGATACATTTAGATTACACTGTAGGTGCTCACTAGGAGAGGATTTTTGGATATTTTGTCCCTAAGGGGGTGAAATGGGGGGGGGGGAGTGAATTTATATCTACTGTATATTTGAAAAATTTAAAAGTTTAAAGACGTGAAAGGTATTTAGAATCTCCTTTAAAAATAAAGAAACACGCATTTTTTGTTTTCGGAAAATCCACTTAAGGGCGATTAAAAGTGGTGAAAATTGGGTGAATATTTAAAATGAGTATTTCTCAAAACTTAACATGTTAGACACGTGAACATCGGTATTTGGAGTCTCGTTTAAAAATAAAGAAACACGTATTTTTTTTTTGTTTTCGGAAAATCCACTTAAGTGTGGTCGGGGCGGGTGAAGAACTGATTAAGGGGTTGAATTCCTTTTTTGTGGGGTTACTTATATCTCGAAACCTAAAGATGCTACAGGTGTGGAAATAGGTATGTGGAATCTCCTTTAAAAAAGGAACAAGTATGTGTTTTTGTTTTCGACTGTTTCTCTCATGCACAATTCTATAGTAACTTATGTCGCATGGTAATCTTAGCCCCAAAAAGCAATACTACGAACGTGGTATACAAAGAGTTTCTGGGGCAAATGAATCTCAATTTTTCCGTGAGTTTTTATAATTTAGGGATGTTCAGATAAAGCCTTAGTGCAGCACTGAGGAACGATTACTTTTATCAAATTACAGCTAGTAATTTATAATACCCGCAGAGGTGGCAACCTTTGAAGTGTGTTATCAGTAAAACCGCCCCCCTGGAGTCATATGGAAGGCATGCACCAACCTTCTCGACAGCAATCTGTTCTATAGTATATCATATTACACCATAACGTTTGCACAATGCCAGAGAGCTGTGTAAAGGCCCGCTCACACCTAGCGGAAGGCGCGGCGCCGAAGGCAGAAAAATATTCTTTCACTGCGTAATAGATGTGATGGCTCACACTTGCACCTACTGGAGAGGAAACGCGCCGCGCCGAAGAAGAGGAAGTTGCCTGGCGAGAATATGTCTTCCGCTTCTCCCGCCGGAATTTTATTTCGGTAACGTTCGTATAGTATTCGGGTGTTTCGCAATCGCGTTGAGTCCACACCGTACATACACATAGCGTTTGCTTCATCTGGGCTGTGTTGAAAATGGACTCCGAAAAAGTTATTCAGTTATATATTTGAAAAGTACACTTTTCTATATGATAAATGCTCTAAGTTATATAGCAATACCATTGAATTAGCAATTGAAAATTCACATTGCTCATTCGAAAATGCACTTTGAATTTATCTTGAGGGCGTAACAACGGTTGAAACAACTTAGACAATTCACCATTTAAATTTCTAGATAAATTAATGCCGTCCTTTGTTCTTCCCTTCCTGCATCTTCAACCAAGAGAGTGTTCGGCTCCATGGCTAAATGGTTAGCGTGCTGGTCTTAGGTCACAGGGGTCCCGGGTTCGATTCCCGGCAGGTTAATTTCGCTGGCACAGGGACTGGGTGTATGGATCGTCTTCATCATCACTTCATCCTCATCACGACACGCAAGTCGCCTACGGGAGTCAAATCAAAAGACCTGCTCTTGGCGACCCGAAGTCCTCGGACACAAACGCCATTTCATTACCAAGAGAGCAAAAGCTAACACGCGATCCATTAGTTACGTTCGGCTGGACCAACGCTTCACACACAGCTAAGAAAGATTTGACGATTAGCTGTCCAAATGATGAGGCGCGCTTCCGATAGGTATGAGCGCACACAGGAAAAATGTTTCCTCTCGCCGCGTCTCCCTTCCAGTAAGTGTGAGCGGGTGAAGAAGGCTGCTCGTCCACTGGAAGCGACTACACGCGATTACGATATGAGGCGACTACAGGCGACTTTGATTCATGCGATTACACGTGACTGGGGTCGTCAACTGCAGGAGACTTCGCGCGGCATCTGTACTCCGTAAGGTCTGTGTGTGGTTCCGTAGTGGACGTTGTCAAGTTATTAAGCGTATTAAATATTCTGTGGGAGGATGACGAGGATTTAGTTTACATTCTGGAGAGTCCCTACCTGACGAGGCGTCGGACGAAAAATCGCAAAAGAAGACATCGGTGCTGGGTAAACCCAATACTAGCTAAAAGGGAGCCAATGGGAGAATTCCATCATCTGCACAATGATCCGGACAAAGACCCCCAGAAGTTCTTTTATTATTATCGGATGCGTCCAGAAACGTTTCACTATATTTTGAATGCAAGACAGCCCAAAATAGCCAAAACGTCAAACTCCAGGTAGACAATAACACCTCTGGAACGTTTACCTGTGACTCTAAGGTAAGTGATATGAATGGTTATTAAAACGTGTTGATATTCATTTATTTTTAATTTTTTTATATTATTATATTTATTAAAGAAGCAAAAATTGAATTAAGTGTGCAATGTAATTTATCAGTGTAACATACAAAAACGAGAGAAAAGCACACAATCCATAAGATAAAATGTAAAAGGGGTGAAACAGAAATATAAAAACCTTAAAATTTAATTTGAAAAATCTCTAAATGTTGTTTTCAATCATACTCTCTTAGGTACTGTTTCCACTTAAATTTTCTTTCTTCATTTCCTTTTCATTTTATTATTACAACAGGAAATACACATGTTCCCGTATTGACATCATAATAATAATAATAATAATAATAATAATAATAATAATAATAATAATAATAATAATAATAATAATAATAATAATGAGAGCCTCCGTGACTCAGGCGGCAGCGCGCCGGCCTCTCACCGCTGGGTTCCGTGGTTCAAATCCCGGCCACTCCATGTGAGATTTGTGCTGGACAAAGCGGAGAGGGAGCAGGTTTTTCTCCGGGCACTCCGGTTTTCCCTGTCATATTTCATTCCAGCAACACTCTCCAATATCATTTAATTTCATCTGTCATTCATTAATCATTGCCCCAGAGGAGTGCGACAGGCTTCCGCAGCCGACACATCATCTATCCTCGCCGCTAGATGGGAGGTTCATTCATTCATTCCATTCCTGACCCGCTCGAATGACTGGAAACAGGCTATGGGTTTTCAATAATAAAGTTATTTGTTTAATGTACAACTAACTACATTTTTATGGTTTTTGGAGACGCCGAGGTACAGGAATTTTGTCCTGCACGAGTTATTTTACGTGCCAGTAAATCTACCAACACGAGGCTGACGTATTTGACCACCTTGAAATACCACAGGACTGAGCCAGGATCGAACCTGTCAAGTTGGGCTCAGAAGGCCAGCGCACTACCGTCTGAGGTACTCAGTCCGGCATATCACTAAATAAATAAATAAATAAATAAATAAATAAATAAATAAATAAATAAATAAATAAATGTGCTTAACATAATCAACACCCACTTCCTCTGCCAACTTCGACCATAGTTTGCGTTATATATCTCTAGAATGATAGCGTTTATCTTTCACATTCCATAGTGGTGTTCTTTCACAAACCACACTTATCAACTTTCCTCTATCTACATCCATGACAAATGTAGTAATGTTAAAAATATTCATATGACGACGACAGACAACCGGATGCTTGCAAGAACCGTGGAGTACAGGCGAGTACAGGCGACTACACACGGCAAATCCTATTCGAGTGGATCCATCGCTTGTCGCCTGTTATCGCCTATAATCGCGTGAGTCGGCCGCTCGAGATCGCTTGCAGTGGACGCGGTTCCATTACAATCTTCGCTTTGGGATCAGTCGCGCTAGTACGCACGTAGTCGCTTCCAGTGGACGAGCAGCCATATTCTTTGTAGCTCGTTTCGCACCCAATAGTTGCTTTTCAGTGTAGGTTTTCTTAAAGTATTTTTTCCCTTGTGATGACTGTTTCGTCTTCTGAAACATCAGCGATTCCAGTGCTTAACGTAGGCCTAAATTCTGTCTGATTTTCCTATCAACACTGAAATCTCTTTCTGTGGGAAGGTTACTGACAGGTACACTTAATACTGCAAATACAATATTACTTAAGGCTTTATAGCGGAAAAGAGCAGACAAGAGCTCCTTCATTCACAATGAATTACACAACGCGCATAGGTAGCAGAATCAAAAGACGTTCAAATAAGTATTATTGCCAACTCACAAGCGATCTAACGAGAAGGGTTGAGCAGTAAAGCTTGAAACGATTGAACTCTTTCCCTGTAAAGAATTACTTTTTCGTGACAATGTCACTTTTCCGTAATAATTTCCCCTTTGATGGTGGTGGTGGTGATAATTGTTTTAAGAGGAAGTACAACTAAGCAACCATCCTCTATATAACACTAATCAGAGAGAAAAAATGGAAGGGGTCCGACACTTCGAAAAATGAAGGCATCGACCAAAAGAAGACAAGGGTCACGAAGGGCATGAAAATGAAAGACTCCCTAGGCCTCCATACGTAATACCGTCGGGGTCTGAAAGGAACAAGAGTTGACCAAGGGAGGTCGGATAGGATAGATAAAAGTGAGGAGTCTGGCACAAGTAAGTGGAAGCAATGCCAGAACTCAGCTCAGGGCCCCGTGGTCGCCAACCCACGCTCCAAAGTTAAGAGCCCCTGAGGCCCCTTTTAGTCGCCTCTTACGACAGGCAGGAGATATCGTCGGTGTTATCCTACCACCCCCACCCACAGGGGGATTCCCCTTTGACCGTAATGCCGTCATCATGAGGTGAAATTCGTAATATTTACGGACAATCCGTTATAGGTGGAACCTCTTTAATAGTAACACTAACAAGTAAGAGTAAATATAAAAGTCCCTTCGACGAGACGCCGGGCTTCCAACATTTCTCCGAGAAAAGAGATGATTAAAGATGTTGGCACATGGGTCTCTCGTAGAAGAGCACATTTAAAATCCAATCTACTCTGCCTGGATAGAATGCAAAATACTACTCAGTCACTCATCACGATATTTTAGGAATCACCCAATCACTGAAAGTGAAATTTTGGCACAGGGGTGTTCCTCTTAAGTCATAATTAACAGCTACGATATCTTCTTGAAAATTTCAACTGTTAAGGGGTTAATTTTTATACCACTTTGTAGCGTTGAGAGGTCATAGGGTACTAAAATAAATTATGTCTATGCCGCTTGCTAGCGTTTACCCCGCTTTGGCTTCCTCTATATTGTGGTAGCCAAACTGTATTTTATAACAGAGCAGTTTGCATCTCTGCTTCTTGTTTTCGTCTATCAGCTGCAGGTGAAGGATTCAACGTGTCTGATGTAAGTTTGGTTTTAGACTGTGGATGTATTGACGAGGTTGTGGTACTCGCCATGTGGTGGATATCAGGGGATGTTTCTTCTCATCACTTTCTCTAAGTACCAACTGAAAGTCATTGCGTCAGAAAAAAATGACAGGGGTGAATTCAGACGGGTGGTTAGGAGCTGCTGGTGGTTTAAAGTGTAATCAGAGTATAGGTCATAGAAGGGGCCTATGTCAAAAGATCAAAAGAACGAACTGGTCGAGGGTCTTATGAAATACGGGAAGGATGTCAAAGCCTCTGCCAGAAGAACAAAAGAACGAACGTGTTGAAGGGCTTAAGAGTTACTGGCAGGATGTCAAAGCCTCTGCCAGAAGAACAAAAGAACGAACTGGCTGATGGGCAAGGACACCACGTACTTACATGACGAAAAAAATCGATTTTTTTATTTTGGCGCCATGAAATTCTTCATTATTTTCTGAATCCAAATATATATAGTTTGTTGGGGTTCAGATGTCTACAAGTAACTTAAATTCGTTTTTTAAAATGAGAGTCCCATGCGTCACGCCGACTTTAAATGTCATCAGTGTACCGTTGGTTATCATTAGGCATAACGCAGAAGGTCCCTTGTTTATCTGAAGTATCTGAAGCCTCAATGAAACAAGCAATTGAGGAAGCAGTGATTTTGAATTAATCATCCAGAGATGCTCCTGTGGCCATTGATGGGACATGGCAGCGTAGAGGTCATCGTTCGCTCAATGGCGTTGTCACTGCCACCTCTGTATATAATGGTAAAGTAATACATGTGGAATGTTTACCTAAGTATTGCCACATTTGTCATGGTAATTAAGAAACAAATAGTAATCATGAGTGTGCTAAAAACTATGATGGGTACAGTGGAGGAATAGAAACTGAGGGTGCTTTGAGAATTTTTCAAAGGTCAGTGGCACGAGGTAATGTTAGATATGTCAAATATCTAGGTGATGGGGATTCCAAAGCCTTCAACCAGGTAAATGAGGCTAAAATGTATGGTGACACTGCTGTCACGAAGCTAGAGTGCTGTGGTCATGTACAGAGGAGGATGAGTACGAGGCTCAGGAAGCTGCGGAAGGACATGATAGGGAAAGAATTCAAATGGGAAGCCTTTGTCTAGACGAGGTACGTTAACTGATGGGGAAATAGATCTACTTCAAAATTATTATCGTCTAGCTATCAGAAGAACTGCATCATCGAATGATGTACAGGTAATGAAAAGGGCAGTGTGGGCACATTCATTCATGAGTGCTCAGCAGATGATCACCCAATTCACGAGCTCTGTACAAAGGGTAGTGACTATTGGTGTGGTTATCAAAGAGCACTGGTATCTGGTGAGCCCTACACTCATAAACATCCTCTTCCTGCAGCGGTAATGGCTGCCTTGAACCAATTTACAGAGATCTGAGTGACACAAAACTCCTCGCCAAGTGCTTACACGGTGGCACTCAGAATCCTAATGAAAGTTTGAACCATTGTATTTGGGAAAGAGCACCAACAATGTTCTCGTTGGGTATAATACTCTCAGAGTGTTTTAGATGCAGTAATCTCTTTCAATGGAGGTTTAACAGGTAGAATGAATGTCTTGGAGAACTTGGGAATAAAATGTGGACCTAACATGAAAATTAGTCTCTTCACTGTTGACAAGGTGAGAGTACGGGATGCCGAGAAGTATGCTGAAGAGGTGAGCAAAGAGGCCAGGATGACAAATAGAAATATAAAGAGGAAGAGGGAAGAATCAGAACTGGAGAAATATGACGATTATGCAGCTGGGATGTTCTAAAATACAGGTAAATCTCTGAAAAATATACTTTTAACTTTGCCAGCTGTTTCCCGTTTTTCATGTTTAGGTACCAATAACTAGGAAACCATTTAAGATAGAGGGCTCATTTTTTGTACATCAACTTGCCTAATGGAGTACTTGAATGTTAACCTATTTTCATTTCCAAAAAAATAGTAAGCCTGGATTGGGCAGAGAAAAATTGATACATATTTTTGAACAAATTTAAAAAGAAAGAGTTCGGATTTTTTCTTTCATTCTGTCCCAGTAATAATGAAAAAAATTGGTCACTCGTCTGCCATGATCCATTCCCAGTGCGTGTACAAATTTGAGAGTATTTTTTTGAAAAACAACTGAGAAATCTGTACCTGAAGTAACGTCTACAACATTTTTTTTGATAATGTATCTCTCCAAATTTGTATTCATTTCACACATCGAATAAAAGCAAAGTATTACTACATGGTCATAAACAGCTCAGAATATACTGATTTTTATATGTTACAAGAATTATAGCTGCACCTTTAGCATAAACCCAGAAAATACTTAGTGAAGTGATGGCAATAAAATAGACTTTTTCATCATGTAAGAGTACGTGGTGTCAGAAGAGCAAAAGAACGAACTGGTTAAGGGGCTTAAGAGATACTGGCCGGATGTCAAGGCCTATGCCAGAAGAGCAAAGAAACGAAATGGTTAAGGGGCTTAAGAGATACTGGCAGAATGTCAAAGCCTCTGACAGAAGAGAAAAAGAACGAACTGGTTGAAGGGCTTAAGAGATATGGCAGGATGTCAAAGTCTCTGCCAGAAGAACAAAAAAACGAATTGGTTGAGGGGCTTAAAAATACTGGCCGGATGTTAAAGGCTCTGCTAGAAGAGTAAAAGAACGAACTGGTTGGGGGCTTAAGACATACTGGCAGAATGCCAAGGCCTATGCCAGAAGAGCAAAGAAACGAACTGGTTGAGGCGCTTAATGGCGAGATACTGCAAGACACCCTAGGCCTAACAAACTTAAATCCGTCGGGGTCGGAAGAGAACAAGAGTTGACCAAGAAAGATTAGACTAATACGAATGTCACAATTAACTGGAAGCAGTGTCAGACTCAGCTATCACCCTATGATTTCCACTCCACGCCCTTAAGTTGATAACTCAATGCCGGAATATTTCTTAATGCTCAAAAACAGTAACCCTGAAGTGCGATCCATACTGGTGTAGGGGTGGTAGAAGACGACTAAGCGATTTAGGAGAGGCCTCATTTGCATCAAGAAATCTTGTTGGTGAGATAAGATCCACTATGTAATTTGAATAAATTCAGACGAAGACAAGCAGCACTGCCTAGGTTTAAAGACAGATCTTCTGAGTTCTACAATTAAAGTGGAACTTCGCTGCAGCGTCAGTACACAACGTCACAATCAAAATCATTTGCACCTTTCATTTATGACATCTTGCAGCGTTGGACAATTAATTTAATTTATCAGTAAAAGTATTGATCAGGTACTAGAAGAAACAGAAGTACACTGACTGAGCAAATGTCATGGGATAGCGGAGCACTGATGCGCAGGTGTGTTGTCTGCGCACCACACGCCCCCTGTGCCAGCGGCAGTTGTATAGAAGACCTTGTGAGCAGTGGCTGTGCATGTGACAGGTGTAACATGGAACGTCGTCGTGAGCTGATACCGTTCGAACGGGGTATGGTGGTCGGTGCCCGACGGATGGGACGTGCGATTTCGGATGTGGTGCGGCAATTCGGCTTCACACGATCAACCGTGTCCAGTGTGTATCGTGAATGGTTGAATGCGGGTGTCATCGTCCACAACAGACGAACGACTGGCGTCCAGCCACCCTCGATGACCGTGACCGGCGACATCTAAGACGGATTGTCAATAGTGACAGACGGGCAACCGTACAACAAATCACGGCTCAATTCAACACAGGCCGTGCTAGACACGTCTCCCAGTGGACAATCCGTAGGAACATGGGTTCTATGGGGTATGGGAGCCGGCGCCGCACACGGGTGCCACTGTTAACCCAACGTCATCGGACACAACGACGCGCATTTTTCGCCAGTCACCAGGGATGGACACTGGAACAATGGCGTAACGTGATATGGTCGGACGAATCACGATTTCAACTGCACCATGCCGACGGGAGGCACCGTGTATGGCGCAGACCACATGAAGCGATGGATCCCGCCTGCCTCGAAGGTGTGGTCCAGGGCGCTGGTGTATCTGTTATGGTTTTGGGTTCATTTTCCTGGTATGGAATGGGCCCCCTAGTTGTTCTGGAAGAGACTTTGAATGGTACGCGTATGCTGAGCTGCTCGGAGACCATCTCCACCCATTTTTGGCTTTCCAGCGCCCAGACGGTTCTTGGTGATTCAAGATGATAACGCGCCGCCACATCGCTCCCACGTCGCCCGAGAATGGTTCCAGGAACATGCAACGGAGGTCCAACGGCTGCCATGGCCACCCATGAGCCCCGACATGAACCCTATCGAGCATATCTGGGATGTCCTGGAACGCAGGCTCCGTGCCATGGATCCTGCACCCACGAACAGGCCAGCATTGGCGGCCGCTCCGCAAATGATTTGGTGTCAGCTGAGTCCAGAGGACTTGTCGACTCACTTCCACGGCGTCTCACTGCAGTTCGAAGGACCAGAGGAGGCCCCACACGCTAGTAGGTGACTATTCCATGACATTTGCTACGTCATTGTATATGTAGAGACTGAGAAAACCAAGGCTTCCAAAAAAACATAAAATAAAACTATTTAAGAAGTAACATTTCAGATCTCTGTAGGGTTGAATTTCATGGTAATTAATTCAAGTCAAATATTTAATAATTTCTAGCTCGTTGGCTGAATAGTAGGTGTAGTAACCTTCAGACTAAAGAGCCCCGGATTCGATTCCCAGCTGGTCCTGCGATTTTAGTCGTGTCTGTTTAATTCCCCTGGTTCGGGGACTGGGACTTAGGTTCATCTTAATTCATTCCTCTTCATTACAAACACCACAGAAACACGTAACGGTTAAATACATCTCTCCACATAGAGTGGGGAACACGAATGGCAAAGGGGGAAATATCCTAATGCTTGGGCATTTTTTGTCTTTGATGACAACTGCGTTTTTATACAACATAAGTAGGCATTCTTAATTGAAGTGTTAGTTTCGAACTATAAAACAATATTAATTAGCGTGCTTTAGGCTGGAGGACGAGCAGGTAGGAACTATAGATACCCGCAATATTAAAAATGAGCGTTTAGATAGATAGAACTGGAGGGAGGAGCACTGCACGGTGTTGCCACATACCTGCAGTCCTTTCACCTTCCCCTCGCTTGCGGCTCACTTGTTCGTTCGTTCAGAGCGCTGTATTCTGTTGAACACCACTCAGAAGTGAGAGGTTTGGCAACTCCAAGAAACACGAGCCGGCAAGCAAGTTTATCTCCATGGCAACCACAGTGAATCCGCTCAAGTTTCCATGGCAACTATACTCCCTACACCCTTCTCCCAACCCAGGCAGGCAGTAAACGGATCTCCCTTTAAGAACAGTCAGAACGCATCTTTTAATATTAGGACTACAGCTACTGTACGACAAGTGAACTTTGGCTCAGGGTCTCTTAGCTCAGCTGAAGACTAGGTCGCCAACGTAAGAGAAAGAAAACTAGGCAACATTGCAATATATGGCTTCTAACTTGGAAGTGAACAGCGCACGGACAAGGTGAACAAGTGCTACTCATACTCAGTAACAATTAGGAACTGGTAAATAAGTTGTCCAGAACAAGTCACGGTAGCGGAGGGAATTACAGATGACGCCTGCATTGAATGCAAGGTCGTTATCTTACTTACCGTATTATTTCATCGGTAGTTTACAGCGCTACTATTTCCGATTCGCAATCGTTCTGCAAAGGCAGTCACGGACCTGTTTCAAAACGAACATTAAATAATTCTTTTACTCGTATTCTATTTTTTAATCTTCTGTTCTTAGTGAGTACCGTATCCAAAATATTTTAATACTGAACTTTTCTTTTTAGCATACTACGAAAAACGTAAAATTAAGCAACTTACTCAACTGTGTCTAAAGATGAAGGCTAAAGGGCCCTTAAAGGTTTCAAATTGTGAGTCTTTATCAAACTAAAAATAAAATAAAAAATCGAAAATTACTTCCGGCCTAATTGCAGTTCCGGAAGAACAGCCGAAAATCGTTTTGTTTCTTTATTCGTTTCCTTTTCGATTTAAATCCTAGCAAATTAACTTATTTAACTACATAATTCTTTCTGTAATGTGTTCCTTGGTTCAATACTCTCATGCGCTTGTTTGATTTTTTGAAAAATGTACGCACGGAATGTAGTTAAAAACGCTTACTTTGCATTGACTCACATCAGCGTTCTCAGTGGTAGAAAAAGGCAAACTGCTATTCTAATCCACCGGATAACAATGATTAAGAAAAGGATTGAAATTTTCAGGAATAAATAAAGAATATATTCTCCAACTGTATTATTTACCTAAAATTCGTAGCTCATATCCCTAGGATGTTTTCAACAATGAGTTGCTTGCCTGAGGGCCCAGAAATGTGAATTTTTGCTACAAAATCGAATGGCCGATGAACCAGTCTTTATACTTCGTTTTCTCTTCAAAACGGATTCACCGGGCGAGTTGGTCGTGCGGTTAGGGGCGCGCAGCTGTGAGCTTGCATCTGGGAGATACTGGGTTCGAACGCCACTCTCAGGAGCCCTGAAGATTGTTTTCCGTAGTTTTCTATTTTCACACGAGGCAAATGCTGGGGATGTACCTTAATTAACGCCACGGTCACTTTCTTCCCACTCCTAGGCCTTTCCTATCCCATCGTCGCCATAAAACCTACCTGTGTCGGTGCGACGTAAAGAAAAAATGGATTCCTTAGTTTTCAGAAAATCAAGCTACTTCCTCCTCATCCATCTTCAAAATTATCAACAACATTCCGAGCTGGGTCATCGACCGGAAAACAGATAATTTCAGCATGCCCCGAAATGCGAGAGAATATACAGTCATTTTGCCATTTTTCGTGTCCTTACGGCAACTTGTGTTAATCAACATGTTCGACTATATATAGGACTGTTATGAACAATGTGTGAGACGTGAAGGTGAACATTTTGAACAAACACATGCTGCAGTGAGATACATTTTGCTGTCGTCACCTTACGTGCTATAGTGACGTACCCTGATGTTCAATTTCAATTGGCTGTTTGCTTTGTCCCATACTGTACATTTTAGGTTATTTAAACAACTACATCGCAGAAACCTTGGAGGTACATTATAGTAGTAGTAATAATAATAATAATAATAATAATAATAATAATAATAATAATAATAATAATAATAATAATAAAAATAAAAATAATAATAATAATCGTATGGCCTCAGCTACCGTGTGCAGACATTTCAATTTGAGGCCATCTGGCTGTCTGCTCGTCAATTTCGACGTTCCGTTTTACTCTAGGCCTACTAGATGGCAGACCGAGTAAACCGAAACTCTCTTGGGCGTCTATGGCTGAGATTTAATGAATTTTGTCGGGTAAACACCAAATATGTCACCAGAGATTTTTTATACGCCGACATCGTACGACGTGGAGTGTCGAATGGACCTTTTTCCGCCCTTCAAAAATCCGACTACCTCTGCCGGCTTTGAACCCGCTATCTTGGGATCCGGAGGCCGACACTCTACAATTGATCCACAGAGGCAGCTAGTAATAATAATGGCGCGTGGCCTGCGGAGAAGCCTGGTGCAGGTCGTTTGAAATGACTCCCTATAGGCGACCTGCGTGGCTGTGAGGATTGGGCCCTACCTACGATGATAGAAACATCACAAACACCCAGCCCCCGAGCCAAAGGAATTAACCAACGAAATATTAAAATTCCCGATTGACTGGGACCCCTTAAACCAAAGGCCAGCACGCTAACCATTTAGCCATGGAGCCGGACTGATGACTGCTGATTTCTCACAAAACGTGAATAAGTGACACAAGATATGTACGTAGGCAGGGTCTGAAGACGGCAACGACTTACGCAACAGACAGTCTAATTAGAAACCAACAGTCAGATTCCGAGGTGAAGTGTTGCCGTTCTGCAGTACACCAAAATACTTGGGAATAACACTTGATAGAACTTTGACTTGCAAGCAACATCTTTCAAATGTAGCTGCTAAAGTAAAAACTAGAAATAATATTCTTCAGAAACTTGCTGGTACATCATGGGGAGCCAATACTCATGTTCCAAGATCAACAGCATTAGCCTTATCATATTCTGTTGCTGAATACTGCTGCCCCTCTTGGATCAATAGTGTTCACACAAAGAAGATCGATGTACAACTCAATCAGGCAATGCGCATAATCTCGGGTTGCATTCGGAGCACGAACACACTATGGCTTCCTGTTCTCAGCAATATTGCACCTCCAGCCCTAAGACGATCAGGTTTGGAAGAACATTCAGCAGAACCCCCAACTACCCATCCATCAAGATATTACGCACACTGAACATCAACGACTGAAATCAAGGAAACCACCCTGGCGTACAGCAATGGATCTTGAAAGAACCTCTTTTCATGTTAACAGTTCATGGAAAGCCCAGTGGGATCAGTCTTCAGTAGTGAACAAGCATCTGGTTGAGAATCCTTCTAAACGAGTACAAGGATTTGATCTTCAAGACGACAGTGGAGAATCATCAATCGGATAAGAACTGGACATGGCAGATGTGGTTATCTGTTGTGCAAATGGGGTTGGACTTGGTCTGCAGATAGTGATTGTGGTGCCTCTTCTCAGTCAATCCACTACATTGTTGCTGACTGCCCAATTCGAGCTTTCAAAGGAACGCTAATGGACATTCACCGCACATCGGATGAAGCAGTTGATTGGGTCAAAATGCTAGACCTAGAGTTATAGTATTGTACGGACTTGTGACTCCGCACATTTACCCTGAACTATATACATGTGTGTACATATATTCATCATACGATAAATAATAATAACGACAAAACGGGGAAAAATGAAATGGAGAAATATATAAATATTTGCTCAGACTGTAAGGATCTATTTCTGGTCGGATATAGTCTTGAAACTGTACTATTCTGGATATAGATAGAACAAATTTGTTAAGTCTCATCTTTGGCTTTGGTAACACGACAGTGACAAAAGTATGAGCGATGCTAGTAAGATAAACATCTATTCATATGCACCCTGACTCGTAGGTTTTGCTGGTTTATAAATTTCTGTGAACATAACAGACATAACTCGTACGCTTGCTGGCTGAGTAGGGAAAGCAACACCCAGCTCGATAGCTGCATTCGTTTAAGTGCGGCCGGTATCCAGTATTTGGGAGAGAGTGGTTTCGATCCCCACTGGCGGCAGCCCTTAAGATTGTTTTCCGTGGTTTCACATTTTCACACTTGGAAAATGCTGGGGCTGTATCTTAATTCAGGCCATGGCTGCTTCCTTCTCATTCCTAGCCCTTTCCTGTCCCATCGTCGCAATTAAGACCTATCTGTGTCGGTGCGACTAAAGCAACTTAGAAACTACACTGGCCCTCATTTTCCTAAATGCCTCTTTAGTGACATATCACATTTACAGCTGATAGTGGAATCTTTCGAGAACCAACCCAGCCTTCGAACAGAGGACTCTATGTATACTGGGTTTATGAGAAACACTTCGAAGGAAGTATTGCTGGAAGAACATTTTACCGTGACACATTGTACACATGACAAAACATTACCTGTTTGACAATGGCAACACCTAGGAAGTATTTATTAACTCATGGCAATTCAAAGGAAATGCTCAAAATGTCCTCCTTACTTGTCTACACACGGAAGAACTCGTCAGACTGTCGCACCTGTTCGAGGACTCCCATTCAGTGTCCAATGGCTTGGCAGGTCTGTGTGACACATTGATACAGCGTCTCTGCACTCGGAATTTCAGTTGCATAAATGAATAATTTTACGTGTCCCTACATATAGAAATCAAAATGATTGAGGTCAGGCGAACGGGCAAGCCATAGAAGTGGTCCCCCCTACCTTCCATCCGTCATGATGGATATCGACCAGTGCATCACGAGCAATGCGACTACAATGTGCCGGAACCCCATCACGCATAGACCACATGATTCGTCGCACTGCCAGGGGCACATTCTGCAGGAGGTCTGGAAGGGTGTTTTCAATAAAGTTCCGGCAGACATTACCTGTAAGACGTGCTGGGAGAACATGTGGACCTACTAGACAGTAACAAACAATTCCAGACAACACGTTAACGTTTTAAATGTTCTTTACGTCGCACGGACACGGATAAGTCTTACGACGATGGGATAGGAAAGGCCTAGGAGTGGGATGGACGCGACCGTGGCCTTAATTAATGTACAGCCCCAGCATTTTCCTGACGTGAAAATGGAAAACCACGGAAAACCATTTTCAGGGCTGCCAAAGGCGGGGTTCGAAACCACTATCTCCCGAATGCAAGCTGACTGCTACGTAACCCAAACCGCTCGGCCACTTGATCGATACATTGATATTCAACTGTTGCTGGTGTCTGGTCTGAACTGTACTGTGAGGATTCGCGTCAGTCCACAAATGCTGGTTGTGAAAATTTGTAATACCATTTCACTCAAATGTTGCATCTTCGGTAACGGATCGACCACTTGCACAACAAACCATCGACAGAAGTTCTCCCGTGGTGGGCAATCCTGTACACGTTGCGAATACAAGAGCTGCAAGTGAAGTACCTCAATGCGGTACTATGCGATGTACCACACGTTCGGATCAACTGTCTTGTATTGATATCTGTATCTTCTGCGAAGTATGGAGAACGTGTTCTTCCAGGGCAGGCATACGAGTTGACTCTCGGCCTTCCTTGATCCACAGTTTGAGGTATTAAGGTCCCTGACTCAGCAACTCGATTATGAACAGCAACAAAGGTTTGATGACTCGGCTGCCTGCAGTCTGCAAAACCCCTTCTCAACACACACATCGCCTCTCGGGGGACACAATGACCTCTCTAAAACGGACACTTTTGTACCTCTACGCATCTCTCCGTCTTTTTGCTCGGCCGAGTGGCTATCATCTTTAGTCAGCTACCTCGCCGCCGCTGACGCATAGTTGGCAGTCGGCCTTCCTATCACCATGTTCGCCTGTGTCATCCCAGAGATCGCTTCAGCCACATCAGAAGACGACATCTGCATCGCAATCCCTTCCGCCGGCTTCGGACTCCATGATGCCTACCGACTATTGGATGGTACCAGCTGCTTACCATCTACGCAGATTCTTCTCTACTTACCCACGTTAGGAGACTGGAAGCGCCTCATCGACACCGGCGTGCCCATTCATGATCGTTACAACATCGTAAAACCCACTCCTCAACCCATACTTGCTCAACTGTCCGCCGACCCCACTCGCCTCCCTGTAGTAAACACGCCACTGACCACGATCCTGCAACAACCTACATCGCCGTCCATCTCTCTTTCCCCACGACAACTATCACCACCACGACCTCTAGCACGAGAGCTTATTCCCCCTCTCATACAACTATCACTTTTGTCACGACTTGTCATCCATCGCCAATTAAGACCTCCTCCCTTCCCATTTCTACACTTCCCACAACAGTTAATCCCTCTCCACTCCCTGACAACCCCTCGGCATCCACCGCCTCAACGCCGCCACCACCTCCATCATCGCTTCAAGAAAACGCCGCAGCAGTAGCAACGTCATCACCGCCCACGCAGCTCCCCACGTTTTCCCACGGTCTGCCCAGCTGTGTGATCCGTGGCATCGACCCTTCGCTCTCCAACCAGGACATCCGGAGTGCCTGCCCGTCGTGCGTTTGGAATTCAGACAAGTTCACGCCCGACTTATATGGTACGCCTACTTCTACGGACTGCAGACGACGTTCACAACCTCATTGTCATCGGTGTCAACATCTACAAAATGGAGCCTTCTCGTTCCCCACCTCAACCATCTCACTATCCATCCAACACCACCTATCGTCGCCCCCGGTAAGCCCCTCCTGTCCCACCCCCTCAACCCGTTAGTCCACCCCTCCTGCAACTATTTCTTTTCGCCACCACCGTCCCTCCCCGTGACCTTTTCCGACTCTTACTCACTTCTCTTGTTACCTTCTCATCTGTGTTTCATATCCCTTGCTCTTCAACTCCGTGCTCTTCTGCTCACTTCTCTTCCTTCAGTTCCGTCATGTCTCTCTTAAGTCATATATTAAAAACTTCCACAAGCACCTCCCTTTTACTCACTTCGACTTCCCATCTACCTACTACCCTTACTCCTTCCAAACCAGCCGAAACTCCTGGCCAGGGTGCAGGCGTAACCTCCAAAGTGGCCCGCTCCTTCCCCTCAGGGAGGGGAATGAAAACTTACGAAAAAACTACAAACCACGTCGGTAGATGCAGAGTGGGTCTCGGCCCATAATTGGCCACGGCTGGTCCGTGGTCCAACAGCTCTGCACTCTAACCGGCCAACCGAGCAGAGGGGTGGTCACGGCTCTACCGTGGCTTTACACCTCTGCATTCGGTAGGCGGGACAGGGTTGGACCTCACGGCTGACCCCAACCGTCGGCTGTCCTGAAAATGGTTTTCCGTGGTGTTCCATTCTCCTGCACTAAGGCGAATGCTGGGACAGTTTCTAGTATAGGCCACGGCCGCCAACCCCTTCACCTTCTCTGAGCATCTCCTTCACAGAAACAAATCTTTCGGCCTGAGAGACGGCGTCACCGTCTAGGAGCCCCCCCCCCCCTTCAGGGGAGGAATGAAAACATTTTAGTAGTAGTGGTCTGCAAACCCCAGATGATACAGATGTGTGGCCTCGCGTACATTACCGTTCGTGCGGCCATACGAAGTATCGTATGTCTGCTGACGAAATGAATATCCTACCATGGTACGTCAGCTGATTGAACTATATCTACAGTACAGAAGGTCGTTCGGGATCTCTGGGGACGATATTTGAAGGGTAATTATCTTATGAAAAGACATGTCTCCACCAACGATCATGCTCAATTGGAAACTCAGCATTTCTAGCTATGGTCCGACAACGTAATTTCCATTGCAGCACACTTTTTTCCGCAGAGCTAGCATGTCTATCTTATCCCACTACTCCTGAGAGGCTATCCAGAGTCCACTGATAGTGCATGGACGTCTCTTTCCAAAGGCCCTGTTAGGAGTCTACGTATGACCCGTTGGGCGGAATGTCAGTAAAATAAACTGCACAGATGCCAGTTTCCATATCCATTCCCTCTAAGAACAGACGAGTCGAACAAGAGGTGTGGCTGGATGCTTTATCTTGATGTAACAATACCTGATTTTTCACCCTGGGATATCTGCGTTGTAAATGGGTGTTAAAAACTCTAGCTGATAGTATGTAGAATATTCACCTTCACATTATTAGCGACACGGCGAATTGTTAACTTGCCATTACAGAAGTATCCAGAAATGATCACTAAACCCCTTGGAAAACTTTCCTGGCATTCGTTATACAATGTTTGATTTATTATTATTATTATTATTATTATTATTATTATTATTATTATTATTATTATTATTATTATTATTATATTGTATGTATGTTGGGTATTCAGCCCGAAAGCTGGTTTGATCCTCCACAGCTCCACCAACAGCTGTCACAGATAACCTAGGTGTCACTGAAGAGGCATACTAGGGAAGTGAGGAGTGAGATAGTTTCCCGTTGCTTTCCTCACGGAGCCAGAAGTTGCTATTGCACATCAGTCTGCCAAGCCCACTGAAATGCATGCACCAACCGACCCTATGAGCGAATTTTCACACCATTCATAACAGGGACTGGCTGCATAAGGAATGGCATTACTGGCATCGCTCATACCTCAGTCACTTTCATATTGTCAAAGCCAAGGATGAGACTGAGACTGGCCAATGAAAGTAACAAAATTATTCTAGCCCATACCAGAAGACACAGTGGACTGTAAACACTACATCCTGCCAGCAAAGGCATATTTTATGTTATTATTATTATTATTATTATTATTATTATTATTATTATTATTATTTATCTCTAGGGCGGTAGTAATTCGAGTAGGGTTTGTTACCCTTATTAAGGTACACACATGCTTCGTCTGTCACATTTTTCCATCTGTCTCCTGCCAGATAGCCCTCAAACAGCTTTCGTGCGTTACTGCCACCGCCGCCGTTTCAATCCTATATATATAGAGATTGAGACGGCGGTGGTTACTGCATCCTTCCAAAATGTGACGAGGCAACGGCTTGTGAACTCAGAGCTTATGCCGCTTTTCTGATTGCAGGTCCTTGTTGATTTTGGTGTTAACTGTTGAAACAGACATCCCTAACTTACGTGCGATAGTCCTTTGTGGGGCTGGGTTACCACATGAGACAAGGGCCTTCACCTTCCTCACCACTTCTGGTGTACGGCTGGTGGCAAGTCGTGGATTTGCCTGTTTTTCCCCTCTGGAATTAAGTCCAGTCTGCCTTTGCCTCTTTTTATTCAGTCAGCACTGATCCCGTTCTTTGATATCAAGGAATCATGCTTCTTGCTCATTCGTTGGATTGCAGAATAGCAATATTCAGCATCGGAAAGGGCTGTTATGTATCCCTCCCATAAGGGCAATTCGCTTCGGCATCCTTGGAGCTAATGTCACGAAACTCCACAAACAGTACTGACGTGAATCATCACTCCGCGTTTTAACGTGCTCAAGTTGATAACAGCGCCGCCACCAGCCTTCAAACTCGTCACCAGAGATCCCGAACGACGTTCTGTAGTTGTCACAGCGTATGGTTTCGGTTGCTGTTTGCACGTGTTTCCAGCCGACATATAACGTAGCCACAGCCACACTGCCAACACCTGCGAGCTGGAACCGGAGCGCATGTGTAGGTGGATTGCCGAAATAGAGTTTGCCGCGCGGGAACGGCCTACTGCTCTTTTACGATGTACTACACGGCACGTCATATTCTTGCCATCGCGCTAACATAACCGATCTCAGTTGGAATCCAACCCGGGGTTATGGGTGCAAGGCGCTAACCATGCACCCACCAACGCCGGCCGGCTATCGCTAACATCACTCGATTGTCTCATAAAATTAATTATTCTAACACACTTACGTTGTTTGAGTGTACCTCGAACATACAATTTTAATAATAATAATAATAATAATAATAATAATAATAATAATAATAATAATAATAATAATAATAATAATAATAATATTTAACCGCTTTGTTACGTTTCTACTTTCTGTAGATATAATGCGTACAAGTACATGATTGAAGTTTCTGTAAACTGCTGTCCTAAAATTATCTTAACCATTTCGCGTCGTCAGTTCAGTTACAGAAAAGGTCTCCCTCTAAGAACAGACGAGTCGAACGAGAGGTGTGGCTGGATGCTTTATCTTGATGTAACAAGATCTTCATGAAGTTAGAATTCAAGAGGAAAAATTGGGGCAAATATTCGTTTATAGGGGGGGGGGAGTTAGGGATTGGAATAACTTACCAAGGGAGATGTTCAATAAATTTCCAAATTATCACCTAGGCAACTGCCCTAAATGCATATCAGTATTGACTGACTGACTGACTGATTGATTGATTGATTGATTGATTATTTTGTGCCGGTGCACCATAAAAGAATGCATGACGATTCTTTTGAAATATCTCCTGAACTTAGTGCCTGTGAAGGAAACATCGCAAGTGCTTGTAAGTTTAGGACCAGAAAAACAGATGAAAGCAAACATTTCTTCAGAGTGGGCCAGCAGTAAAATCAGTACCTCTGGAAAAGAAACAAACGGTACATCTGGAATTATATGAACAAAATGTAAGATTCAACTTATGTAGAAGTTCTGGTGAGTATCGTAAACTTTCTTCATAAAAAAGAGAAAAGCACTGATAATACTAATAGTAATAATAAAGAATCAACACACATATCTCATTGGCATCGCTATCCCAAATGACCACAATATGCAACAGAAATACAGAGAGAAGGTCGATGAATATACTTCTCCGGCTTTGTAAGTAGCAAGGATCTGGAAACAAGACAGAGTGACAATTCTTCCCACTGGACTCACACCATTTCGAGAAAAATAATACTACAGCTCCCCATCTACACTCACAATGTGGCACCAAAAGCTGCAATTTTGAAGACCTGCAACATTGTCAGAACATTTCTGAATGCTCAGTATGGACCCTTTATAACGAAGGGAATAATTAAGGTGTATGTTATAAATTTATGTAAATTATGATTAATCTCTATTTCTTGTATATCGAAATACGTGCTATATTAGCTACTATTAAGTTGTGAAATAAATAATAATAATAATAATAATAATAATAATAATAATAATACTCAAAGACGAACCATTTCAGGATGTATATTTATAGGACAATTTTTCTTTCTTTTGATGTGAAGAACTCTCCTCCATCACTTTTCGAAGTATTTCCGATACACCCTGCATACCGTCCAGACACGCAAAACCTACGAAATATAATTAAAACATGAAAGAACTGTTATATACACGGCGAATTCATGGCGTAAGGAGACCACCAACCCCATCCTACCAACTTAAGATACCAAGGGTGTGTGTCGGCCCTTGTTATTGACACTTCCTGCATGCACTGTTTTCTGTGAGCGTAGCAGAAATGCAGGTGCGACGTGACCTTGAATGTTAATAAGCTGCAGCTGATGACATAAGCTCGTCTGTTTTCACATGCTGTTTGTCACTAACCTCATTTCAGGTCGACCAATGACAGGCATTCACACGTCACACACTCGGATTGAGCATAATGCCAAATGGTTAGTTACATGTGAAATCATCATACCGGGAAGGGAGGGTCGATTAAAAGTGCGTACGCACCAAAATGTGACTGACAAACACAGAAGGGAATATCAGATTCAATTTCCACATAGAACAAGAAGCCAGAAAGTCTTTCTCTATGATCATCCGTAATATGTCTACGGATCCGATGTGTTCTAGTTGTGCGCTTCAGTGAGCGGTATTATGGAGAGGAACATAGAAATTGGTAGTTTGAGTAAATTAGGGCATCGAGTTCTTAGCGTTTCATTATGTATACCTGTACAGAACAAATCATAATCTACCGACGACTGCTGGATACAAGAACACTTCACACTGATCCATTTAGAGAATCACGAACGAAACAGAGATTCAATGAGAGAATGGATTTAAAACTTCTGAATTTACTTTTAAGAGGCATATTTTTTAATAAAAACGATATCTTGCACAGTGGCCAAGAAATTAGCCATTAAGGCATTCTCTTTGTGTATCCAAATGAGAAAGTGATTCACTCCACCGCAATATCTCATAGCTCACTGTATTAATAATAATTAAAAATCGCCTACTGTGGTGGGTTTTGGCCTGGCAGGAAGGAAACGCCTAGGAGTGAGAAGAAAATTACTGTCGCCTTAATTAAAGAACAGCCCCAACATTTGCCTGATGTGAAAATGGAAAACCACGGGAAACTATCTTCAGGACTGCCGACAGTGGGGTAAATGCTGGGGCTGTGCCTTAATTAAGGCCACGGGCGCTTCCTTCCCACTCTTAGTTCTTTCCTGTCACATCATCGCGAGAAGACCTATCTGTGCCGGTGCGACGTAAAGCCCCTAGCAAAAAAAAAAAAAAAAAAAGGAAAAAAACCACATGATCTCTCCATTTTTGAGAACCGATCTTCCACTGGAGCTTTTTCTAGTTCATTCTCCTGCATGGTCTCATCAAGGTACTATACTAGACTTAAGTAAAGTTGGCGTCTGACAGGTAAGGTTGGAGGGAGGAGCACTGCACGTGCCATTTCACGATGTTGCCACATTCCAGCATTCCTTTCTACATACTCTTACCCCTCGCTTCCGGCTCACTTGTTCCCTCCTTCATTCTGACCGTTATGATCTGTTGTAGACTACCTGGCCAGGCGGTGTCGTCCCATTTGCGATCACTCTTATACAAACAATCAGGTTGTTATCAGTGACAGTGATAGGTTTGGCAACTCCCAGCAAGACGAGCTGCCCTGAAGTTTTATCTCCATGGCAACCGCAGTCGCCCCACCCTCGTTTCCATGGCAACCACACAGCCACTCCCTTTATCCCGCCTCGGCAGGCAGTAAACGGACCTCCCTCTAAGAAATGTCAGACAGCAACTCCTATTATTAGCAGTATAGAAGGTCTTAACCCTTTCGATCCACCCTATCGCTGCTATTATTATTATTATTATTATTATTATTATTATTATTATTATTATCTTCATTATGTCCAACTAAAGAGCGCGACTCAACGTATTTAACTGAAGTAGCTGCCTTTTTCTCCTCCCAAAATCTCTTCATCTTCTCGCTGTGGCTTTTCTTGCGATCTCCTGACCAGGTTTTGTTGGTGGTAGTGCTTGGAGGATGTGTAAAGCGGTTATTGTCGACTAATTTTCCGAACTTAGCTCTGTCTAATACAATGTCATCTGTGATACCTATTTCCTGAAGATCTTTTCAAACTTCGAGCAGCCAATTATTTTTATTTTTTTACTTTCATTGACAGGGCAAGGTTCAGAATTATTTAGGTCAATCTCTGATTTTTCATTTCAAACGTCGTTTCCTAAATGTGTATGAAATTTTCTCTGAGTGTTGGTACAAGTCATGAGATTTCCTTATCATACAGATTCCCGCTGTACATACTGGTAGAAAACTTTCCCTTAAGATTTTTCTTCCTTGCTTTTCTACATCTTTACCAAAGGATCTGTCCCCAATGATCAGTGTTTCAGATGCATATAGTGCTTGAGGCTTGATTTTAGTGTTTTAATGTCTTAATTTTACATTTCGGGACATAGAGTTTTTATTATATCTATTCTAAGTGAGTCTGTATGCTCTTCGTAGTTAAGAGAGCCTTTCTTTGTTTCCTCCACGATTCAGTCCTGAAAGTTGGATGACTTCTCCTAGGTATTTGAAGTCAGCCATTTGGGATATTTTGCCATGTTGGCTTTTCATTGGTTGTCCATCTAGGTACCGAAGATATCCTTCCATATAGTGAGTTTTCTGATAAGAGATTATTATTATTATTATTATTATTATTATTATTATTATTATTATTTTAACGGGATGAACTGAAGATATGGTGCACAAGATCAGTATGAGAACTTGCTCAGTCCTTTTGATAGGCTTTCTTTCGCTGTTCTCACTGTTGTTTGAGTCATCAGTCCATAGACTGGTTTGATGCAGCCTCCATGCCACCCTATCCTGTGCTAACCTTTTCATATCTACGTAACTATTGCATCCTACATCTGCTCTAATCTGCTTGTCATATTCATACCTTTGTCTACCCCTACCGTTTTTACCACCTACACCTCCTTCAAAAACCAACTGAACAAGTCCTGGGTGACTTAAGATGTGTCTTATCATTCTATCTCTTCTTCTCGTCAAATTTAGCCAAATCGATCTCCTCTCACCAATTCGATTCAGTATCTCTTCATTCGTGATTCGATCTATCCATCTCACCTTCAGCATTCTTCTGTAACACCACATTTCAAAAGCTTCTATTCTCTTTCTTTCTGAGCTAGTTATCGTTCATGTTTCACTTCCATACAATGCCACGCTCCACACGAAAGTCTTCAAAAACATCTTTTACGACGGCTGAAGTCAGAATTCCAGCTATTAGGCTACTTGCAGAATTTCTGAAACGAGAGGCATGTCTGTGTCGTTCGAATTCCACGTAAAGCTGGAGGCACTGTGACTATGATCACGATTCAACAGTTCCATAAAACTACAAGCTTGCTTGCTCGGCTCTCTTGGTCAGGTCCTCTACTTTTCATATCGAAAAGTCGAGTTCATAAAGATTGAGTGAACCTCATTTCAGCATTATAATCCTTAGACGACAGGCCGGGCTGAGTGGCAACTTGGCGGCTTCAATCTTGGCTCAGTCCGGTGGTATTTGAAGATGCTCAAATACGTCAGCCTCGTGTCGGGAGATTTACTGGCACGTAAAAGAACTCCTGCGGGACTACATTCCGGCACCTCGGTGTCTCCGAAAACCGTGAATTTTGTTAGTGGGACGTAAATCCATTATTATTATTATTATTATTATTATTATTATTATTATTATTATTATTTTAGACGACTTGAGAATGGAACTCAGAGTCCCCATGAAAGAGGCAAAAATGCTACCCTTACGCTACGAATCTGGCACAACGAAATCGTGTTAATAGACTGCAAAATATATATATCGCAGATGCCAACTGTATCGCACATATGGGCTCACCCTGTTTTACAGCCCGATGGCCTTCCTTACGCTAACCCTATGTTAAAAGATGTATTCACTATGTGGTGGTTGGGTTTTTTGAAGAAGAGTGTACTGGGACAAACACATACACCCTGTCCAGAATAATAAGAATTAACCAGATGTGGATAAAATCCTCGATTAGGCCGGGAATCTAAACAGTGACACCCTGAACCGAATGCCTTGACACTGGGCATTCAGCGAAGAAGACGGGCAGTCGCTAAGGAAATTCAATCACAGAAATTTTAGTAAGCGCTTTGTTAGATGATTCTCTCTCATACCCTTCGTCAGGAAGGGGAGAGAAAGAAAGAAAGAAAGAAAGAAAGAAAGAAAGAAAGAAAGAAAGAAAGAAAGAAAGAAAGAAAGAAAGAAAAAGAAAGAAGGAAACACTACTACGGACGGTATGATGATAATATTAATAATAATGTTGTTGTTTGAGTCTTCAGTCCATAGACTGGTATGATGCAGCCCTCCTTGCCATCCTATCCTCAGCTAAACTTTTCGTTTCTACGTAACTATTGCACCCTACATCTGCTCTGATCTGCTTGTCATATTCTTACCTACCGTTCTTACCCACTAAACGTCGCTCAAAAGCCAACTGAACAAGTCCTCTGTGTCTTAGGATGTGTCCTATCATTCTAGCTTTACTTATCGTCAAATTTAGCTAAACTGATCGCCTTCCACCAATTCGATTCAGCATCTCTTCGTTCGTGATTTCATCTATCCATCTAACCTTTAACATTCTTCTGTAACACCACATTTCAAAAGCTCCTGTTCTCTTTCTTTCTGAGCTGGTTATCGTCCATGTTTCACTTCCATACAATGCCAGGCTCCAGACGAAAGTCCTCAAAAATATCTTTCTAATTCCTATACCAATGTTCAAAGTGAGCAAATTTCTTTTTTTAAGAAAGCTCTTCCTTATTTGTGGTAGTCTGCAATTTATGACCTCCTCAGTTCTGCCATCTTTAGTTATTTTACTGCCCAAGTAACAATATTAATCTACTTTCTTTAATACTCCATTTCCTAATCTAATATTACCTGCATCACCTCACTTCGTTCGACTACACTCCATTACTTTTGTTTTGGACTTATTTGTTTGCATAGTCCGGCCCCGCGGTGTAGGGGGCAACGCCTCCGCCTGTCACCCGGCGGCTCCGGATTCGATTCTCCGCTGAGTCAGGCTTTTTTACTTGTAAATGATTAATATCCCTGGCCTGCGGATAGGGTGTTTGTGTCGTCCTAACGTTCCTTTCCTCACATTCAACACTCCACACTTCCTCTATTCCAATTACACGCAGGTACTATCACATGGTGCAAGTAGGGGTATTATACATTTAAAAAATATTTGTTTGCATCCTGTATTCCTTACCCAAGACTCCGTCCATACTATTAAGCAATTAAATAATAATAATAATAATAATAATAATAATAATAATAATAATAATAATAATAATAATAATAATAATAATAATAGGGAGCCTCCGTGTTTCAGACGGCAGCGCGTCGGTCTCTCACCGCTGGATACCGTGGTTCAAATCCCGGTCACTCCATGTGAGATTTGTGCTGGACAAAGCGGAGGCGGGACAGGTTTTTCTCCGGGTACTCCGGTTTTCCCTGACATCTTTCATTCCAGCAACACTCTCCATTCTCATTTCATAGCATCTATCAGTCATTAATATATCACTTTGGGAGTGGCGACGCCATCGTACTAACAGCCTATATATACTTCATTAATTACATTCCTGACCCGGTCAATGACTGGAAAACAGGTTGTAGGTTTTCATTTTCATTTCATTCAATAATAATAATAATAATAATAATAATAATAATAATAATAATAATAATAATAATAATAATAATAATAATAATAATAATATACAAACAAAGCAATATGCAGCTTTTACATATTTACAAAAAAAAGTCGTGGAAGAAAAAAAGATGAATAAGGAAGGAACTGTAAATTTGAAGTGAATATCAGTTTCAGTTTCTATATAGAACAAGAAACCAGAAAGTCTCTCTATGATCATCCGTAAGATGTCTACGGATCCGGTGTGTTTCTAGTTCTGCGCTTCAGTGAGAGGTATTATCGGAAGGAACATAAAAATTGGTAGTTGGAGTAAATTAGGGGATGGAGCTCTTTAGCGTTTCGTTATTTATCTCTGTACAGAACAGATCATAATCTTCCGACGACTGCTGGATACACTAACACTTCTCACTGATCCATTTAAAGAATCACGAACGTACGAATGAGAAATACAGAGATTCAATGAGAGAATAGATTTAAAACTTTTAAATTTACGTTTACGAAGCGTATTTTTTAATAAATACGATTTCTTGCACAGTGGCCACGAAATTAGCCATTAAAGCATTCCCTTTGTGGATTCAAATGAGAAAGTGATTCACTCCTCCGCAATATCTCATAGCTCACTGTACTGATTATAATGAAAAATCGCCTACTCTGGTGAGTTTTGGCCTGGCGGGAAGCAACAGATTAACAATTTAGGATGCGATCATGTTCGCCTGTATGGTTATAATCCACAAACGTTGGCGCCTATGCCAGCCTCACCCGGCCCGAGGCAGTTCTGGGCGTATGCCAGCATGGTGCATATACGTCTATTAAATCAAGGCCTAGAGCTATAGGAAGCGAGGGCGGGCAAGGTCGATGACGCCCAAGGTCCATATCCTAGCAAGCTCAACCGCCGTACCCCTCACCGCTCTCACCGGTGGAAAATTTGAATTTTGGGACCATAAGACAAGAGAGGCACCTGAAAATCAAGGTAACTTATTAATCAGATCTACCTCTTTCCTGAGATGGATTGAGACTTGGACATAATTTGCAAGCAAGAAAGTGATCCATGGTTTGTTCTGACCCGCAGGTGTCGGAAATGTATCCCCATCTCCTCAAGTTCGCCTTGGATCTACCTACCCCGCATCCAACCTGTTCGGCGTTTTCCACGAAAACCATCCTTTCTCATGTCTTTTCACAAGGAATAATCCAGTCTTCAAGATCTTTACCTCTGCTTTTCCATAATGCTATTCTGATTTTTCTGAGCGGTTCCGTAAAGCTTTTTATAAAATGAAGGAAGACTTTCTTTGACTTGAGCCTTCGATGTCATGGTATATACCCGTGTAGAGGATGATTTTTTTTAAAGTTGACTGCTTTTGTTCTTTCAATTCTGGCTGCCATTTCACGTCTTATATCTGGTGGAGAAATTCCGGCTAAGCAGTAAACTTTAGTGACCCCGATGACACGGTTTATCTTGCTCATAAAATGTACATATTTGATCGCTAATTCATATTTTACCAATAAAAATGTAATTATTTAACAGCGTCGTTCACTGTGCAGAGAGGTAAGGTAGACAACGTTCGTAGATGGACATCATCTCCTGGTCGACTTCAGATGCCTGATGTTGCTTCCTTTAAAAGCGATTAGTTCGATCTAATACAACAGATTTTCCAGTGCTTCGGTTTATTGCGACAATATCAGCTCGTTTAAAATATCCTTTTTAACAAAATATGTCTTCATCCGAAAAATTGAGTAACAAAATAGTGTTATGTAAGAAAATGTGCGACGCCATGTTACCTAGCAACAGTACCTTGAGAGCTGCACAGGTCATGGATCTCTATGACAACCATCAATCAATACTTCACATCACAGCCTACGCGGCTGCTAGATAACATCGTGTCACACATTTAACTGAAAGACATATTTAAGATCATTTGATTTTCTCAACCGAAAATTTAATAACATTTTTATTTGTTGATAAACATATTGTAAACAAGCGAAACTACGCGATCTCGATCCCTCTCCCTGCTGCAACCCCAAATGCAAGTCGTCTTCTTTTCCCCAGCCGGACTTCCTTGTAGGGGCCACGTTTCCACTGTGCAGTGCACACAGGCACAGTGGTCGCCGACCCCTGAGCTGGAGAAATTAATTACCTAATCAGTTAAAATCTCGGACCCGGCCGGGAGTCGAACCCGAGGCCCTCCGATCCGAAGGCCACTTCGTTGACCATTCAGACAAGGAGCTGGACCTCTAATAATAATAATAATAATAATAATAATAATAATAATAATGTGTTGTTGAGTCATCAGTTCATAGGCTGATTTGATGCAGCCTTCCGTGCCACCCTATCCAGTACCAACCTTTTAATTTCTACGTAACTACTGCATCCTGCATCTGCTCTATAGTGCTTTTCGTACTCACATCTTGGTCTACCCCTACCGTTCTTACCGCCTACACTTCCTTCAAAAACCAACCGAACAAGTCCTGGGTGTCTTAAGGTGTGTCCTATCATTCTGTCTCTTCTTCTGGACAAATTTAGCCAAATGGGTCTCCTCTCACCAATTCGATTCAGTATCTCTTCCCATTCGTGACTCGATATATCCATCTCGTCTTCAGCATTCTTCTGTAACACCATACTTCAAAAGCTTATATTCTCTGTCTTTGTGAGCTACTTATCGTTCCATACAATGTCATGCTCCAGAATAAATTCTTCAAAAACATCTTTCAAATTCCTGCATCAATGTTGGAAGTGAGCACATTTCTTTTCTTAAGAAAGGCCTTCCTTGCTTGTGCTAATCTGGATTTTATGTCCTCTTTACTTCTGCCATCGTTAGTTATTTTAGTAACCAAGTAACAATATTCATCTACTTCCTTTAAGACTCCATTTCCTAATCTAATATTTTCTGCATCACTTGACTTCGTTCGACTGTACTCCGTTACTTTTGCTTTGGACTTATTTATTTCTATCTTGTATTCCTTACACAAGACTATGTCCATACCACTGAGCAACTTTTCCAGATCTTCTGCAGTCTCAGATAAAATATCATCACTGGCAAATCTCACGGTTTTGATTGCCAATCGTTGGACTACTACTACTACTACTACTACTACTACTACTACTACTACTACTACTACTACTACTACTACTACTACTACTACTACTACTACTACTGTCCGGCCTCGCGGTGTAGGGTGCAACGCGTCCGCCCGTCGCTCGGCGGCCCCGGGTTCTATTCCTGGCCGGGTCAGGGGCTTTTAATTGTAAATGATTAATATCCCTGGCCTGGGGACTGGGGGTTTGTGTCTTCCTTAACGTTCCTTTCCTCTACATTTCCGCAATTCCACTTACACGTAGGTTCCTATCATATGATGAAAGTAGTGGCAAAAGATCTACAGAGGTCGACGCCACGAACAAATATAACTTTTTATTATAAAAAAAAACTACTAACAATAATAATATTAAAATGCTGGCGTAACTGGCTCGGACGTTAGAGTGTCCATCTTCTTAGCCCATCCTGCAGAGTTGTATCTCGGCTCAGTCCGATTGTATTTGACTTAAAACGAATAACATTGTTATTACTGTTATTATTTAATAATAAATTACTTTCTCAACCTCACCCTAGTTTTGGTTCATTTTTGATTCAAGCCGGTGGTGACGATTGAATTTTCGATGCCATGTGAATTTTTACTCTGATGATGATGATGATGATGATGATGATGATGATGATGATGATGATTATTGTTGTTTAAATTGGCTTAGCATGTAGGTCATCGGCCCCTAATGGTGCGAAATGGGAAGAAATGAAATGACAAATTAAAAGTCCAAAGTCCTCCACTGACCATAATTCAAAACATGAGGACGATGAATGAATGAATGAATGAATGAATGAATGAATGAATGAATGAATGAATGAAAGGACGGATGGATATGAATTTAAAACAATCAGTGATACCGACCCACAGTGCCTCACATGCACAGAAGCTGGCATAAAATAATAGTATTACTGACCAAGGGACTGCTTCTATAGCACGATAGTGAGTCGATGATGCTTGTAGTCGAAAGGGGTCCAAAATCCAAGTCATCGGCCCCTCATAATAGTACTTATCTCTAGAAAAGTAGAACCATGGTATTTGTCATGTTGCGGTACTAATCAAAAGTAGCTTAGACTCGCGGTATTCCACACATTACGGTATTACTCAGAGGTAATGAAATTCGCACATGTAATACAGACCTACGGTGTGTCGCACACTGCGGCGCCATTTACAGGCAACGCAAACCTATGGTGTTCATCACATAAGTGTACTAACCACAAGGACTCGCGCTATCCCATGGCGTACCTCAATATAGTGGGTACTAATCATAGGCAGGCCATAACCATGGGTTCCCTCATCCCATGGTGCCGCTGAAACAGTGCTACTGATCACAAACCTATTCTGTACCTAACATAGTGGTACTACGCGCAAGTAAAAGCGACTCATGGTGTTCCCCGTGTGGTGGTACTAATCACAAGTAGTTTCATGATTCAAATACAGTCATCCCTTGGTCGCCCCTTTTAGACGCCTCTTACGACAGGCAGGTGATACCGTGGGTGTATTCTTCGTCTGCGTCCCCCACGCACAGGGGAAAAATTTTTACTCTAAAACTTCCACCCTACGATTCGAACCTCAGACATCTGGGTGGAAAATCAGCAGCTAACTCACAGCACTTATCACCCCCTCTAATAATAATATCACTGCTCGAATATTCTTGAGCAGTCAATAACAAAAACTGAGAATTGGTAACAATTTAATTTTGATGTGAAAATGCACGGCTAGGTGGTGGTGGTGGGGTGGGGGGCGAGTCGAGGAGCATGTTATTTAAATATCTGAAATGGAACTGTGCAGGGAATTGTTGATCAAAACATAGGTACCTACTCGCTGAATGGACCTTCTTCTTCTCCTCCTTTTTCGTCTTCTTATTTTCCTAACCACTTTTCCAACACATGTTGGGTCACGTGTGCGAACTATGTCGCACATGTGGATTTGACCCTGTTTTACGGCCGGATGCCCTTCCTGATGCCAAAACTATCTGGAGGGATGTAATCGTTATTGCGTGTTCCTGTAGTGGTTGGTATTGTTGTATGTTGTCTGAATATGAAGAGGGGTGTGTTGGGACGGACACAAACACCCAGTCCCCGAGCCAGAAGAATATTTTTTTTTGCTATTTGCTTTACGTCGCACCGACACAGATAGGTCTTATGGCGACGATGGGATAGGAAAGGCCTAGGAAGTGGAAGGAAGCGGCCGTGGCCTTAATTAAGGTACAGCCCCGGCATTTGCCTGGTGTGAAAATGAGAAACCACAGAAAACCATCTTCAGGGCTGCCGACAGTGGGGCTCGAACCCACTATCTCCCGATTACTGGATACTGGCCGCACTTAAGCGACTGCAGCTATCGAGCTCGGTAGAAGAATAATAAAAAGCGATTAAAATTCCCGACCCGCCCGGGAATCGAACCAGGGACCCTCTGAACAAAAGGCCAGTACGCTGACCACTCAACCGAGTCGGACTGAATGGACCAACAACATTGTCTCACATATAGAAATGGAGACTTAGAAAATAATTAACGACGTGGTTATGGAAAGGTAATGATAGTTTTAAAAACCGTGGAAAAAGCTGAGTTAATTTAATGAGAATGTTAATACCGTTCTGCTCTTATATTTCATATTTCCCCTATTTTATAAACTTTACTCGCATTTAATTATCCCCAGTTCTCCTCAGTTCGTTAACCTTTAGCTGTGCATGTTGATCTTCCCTTCATTAGCACAGAACTAACAATGAGGTCAGGCTGCATAACGAACTTCTTTTACCTTATTTCCAATGCAGGCGGGAGCCAGGAGGCCTTGCGAGCAGCAGCGGTAGCCACTCGTTATCTGCAGGGGGCCTTGATCCAAATTATACAACCTAACCTTATAATATGTCTTACACTACCAGTCTTGATACATGAACGCCGGAAGTTGCCAATTGTGAGAGGTCAAAGTAAAGGATTACGAATATTATACAATTATTTCCCAACAACGTATGCCAATAAATAAATAAATAAATAAATAAATAAATAAATAAATAAATAAATAAATAAATAAATAAATAGACAGACAGATGGATAGACAGCGATCTCGTTAAGAAATCATGACTGGTTCTATTTGTATTTTGGCATGGAGTTGTAGGTCTCGGAAGAGTTGTGCTTATTGTGTCCCTAACGAATTTATTCACACTCAACTGCTGGGTTATTCCTACTGCACATCTGGTCCCAGCGATGATTTGACACTTGACTTTGACACACTCTTTTCCCCCAAAGTGCACACAACGAACTTATGAATAACTTTCTTCTTGTCATATACTGTTGACAACCGAGGCTAAGTCCAATGCTACATAAATGTGTTGTTTGTGCTGTTTTCAGAAACCGATCCCGACAATTTGCTCAGTGACCTCACGTTTGATGCGTGGAAAACGAGAGAAAGTTGGACTACTGATATTATATATATTCTGTACTGGTTTAATATATATATTTGAATATATTCCAGAATACATCCTGTATTGGTCTAATATATATAATATGCCAGTAAATCTACCGACACGACACTGACGCATTTGAGCACCTTCATATACTACCGGACTTAGCCAGGATCGAACCTGACAAGGTGGGGCCAAAAGGCCAGCGCCTCAACCATCTGAGCCACTCAACTCGGCCTCATATTAGTGTTGTATTTCAGAGAGAGGTCCATCTAATTGCACATCTGAAAAAAATTCTTCCTAACAATACTTATAATAACGACTTACAGCACAAAATATATTACTTCCCTAAAAGCACGGGGATGTTTGTTAATCAATGACAATTATTAATTAATCTTTCTTTCTTTCTTTCTTTCTTTCTTAATCTGTTTACCCTCCATGGTTGGTTTTTTCCTCGGACTCAGCGAGGGATCTCACCTCTACCAATTCAAGGGCAGTATCCTGGAGCGGGAGACTTTGGGTCTGGGGATACAACTGGGGAGGAGGACGGGTACCTCGCCAAGGCTGCCTCACCTGCTAGGCTGAAAAGGGGCCTTGGTGGGGGGGGGGAGTGGAAGGGATAGACAAGGAAGAGGGAAGGAAGCGGCCGTGGCCTTAAGTTAGGTAACATCCCGGCATTTGTCTGGAGAAGTACGAAACCACGGAAAACCACTTCAAGGATGGCTGAGGTGGGAATCGAACCGACCTCTGCTCAGTTGACCTCCCGAGGCTAGGTGGACCCCGTTCCAACCCTCGTACCACTTTTCAAATTTTGTGGCAGAGCCGGGAATCGAATCTGGGCCTCCGGGGGTGGCAGCTAATCACGCTAACCACTACACCACAGAGGCGGACATTATTAATTAATAACAACCAAAACAAAAGAGGTACCACTATGGAACGTCCACAGTCCATCACTGTGCAGCATTGTACAAAACCCGTTGCCAGCGATGTAGAAGCCGCAGTATCTCTGGATGCTGCAAATGGAGCAGTCAAACGTTTGCAGAACTTCGGGAACAGCGGTTTCTTCTCCTTCGGTATCAAATCAAAACCACAGGCGCTTAAGTTCAGGAAGTATGGGGGATGATAGCATACTTCTCAGTCCCATCGAGCTTCTAAATCGGCCACATATAAAATGATGAAAAAAAAGTGTCGTTGCTTCTTGCACAACGTTGGTCGGTGATTTTTCAAAAATGACAGTAATACCTCGCACTCACGGTCTATCTCTATACTTGGAGTACGATATGCTTTAAGATAACGCCATCACAGTCGTACACCAGAAACACCATCATATTCACTCTGCTGAGGTTATGGCGCATTTTTTTACTATCGTGGGAACTAACCTTCGACCGATCTCTCATAGGTGACACTGTTCTTCGCAGCACAGCGCATGCGCGGAGCGTTGGATGGACTAGTACTAGTCCATGTTATGTGAGGTAGGCTGGATATCACCCTAACGTTTGCAAACGCGAGAAGCAATGGACTGGTTCCTTTCCCCGGTGTACATACAAGATTGCTGTCACGAATAACGAAACAGATATCGTATTTTGGAGTGGTTTTCTAATATTCAAAAATTAATAAATCCTAAAATACCACGCCAAACTCTATGAAATCGAGCAAAGCATATACAATTAGATGCAAGAGTTCAGAAAAACATTCACTTAGTTTCCAGGACAGACTTTTAAATTCTAGATGAAAATTCACGGTATTCGAATGTCTTCAATTCAACTGATGTGTTCAGCAGACTGTGAGTGGTTTTATTAGCCACTTCACAAGCGATGGTAAATGTTCCTTATATGCGCCAGAGGAATAAACAACCAGTTTGATTCATGTTACGCAACTTACAGTCCATGTTTCAGACAGGTTATAAAACGAAACACTCAGATATGAGGATTTGAAAGCGTAATGGAGATAAATGAACACAACACCGTATCTATAAATGTGGATTTTCAGGTGTTCGGTGTTCTGATTACTACTTACGGAGAGGATGTTTTAAATAAGGGAAAATTAATACATTGTACCATGTAATATCACAATACAACGTTCTGAAAACTTATCGTAACACACCAAAGGGCAATTTCCTAAAGTTGCAATGAATGCTGTACAAAAATAAATCACGTAAGAATTTTTACGGTCCGCCTCTGTGATGTACTGGTTAGTGTGATTAGCTGCCACCCCCGGAGGTCCGGGTTCGATTTCCGGCTTTGCCACGAAATTTGAAAACTGGTACGAGGGCTGGAGTGGGATCCACTCAGCCTCGGGAGGTCAACCGAGGAGAGGGGGTTCGATTTTCACCTCAGCCATCCTCGAAGTGGTTTTCCGTGGTTTTCTGTTGTTTCCCCACTTCTCCTCATGGCAAATGCTGGGATGGTACGTAACTTCAGGCCACGCCGCTTCCTTCCCTGTTCCTTGTCTATGCCTTCCTATCTTCCCATCTCCCCCACAAGGCCCCTGTTCAGCATAGCAGGTGAGTCCGCCTGGGCGAGGTACTGGTCCTCCTACCCAGGTGTATTCCTCCGGCCCAAAGTCTCACGCTCCAGGACACTGCCCTTGAGGCGGTAGAGGTGGGATCCCTCGCTGAGTCCGAGGGAAAAACCAACCCCGGAGAGTAGGCCTACATGGATTAAGAAAGAAAAAATGTTTACGCCGAAGAAAAGACAACTGACACATGAGGGTTCTTACATTCGTTACCTAAGTCATTTGAAGTGTCTAGTACATAGGACCTTAACTAAGTGGTGTAGACAAAGAGGACAAAAACTGTGGTACTACGCTTATTCAATCTAAATTGTATGACGGACAAAAGTTTCTAAACTGATGGATATCGAGCCCGCATCGTGTACACTATCATCCCCCCCCCCCAACACACACACACGAATATGCAGATATTCTTATTATATTAATAAGATAATGTCTTCAAGTGGCTCAGACGATTGAGGCGTTGGCCTTCTGATCCCTATACTTGGCAGGTTCGATCCTGGCTCAGTCCGGTGATATTTGAAGGTGCTCAAATACATCAGCCTCGTGTCGGTAGATTTACTGGCACGTAAAAGAACTCCTGCGGGACAAAATTTCGAAACCTCAGCGTCTCCGAAAACCGTACAATGTAGTTAGTCCGAGGTGGTAAAGGCGTTTTCGGTTCACACGGGAGGACGTGGGTTCGATTCCCCGTCTGGAAGTCTAAACTTTTAAGGAATGAGATTTCCACTTCTGTAGCGGCATATGTCTTGATGTTCACTCCGCCCGAACCAAAAGCAAGCTCGGGTTAATTCCTAGGAGCAAAGGCGGGCGGGCTAGAGCTAAGCGTTCTGTGTCACTCAGTGACGAGATTACGAGAAGCCGAAAGCTTTACCTTCCACTCTTCCACGGGTCTCCTTAGCCTTTTATTCAAGTGAATACTTAATGAATTCGGTAGTAATATTAATTTCAATCTGAACATTAACTATTACGCTGTTATTGAGAACTAAACTCGCATGCAATTCATGTGAGAGCGGTAAAAAAAAGAACAATATTCTTGAAATATGATTCCATTCCAAGAACCGATTACTCGGAAGACTGACGTTCGTGTAGTGAAACTATCGAATTTCACCAACTTTCCTTTAATTATGATTTCGTAAGCAATGTGTTCCTTGACGTGGAACAGACATAACTCTTCCTCTTGTGTTACGGAGGAACCATTTCCGTGACATGTTATTGTTCGTGTTAGACTGAGGATCTGTGTTGCATGCAACGTGTACAGAGTGATCAAAAATCGACCAAACAAATTAATTAAAACGTGGGAATGTTCTGTATCGATTTCTGTTTCAATACTACATCTTCTGTTCTACTTTTAATGCCATGTGGTGACGGTAATTTTGAAACGGCAGTGAATCATCAAACTTCTTACAAAGTCTATAACGTTCCTTTATTTAACACCTTCAAACTGTGACGTTCCAAGTGCCGATTCACTTTTCGTTTCCATTTGATTCACGCGCCACGCCAGCTGATTGATCACAACCCCGTTTAACTACAAAGTTGGGCGTATTGCATAGCTAGAGCTTGAAGGGGTAATGCTGTAGGTGTGGCGAATGAGAGCACAATTTAATTTCCTGTATGATCACTAGTCAGCGGCGTTGAAGTTTCGGCTGTAAAAGGTAATGTTTTAGGCGCTTAAAATAGGCTCCTTAACTTCTATATTTAGGCACTAATATGAATAATAGGCAGAGATATATATATATATAACTGAGCAGATATCAAGAAAACATTAAAACTCTGTCGAGTAATCGGAGAATTCAAGGAGCCACTGTCGAATTAATGATACTTTAGATGATTATTTTCGGGATTACGTTTTCTTCAAGTGAACACTTCGAGCTCTAAAGACCAACAGTACACACGTACCAGATGTGCAGCTGTTGTTGTAGTGAAAGAAAAAATTCCAAGATTTGAGAAGGTTATATTTGTAAAGGTAATGAGACTGAGACGTTCGCATTGTGTCACTAATTGCTGAGCTTTCCAAATTTGGGAAGGAGGAAGGGGTTGCTAACTCTCTTTGTAGTGTTTTATACAAGCTCGTAAGAATCATATTTGACCTGTGAGTTTAATGATCTTTAAAAGCAATGGCACAGTAGACCATTATTATGAATAGTGTAAAGTATCAGAATTAAAACGGAAATTCAAATCTAACAAAGGAAAAACTAGTCAAACGGGAAAATTGTTACTAAAAATAGAATGGAAAATAGGTGCTAACGTCAAAATACTCATTTTTAGGCATTATAAAACTGCTTTATATAAACCTAAACGTTCATGAAACTTGTAAATCTATATGTTAAGGAAACAACAGGCATTTGCCTAAAATCCGCTGGCCTAAAATCCGCTGTTTAATGATCACGGTCCACTTCCAACGCCTTCTTCTAAAGTTCTTCTCAAATCCCAAAAATGGCAGCATGTATCGCGTAGTCCGTGGCAGTGGGTATGGCATAGGGCGAGGGTTGCTACCAAGTGGTTAACTGTCAGTCGCAGATGTTTAAGTGACCGGTAATTGGTTAATAAACAAAAGAGGCTTTTAGGTAACTGCTTGCTACCAAAATTAGGTGTAGTTGAAAATATAGATTAATTACAATTCCTACAACTAGATTGGCGACCCTTCAGTAGGATAGGAATATATATTCCTTGAAGTGGAGGGATGGATTTGTTTTACAGCAATATTACGGGTATGTAAGTTATTTTCAAAATTCGGGTGTTAACATTTTTTGTATTCATGTCCATTTATTCTTATAATATTACTGACAAAACAATATAGACTACGTGGGGTACCGTTAACGTGTTAATCGGCAGAGGGGCAACTTATTCATAGTTACTGGCTTTACTTCCTGCTAACTACTTTCACGATTTTCGGAGACGCAGAGGTGCCGGAATTTAGTCCTGCAGTAGTACTTTTACGTGCCATTAAATCTACCGACAAGAGACTGACGCATTTGAGCACCTTCAAATACCTTCTGACTGAGCCGGGATCAGACCTGCCACGTTGGGGTCAGAAGGTCGGCGCCTCAACCGTCTGAGCCACTCAGCCCGGCCCGACGTATTTTGAAATCGATTGTAAGTGAACAGACATTTAACACATATTATTATTATTATTATTATTATTATTATTATTAGAGAGTTATTGAGGTTGTTTTGGTTATTCAACATACTGCTTGATATAGAGTGCCCTTTTCGGACTCTAACCGATATCCTAACTCTTTTATGTCCGAGAACCTCCCAATCTTTTACGATTTCTGTTCAGAGAGGAGGCCATTCGCGTTGCTATTTCTCTTTCAAGCAACAGTCACCATCAACAGCGTCTTTCTTTCACGTACAGTGGCAATCACATCCAATTATGGCATATAATTCTGCAAGCAAGGCTCAATATGAAAATTATCATCATTAACCATTTACGGCTCTTAAACCGAGGTCGTTCCTCAATCTAATATGCCGCGTAAGAAATCTTGTTTTCTTTGTACATAAGTATGATAACAACAATGAATTTTATAGCCTATTGTAAGTCAGAGGAAACTGTTCTTATAACCAATCAGAAGTAACTTAGTACACAATGCAATAAGCAATTAATTATAGAACCCAAGAAAGGTCATTGTGTATCATGCAAAATATTCTAATAAACCGACTGGACCACTTCGTGATAATCTATGTGATGATGACAAGTGGTAAACCCCCTGTGGGTGGGGGCGGTAGAATACACACACAGTATTCCCCGTCTCAAGTAAGAGGCGGCTGAAAGGACTCTCATCTTACGAGCGCGGGTTGGCGGCCAAGAGGCCCTGAGCTGAATCTTCGCATTGCTTTCACTTATTTGTGCTAGGCTCCTCATATTTATTCGTCTATCCTATCCGACCTTACTTGGTCAACACTTATTCTTTTCCGACCCCGACGGTCTTATGTTTTCGAGGCATATAGCGACTTTCATTGACACGCCGTTCCTGCGCCTTCCCTTTCTTTGATCGATACCTTCATTCTTAGAATTATCAGACCTCTTCCTTTCTCCTCTGATTATAGAATGATTGTCCAGTTGTACTTCTTCTTAAAACGTTAATCACCACCGCCATATGATCAGTGATAACCATAGTAATCCCTTTCCAAGACGGTTTAAGTTGGGGTCTGCACTGTCGCTTCTGCTGTCACTCTCTCCCGACAGATGGCATTACTGGCGCAAATGTACAAAAAAGAAAAAAACTCGTCAACGAAGGGGACATACAGCCACTATAAAAGTATCTCATGGACCAGATGTTGAGCGTGTTGCCTACCCCGCAGGCGTTACCTTCAATATTATATCATCGTAACACGTAACGTCGTATTATGCACCTCCAAAAGTCTTACGATTCGTGTCAGATCGAAGGCAAGACGACCGGGCAAGAGTCTAACATATTGATCCCTTAAATACGCCAGAGCAAAAGGTAAATTTGTTGGGTTAAAACTGAAAAACCGCCTCCGTGGTGTTGTAGTTGGTGTGATTAGCTGTCACCCCGGAGGCCCGGGTTCGATTCCCTGCTCTGCCACGAAATTTGAAAAGTGGTACGAGGGCTGGAACGGGGTCCACTCAGCCTCGGGAGGTCAAATGAGTAGAGGGGGAATCGATGCCCACCTCAGCCATCCTCGAAGTGGTTTTCCGTGGTTTCCCACTTCTCCTCCAGGCAAATGCCGGGATTGTACCTAACTTACGGTAAGGCCACTTCCTTCCCTCTTCCTTGTCTATCCCTTCCAATCTACCCATCTCCCAAAAAGGCCCCTGTTCAGCGTAGCAGGTGAGGCCAACAGGGTAAGATACTGGCCCTCCTCCTCACTGGTATCCCCAGCCCCAAAGTCTCACGCTCCAGGACACTGCCCTTGAGGCGGCAGATGTGGGATATCTCGCTGAGTCCGAAGGAAAAACCAACCCTGGAGGGTAAATGGATTAAGAAAGAAAGAAAGAAAGAAAGAAAGAAAGAAAGAAAGAAAGAAAGAACTGAAGAATGTAACACCAGCTGACATATATTTTTAAAATGCATAGGTGACAATGCTGATTTCGAAATAGTAAAATAGAAAGAAAGAAAGAAAGAAAGAAAGAAAGAAAGAAAGAAAGAAAGAAAGAAGCAGAGAAAGTAGTTTTCAAAATAACAAGAACAAAGCCATGGCGAGTAAAACAAATCGGCGAATATGGTATAGTCCTATACTCTATGCTCAAACAAAAGACAGGTTTATATAACAAAACTTAAAAAATATGGTTCTGCACGATTACGAAAACTCCCTTATTTCTCAAAATAATATGTAGTCAATTTGTCTTGCCTGGTCTTGCTTGACGGCATAAACAATATATAGAACACTCAAAGTGCAACAGCTTGTTTAATACAATTCAATAAGAACAATCGACTATAAAAATGGATCACCTTCAACATTATGCATTCGACTTCTTTGTTCTATATTTACATTCGTTTATTCCAGGCGTCTGCGTGTACTGCTCAAAATAGATTAGTACACGCTGAAATGGACTCTCCGGTCTAAATGATACTAGTTCATTTACTATGTTTCGTCGGTTAAGAAGTTATAAGCCTTTACGTTACTATTATTTTTTGCTAGTTGCTTTACGTCGCACCGACACAGATAGGTCTTATGGCGACGATGGGACAGGAAAGGGCTTGGAGTGGGAAGGAAGCGGCCGTGGTCTTAATTAAGGTACAGCCCCAGCATTTGCCTGGTGTGAAAATGGGAAACTACGGAAAACCATTTTGAGGGCTGCCGACAGTGGGGTTCGAACCTACTATCTTCCGAATACTGGATACTGGCCGACAACATATCCTCGTTTATTATTAAGTTCCCATATCCTCCAGCTATGTGGAAACGTAAACACTTGCTCTTTTCTGAGTTTGCAAGTTGAATGGAAACCTCTGCTGGTGTAGCGTCTGAGATGCATTTATCTACAATTCCGTTGTACCCAATAAAGAATAATGATTGTCTGTAGTAAGTAGTCCAGTGGCAAGAAGATAAATTTACTTGCATTTTTTGTATTCATATTACAAATTAGAAACTGCCCGATAACAGTGTTATTGAGAGGAGTATGAAAGTTCCATTCTGCGAGTTAAGAAAAACAGTAATACAGATACTGAGGGACTCTCTGCAAATCATTCACTCCCATCTGTACCTGAGAACGTGATTGACATTTCTCCCCCACTAACCCTGGGAAAATAGAAGATAACAGCTTCAACGACTAAATTTTCATTTCTTGATATTTTTAAACTCCATTGAAATTGAAACTGTATTCCAGATCCAAATGGTCACCCTCATTGGAGGACGGATGATTTATTTCTTTAATAAATCTCTCTCTATATATATATTACAGTTTACTCTACGTCGCACCGACACACAGTTGTTATGGCGACGATGGGATAGGTAAGGGCTAGGAGTGGGAAGGAACCGATCGTAGCCTTAGTTAAGGTATTTCCCCAGCATTTGCCTGGTGTGAAAGTGGGGGAAAACAGAAAACCATCTTCAGGGCTGCCGACAGCGAGGCTCGAACCCACTATTTCCCAAATGCAAGCTAACAGCTACGTGACTCAAACCACGCGGCCATGAGAGCAGAGTACATACGCCATCCGGTTCGGTGTTTAAGACATTAATTACTGCTCTGTTACTTAGTTTTATGCATTGAATCCCCTCTTCGTTATACCCGGTCACGAGGCACGTCACATTAACAAAGTTATTTGTCAAAGAACATCGCTACATGATTTCAAGGCGTCATGTTTTGCGAACGGTGGGGAATTCCTCAAGGCAGTATTATCGGACCTTTATGTTTTCTTATATATATAAATGATATATGTAAAGGAGTGGAATCGGAGGTAAGGCTTTTTGCGGATGATGTTATTCTCTATAGAGTGATAAATAAGTTACAAGATTGTGAGCAACTGCAACGTGACCTCGAAAATGTTGTGAGATGGACGGGGTTAAAAGTCAGGTTGTGAGTTTCACAAATAGGAAAAGTCCTCTCAGTTTTAATTACTGCGTTGATGGGGTGTAAGTTCCTTTTGGGGATCATTGTAGGTATCTGGGTGTTAATATACGGAAAGATCTTCATTGGGGTAATCACATAAATGAGGTTGTAAATAAAGGGTACAGATCTCTGCACATGGTTATGAGGGTGTTTCGGGGTTGTAGTAAGGATGTAAAGGAGAGGGCATATAAGTCTCTGGTAAGACCCCAACTAGAGTATGGTTCCAGTGTATGGGACCCTCACCAGGATTACCTGATTCAAGAAGTGGAAAAAATCCAAAGAAAAGCAGCTCGATTTGTTCTGGGTGATTTCCAACAAAAGAGTAGCGTTACAAAAATGTTGCAAAGTTTGGGTTGGGAAGAATTGAGAGAAAGAAGAAGAGCTGCTCGACTAAGTGGTATGTTCCGAGCTGTCGGCGGAAAGATGGCGTGGAATGACATTAGTAGACGAATAAGTTTGAGTGGCGTTTATAAAAGTAGGAAAGATCACAATATGAAGATAAATTTGGAATTCAAGAGGACAAACTGGAGCAAATATTCATTTATAGGAAGGGGAGTTTGGGACTGGAATAACTTACCAAGGGAGACGTTCAATAAATTTCCAATTTCTTTGAAATCATTTAGGTAAAGGCTAGGAAAGCAACAGATAGGGAATCTGCCACCTGGGCGACTCTCTACTACAAGCCATGAAAGTGCGGAATAGGAGTTTAGAAACATCTTGCAGTATAATATGCATGCGAATATGCACGAAAAATCTATGTAGTAAAAAATAATATGAAAACTAAAGTCAGTCATTCCGGCCATTCTATCCGGTCGATTTCCTTCATTTTTTAACTGAAAGGTATTCATGCACAGATTTGTCATCACCCATCAGGTATTATAAATCACTTAACTTCTGCCTTCCTCAAATTATTGGATTTTTTCAATTCTTTGTCTCTCTGAAGCAATCATATCATTGGTTCTATTTGAGGTACGGAGTTCGTTTTAGCCTACGAAGACTCAGTGGATCAAGCTCTTTCTTTTCATCTCTTAACTATTCAAATTGTTTGATTCTGAGGAAAGTTATGCGTGCACATTCAATTTGACGTTTCATTTCTTCAACATTTTTTCTCATTGGATCAATCATATCTTTCGTTCTAATTGAGGTATGCAGTTCGTTTTGGTCTAAAAACACTCAGTAGATCAAACGCTTTCTTTTGATGTAACAACTACTTAAATTGGTAGATTCTGATAAATGTTATGAATACATTTGTCTCCATGACGAAGATCTTTGAAGGACTTTTTAACAGTTCGGCGCCTAGTGTTGTTCCAAGGAACGTTTAATTCAATTTCTTTGTGTGATGTATTTTCAAGTGTTTTGTTGACATAATATTACATTTTATTACCACAGCAGATCATGTGCTTTATTTCATTAACTCGAAACTTTGCAAATACATCCGTGAGGATAGTAACGAACAACACCATGCTTTGTACATTGCGGGCGGAGTCAGCGGGAAACAGCTAGTTTAATGTTAAAAAAGAGAAACGTCTCCGCTACACGAAAAAGCATAGAATCATGATATGTTTTGGGGCTTTGGAGACGAGAGAATGAGTACAGATTGTTTGGTTGTTCCACTCTTAGTAGCCTCTCAGACATGCAGGCGGTACAGATAATGAATGCTTCTTTTCGCTCCATCCACAGGGGGGTATAAAGAGCTCCGATAATCAGAAATAAATAAATTAATTAAATATAAATATTTTTCTTCCTTCCACAGTGTTCAGAATTTTAACGTTTTCCCCTTTAAATTATTTGCAATTGCTTTGTTTAGGTCTTTCCATCTTTCCGTGCACCAAACTGGCGCCGTTCTTCCTTCCATATCACGTATACTGGTTACTTGGTTACGGTGTCGTCTTTCTGTCGACTTCCAGATAGACCTACATCTCAAAACATATCTATGTTAAGAAGAAACCAATTTTCCCTTTGAGAAAATCAAATGGTCATGAGTATTTCTCTCGGGCATGGCCATCGATCAACGGCTGCTAATTTCAAATGACCACCAGCCATAAAACACAGCCTGCACGGTTGCTAGGTAATACTGTCTGGCCATCCACCCGCGCATACCTCACATCACACCTTGCACGGTTGCTAGGTAACACTGTCTGGCCATCCACCCGCGCGTACCTCACATCACACCTTGCATGGTTGCTAGGTAACACTGTCTGGCCATCCACCCGCGCATACCTCACATCACACCTTGCACGGTTGCTAGCACTGATCTCTATACATGGATGGCTGGTGGCTTGGGTAGCAGTAAGCCGAATAGAAGATGACTGGCGTAGTAAGATGGCAGCGAGCGCACGGTGCAGTAGACCTATTGAATAGACCACGAGGAGCGCGCTTGCTTTGTTTATGCTTAGTTCAGTGACGCCAACCCCCTTGATTGTAGTTCCAAGGGTGTTCTGTGCTGTGTTATTTCAAAAGAAATAGTAGTGTATTTTATGAATTTAGGTTTGTTGCCTTGTAGTATGCTTGTAAATTCGTTCGTTCGTAATCTGTTTATCCTCCAGGGTTGGTTTTTCCCTCGGACTCAGCGAGGGATCCCACCTCTACCGCCTCAAGGGCAGTGTCCTGGAGATTCAGACTTTCGGTCGGGGATACAACTGGGGAGTATGGCCAGTACCTCGCACAGGCGGCTTCACCTGCTATGCTGAACAGGGGCTTTGTTGGGGGATGGGAAGTTTGGAAGGGATAGAGACAAGGAAGAGGGAAGGAAGCGGCCTTGGCCTTCAGTTAGGTACCATCGCGTCATTTGCCTGGAGGAGAAGTGGGAAACCACGGAAAACCACTTCCACGATGGCTGAGGAGGAAATCGAACCCCCCTCTACTCAGTTGACCTCCCGAGGCTGAGTAGACCCCGTTCCAGCCCTCATACCACTTTTCAAATTTCGTGGCATAGCCGGGAATCGAACCCGGGCCTCTGGGGGTGGCAGCTAATCACACTAACCACTACACCACAGAGGCGGACACTGCTTGTAAATTACAGAATTAAATTTAAATGTGCATGTATTTATGTGAAGTCCGAATGAAGAAACATCCTACCGGGTATTAACATACCGCAGTGTTCAGCTTATGGATGTACAAACAGAAACGATCAGCAGAAGGAAACATGGCCAGGCAGGCGTCAATTTTTGGTAGTGGGACGGGATCTCTCATAGTGCATTGGCACTGCCGGTGGCTGCAATTGGTGAGTTTTATACTGTACATAATAATCTCTCTAGGGTAGTGTTTTGAGTTTTAGGTTTATTGTATCTTATTTCGCATATTCTGGGAGCAAAATGGCAATTTTTCTAGGTTTCTCGAAACCCGAACATCTAAGGTCATGATTAGGAGTATAAGGCGGGAGACTTGGGAGCCTTCTAAAACAGCTGTTCTCTGCTCCCATCACTTTGAGGAAGACTGTTTAGATAAAAATGGACAAACTGCACGCCTTAGAAATGATGTGTAGCCAACTGTTTTCAATTTTACTGAACATTAACTGCAAATAAAGATTTACTCATATTTTTATTTATTTGTCATAATTAAAGTGACGGTTTTGATGAAATAATTGACGTGACCTTATAACAATCTTAGAAAATGAAGTCTGGAAGAATTTTAGACCTTATTTACATGAGTAATAATTATGGGTTTCAGACACTGGAGTGGTGGGAGAAGGCAAAGTGTGGTGGGTGTTTTACGCTATCCCATTATACTAGTTGTGGTATTTGGGGCTCATTTAACGGCTATTTCATATTTCTGATGATGACCATCAATATTGCTTTGGTAGCTGAATTTAATTAAAGAGGTCTGTAATAGTAAATTAAGCCGCAGGTAATGTGATATATTGACAAGTTTTGAATATTTGCTGGTTTTATGAATGTGTATATTTGTTTCCATTATATTTTAATTTGATAAACTGCGCGTTATTTCATAGAAACAGGAAACAGGAATTAATTATCAAGCACCGATTATGGTATGTCGAATCTAGGTACATCATTTTAAGAATGCATAATTTCGTGACAATCATGTATACAATTTACAGCAATGTTTCCAGAAACTGATTTTCACTCGTATTGTGTTACCGATCGCTAATTGCATGTATTCAGTACCTAAGTTAATATTAGTCGGCCGTTATTATACACTCATTTTTATTGCTATCCCGGAGATTTACTGACCTCGGAAGGACGTGTCAGTGATCCCAATGTCCTTATGCTTTGAGTGAACATGTCCCTATATTTTTAATTATTCCAACGCGCCATTAATTGCGATTTGAAATTGACTATATTATCATTGCTTCCCCATAAGGAGAGCTCTAGGATGGGTACGCCAACATGGCGAACCGCGCGCTCAACTTGGCGTACTTTCCCCTGCAGCGGAGAGCTGCCATCAGCGATCCATGTATAGAGATCAGTGGTTGCTAGGTAACACGGTCTGGCCATCCACCCGCGCGAACCTCACATCACACCTTGCACGGTTGCTAGGTAACACTGTCTGGCCATCCACCCGCGCGTACCTCACATCACACCTTGCATGGTTGCTAGGTAACACTGTCTGGCCATCCACCCGCGCATACCTCACATCACACCTTGCATGGTTGCTAGGTAACACGGTCTGGCCATCCACCCGCGCGTACCTCACATCACACCTTGCACGGTTGCTAGGTAACACGGTCTGGCCATCCACCCGCGCGTACCTCACATCACACCTTGCACGGTTGCTAGGTAACACGGTCTGGCCATCCACCCGCGCGAACCTCACATCACACTTGCACGGTTGCTAGGGATACAATTTCGTCACACTCACTTTCGTGGCGCAAATTTTCAGATCATCCCCAGCGACGAGATATATTTGTGTCAAAAAAAAAAAAAAAAAACCACCCTAATATCTATATATATAAAATAAGAGTTTTGTCTGTACATTGCTCAGAATTTGAAAAGAATGGTATTTCTGTATCGGTCATGTCCACAGTAACAAGAAAATGCATTTTTTACTTTTCCGTAATTTCTGTCTATCTGTCTGTATGTATGTACACGCATCACGAGAAAACGGTTGAAGAGAATTTAATGAAAATCGGTATGTGAAGTCGGGGGATGAGCCTCTACAATCTAGGCTATAAATCATTTTACTCACGCTGAGTGAAATGGTAGTTTAGGGGAAGGCCTAAAATTGAATTCTCAACTATTTATGTTATTAGTGGTCGTATTTTAAAGAAAATGGGTATGCAAAGTTGGGGAATAAGTTGCTACAATCTAGGCTATCAATAATTGTATTCACGCTGAGAAAAATGGTAGTTTAGGGGAAGGTCTAAAATTTAATTCTCAAATATTGTTGTTATTAGTAGTCCTATCTTGATGAAAATCGGTATGCAAAGTCAGAATATAAGTCGCTATAATCTAGGCTTAAATCATTTTATTCACGGTGAGTGAAATGGTAGTTTAGGGGAAGGCCTAAAATGTAATTCTCAAATATTTCTTATTAGAGGTGTAATCGATGAATGCTACATAACTAAGGTTATATAGTATTAAATTTCCTATTATTCACGTATTATACATTGTTACCATACTGGCTATGATCACAAAGATATTCATGAATTTGGATTTCTGTTACTAAGCCTATATCAGCGCCGAGTTACGAGAAAATGGGTAAACAGTATTTAATGAAAATCGGTATGTAAAGTCGGAGAATAAGAAACTACAGTTTACGGCATAAAATATTTTACAAATCACAGAGTCGAAAGAAAACTAAATGTGAAGGCCTACAATATAGAAAGCTCATAACATTGATCAACAATAACATTACATTGACCATTGTTTGTCGTGATGTGCTTTGTGTCTTCTGTTGCCCCTCATCTCCGGTAGATAGGATTACTGCTGCGTACAGAGTATTTTTTTTATTTGATTTACGTCGCACCGACATAGATAGGTTTTATGGCGACGATGGGATAGAAAAGGGCTAGGAGTGCCTTAGGCTTTAATTAAGGTACAGATGTGACTGGTGTGAAAGTGGGAAACCACGGAATACCATCTTCAGCGCTGCCGACAATGGGGTACGAATCCACTAGTTCTCGGATGCAAGCTCACAGCTGCGCACCGCTAACCACACGGTCAACTCGCCCAGTCGTACAGAGTGTAACAGCCTGCCTGAATATTGATGGGAAGTAGCTAGGGAGTTAGGTAACTTTCTTCTTTAGCATGTCATTCCCCTGGTTTATAAATTTTCTGATACTACTGGTACGTAACACACTGGATCATCATAGCATTCGGGCTATTCAATCCCTACTCTGAGGCACTGATTGGAATGAACAGTGTGCATATTTAGCGGAATAATGGCAGATGAGTGTTCATGGCAATCTGCGGCCTGGTCATCCCAGCTCTGGAAGTTTGGACTATTAGATGGGCACCGCAATCTAACCGCAGCACTGTTCGTTAAAAGTGATAAAACGTGCGGCTTTCCATTTGATCGAGTATTTTATATGATAGCATTGCTTTTAATCGCTACATTCATACTTACGTTTTTGTAATGACCTATGGAATTTCAGTTAGGAAAGCCACAAAGTCAGTCTTTCTGAGAATCCCGTAGCGAAGCACGGGTACATCAGCTAGTGTAAAATAAGATAAACAATATTATTTTGTTTCGATGATGATGCTTTTTCTTTCTAGGGGCCTAACATCTAGGTCACCGGCCCTAATGGTACGAGGTGGAACGAAATGACAGGATAATTCAAATTTTAACGTGTATCCACTGACGAAAATATAAAAGGAATGAAGATTAAAAATGAGTATGAATTTGACATAATCAGTGGATCTAATTCGCAATGCCGTATTTTAAGATAAAATTATAGAAAATATAGATTACGTTAAAATAAGGCATTGCTTTATTTATTTATTTATTTATTTATTTATTTATTTATTTATTTATTTATTTATTTATTTATTTATTTATTTATTTATTTAGGATCAGCAACAGCATAACGCCGAATTACAAAGATCCGAGCTATGTACAATAGATATGAATCTAAAATGAAAGATATATAAATATTTACAAAGGACACAAATATACACAATAAAAACTGTACAATCATATATAATACATATTTACAAAAACAACGATATTAACAAAGAAAAATACATTCACAGTAAATACAGGTGCAGAACAGGAAAGAACAAGAAGGAAAATTCAGTTATATTAGAAATATCATGACAGAAGGAAGGAAACGTTACGAAGATGTCCAGGTTCTTGTTGATAGATAATGTATTAAACATTGCTGGAATACGTATAGAAAGGGACCTTTGGGTGATAGAAAGCCGGGAGTAAGGAATATGGAATAGGGTCTTCATTCTCGTACTGCGGGATGGGACGTGGAGCGGGAATAAGGAAGTTAAATCTGGAGACCTAAACAGACCATTAGCTGCTTTGTATAGCTGCTTTACGTCGGCTAGTTTCCTCCGAGCAGAAAGAGTCTTGAGGTTCAGTTTCCCAAGCACTTGGATAGTGCTTAAAGGTTGCGACATGCAGGGACCCTGGCTCTGACGATAGCACAGAAAAAAGATTGTACACGGTCAAGGTGGCAGAAGTTTGAATAAGCAGAAATGGACCAGACTGGAGAGGCGTATTCAACAATAGGTAATATACAGAAAACGTAGAATGCTCTGAGGGCATTTACATCTGTGATGTCAGAAAACCTGTAGAGTAAACCAAGGAGTGACATAGCACGTGAGGTAACCCTGTTTATGTGCGAGACAAACAACAATTTACTGTCAAAATACACTCCTAAGTCTTTTTGATTGTCAACAAGAGCAATCGGTTGGTTCAGTAGGTGATATTCTTGTAGATTTACGAAGTGTGAACGAAATGGTGGAACACTTGGAGGGATGAGGTTTAAGACGCCATGTAGTACACCAATCTGACAGTGAATAAAGTGCATTTTGCAATTGGATTGTATCTGTAGGAGAATCGATCTGCTTGAAGATTTTACAATCATCTGCAAAGAGAAGGATTTCACACGAATGGTGGGAAACAGTATCGACAAGGTCATCAATAAACAAGGCAAAAAGAAGTGGACCTAGGACACTACCCTGCGGGACACCAGAGAGGGTGGTGGTGGTGGGAGAAGAACTGCATCCATCAAGGACCATGCGCTGTAGTCTTTCGCTCAGAAAGCTATTAATTAGTGCCAGGAGTCTCCCATGAATGTTAAACCGTTCAGAAAGTTTGTGTGCAAGAAGCGTGTGATCCACGGTATCGAAGGCCTTCGCGATGTCGATATAGCATACATCAAGTTGAGAGCCCGCGTGGATGGCAGACGTGGCGTGATGGAGGAGGATAGCCAAGTTAATTACGCAGCAGGAGCTTCCAGGAAGGAAACCATGCTGCTGAAGGGATATATATGGAATTGTAAATGCAAGCAAATGCTGATGGATGATCCTTTCACAAATGATTGATAAAGCAGGTAATATAGAGACCGGGCGATAATTTGCGATATCCGACCTCTGTCCACCTTTAAGAACGGGTGTGATATAAGCAAGTTTTCAGGAGCTCGGAAAATAGCCGACTGAGAAGCACCGATTGAATATCACACTAATAGGGTATGAAAGACTTACTGCTGTATTCTTAAGGAAGATAGGACTGAGACCATCAGGACCAGTGGGTTTATTTTCTGACAAAGACGAAAGTAGGGAGTACACTTCAGATTCAGTGGTAGAAATGTTTCTGAGGCTATGGGAAGTAACAGGTTTGATTTTAGGAAAATCAGCATACTGCACAGGTTTAATAGGGTATGAAAGACTTACTGCTGTATTCTTAAGGAAGATAGGACTGAGACCATCAGGACCAGTGGGTTTATTTTCTGACAAAGACGAAAGTAGGGAGTACACTTCAGATTCAGTGGTAGAAATGTTTCTGAGGCTATGGGAAGTAACAGGTTTGATTTTAGGAAAATCAGCATACTGCACAGGTTTAACAAAATTAGAGGTAAAATATTCATTGAATAATTCAGGTCTGTCTGCTCCACTGGCTACAGAATGATCCCAGGTTACTACTTCCGGTATTCGTTTGTTGTCTCTTCTGTTATTTGTAAGTGACCAGAATCTTTTACTGTTGTGTCTTACTTCAAGGCAGGCTGCGTTAATATATTCTGAGTAATCCCGCCTTGTGGTGTTTGCGAAGGTCAGAGAATATTTTATAATTTCTCTCGACCGAGCTCGATAGATGCAGTCGCTTAAGTGCGGTCAGTGTCCAGTATTCGGGAGATAGTAGGTTCGAACCCCACTGTCGGCAGCCCTGAAAATGGTTTTCCGTGGTTTCCAAATTTTCACACCAGGCAAATGCTGGGTCTGTACCTTAATTAAGGCCACGGCCGCTTCCTTCCCACTCCTAGCCCTTCCCTGTCCCATCGTCGCCATAAGACCTATCTGTGTCGGTGCGACGTAAAACAACTAGCTAAACTAATTTCTCTCGGAGGGCACATTCTTCCATTGTCTCCAGGCTACCTATTTTTTTAGTTCAGCATTTTTAGTATCACTCTTCTTCCATGGGGGGAATTTTCTGGACATCGAACGAGTAGGAATGAGGTCACGGATCACAGCAAGCATCCAATCATAAAATAAGTCCACCGCATCTTGAACTTCACCCACATGCAACAAATGCCATGGTAAAAGTACAGGGTACGATTCACAGTCTGCCAGTCAACTTTGAAGTATAATCATATATATGTTATTCGATTCAATTCAAAATTAAAATGAAACCTAATAGAAAATACATTTTATACACTTTAAAACAGGTCACTGTCCCAGTCTGCAGACTGCTCGTCATCTCGTAGGATGAGGGAGATGGTACTCGGAAGTTTTAGACTACGGCGCAGATCACCCAGATCAAATGTTTGTTTTATGGGAAACCTTGCCTTATTCGTGTCTGTTACTTTACATAAGGGAAACTATCCTGTCTAGTGCTGACTGAATTCGCTTGATCGCATTACAAGTCGTGGGGATTAGCTCCTAATCTTAACTGCGTTATATTATTTCAGAACAAGTACAGGTATTACCCCACCGAGACAGATGGCCGCGCGGGTAGGGTCATATAGCTGTAAGCTTGCATTCGGGAGAAAGTTTGGTTCGAATCCAACCGCTGACAACTCGGATTATGTTTTTCCGTGGTTTCCCATTTTCACACCAGACAAATGCCTCTCCCAGTTGTACTTCCGCTTAAAACAATAATCACCACCACCACCACCTCTCCCATCTGTGAGTCACCGAAAACCTTTGATGTGTTAGTTCGACGTTAAACCGGCAGCAAAACAAAAGAAGAAACAGGTATTCCCCTGTTACATAGACACGCGCCAGTCTATACATTAATTTATACCCAACTGATTACAGGCAGTTTCGCCGATGACAGAAAGGGGACAATGAATAAGTTAATACGAAATTTTCCAGTAAAAAATCTATTGTCCTCCGGATTATGAATTTGTATGCACTATCAAACCTAGGTCAAATGATCTGTGAAGACGTGGTTTACACAGTATCTGCCTATCATTGCCGCATATATATAAGAACATTTACCATTCGTATACAAATACAGTTAATAATAATAATAATAATAATAATAATAATAATAATAATAATAATAATAATAATAATAATACAAAAGTAAACAAACAAAAATGATG